>NC_081304.1:25897326-26562826 GCF_030435805.1 Mustela lutreola | reverse complement strand
GCTCCAGCTCGTGCTCTGTTCCCTTCCCACCTGAACTGGAGCAGCAGCCTCAAACCTGCTCTCCCCGCCCACCCTACCACACCACACCCACCCCCCACCCTCCCCACCACACACACACACACACACACACACCCTGGCTTCTTGTCTTCCATTTGTCCAGTGTTCAACTGACTAAATAACTGACTTAAAACCCAAGTCTGGATGTATCCCTTGCTAGCTTAAAACCCTCCCCCTCCTCCCCCTGCCTGCAGAATAAAACCTCAAGTTCAGGAAACATGGTTCCTCCACTCCCTACCTCGCTCTTGCTGACTCCTCTGCATGGCATTCCAGGCTTTCCACGTTCCGTCCTGGCTAGCTGCCTTCATGCTCCTTGATCTCCCTTCATAGATTTCAAGCAGATGTTCTAGCTCCCAATCAACTAGCCATGGATTTCCTGACCCTGCCTTCTCCCTGAACACAACACTATGATTTCTATAGCAGTGTCCTGAGTCATGCTATTCCTTCAACTTCAAATGGCCTTTCCTGACACTCATCCCTCCCACCATCTCTACTTGCACAAACTAACTGTCTCAACCACATTTCTCTATGAAACTTTGGACCCCTGACCTCCTTTCTAGACTTGCCTAGTACAGTGTCCCTGTCCCTCTTCAAGTTCTTACCACTTTCTATTTTGTCTTGCAGACCTATAGGTGAGCCTCTTATCTCCCTTTCCACACCATGAGGTCCTCAAGAAAAGGTTCTGGATTCTTCTGTCTCCTATAGCATATGACCCAATGCTTCATGCTAATAAATTAGGTGCTCAGGAGCTTGTTTAATTAAAAAAATAAATCAATGTTCTTTGAATTGAATTGATCTATCATGATGCTTAAAACTTTGCCATCCAAATCATTCCTCAAGAATGTCCAGGAAATTCTAACTGAAAGAATGCACTGTTTTAGCCTAAAGATATAAAATTAAGTGACATTCAGCAAGATCTTAGTGCACCACCACATTAACCAGAAAATGGGACCCTACAACTCATTGTATTTTCCTTTTCACTTTAGCTGCTAGAAAATTCTATTGAAAATGTGGTTCTCAAAGACAGAAATATCTTTAATCTAGGCTTTTAGCATCACTCCAATCCCTCTCTTCCATTTAGTGACTCAATCTTAAGGATTGTTTCTTGAATGCTGCCTGAAATACTTGAAAGTATATGAAGAAGAGCGTGGATATAAATCTTAAATCAGTGCTATTAGTAGGATTTATTTATGAGCTTAACCACAAGGCAGGAACATGAGACACTCTGGACCTTTAACACCAGGGCTTTGTGGGCCAAGAGAGGAGCCCAGATGAAAAGGGTTTCCAGCTGAAAGTGATCAGCAGGAGAGCTGGCCACTGAAGGGGAAATCATCCGTCCAAAGCCATGACCCAACAGGATGTCGTGGTCTCTGTCTTGATTGGCCTGTAGCTGTGATACAAGGGAGCCAAACCCAGAGTGTGGGACTGGCAGCAGGAGGAACAAGAGACAACAGATCTGTGCAGAGCCTGGCAATGGGCCCCATAGGAACAAAACCTATCTGATGGTGACAAATGACTGCAAAATGAACCCAACTTCCAGGGGAAGGGTTGGCAAGATCTGGAAGGGTATCAAAGCTGCTCTTCCCTATTATCCTAAAGACCAAAGCCCTCATCCCTTTCAGGAATTGTAGTAAAAAGAGACATGGGATGGCAATTTCCTTTCTTGACCAAGAAAGGAATGTAAAAGAAATGCAAGATATAATAGGTCAGCTTTGATGAGGGGCAATGGACAGGGAAGCTCCACAGAAGAAAACAAAAACCAGAGAATTTCCCAGATAAGCAGAAAACAACATGGAGTATAGAACCCGTCAGCAAGAAGGCGGATGCCTGCCAAGATGGCGGTCTTACCATTTACTTGGTCAAGACCCAACTCTGGTAACAATAAGGAAAACACAGAAGAGGGGAAGGGAGCAGCATTTCCTCCTCCTCCTCCCACTGCCCCTGCACTGTTTCTCCCCATTTTATAGATGGGAAAATAGAAGCTCAGAGTACTATGTGCCCAAGTCGTTCCGCTATCACATGGCAGTTAGGATTCAAATCCCAATCCCCCAATCTTAAGCTGATGCTCCTCACACACATTGGACTTTCCTCCAACCAGAGGTGAAAAAAAGTAAATGAAACTATCAGCACTCACTAAGGACAACATTGGGCCCGGGGCTGAGGTAAGGTGGGCCCCCTTATGCTCTGGAATGGGTGGTCTGGGTGGCTTCAGGAGAGAAAACGACTGTCTCTGAAGAGGGCGTGTGATTTCCTGGAGGCTGCACTCCCACCCCAGATACAGAAATTCCTGGCCTCACAGGCTCCCTCCACTGCTACAGCTCAGGGAGCAGAAGAGGTTTGCTGGTTCTTCCGGCATAAGGCCCAGCTGCAGGACTGGAAGGTCACGGACACTGTTGCCCGACACCTGATGGCTGGGCCAGGCTGGCAGCCAAGGGACAATTACATGACTGCGAACACGGATCCGCCAGGCCTGCCCTGCCCGGCTTGACATTTCCTCTTCTATTGCTAAGCCTCACTTGCTACCACTCTTTCAGGAGCTGACCCATCCTTCCAAGCTATAGAGCTGGCATTTTCACACATGCTGCGAGCCCTGGGAAAAGCCTGGGCATCAAGTCTCTGACATGCATCTAACATGTATTAATTATTTGTTGTCTTTCTGTACAAAAGTGACTATGCAGGCATTACAGTGGGCCCAGACTTCCCCACCCAAAGCAAAGACAGCAACGTATATCACTAATTAAGATGCCAAACCTGCTTAAGAAATCTGCAAAAGCTGGGTTGGGGGTGCTGTGGGAAGAACAATCCATAAGACCTTAAACCTTCACTTTGTCCAAGTTCTGGGAGTTTTCATCTAGCAGGTTCTGGGAAGATAGCATTCCTTCCTAGCCACTAAAATCTTCTGCCTGGTACTATGGGTGCCCCTCTTTGTTCTGCCAAAAGGTATTTTCACCGACTGCTACTGCTGATACTAACACCAGGAAATCCTTGGCCCCAGCTGTTGACCTACCATTTCCATGTTCCCGTGGAGATGGGGGAGGGAAAGCCCTCTCCCCACCAGGATTAAGACAGTGGGTACTCCATTCCCCATTGTGACTATTCTCCACTAAGAGACCCAAGACAAGTTTCCCTTCGAAGCTGCGTTGCAGGATATTTGAACATCACTGTCAATGCTGTGTACAATGTCTCTGTCCTTGTTAATAATCAGTTTATGTCTCAAGAAACAGAAGACTCAGCTTCCAGGGGAACTTCTAACCTATACCAAGAACTCCAGGAAATATATTTTGCCCCCCTCTCTGTGTTGATGAGACTTGGTTTTAACTTCCCAAGTTTCCACCATCAGTTTTGAAGTACCCTTCTCTAACATCCCAGAGGTCTCTAAATGCCCAGGCAAACAGTCCTCCTGGTGACATGCTCCCTAGAGCCAGAGTTCCCGCTTAAACAGATAGATTATTCCTCTCTCTGAAAATCATCCTGCCCTGACAGAGTCCTACACACACACACATACATACACACACATACGTATCATTATAGCTGTTTCTTAAGGATCACATAAAGAAAAACCCAGAAGCATTGGGTCCCAAAAGCTGTGAGAGGCAATTTCCAAGTCAAATCTCAGAATGAGGCCATATTTAAGTCAGAAGCCAGGGAGACTGACAATGAGTTGTCAGGAGATGCGTTGCCATAAATGGTTCAGAAGTATGACTGTGAATGTGAGAATGTTCTAGAAGCACACTTTTACATGCTGTAGACTGGGTAACCCGAGGAGGCCCAACCACCTAAAGGGCCAGAAGAGAGTCAGGATAGTGTGGCCAGGGAGGGACAGGCCAGCTGGTCCTCCAAGGGCCCCAAGTTAGGATAGTTAAGGGTTCTTACCTGCATGCTGAACAGAACTGAGGGACACTTCCTCTTCTCGCCGCCTGTGGTTACACCGAGCTTCCTTTCAGAACTGCCCTGAGAGAGGAGACGGAGGGAGGTGGGCTTGAGGCACTTGCAGAGCATTGGCTGCCCCAGGAGTTCACCTTGATTGATGCTAATTGAATTCTAATTGAAACCATCCAGGCAGGCCCCAAATGCACCTGAAAGAGACTTCAGTATCTGGATGCCACACCCCAGAGAATTTGCAAGCATCTCTCTCATTGCACAATTCTACCAAGTACATTATTTGCCTATTAAACCTTGATACACCTTTAGAGACCTCCATGGGCTGCCCCGCTACAGACAGAAAGAGCACAGCCTCTATTTCGGGCTGCCCTACAAAGCTGGGTTTTGACCTGGTAAGACAATTACAGTCCATTTAACACCATTGCCGTACACCATGCTAATGAGAAGTTAGGGACCCTTAAAATCACTGGATTATGCAGTGTTTCCTCCCAAGCCTTTCTGTGTTGTGGTCCAAATCCTTATGAAATTTGTATTCAGTGAGTAAAGGGAGGGCAGGAAAAGCACAGGGAGTCAGGGGGAAGAGTTAGAGGTGAATAGAAATCTGACATTACACCGCAGGGTAAACAGGCTCTTCAAATAGCATTTGTTTATTCATTCTACAAATATTCACTGTGCTTCCCACTATGCGCAGGGGGTTAATTATGCCAGAACCTGGGGATACAGCCTCCCCAAAATACATATGGTAGTAGAAGGAGGCAAATATCAAACAAGAGAAAATGAACAAATGAAATACTTTCAGGTGCTAAGTGCAATCAAGAAAATAAGACAGAGTAATAAGATGCAGACAAGGTAGACTGGAAAAAGAAGCTGTTAACCAGGATTGATGGAAAAGGGTCCTCTAAGGAGGGAATATTTGAGTTAAGAGCTGAAGGACTGGGTGGGGGGAGGGGGGCGCCTGGATGGCTCAGTGGGTTGAGCCTCTGTCTCTGGCTCGGGTCATGATCTTAGGGTCCTGGGATCGAGCCCCATATCAGGTTCTCTGCTCAAGCTTACTTCCCCCGCCCCCTCTCTCTCTGCCTGCCTCTCTTCCTACTTGTGATCTCTGTTGGTCAAATAAATAAATAAAATCTTTAAAAAAAGGAAAAAAAAAGAGCTGAAGGACGGGAAAGGTATCTGTGGAAAGGCCTGAGGGAAGAGTGTTCTAGAGGGTGCAGGGCAAGTATCTCTAAACAAAGGCAGGAAAGAACTCAGCATGTTCAATGGCCAGACAGAAAGCCACTGTGGATGCATAAGGACAAATGAGAGACAGAAAAGACTGAGAGGTAGGCAGGAGCCAGATCCTATAGGGTCTTTGAAGGTCATGGAACAAAATATGCAGGGGGGGTGTAGAGATTCCTAAATGAAATGGACACCATTCAAGGGTTTTAAGCAGGCAAGTGTCAGGGTCCAATGCCTACCATGGAAAGATTATTCTGGATGCTATATGGAAGATGGATGGGGGAGGGGGCAGAGAAGACGGGGTAGAGAGAGAGGCAGAAACAGGGACAGAGAGACACATTAAGAAGTTGCTGCAAGGGGTGCCTGGGTGGCTCAGTGGGTTAAGCCTCTGCCTTCAGCTCAGGTCATGGTCTCAGGGTCCTGGGATCGAACCCCACATTGGGCTCTCTGCTCAGCAGGGAACCTACTTCCTCCTCTCTCTCTGCCTGCCTCTCTGCCTACTTGTGATCTCTGTCTGTTAAATAAACAAACAAAATCTTAAAAAAAAAAAAAAAAAAAAGAAGAAGAAGAAGAAGAAGTTGCTACAAGAGGGGGTCCTGGGTGGCTCAGTCAGTTAAGTGGCCAGCTCTTGATTTGGGGTCAGGGCATGATCTCAGGGTCCTGGGATGGAGCCCTGTGTCAGGCTCCATGCTAAGCAGGGAATCTGTTTCTCCCTCTCCCTCTGTTTCTCCCCCAGTGTGTTCGTGCATGCGTGTGTGAACTCTCTCTCCTCTCTCTCTCTCTCAAATAAATAAATAAATCTTTAAAAATGTTTAAATAAAAAAAAGACGTTTCTGCAAGAGTCCCACAAAAATTGGTAATGATTTCTCCTGACTAGGAGCAATGGAGCTGGAAAAACATAGACACAGACCCATGGGATATAATAATGAATTGCATTTGTGAGTGCATAAAGAGAGAGAATAGAAAACCCCACAGTTAGTACCCAAGCATGAGATGGATGAGAATCTCCTTCCCCAGACTCAGAGAGTTGGGTCGGGATGGAGTTGGGGGAAAGTCAACAAGAGTTGCATTTGGCCACATTTCCTCAGACATGACAATTAAACCTCCAAAAGGAGATATGAAGGAGGAGGCACTTAGACAAGACTGTGTTGGGGCACCTGAGTGGCTCAGTCAATTAAGTGTCTAACTTTGGCTCAGGTCATGATCCAAGGGTCCTGGGTTCAAGCTCCCATATCAGGCTCCCTCTTAGCGAGAAGCCTGCTTCTCCCTCTCCCTTTGCCCCTCCCCCACACTCGTGCTCTCTCTCTTTCTGAAATAAATAAATAGATAGATAAAATCTTTAGGAAAAAAAGAGATGAGTGACATGATATGTTTATGTGCTGCTGGATATAACCCCACAGTGAGGGAGAAATTGATTACCTAGAGAAAAAGAGACCATCCTGGAGCAGAGTCCCTGAGGGGGCGAGAGAGGACAGGATCCAGGGTTCAAGTAGCAGTATTACCCTTCAACCAGGTTAAGGACACTTTCCCTAGCAAAACCGACAAGTTTGTTCTGAAAGCCGAATTTGCAAAGGGAAGGTAGAGACAATAAAGGTACAGGGATTTAAGCCGGAAAATTTCTAAGAGTAGTAAGTATCAATGAGAAAGAAAACAATGACAAAGTGACAAAGAGCAGGTGGACAGTAAAAGGGTTACTTCTGGCCAAAAAAAACCCCAGTCACCACAAGCCAGCAGCCCCTGCCACATTCACGGAGCTCTGGGACGTAAGTGGGAAACCAACAGCCCTCATGCACCTTTTACCTGCTAGATGCTCTATCAATATCTCATTAAACTCTGCTTTAATCCTCACCAGGACCCCGTGGGGTAAATATTAGCCCCATTTTATAGATGGCAATACTGAGGCTTGAAGAGTCTCTCCCTTCCCCAGGGTCTAGTAGCCAGGGAGTGTCAGAGCTGGTGTCTGACCTCACACCTGTCCTATTGCAGATACCAGACACTGCTGTGTCTATAGTAGGAGGAACTGGGTTGGGAGTCCCCGGAGAAGGATGCTCCCAGAAAATTCTTTCCCAGGTGGAATGCCCTCTCCATGTTCCCTCTCCTGCCTTGCAGATCCTAAATGAAAACTTCACCCTCCAGAAAACCTTCCCTGGATTCCCTTTCCAGCCCGGTTCCTTGACGTATGGCCTCTGTGTCATTTGGTAAAGGGAGGGTTTTTACCCTTCACCTGGCAGGAGAGACAATGGGATTGAAGATGAAATATGAAAGCGCTTGGCACTGAGGTGCTCATTACCTCTGTATTATTATTATTGTTATTATTATTGTTATTGTTATGACTCTGGCCTTTATTACTATTAGCGTTATTAGTACAGCATCAACGGCTAATGGCTGTCTCAGATGTGGTTTTACTCGTCTGGCCTCCCTTCACCCTAAGATACACGGACCACAACAAAAAAGAAAAACGATGCAGATAACACTCATTTGTACACAAGTAACCAAATCCTCACTATAGCCCGAAATCTTGTAAAGCTCATTCATAATGCGAAGGTACAACCAATTCCATCCACATCACAGCTTTCCATTTCCCTAGCTCATCGCTTGGAGTCACACATTATAAATTGCCTTTTATGTTATCTCTCTATTCCAGTAAACCCTTCCCCTAATCCTTTTACCCTGCCCACAGCTCACGCTCTGGGGTCCCGCCAGCAGCAGCCCCCCCTCCTCCCCCCAGCAATTGGATGGACTGCTCTTTGCAAAGCTATCGATCCCTATAAACCACTTTATTAGCGGTCATTATTACTCTGTTTCTAATCACCACTTTAATTAAAGTTTTATCATCGGCATTAAAGAGGGTATATGACTTTTAATAGGCTGGAGGTTTTCCCTCAGCCATGAAGCATTCCCATGAAATCGGCTGACAGACTCCTGGTTTCAAGGACTTTCTGAAGCTCGTCTCCCTTCCGGGAACAGGTGTGTGTGTGTGTGTGAGAGAGAGAGAGAGAGAGAGAGAGAGGGAACAGGGGCATGATGTGTGGGCCAAGTTCTCTGCCAAGCAGCTTCCTCATCTCCCTGGCTTGGGAACCCCCAGGTAGAAAGAGCCAAACGGGGGTCACAAACATGAGAACCCTCTGTTCCCAGCATCGGCGGCCCCAGTCTCGTGCCTCAGAATTCGAAAGGGGATACTGATTGCCAGTTTACATTTCTTATAATTTCCACTTTAGCTAAACCTTCTTCTCTTACAGGAGTTACCTGCTCATTCGAGAACCGAAAGAATAAACAGAAGCAATGGCTTCTCTCACCAAAACAGGATTCAAGCAGAGTTCATTTGCTGAGAAATCAGCCCCTGCCTGAAACCAAGTTCTCAGAGGGGAGGGACGTGTCTTGGTCAATGCTGCATCTGCAACACCAAATGAAGTGCCTACCAGTGGGTGGGAGGGGGGGATGGAGGGGGTCCTGAAAGGGTCTAAAGCCAGCTGGCTGACTGTCCGGCAAGCCAAGCCTGCACCCAAGAGTCAAATAGAATCCACAGAGGTACAGGCTTGCGGGGGCTGCTTTCCTTTTCATTTCCCTTAGAGGAAGAAGTGGGAGAGTGTGGGAGTGCCTGGGTGGCTCAAATGGTTAAGCATCCCACTCTTTTTTCTTTTTTTATAGATTTTTAATTTATTTATCTGACAGACCGAGCGAGATCACAAGTAGGCAGAGAGGCAGGCAGAGAGAGAGAGGGATAAGCAGGCTCCCTGCTGAGTAGAGAGCCCAATGTGGTGCCCAATCCCAGGACCCTGAGATCATGCAGAGTGGAAGGCAGAGGTGTAACCCACCGAACCACCCAGGTGCCCCAAGCATCCCACTCTTGACCTTAGCTCAGGTCTTGATCTCAGGGTCATGAGTCCAAGGGCCACACTGGGCATCCAGCATACTTTAAAAAAAAAAAAAAAATTGGGAGAATTTGTTCCAAGCAGCATGATTCCCGATGGCCAAAAGGCGGAAGCACCGTCCATGTCTGTCAGGGGATGAGTGGATAAACAAAATGTGACACACACAGGTGGTGGAATATGGTCCAGCCTTGAGAAGGAAGGGAATTCTGACAGCTGCCACTCCGTGCAGGAACGCTGAATTCCTTATGCTAGGTAAAGTGGGCAGTCACAACAGGGCAAGTGCTGTACCATTGTGCTTGTAGGAGGTGGTGGGATGGGGGGCATTCGTAGAGACAAGGGAGCAGGACTGTGGTTGCTGGGGGAGACAGGAGGGGGCGCTAGTGTTTCATGAGCACAGAAGGTCACTTCCAGAAAATGAGGAAGTTCCGGACAGAAAGGTGGTAACAAGTTGTACTGTGTGCGTGAACTTCACGCCACAGAAGGGTACGCTTAAAAATGGTGAACATGGTGAATTTTATCCTGTAGTTATAAGCTTGCAGAAGCGCAAGAGGATTCCTTGCACCTCTGGGATGGGATGAGATAATATTGTTACAGATAGTGAGGTCTCTTCAGTATCCTCTTGAGGTACCTGGGGGTCTCATCCCACCACAGTATGAGCTACAAATCACACAAATCACGTTCATTCTCTCCCCGATGGACACGGAGTGCCTACAGGGTGTCAGGAACTATGGCTGGAAAGGTCAACCACACATCATGCGAGGGACGTGCTTCAAGGAGGCCACGCTCCCAAAGTTGTCAAAACCCCCAACCTATTGTGCACCCTTCAGTTCTTAGCACCCCCAGTCGCCCTGGCTTCTATAAGAGAGTACCAATGTCCCTTGCCCAAAACTGTGTCACACGTTGTCACTGGGCATAAAGCCTCTCTGGCTTCCAAATCCCATGAAACCCTGGTAAAAACAGTCCTTGCACCTTCAACTGGTTGCTCTTCTCATTCCAGAAGGCTCAGAATAGGTCCAGGGAGCCACCTTAGGGTCAACCACCATCTATCTATTTCAAGGGGCTGGGACTGGCCTTGAGTACAAATTTCAAGGAGATAACAAAAAGTTTGGGAGTCAAGATAAATCATACATTAATGCAATATGTTAAAAAATCAAATGGTGTGCAAAAATGTCAAGATGAACAAAATACTAAAATTCTAAATGAAGACAAGGTCAACAACAATGCCTTCCCAAGCCACCTTAAAGCCTAAGGCAAAGCACAAATCAGGAATGCTGATCCTGTCTTCATGTAAAATTGTGATATTTTGATTTTTTTTCATTGATTTTTATGTTTTAAAATATTGCACTAGGGGACACGTGGGTGGCTCAGTCAGTTAAGCGTTTACCTTTGGCTCAGGTCACGATCCCAGGGTCCTAGGATGGATTCCCATATCAGTCTCTCTGCTCAGCAGGGAATCTGCTTCTCCCTCTCCCTCTGCCTGCTGCTCCCTCTGCTTGTGCTCTTTCTCTCTGTCAAATAAATAAAATCTTTAAAAATATAAAGAATAAAAAAATATTGCATTAGAATATTATTTATCTTGAGCTGAATGCCTCCTTCGCTACGCCATGGTCAAGTCCCGCTTCTCTGTGCCATTCTGTTCCTCCTGGCCGCCAGCACCCAAAGCTTCTCCTCTAGATCTGCAGCAGCTCCTGCCAGCAATACTTGGGGGTCTCCCTGCTTATCCGAGAGAGTGTGGCCTGAGCTGTGAGGATGGGATCTGTAGCATCTGTATCCCTAGGACCTCACACAGCACCTAGAACTCAAGTCCCCTAGGAACTCCTGGGGGTTGCGTATAAACAAGAACGCTCACTTCCACATTTCCTCTGCCATTTGCCTCATAGCAAGTTTCATGGCAACTTTATAGGCTTCTTTCTTCCTCCCTTTCTTTGCTTTGCTTTGCTTTCTTTTTTATTCCAAATTGGCCTTCTTCAAGAGGCTAAGCTGCTTTTTAATCAAATGAATTTCCCCTGCAAACCATTCCTCTCATCTTCTCTATGGCATGGTCACAGACTCTCACCTGTAATCGCCCCTTCCTTGGCTTGGCCGCCCAAGCCTGCACTGTGAGTTCAGCCCCCTTCGGAGAATTTTCAGCACCTCTCTGAGCTCAAACCCACCCTCACCCCCGCCAACGTCTCACAGGTACTTTTCTGTTTGCTATTTTATTTCGTTAATTGGATTGTAATTTGTCTTACTAAGCCCAAATTTACTTCAAAATTCCTCATCCCATGTTGAAATTGCAAATTGAAGTCACACACACACACACACACACACCTCACAGGAGGAAGAAGAATAGGATACAGGCCAAGAAAATGACAAAGGGCAGAAACATGACCAAAAAAAAAAAAAAAAAAAAGAAGAAGAAAAAGAAAAAGAAGAAGGGTCAGAGATGACGCCTAACTCAAGTCTGGGATATTTTTATACTAGGATAATGTTAATAACCAAGGGGGCCTCTGGGTTTGCCTTGGCTGGCCCAGCAGCAACAATCTGACCACATTCTCCCTGAACATCATCATGATAAGAAAGTGTCTCCCCTCACAAAATAGCCTCAATCACCAGAAGCTACCACCTCTGCTTGGAAATAGACATCCACTGGGACCAGCTTTCTCAAAAAATAAGGACAGGGGAACACACACACACCCCATAGCAATATCGTGTGTCACAGGTTGGGTTCTCCAGGAGAAGATGCGGAGATGTAATTCGAGGTAAAAGTTGTTTATAACAAATCAACTCCTGCAAAGGGTAGGGAGGGGGATGCAGGATCAGGCAGAGGAAAAAGTCAAACTACAATCCAGGTGGGGATCAAGTACTTCCTGTTAAAATGTCCATGTCAGACCTTCATGTCCCCTTCTATCCCCACCTCTTTCTGTCACCAGCGGTGTCAGGTGAGACGGCAGTGGAAGACCCAGTGGCAGAAGTGGCTGGTGGTCAGAGGCAAATCCTTCCTTGAGGTGGGGACCTGGGGATGGGGGCATCTCTTGTCTACCACACAGTGGAATTAGACCTCAGTCTTAACAGTTGGTGGGTTGTTTGGTAAGGTTCAGGGTCAAATGGAAGTAAATCCTGCAACATGCCTTCCTTTTAGAGAGTCCACTCTAGGGTCAGAGACAATGGAAAATCAGGAGATGAACTTCAGAGAGTAGACATGAGCAGAATGAGGGATTGGGGACTTGCAGTTCGAGAAGGCCAACTCCTTGAAAAAGACCGAATAGTCTTGTTGATAGGTAACAGTCTTATATAGCACAGATCTGTCAGAAATTCATCATCTACACCTCAGAAAATTAGGTCCTCGGGATTTCTGCTGTCCTACTCAGTTCATGATTCCCCTGACCAGTCAAAAGCAGGCCCAAAACACATATGGGGATGTCCTCAAGCGAAGCAGGAGGATCCCAGTGCCCAAAGGCCATGCTGTTTCCTGTGTATCAGCTATTAGAAGGCTGAGGACGTGCTCCAAATGGCATCACTGGGTATTAGAAGGTCACATCGTCTTCAGGGCTCTTTTTATTAACCTCCCTCTTTGATTACTTTGGAGTAAAAACTCCCTAGGATGGCAACAAGATCCAGGTATCAAAATCCTAGATTGAAGAGTTACCTCTCTTTGTCTTTTTTTTTTTTTTTTTAAGATTTTATCTATTTGTCGTTTGTGGTGGTACCCTGAGTGTGGTGCGATGGGGTACATAACCTCACTGGCGCCTTCACCTTCAAATGTAAAACTTTCTCAGAAACAGAAAAGTCATGGGTATCAAAGCAGGAACTACTCAAGACCAGGGGAAGCAAGTATGTACAGTCCATCTAGGTGTCCGCAAATTAATTGATACCCCTCCCCTTCATGATTCCCCCTTCCCCAACCAAATCCCAACAGCTATCTGTCAAACAGGACCATGCTGTGAGTGACCAGGCCCTTCTGGGTCTGTAAGTCCAGTCTATTGTCCACCTGCTTGGGAGCTGGTCTGAGTGTAACAGGGCCACCTTGTGGCTATTTTCAACGTTACAGTAAAAAAAAAAAAAAAAAGAAAGAAAGAAAAAAGAAAACACCTCCAATCTGTGATCCAAAAAATACACACACTGAAAAATTACTACTGTCTCTCACTACCGCCCTTTCTTGGTAAATCAATATCACAAATCTCCAACCTCCTGCTGAGCCTCCCTCTTCTTTTCCCTATCAGCTCAACAAGGTCAGGAATAAGGTGGATGATTTACAGACCAAGAAAACCTGGGAGAGGGCAAGGCTGTCAACATTTAAGACACTGTGCTATTTTTGTCTCTGTCTTGTCCCCAGTGCCCCTGAACCCATTTCTAGGTGAATCACACACACACACACACCTCAGATTGGAAATGAGGATGGAGCAGGAATGGAGAATGCAGTTTTCCCTTACACCCTAGTTCCTGAGAATGTATGACTGAGTCCCAAGACTTATCTCCAACCAGCATTCAACGTTAGCACATCTTTAGGATGTAGTTCCTAAATTAACCTGTAACCCGGTGTCTGCCCTTTCTGGCCCTGGACTAATGTTTCATACTTCCCTGATGATAAGCCTCCTCTGGGATACTTTATAAAACTGTGAAGCCCAGCCCTATCCCAGATCTAGTAATGACTGAGGATTGTCCTTGGAAGGGTGTGGGGAGCTATATAATTAACAAGTCCAAGGGATTCTTGGGGTACCCTGAAAACCACTTGTGATGCCTATGCTCTGTCCTCAGAAATTCCAGGGCAGAGTTTCTCAACCTTGGTATTACTGTTATTTGAGGCTAGATAACATTCTGTTTTGGGGGACTATCCCCCAAAGTTCTGGCCTCTACCCACTGGACACCAAGCACCTGTACCCCGGTCATAACAACCAAAACTGGCCCCAGACTTCGGCAAATGTGGGGGCCGGGATGGGTAAAACCAACATGGTTGAAACCCACTTGTCTGGGATGGGACTTGAGCACTGGGATTGTTTTTTAAAGCTCTCTAGATGACTTAATGTGCAGCCAAGATGCTTTAGATTAGAGCTTTTCAAACCTTCTTGTGCACGAGAATCACCTGAGGGTCTTGAGAAAATGCCGATTCTGATTCTGTCAGTCTGGGTGAGGCCCAAGAGTCCACATTCCCAGAAAGCAGCCTAGAGAATGCTGAGGCTACAGGTCCACCCTTTGAGGAGAAAGGCTAAAGATCATCTTTTAATTGGGCCATTCATGAGGGTCATTCTATCCAAGTGTTATAGCAAATCAGTTTTCCCCTGAGTCAGTAAAGAAGAGATCACTGTAGAGCAAGGATTGAACTTGCCAACATGGTCCCTGTGCGTAGGACGCAGGACATTTCTACAAAGGAGGATCACCACCGTTCAGTCTCCTGGAGAATGATTTGTAGGAAAACCCAGCTTCCAGGCTCCCTTAAATACCATACTGCCAACCATGAGGTCCACAAATGACCAAAAGACATTAGTGGATCTCCAGCATTGGCTAGAGTCACCCAACTCCCTCCAGAGGACAGAGGGGGTGAGCAGAGCCCTAGGTAACTCAAATCTTAACTATCAATGGAGATAGGAGTGGTTTCCTGTCCATACAGTTCTTTC
Source organism: Mustela lutreola (assembly GCF_030435805.1). Classification (NCBI taxonomy): domain Eukaryota; kingdom Metazoa; phylum Chordata; class Mammalia; order Carnivora; family Mustelidae; genus Mustela; species Mustela lutreola. Next base: position 26,548,203 of record NC_081304.1, on the reverse strand, counting down.
CTTTTCTTCCTTAGTACCAAGCTTTCCAGGACCAGCAAATGGAGTATGACAAAAAGTTATTTTAAAGAGAGTGGCAGGAAAAGTTAAGAAGGAAACAGTAAAAACATTCCCATTAAAGGGAGGAATGAAACAAGGATGCCCGCTACACTACCATTATTTATCTTTATTATTTATGGTTTTTATTCAGATCATTCTAGTTAGTGATAGGGAAAATGAGGAGAAAAACAGTATGAATAGTAGAGGAAAAGAAAAACACGATTTTCTACTTGGAAATCCCAGAATAATTCACTGAAAATTTGCAACTTAGTAAGAGTTTAGCAAGCTGGCTAATGGAAGATGCAAACCTGGAAATCAATAGTTTTTGTATGCATGAGAAGTACGGAAAAATAGCCTAAAATAATATTCATTCTTTTCCAACCCATTATAAGAAAAGATTCATGACAATTTTAAAGATATTCCATAATGCTTTAATACCTCTTCTCTCAAGAGGTGGGCTTAATTCCACTCTCCTTGTCTTCTCACTTGGGATGTCTCTCTCTCTTCCTTTCTCTCTATCTCTGCCTAGGAAAGTGCCCACATGGCACAGACATATGGCCGACCAGCAGCCACATGAGAGAGCTTGGACCCAGCTGCTCTCCCTGCCCACCCTACCCTGGCTGAATCTTGACGTGACCATGACCATAGTCCCCATTAACAGCAGGACCAGAAACTCAGAGAACCTGAACCAGAATCACCAAGCTGGTCCCAGATTCCTGACCCACAGAAACTGTGAGATAAAAAATGTTTTGAGACATTGTGTTGGGGTAATTTGTCACACAGCAATAGGGAACTAATACAGGGTTCTTTGTCACTCCCAACCACCAAGGATCTGGGTTGGGGGTGGTGCTGATCAGAATAATAGAGTTGGAATAAACCTAGAAATAACTTCATTTGGGCGACATTAAAAAGGCCTGGAGCTACCCCCAGAAAGAGCAGACTGGATCTGGAAGAAGAGAATGGAGAGGGAGAAGCACGCTGGCTTGATGTAAGACAGATGAAGAGGAACCCAACCTGTGTTGTTGCGCACCAGGCCCTATAAGGCTTCCCTTGCACCCCTCTGTGAGCCTTTAGGGAAGATTTTAATTGTTTTTCAATGTTTTTGAATGTCACCCTTGGGTTCCACTCACTGTGGCACGGTTGACAGCTGCCCTGAGGCCGTTCAGGTGTATTTGTCTATCAACAAAACCAATAGTAACCAGTTGGAAATGGAATGGAATACTGGGTGGAAATATTCCATTTATGATATTGACCAAGAACTATGACCAAGAACATCTAGAGACACAAAACATGCAGGATTCATACGACATCAGTGGCACAGACAGTTAGTCATTCATTTCATCAACAAACCCTTGGTTGAAAAAATCAGGAAATAAAGGGAAGTCTCACAGGAAATAAAGAGGGAGCAATTTAAAGGATATATATGGTTTAAATGTTAATATATGTTATAAAGCATTATGAGCAGAAAATGTAAACTACATCTCCTTCCAAAATAAGCCATCCATGTTGGCATTAGAACTCTCTTTTAGTAAGAAACCCTTCTCTTGAAAAAAATTTTGAAGAAACACTGGCATGCTGGTGTTCTGGGCACATCAACCTCCAAATATTGTATTATGCAAACAGTCATGTTTTGAATGCCATTTCTGAATCTGAACATCATACCTTCTCACTTGTCGCTCTTCTTGACAAATCATCACAAAAAAGTCTTTGCAGAAATTATCAGGATCTTAAATATAAATTATTCAAGACCTCATATCCCCTCTGTGTATAGAAAATTCAAACTAAAGCATACACTGATTTTCTCTCTGAACTATCCCATTGACCAGTTCATGTGGCCTCCAAGAGAAGCAATGATTGTTACTATGTTCACTTAAAGTTAAGTGTTGGAGAGGATGTGGAGAAAGGGGAACCCTCTTACACTAGTGGAAATACAGTTGGTGCAGTTACTTTGGAAAACAATGTGGATATTCCTTAAGAAATTAAAAATAGAGCTACCCTATGACCCTGTAATTGTGCTACTGGGTATTTACCCCAAAGATAGAGATGTAGATATGTAGTGAAAAGAAGGGCCATCCATACTCCAATGTTCATAGCAGCAATGACCACAGTCGCCAAACTGTGGAAAGAACCAAGATGCCGTTCAACATAAGAATGGATGAAGAAGATATGGTCCATATATACAATGAAATATTACACCTCCATCAGAAAGGATAAATACCCAAATTTTGTATCAACATGGATGGGACTAAAGGAGATTATGCTGATTGAAATAAGTCAAACAGAGACAGTCAGTTATCGTATGGTTTCACTTACTTGTGGAGCATAAGGAATAACATGGAGGACATTAGGAGAAGGAAAGGAAAAGTGAATTGGGGAAAATCAGAGGGGGAGAAGCAGCATGGAGAGACTGTGGACTCTGAGAAACAAACAGGGTTTTGGAGGGGAGGAAGGTAGGGGGATGGATGAGCCTGGTGGTGGGTATTAAGGAGGGCACATATTGCATGGAGCACTGGGTGTGGTGCATAAACAATGAATCTTGGAACACTGAAAAAAAATTAAATTTTTAAAAAGTCATATTTAATGGTCATCCTTAAATTTTATTATACAAATATATGAAATTAAGTAACTCAAACCTGAGATGGGTAAAACATTGGCATATGTGCCCACAGAGCTCTCCTATGACAGTGGGGACTTTATTATTTCCATTGCACAAACAAGGAAACCGAGGCCAAGGGCACAGTTGACTACATAGCTAATAAGTGGCAGAGCTGAGATTCAACACCAGCAGGCTGGGGGGGGGGGGATTAAGGTGGGAACCTTCTTAATCACTTCATAATGTTAAGATTCTACAATAGAGAAGTAGTTGCAGCCATTAAACATAATCTATAAAAGTGTTTTGAAAGCTGGCCTTTGGTGGGGGGAGGGACGGGGGGCATGTGATCTGGCAGGAGCCATTCCCTCCAGCCTCTATGCAGAGATGCTCTTCTTCCCGTGTTGTAGCTTGAGATTCCGTGATAGATTTCACTTGTATGGAGGATTATATTGAGGAGGGAGGGGTTGTAGAAGAATGTCTAATGATGTGAAGAAATGCGGAGGGAAAAAATAATTTTCAAAACCACATATACAGTAAGACACCAATTCATGAAAAAGACCCACGCATACATTGACTGAAGAGACATCAACTGACAAATGGTTATATCCAGATGTGGAGATACACTGGGGTTGTTCTTTCTTTGATTCTTTGGTTTTTCTGTATTTTAAAAAATTTTCTCCAATGGATATCTTTACTTTTAAAGTATTTAAAAGGCATAAAAATGCTCAACATCATTAGTCACTACGGAAACACAAATTAAACCCACAGCAAGATACCATTTCATACTTATTGATAGCTAGCATGGCAAAGATGGGCAGTAACAAAGGTTGGTAAGGATGTGGGAAACCAGAAACCTGAATTCATGGCTGGTGGGAATATAAAATGGCACAGCCACTTTGGAAAACAACAGTTCGGTAATGTCTTAAAAAGTTAAACATAAATTTGCCATATGATCCAGCAATTCCCCTCTTAAGTATCTACCCAAGAGAAATAAAAACATATGTGCACACCGATTTGCACATGAATGTTCTCTGCTGCACTATCCATAACACTAAAAAATTGGAAACAACTCAAACGTCCATCAACCGGTAAATGGCTACACAAAATGAGGTATAAACATACAATGACAAACTATCCAGCAATAAAAGGAAATGGGCCACTGCTCCATTTCTACAATGCTACAACGTGGACGGACCTTTAAAACATTATGCTCATTAAAAGAAGCCAGAGACGATGGGTTACATCCAAACAATGAATCATGGAACACTACATCAAAAACTAATGATGTACTACTGTATGGTGACTAACATAACATAATTTAAAAAAAAAAAAAAACAGAGACAAGAGACTACCTATTATATGATTCCATTTATATGAAATGTCCAGAAAAGGCGACATTGTAGAGACAGAAAGTAGATTAGTGGTTGCCTGGGGCAGGGACAGAGAAGGTGGGGTCGGGGGTTGGAGGGAGGAAGGGAGGAGGAGAATTAGTAGTGAATATGCATGAGGGATCCTACTGAAGTGATGAGAATATTCTAAAGCTGATTTATGGGGATGACTGCACAACTTGGTAAATTTAATAAAAATGATTGAATTGTATACTTCAAAAGAGTGAATTATGTGATAAGCAAAATATGCCTCCATGAAGTCATTTTTAAACAAAAACAGCATCAGAGAAACATGCAGGCATCCTCAGCACCAGAAAGTTTTGCAAAGTTGCAAAGTCGAAAATTAAGAGGAACAGACACCAAAGAGAGCACTGGCAAGTCCAAGGAAAATGAGAGATCCCTCTAAATGGTGTTTCTCAAACTTTTCTCAGAAAGAGATCCTCTGCTGGTGGGAACGTGATTTGCAGGTCCCCTCTGGATGGTCACCTGTCAACAGGTCCCACCTAAAAGGTGCCCAGCTACTTCACTCCCAAATCCACTTCTGGCAAAGTATGCCATGGAAAATGCTGGACAAGTTTTCAAAGCTGCATGAACAAGGGTTGCCTGGGTGGCTCAGCCATTGAGCATTTGCCTTCGGCTCAGGTCACCGTCCCGGAGTCCTGGGACTGGCCCCAGCATAGGGCTCTCTGCTCGGTGGGAAGTCTGTTTCTCCCTCTCCAACTCACTTTGCTTGTGTTCTCTCTCTTGCTGTCTCTCTCTCTGTCAAGTAAATAAATAAAAATCTTAAAAAAAAAATGATGCATGAACAAGAATGTACTAAACAGAGGTGCCTGAGTGGCCCAGTTGGTTAAGAGTCCCCCTTGATCTCAGCTCAGGTCTTAAGCTCAGGGTCATGAGTTCAAGCCCCACACTGGGCTCCACACTAGGCATGGAGCCCATGCCAAAAAAAAAAAAAAAAAAAAAAAAAAAGAATGGCCATCAAAGCACTGTTTTTAAGAGCAAAATCTGGCAGCACTCAAGAAGTGGGGATTAGTTAAAAAAAATTATGGAAAACTGTGAAGTCATATTTATCGATTTAGAAACGTGTCCATAGGCATTATGAAAGAACTCTTCAAAAACTGAAATAGCATAGAAAATATCTGGAAGGTTATATGCCAACATGTTAACAGTTTCCTTTGATGGAATTGTGACTGCCTGTCTTTCTTTCTTGGTAAAAGCCTTTATTTCTACAGATGGAAAAAGCATTAAAGTATGTGATAAAAGAAGGGCCTTTGAAGCAAAGTTTCAGTTCTTTCCTCTACAATACTGGCTCATGTCTCAAGCAATTTATCTGGTTTTCTAAGTTACCATTTTCCCATCTGTAAAATGGGCATAAGAATAACTTCTCCTTCTAGAGCTTGTCCAGCATCTGGCACAGAGCATGCACTCCATTAATATCAACTATGATGTATCTCAATAACAACTCTTGAACTACATAATTTTTGGAAAACATAATCAAGCTCTTTTTAAATAAGAGTAACTTGGCAGAGTGGAATGAAGACCAAGAAAGCGGAAGAAAGGAACAAACATTAGATACAAGAGTCTTTTCCTTCACTCTTCCCCAGGCAGGGCATGGCCTCATCTGCTCACCTCACCCTGACTCCTCTGCAGACCCTGGGGTCCCCTCTGGGTCCCCTCCCTCTGGGAGGCCACAGAGGCCACAGAGGCTGGACGTGGCCACTGCTGGGCCTGCTCACTTGGCAGGAAGAAAGATGCCACACAGTGTAGCTCGATGTGTTTCGAGAGTCTTTAACAGTCTCTGTAACAGATGCCCTGTCTGCACGGAGCCCACGTTGGTGGGAAAGAGTAGAGAACAAACCACGTTCTGTTCTTCCTGCTACTTCACCGACTGCTTTCCACCAGGCTCCGAGGAAGGAGGGGCTTGTGGGTAGGATCTCCAACTGGGAAACAGAGGGCCATGACTCATGAGAGGTCCACTCCGGTGAGGCCTGGGCCTGGGCTTTGGGCCCTAACTCTGTGGGGGCCTCCCAGCATACAAGCTGCCCGAGCACATTCACTGTCTCCACAGACCCTCCCGGCAACAGCCCCTTCCTGAGTCTTTCAGCCTGCGAGCCCATCCTCACACCATGCAGCCAGCAGCCAGTAAACCAGACCCTGGTGCTCTCGTGAGGGTCAGACCCTTGTGAGGGTCAGAAGCCATGGTGAACTTCCCCTGAACCTCCTGCACCAGCCCAGTTGCCACTGTCCTTAAGACCCCTGGTTTTAAATTCATTTCCAATTAGTGGCCCTATAACTCCTCAGATATCATTCTGGGAACTTCTTTTGCTGTAAGGGTATCAGACCACAAGCCCTGAATGAAGGGGATGAGAATGGAGGGATAACCCTCCCAGCAGGTCCTGTAAGAAGCTTTCTTAGTCATCTCATAGGGTGTTAGACCCTCCTGGATACCCTGAGCATTCTGGGGCCATACATGCATGCCTATGTAACCACTAGGTTCTAGAACCAGAAAACTTCCCAGTGTTCTCCTGAGAGCTTCTGGTCACCTTGCAAGGTGTGCCCTCTCCTTCGAGGCCCAGGCTCTAGGAGAGCCAGTCATCGGTGGCAGAACCAGCTTGCTTTACAGCTAATACGTTGGGAACACTTTAATCCTTGATCTGCAGGAGTTAGACACAGTCAGTAGCAGTATCTGATTCCTGATCCTGGGCTCCTATAAGTTGGAAGGAATGCCTCTCACAAATAAGAGGCCCAAGTGGGAGGAATTTTAGAAATTTTCCACAGCCAGAGTGCACCAGAAGAGGTTGCCCAAGGCAAATTCTGCAAGGCAGAGAAGTCCCGGTCATGGCCACAGGAACACTGCCAGGTGTCATATACAAGGGGCTCAGGGATGACAAAGACAAACTGTTGAACAGGGAGAAGCCCCTCTGAACCCTCCAAGGCAGCCTCTGCCTAAAACAGTCCTCCTCACACTCCCTTACCTTGTCAGTTCAAGACCTCGGAGAAGCAGCCTCCAACCCAAGATGAAACGTGCAAGGGGAATGGCTGCAAAGGATGACGGGCACGTGGACAGGGCAAGGCATGCAAGTCCACTGTGCAACACCAAGAGCTGGGAAAGGAAAGAGGATGAAGAATGGCATAGGAAGACCCACAGGCTGCAGCATCATTCTGGGACCATCTTGACCAGGCCAATGGCATGTCCCCAAGCAAAAGCTGCCCGTTAGAGGAGTCCTGCATTGGGCGGAAATGGGGCTTCCTAGGTAAGCCTGCTGTACTCATCACTGGATGAAAGCCACCTGGGGGAAGGGCAGTCTCCACATCCAACCATTCTCCCTGTAATACACCTTCTTGACGTCCATGCTCCACCACAGCCACACCTACTCATGGGTGTAGACATGCAGCTCCATTGCCCTGGGAGCCTTTGTCCAGCCTGGGCCTTTGCTATCACATCCCAAACCATGAGACAACATGGGCCCACAGCTGGGCCCTTTCTGTCTCTATGTATAAGCCTCATGGCAGCTGTCACTACTTTTCCAAGACCAGGTCAGTTCACTCTGTCAGATCCTCAGGCATTCCTGGGACCAAATCTTCCTCAAGAATTTTTTGGGGTTTTGCCAGCATTAGGGAACTGGAGGCAAGTCACTTGCCACTAGACAGCTCATCCTTGATCACCCAAAAAAAGCAGAGCCTTCTCATCTCTTCATTCTTGTATTTCATCCCATGGCTGTTTGAGAATGTTTCAGTCTTAACTCTAGAATAGAACCCGCCTAGTAAAAATGAACAAAAACAAAAACAAACAATCTCATAACTACGTCCACTCCAAAGCTCACTCCATCCTTAATGTTAACAGGCACATCTGTATCCCCAGCCTCTTTGCAGAAGCTCCTCATTTGCACTTTCATGAAAATCTGATCCTCACTTGAGAATCCCACATAACCCACTCCACATCAAGCCAGAATTGGACTTTGACTGGATCCCCGACTACTTTCTAGATTTTATCCTACTCTCCTCATTTTTCCCCAACGTTCACGCCATTTGGCTCAGCCACCCTCAACCTCGCCCATCTGACCACTCAGAAACCTCAGAGTCACTCCCCCCCTTCCCTGAAGTTATAGGCACCAGCCCATGGTCTCCTGTTTGCTTCAGCAGGAGGCATACATTAGCCTGCACATAAATAATGCATTCAGCAACCTAGCCTTGGGCTTGAAGCAGGTAGGGATGAGTCCCAGGGCTCAGTGCAAAGAGTAGCAGGATGTTGGAGAAGGAGTCCATGAAGTGAGCCTGAGCAGACCAGACACCTGGAAGAAAGGAGCCTCTGTGGGGAGGGAAGTCTGGGAGAGTGAAGTCCACAAGGCACTGGAGCCTGGGGTCCCATTTAGAAGAATATCTACTACACACCTATTTAAATGACTGAAATCCAAAAAAAGGACAATGCCAATGGCTGGATGTTGAGCCACAGGAACTCTCATTCACTGCTAGTGAAAATGCAAAATGGCAAAGCACTTTGGAAGTAGCTGGGCAGTTTCTTACAAAGCTAGACATAGTCTCATACAATCCAGCAACCGTGTTCATAGGTATTTACTCAAAGAATTTGAAAACCTAAGTCTACACAAACACTGACACAAATTGCTTAGTAATCCCCTCAGCTGAACTAAACTTTAGACAGTATTTTTTTATATAGCAATGTAACCTTCTTTTTTTATTATTATGTTCTGTTAGTGATATTCAGTACATCATTCATTTTTTATTTCTATGATTCATTATTTGCATATAACACCCAGTGCTCCATGCAATACATGCCCTCCTTAACACCCTTCACCAGGTTTTCCCATTCCTTTAACCCCCTCCCCTTTAAAACCCTCTGTTCTCAGAGTCCACAGTCTCCCATAGTTTATCTCCCCCTCCAATTTCCCTCCCTTCACTTTCCCTTTCCTTCTCCTAATGTCCTCCATGCTATTATGTTCCACAAATAAGTGAAACTATATGATAATTGTCTTTCTTTGCTTGACTTATTTCACTTAGCATAATCCCCTCCAGTTCTATCCATGTTGATGCAAATGTTGGGTATATTCATCCTTTCTGATGGCTCTCCATTGTGTATATGGACCACATCTTCTTTATCCATTCGTCTGTTGAAGGGAAACTCAGCTCCTTCCATAGTTTGGCTATTGTGGACATTGCTGCTATGAATACTGGGGTGCAGGTGCCCTTTCTTGTCACTACATCTGTATCTTTGGGGTAAATACCCAGGAGTGCAATTGCTGGGTCACAAGATAGCTCTATTTTTAACTTTTTGAGGAACCTCCACACTATTTTCCAAAATGGCTGTACCAACGTGCATTCCCACCAATAGTATATTCCCCTTTCCCCACATCCTTTCCAACTTTTGTTGTTTCCTGAGTTGTTAATTTTTGCCATTCTACCTGGTGTATGGTAGTATCCCAGTGTGGTTTTGATTTGAATTTCCCTGATAGCTAATGATGTTGAACATTTTTTTAATTAATTTATTTATTTTCAGAAAAACAGTATTCATTATTTTTTCACCACACCCAGTGCTCCATGCAATCCGTGCCCTCTCCAATACCCACCACCTGGGACCCCAACCTCCCACCCCCCTCCCACCTCCCACTTCAAACCCCTCAGATTGTTTTTCAGAGTCCACAGTCTCTCATGATTCACCTCCCCTTCCAATTTACCCCAACTCCCTTCTCCTAACACCCCTTGTCCTGTGTCTGCTGGCCATTCGTATGTCTTCTTTGGAGAAGTGTCTGTTCATGTCTTCTGCCCATATTTTGACTTGATTATTTGTTTATTGGGTATTGAGTTTGAGAAATTTTTATACATCTTGGATAGACATATTTCTTCCTAACCAGAAAACCCTGCCCTTCCTTTTCATAGAGCACTTACATTAGAAAACTTGCAACTGTATGGGGCACCTGGGTGGCTCAGTCATTAAGCGTCTGCCTTCGGCTCAGGTCATGATGCTAGGGTCCTGGGATCAAGCCCCTCATTGGGCTTCCCACTTCTCCCTCTCCCACTCCCCCTGCTTGTGTTCCTTTTCTCGCTGTGAATCTTTCTGTTAAATAAATAAAATCTTTAAAAAAAGAAAAAGAAAGAAAGAAAAGAAATCTTGCAAATGTAAACTCTTTCTCTGCCCCTTTGAATTGTAAATCTTCTCCAAGGCTCTTACCAGTTTTACAAGTCAGGAATATTTTCCTCAAGGATGTGGGAGCCATGCCATTGTAATGCAATCATAAAGACAGATTGGTTCCCTATCTCCCTGTCTCTGTGGGAGGGTAAGTAATAACCAGCAAACAGATGCTTAATCACACTGAGAAGATTCCCCCCAACAATCTCCCCCAAAAAATCCCACAACCGTTCCACCACTGAACCTCTCAACACACAAAAATTCCACCTTTTGTTTCAGTGGAGTTGAGGTCAATCTCTCTCCCTAGTTGCAACAGTCTCATAAAAGGTCTTCTTTGCCTGTTTAACTTACCTTTTGAAATTATTCCTTGACAAAACCTACACATGAATATTTATAGTGTCTTTATTCATAATCACCCAAAACTGGAAGCACCCAAGACATCCTTCATCGGGTAATGGTAATGGACCAACAGATTGTGATACATCCATCCATTGGAGTACTATTTAGTGATAAGAAGAGAATGAACTATCAAGCCATTCAAAGTCATGAATGAATCTTTAGTGCACGTTGCTAAGTGAAAGAAGCTAGTCTCGAAAGACTACATAGTATGCAGTTCCATTAAGATGACATTCTAGAATGTCATATAAGCAAACTCAGTAAACCTGTCACAGGTTTAGGAAGAAGGAGGGATTTTTTTTTTTAAGTGTGGTGAAACTATTCTATATGAAACTCTAATGCTAGATACATGACATTATTCATCTGACAAACCCCATAGAGATTTCCAAATCAGAGTAAATCTTAGTATGTCAAATTTTAAAAATTGATTTTGGAGATTGGGAGCTCCCAGAATGGATCTGATGTATTGTTGTATGAATGTATGAATTAATCTCACTGAAAGGGATGGAAGAACAAGATGTTGAACTAAATAACTTTGGAAATGAGGACTGTCTACAGAACTAAAGGCCAAAGGAATTGTATATTAGCCCTATACTATAATTGATAAAGCTGTTTCCCACATAAGGACAAGTTAACCTGAAACCACTGTACATGAATACTAGAATGAAACAATTAAAAGATGGTGGGAGACGGAGAAAGCCAGGTTTCTCACTGTTGGAGTGGGTGGTTACAGATAAGTAAGGAAGAGGCTCGAATGACCCATGTGATTCTACATGAAAGTCAGAGAAATCAACATGAACTCAGAGTTAATTTAATATACCTATGGATGGATGGATGCATACAGGAAGAAGGTGTTGATAGAGGCAGTTACTAGTTGTCTGTATGAGGAGGGAAAGGAACCCACAAGTTGTGAAAAGGCTGGAGAAAACTGAAGGTGCCCCTTGAATGGCCCACTTGAAAGATTTGCCTAGAGCCAGCCTTGTACAGAACACTGCTTATGATGGCTCATTTAATTCTTGAATTTCTGCATAAAGAACAGGAAGAAAGATGCTGAGAGAGGAAAGTGAATTACCAAGTAGGCAAAAGTGAAAAATACCACCTCTGGTACTGTCAGGTGCCACACAACAAACAGGTTTTAAACCCACATAAAACATAGGCATCCATGTCCCCCTTGGCCACTGCTTATGACTTTCTGAATATAGATGTGACTCTTGCATAAGTTTCTCTAATGGCTAGATAGTTTCTTCATGACAGAATTTAGATTCATTAGCATGGCACTCAAAACTCCAAAAATACATTTCTATTCTTGTGTGACATTCCCCAAATGTTTACTCTATGCTCCAATCATAAGACTTTCTGCTGATCCAGGACCCTGTAAGGATTTTCACATCCCCACGCTTTCCCTCTGAAATATCCTTCCTCTTTTATCTCCTTGGCCTAGAGATCTATAGGCTCCATTCAAACGCAACCTGGCAAATCCTCCCTTTGCTTCCCTTGCAAAGTTTTTCACTACTTTCCCTGTTAGCTCTGTGATACAGTAATCACACTTTATTATGATGTTGGAGATATAAACTGTCAAGTAACTCCCTTTCCTACCCTCTTGGCTCTACCGGTTGAGAACAGATACCAGGAATCAAATGAGGCTCAGAGTCAAATCAGCCTCCTTAATGATAAAACTAGACTGGAGAAGATAGTTTGAATGGAGTCCCAAAAGGGAAGGAAAAATAAAATAAGATGAAAACAGAGGGGCAAACCTTTAGAGACTCTTAACTGTAAGAAACAAACTGAGAGTTGCTGGAGGGTGGGGGGGATAGGTAACTGGGTAATGGGCATTAAGGAAGGTACTTGATGGAATGAACACTGGGTGTTATATGCAACTGATGAATCATTAAATTCTACCCCTGAAATTGATAACACAGCATATGTTACCTAAATTGAATTTAAATAAATAATTTAATTTTTTTTAATTTTAAAAATAAAATAAATGATTGCATGGAGCCTCAAATGAAGCTTCCTGCTCCCTGCCTTACAAAGTGAAGACAGTCATCCCCTGGTAAAGACCTGACATGGTCTTCTTCTACCATTCACAGGTTAAGAAGCTGAAACAGGGAAAGCCAAGACCTGGAGACTGAGAAAAAGGCAGGTCTTACCAGGTCCTACCTGGTCTACTGTACCCTCTAGAGGCTGGAATTTCAAAGAGACTGATTCAATCAATCCAGTGGCCCTTGGCCAAGATGCATGATGGAATCACCTAGGAGCTTTGGAAACTAACCTCATCCCAGATCAAATGAGTTTTGAGTTTCTGGAGGTGAGGCCTCTTAGCAATAGCTTTTAAAAACTCCTCCAGGTGACTTTAATGTGCGGGAATCTCCAAATTAGGCCAGATAGTAGAAGGAAATATGAACTTGACACAACTGATAAACTAGGCTAATGAATGTCAGGGGCTTCACCTGCATCATGAGTCTTGCTAGCACTGACCACCCCTTGGAAAGAAGGATGAGTAATGAATGAGTAGATGGTCTCTTTGTTCTGTTCTGTTTATTCTCTTCTGGGTTGAAGAAGGATGTGGGAAGAGAATAAATGTTGCTGACACTACTTCATTTGAATTTCACAGTACTTCCTGAGTGGCAAACAGGTAGGCAGAGTAGACTCCATGTTACAGGCAAGGAAACTGTTTATACATTGTTGTTCTTACCTTCGTCTTTGACCTTTACTTCTTTTTTTTCTGATTATAAAAAAATATACATGTTCACTGTGGAAAATTTACCAGAAACAGAAGCATAAAGCAGAAAATAAAAATACATAAGTCTGGCACCAACTGCTATCATTTTGTTGTATTTTCTTTCAATTTTGTTTGTAGTCTGCTTTTTTTCATTTCACTGTATGTACTTTTGCATACATACTTTTAATGACTATGTAATCTTCCACCATACAAAGATACCACGACTTCTTAGCCATTCTCCTAATGTCAGGGATTTAAAATATTTCCTAATTTACACCATAGTAAATAAAGTTGCAAGGAACATCTCACCTAAAGTGTACAACTTTCTGTATTTCCCATCATTTCCTTAGAATAAATTATGATAAATGGAATTACTCTGTCAAAGAATACAAAGATTTTTAAGGACTTTGATACATTTTTCCAAATTGCTGGGAATTTTTTGTGGGGGTTTTTTTTATTTCTTTTTTTTATTAACATATAATGTATTATTTGCCCCAGGGGTACAGGTCTGTGAATCATCAGGCTTACACATTTCACAGCACTCACCATAGCACATACCCTCCCCCATGTCTATAACTCAACCACCCTCTCCCTAACCCCCACCCCCACAGCAGCCTTCAGTTTGTTTTGTGAGATTAAGAGTCTCTTATGGTTTGTCTTCCTCCTGATCCCAAATGAAACAAATTGCTGTTTGAAAAAGATTTTACAAACTGAAGTCATAATAATTTATGAAAGCAGCCCAAATGTTGGAGTCTTCTTTACTAGTAAGAACTCAAGTGTTGGTTCTTCACACCCTTTAGCAGTTGAAAGGATGCTACTTTAATTCTTCATTCAGGCCACATCTTCGTTCTGTAAGAAATGACAGAAGTACTTCTCAAGGTGGTCCTCTATCCAGTGATAGGCATTTGTGTCTCACTATTCCTGGTCAAGCCTCCAAGTGATTCCATGAGAGCTTGGGCAAAAGTTATGCTTCCCAAGTAATAAGAAACTTTCATGTGTTCTCTCTGGAGCCACAGAGCTCTATAAAGCAGTCATGGCCAGGTTTGGTGGTCTCGTGTTCCTGCTGGAGGAAAGTGGTGCTCAAGAAATTGCTGTCGGAGGTCACAAACTGGTGAGTGTCCAAGCCAAAAGAGTGATGGTGTCTCCTGGCTCTATATATCAGTACTTTGCTCCCTTCACCCCAGCTGCTGCTTCTTTGTCATGCACCATATAAATAAGATGGAGACATCAGTTCTTACCAGACATCTTCTTTGTCATGCACCATATACATAAGATGGAAACATCAGTTCTTACCAGGATCTCTCAGATGTCAGCTGAGAGCTCCCTGCCTCTTGAAATCTAGGTGAGATTCTTGAATGCCTTGTATCAATCTTCTAGGGCTCTCATTATAAAATGTCACAGACTCGGGGGTTTACCCAAGAGGAATTGATTGCTTACTGTTCTGGAATCTGGAAGTTCAAGATCAAGGTTGGTTTCTCCAGAGGACTCTCTCCTTGACCTGTGGATGGTCACCCTCTTGCTATGTCCATGGCCTTTTCTCAGTGTACAATCAGCCCTGGCATCAGTCCTGGTATAGGAGTGGGATCCCATTGGGTTAGGGTCCCACTCTTATAGGCATATAGAACCTAATTAACCTATCTCCAAATACATGTTCTACTATGGGTTAGGACTTAGGCATATGAATTTGGGAGGGGAGGGTATAATTCAGTCCCTAACACCTCTTTTTCCACATCCTATGGGAGTACTAAGCTCTGTTCAACATGATGTGGGTCCCTGATGGTGGAAAAGTGGGAATTGAAGGGGAGACTACACCTCTCCAACTCCAAACTCCTGCTTTCACCATATTAAACCCCTGTATTAATCTTGGGTCTGTATAACATCTATACCTTCTGCCCACAGTTGACATAGAAATGAGAGCTGTCTCTTCTATTTTTCAGGGAAAGATTATTTGCAGGAGTCATGTGGCTATGTGTTAGATGTTACTAAGAAGTCCAAGAAGAGAAGGGCTAGCAAAGGAGTCTATATGAACAATTTCAAATTGGACCCCAGACAGCCTTGACCTTAGGAGAACATTCTTACTACATCCAACTCCTGGTATCTATTCTCAACCATTTAGAGCCCAGAGGGGAGGAGGGGTAGTTAACTAATAGTTTATATCTCCAGCACTGTACTAAAGTGTGACTACTGGACCATTGAGTAAAAAGGGGAAGGAGTGAAGTCTCACCTCTAGGGAATTGGGGTGGGGGTGGGGATTCACTGTCTACTTCATCCCCTGTGGTTCCAAGCCTAGTGCATGCATATCACAGGTTCTTCTCTCTTGCTTTACCTCCTTTATTCCTCCTCATCTTCAAGCTCTAGGACCGCCACCAGAAGCCCCAAATTCTTCTCACTCCATTGGTGAGTAGAATTTGGAGGTAGAGAGCTTTCAACTTTTCACAACTTTCCACATCTCCAAACAGCAAACTCAGCTCCAGACTGACTTTGAAGAGCCAGACCAAGTCCCTTGGGAGAAGTATGAGCTGGAAGGCCTTCAATTTAAACAGCTCCACTTTCCTTCAATGCCAGTCACAGTTTTGAATAGCATCTGTGTCTTCATTACTCAAATAAACCTAATGATTGTTGATATTAGTGAGGATAAATTTTTAACAGCAGGGGACTGAGGTGATGAAGTTGCTAAATACAGAATGAGGTCAGAGTCACTAAAATGCTTGAAAAATGTCAGCAGGGATGGATGAAAGGGCACACCATTGGTGAGTGGCTTAGGAATATAAACTAAAAGCATCTGGGAGAGAAAGTTAAGTGCTATTCACTCTAGTCCTAATGTCCTAGGTGTGTGTTTAGCTATAGTTGGGGACACAACTTAGTCTCACGGCCGTTGCTTAGGATCCCTTCAACTATCCGCCAGGCATTGTTCTAAGCTGGAAACAACCCAAATTTCCTTAATCAGGAGAATGAATAAACAAGCTATTGTGTCCCCATATATCAAAATACCACTCAGCCAAAAAAGGAATCCACGATTGATACACACAAAGACTTGGAAGAATCTCGAAGGCATTATCACTGAGTGAGAGAAGCCAGGCCCCAAAGATTGAATACTGTAGGATTCTATTTTTTGGCATTCTTAGAATGACAGAAGTGTAGTGATGGAGAACAGACCAGTAGTTACCAGGGGTGAGGAGTGGGGGAGGGTATGACGATGTTGATGAAACTGATCTGTTTCTATCATAGTCGAGGTTATACAAATCAATACATATTTTAAAACTCACAGGACTGTATACCCTGAAAAGGTCAATCTTCCTGTGTATTAAGTTTAAAAATAATATAAATAAAATTAAATAATTTTAATTACTCAACATAAAAAATTAAAAATACATTCACTCACACACACACATAAACTATCTACATGATATGATTCCACCTGATGTTTCCCCCAAACCCTAGGGCTCCTCGGAGAAGCCCTGAGGGCAACAGTACAAGTATGGAGGAGACCAAGCAGACCGGCTTCCCATTTCCTTTCAACTAGAATGTTCCTCTCTGACTTCCGTGTGTGTGTTTATTTTTTAAGGAACATTTCATTTGGAGAAGAAAATAAAAGCTTGAATCATTGGTGTAATAACACCTAGTGATTGTTTAACATTCAAGAACTAACTATGGAGCCAAGCTGTGCAAAATGCTTTTTTATATGCATTCTCTCCTGTATTCCTCCATATAATCCTATGAGGTATGAATTCTCTTATTTTAGAGGAGACAAAAGATGAGGCTTAAAGAGGTTACTTAACTTGCCCACCGTCATCCAGAGAGTGATTGGCAGGACTGGACTTTGGACTATAAAAGTGCCTCTTAGATCCCGTACTACTGGGATTGGGGTTGACCGGCAGCTCCAGTGCTGTACTCCAGAATTCATCAGGAATTTCACACAAGGCAAAGCATGCCACAGACTGCTCTTGGTCAATGACTGAGCATGGCAGGGATATTAAAGGCAAGCCTATTCCTGGGAAATGTGTACTCCTCTCCTGGGTGACTTTGAATCAAGATTCCTCATCAGCCTGGCTTTGAGAACTATACTGCAATTTTCTACTTCCTTCCCTCCCTTCCTTCTCTCTTTCATAGGGGCCGGACCTGCACCAGTCAGATGGCTCTCCCACCCTTCTCTGGCTCCCTTCCCACTCTCCTTCACCACTGTTTCCCCCAGTGAATCTCTTAAAGTATAACTCATTGGGTGTCTGCTTCTTGAAGGGCCCAAGGCAACACATCTTACTCCAGGAGCAAAGCTCTTACGAGCTTTGCAACAGGAGAGCAATCTGGATCTTAGAAATTATAATACCCAAGCTATAGGGCTGTTGTTAGTATTGAGCTCCCTGACACAGATGAAACACCATTAGATGTCCCTCACCTGGCTCATAGTGAATACTCAATAGTTATTGGATGAATGAAATGAAATAAAGTTTGTCTGACCATTAGCTAGGAAGGACTTGATAAAGGTGCATTTCCTTCTGCAAGTTAAAGAAAACAGAAGAGGGAACAGAGAGCAGATCTCCTCCAGGCAAATGGCAGCCCCCTTCTAATTGTCCATAGGACCACACCACTATCAACCTCTGCCTCTCTCTAAACCCAGCCAGACACAGACAGGCTTGGCTGATTCTTCCCAACTCCTATCAGCTTTTTATACAAAGAGGAGTTTTCATGCTGACATCCCAGCTGGCCCTATATCTCATGAAAGTCACTTCCACGGGCTGAAAAATCTCTCTCTGAAAAAATTATTTTCATAAAGTGCTACGAATTGGATGCTGACCTGGAGCCAACCAGAGGAATTTTTCAATACCCACTTTTATATATAAAATTTGTAACCTTTCTCTTCTCATTGAAACTAGGTAGTATTGATTGAGCAGAAATTTCGAGAGCGTGTGTTTGGGACTTGATAGGGGTTAGCCCGTGGTAATTGTGGCTACCCACAGTTCATTTAAGATTCCTCACCAAAAGGAGAAAATAAAATCAGAATCAATACTTCCACAGGCACGCAGTTTAAAAATTTTGCAGTGATTTGAGCAGAGCCCCCTTCAGCTGCAGGCAGCTCCGATTCCTGACATTGGCCTGTTTCTCCATCATTTGTCAATCAGAGGGCAAAGAAGAAAGAATTGAAAGGGGAAGAGGAGGAAGGAAATTCCAGCAGAGAGATAAGGAATCCAGCCCAACAACAGCAAGGAAAAGAGAGCCAAACTAAGAGCCAATCGGAGAGCCAAATAAATGCTTCCAGAGAACAGCAGGGCACCAAGTCTTCCCCGCCAATAGTGGGCAAGGATCCTGTCTCCAACACTTGTGGAAAAAATAGAAAACATCAAACCTGGAAGTGTTCAGGGGAATCTTGGTCTGCAAATAAAACTGAAGCTTAGAGAGACAAAGCGACTGACCCAAGATCTTAAGGAAGAGGATGAAGGGACTAGAATCTAGTCAATCATTTTGCATCACTTCTTTCTCAGGCAAAACCACCTCGCTTCTTGCAAGTACTTCTCTTATCTGGAGGACTCTACTACCTTCAACTTTCTTTCGTCTTCCAAGGTCCAGGTACCCAGCTTTTACTCCCATTGTGCTTTGGGGCTCATGGACTAGCGCGTAAAACATCACATTGCTCAGAAAATCCTATTAGCAATGCCTGACAGAAAGAAGTCAGTCATGGTGCCCAGTGGGAGAATGGGGATGGGACTTGGTGTTAAGGAGCCTATGCTGTAGTCATTGTACCCTCTTCTACTAACACGTGACTAAAAATCCCAAAGAAATGATATCCTCTCCCATCTGTCCTGATTATGCACTGTTTTGTGCATAGGCCAGGGCTTGGATGAGATGATCTTTTGCTGACCAAAAGAAGCCAACTTTTGAGAACAACACTATCTTCTCCAATTCATGAGTCATTTTGCCACAGCCCCATTTCTGGACTGTGTGAGGCATCTAACAGTTCTCACAAAGCTTATCACTTGGTAGAGATACACAGGAACTGTGTTGAATGAGTGCATGGAGGAGTAAATGAGCCTACAAAAAAAATGTAATGCTGTTCAAACAGTGACTTCAAAGATAAGAGTTCCTCATGATAAAATGATGGAGGGTCTTGGAATTCTCATGGGTGCTTTTTAAAAGCAATCACATTTATAAATACAAAGAGAAAGACAGAAAGAGCATGGACTTTAGAGCTAGATAAACCTCACTCTGAAATCCAATTTCTCGACAATGAGCCATACGGCCTCCATTAAATTATTTACCTCTCTGAGCTCCAAGATATCATCTACAAGATGAGACTAGCAGTACATATTTCACGCAGTAGTCATGTGCTAAATGTGATAACATGTGTGTAATTAAATGGGAGAGAACAACAAGTTTAATACCACTTAAATAAATGGAGTCTCACCTGGAGAAAAGAATCCATGTGCCGACAGGAGACTAAGAGCAGAGGGACCTGGCTTAGCCGGCAACCTCATAAGGGTGGGCAACAGAGACAGAAAAATAGAGAAATTTAATAGCTGTTTGAAATGACTCACATTGATATGATAGAACACCTTCCTCTCTCCTTAACTTTCTCTTTCTGCCCTTGTTGCCCCAGAAAGACCCTTCCTCAACTGGAGGGTGGGGAGGAGAACATGGAGAGAATTATCCCACATCTAGGTTGGGAGGGTGCCTAACAGGAACCAAAACGCTCCAAACAACATGATTATTTTCTGCAGGAAAGTGAGCTCAGAGCCAGAGCAGACTATGAGAGCTTAAGCCCCCAGGAAATGTTCATAAGTCTGGGGGAGGGATTCAGATGTTCCATGCTTCATGGAATAGCATTTTGAATCAATTGTAACTAGATCTTAAAAGAGCTACAAGAGTCGGCTGACTGATTACATGTAAAATGCCTGACATTATAGACCTATAATAAAATATTGGTTTCTTTCCTTTTTTTAAAAGACGCTGTTGAAAGATTATGTCTCCTGAATAGCTTGTTCCCCTCTAACCCCTGGCAACTTAGAATAAATGGAAAACAAGGGAATAAGCGAACAATTACCACAAAGAAAAGCACTCTCTGTTCTACTTGGCTGCACATGTCCAGCCAATGAAAGCACACAATAGTTTGCCTGTCAGTTTCCAGTAACCCAATGGTCTTTAACGGGCTCTTCAAAACCCAGATGTCTCTCAAAGAGCTGGGCCCAAGCCTTATATGAGTCCTTTTGCCATAACTGCTTGGAAACCAAGTGCTCACCTCATGAAAGGCAGCAAAGGAAAGACAAAAGATAAAAATATGCATTTATTTGAGGACTAGTTCAGGCAACCCTCTGGAAATCCTAAAGCTACTTTCATGGAAGCCTGTAATGACCTGAAGCCTGGTGGTGCACTGCTTGGGGACCTGTGGTGTGTGAGGGTCTCTTGCAGTCATGTCTAGCATGAGGAGGTCCCCACATAACCTTCTGAGCCCTAAGGTCTCGCTGGTGACTGCTGGCTGCGTTTTCAGTAGTCCACTTCCTCCTCTCCTTCTGCTAGCACCAATAGCACCAACTATAACCCTGAGCTTCCAACTGATGCAAAAAAAAAAGGTCAAGAGAAGAGAGCTTTTCCTTCCCTATCCATGGGAGCTGAGTCCTATGATCTTCCTCCTAAGACAGTTTCCAGGCCAACTTCTCCATTCTGATAGCCCCATTCTCTTAACATTCCATTTATCCATTCTATAGATTATATTGCTCGAGCACCTTCTACATGCCGGGAACTATAGAGTAGGACAATAGGGATCTAGGGCAGTCAAAAAAGAAGATATTCTCCCTCTCATCATGGAACTTAACAGGGAGAAAAATGAAAGACCTCTTGATGTGGGAGGGTCCCATTGAGCTGTGAATTGGGATTCATTTTACTCGTATATCATTACTGGTAAAACATGTCAACCTTAAAATAGCCAGTTATCTTACTGACAAAATGAGTTGACTCAGGAATACAAGAGGAATTGCAATTCAGGACAAGCGGACTATGAAGAACCATAGGCAAGTCTGAAGAGACAAAACAGGAAGTCAGCATTAATGAGGTTTTAGGAGGAAATTGGGGAGGTTGGTTCTGAACAGAAGTTCATTGGAGAAGGACAACAGCTTGAGGTTCTGGTGGTTTCCTGATTGGCTGCCACTGGTGGTCAGTGCTTTGTTGCTGGGGTAGGGAGGGATCTTCCTCCTTTTTCTTAAAAGCCAGGAAATGAGATTCCTATGGGTAAAATATCCTCTCTTGTCAAAATAATTCTTATCTTCCCACTGGTCACAAAGGCCATCATAAATGGGATATGCATGAAAGCTCCCACTTCAGGGCTCCCTACCTCCACTTTAAGTGAGATTTTTCTTTATTTTTACAAACACACCCCCTGCTCTGCACATAGGACTTTTCCCATAGGAACACTATCTTGCAGAAGCTTGATGGGAAAGGTTTTATTCCCAATCCCCACAGATTTATTCCCAGCACAGAGGTAACACTCTCTCCCTTCATGGAGGTCATGTTCCCACACACAAGCAATGCCAACATTTTGTGGTTCTCACTGGGTGTATCTGTGAGGCATGGTTGTCCTTTCTCAATGCCTACTGTGTAGCAGGCACAGAAATGGGTGCATACACATATATGCTTAATGAGTCCTCACAACACTACTGTGAGGTCAGTACTATTACCACATTTTAAAAATGAGGAAATTCCAAAAATATTAATAAATGAACTAAAATTAAAACGAGGAAATTCGAGGTATAAACATGGGAGAAAACTTGCTAAAGATCACACAGGAAACAATTAGTAAAGATGATTTAAAAAGAAATTTAAAAAATAATCCCACTTACAATTGCATCAAAAAGAATAAAATACTTAAGAATAAATTTAACTATGAGAGACTATAGACTCGGGGAGACAAATGGAGAGCTTTAAAAGGGTAGGGGTTGGGGGATGTTTGAACCTGGTGATGGGTATTAAGGAGGGCACAGATTGCATGGAGCACAGGGTGTTATACACAAACACTGAATATGGTGACTAAAAAAATAAAATAAATAAAATAAAGATATTTTTTAAAAAGAATAAATTTAACCAAGGAGGTGAAAGATGTACACACAGAAAACTATAAGACAGTGAAGAAAGAAATTGAGGAAGACACAAATAAATAGAAAGATATTCTCTGTTTGTGGAACAGAAGAATTGATATTGTTTAAACGCCCATAATACCCAAGGCAATCCATGATTTTAATGCAATTTTTATCAAAATTCCAATGGCATTTGTCACAGAAATAGAACATCTCATCCTCAAATTTGTATAGAATCACAAAAAATCCCAAATAGTCAAAGTAATTTTGAGAAAGAAGACCTCATGATTTCTGAAGTCAAGCTATACTGCAAAGCTATAGTAATCAAAACAGTGTGGTATTGGCATAAAAACAGACACACAGATCGATAGAACAGGGCAGAGAGTCCTGAAACAAATCCACATAAATATGATCAATTAATCTACAACAAAGAAATCAATAATATGCAATAGAGAAAGGATAGTCCCTTCAATAAGTGATATTGGGAAAACTAGGTAGCCACATGCAAAAAAAAAAAAAAAAAATGAAACTGGACCACCATCTTAAATCACATATAAAATTAATTCTAACTGGGTTAAAGACTTGAATTTAAGACCTGAAACCATAACACTCCTAAAAGAAAACATAGGTGGTAGGCTGCTTGACATTGATCTTGGCAATGATTTTTTGGATTCTACAAGAGCAAAAAGACAACAAAAGGAAAATCAATGAGTGCGACCACATC
Source organism: Mustela lutreola (assembly GCF_030435805.1). NCBI lineage: Eukaryota > Metazoa > Chordata > Mammalia > Carnivora > Mustelidae > Mustela > Mustela lutreola. Next base: position 26,525,146 of record NC_081304.1, on the reverse strand, counting down.
AAACTAAAAAATTTCTGCACAGCAAAGGAAACTGTCAACAAAATGAAAAGGCAACCTTTCAAGTGGAAGGAAATACTTGCAAATCACAAAACTGATAAGGGCTTAACATCCAAAATGTATAAGGGACGCTTACAACTCAAGAGCAAACAAACAAACAAATCTCTGATTAAAAAATGGACAGAGTTGGGGTGCCTGGGTGGCTCAGTGGGTTGGGCCTCTGCCTTCAGCTTGGGTCATGATCCCAGAATCCTAGGATCGAGCCCCGCATCAGGCTCTCAGCTCAGCGGGGAGCCTGCTTCCCCTCTCTCTCTGCCTGCCTCTCTGCTTACTTGTGATCTCTGTCAAATAAATAAATAAAAAATTTTTTAATAAAGGACAGAGGATCCAGATAGACACTTTTCCAAAGAAGACACATAGATGGCCAACAGGTACATAAAAAGGTGGTCAACATCACTAATCACCGGAGGAATGCAAATCAAAACCACAATGAGATATCACCTTACATCTTTCATTATGGCTATTATCAAAAAGATAAGAAGTAACAAATGTTAGCAAGGATATGGAGGAAAGGGAACCCTCGTGCGAAATTGGTGGGAATAGAAACTGGTGCAGCCAGTGTGGAAAACAGTGTGAAGCTTCCTCAAAAATTTAAAAATAGAGTTATGCTATGCCCCAGCAATTCCAATTGTAGGTATGTAATCAAAGGAAATTAAAACCCTAACTCAGGGCGCCTGGGTGGCTCAGTGGGTTAAGCCGCTGCCTTCGGCTCAGGTCATGATCTCGGGGTCCTCGGATCGAGTCCTGCATTGGGCTCTCTGCTCAGCAGGGAGTCTGCTTCCTCCTCTCTCTCTCTCTGCCTGCCTCTCTGCCTACTTGTGATCTCTCTCTGTCAAATAAATAAATAAAATCTTAAAAAAAAAAAACTTTAAAACCCTAACTCAAAAAGATACATGCACTCCTGTCACTCCTGTCTTTATTGCAGCATTATTTGTAATAGCTAAGGCATGGAAGCAAATGAAGGGTCTGAAAAAAAAAAAAAAAAAAAAAAAAAAAAAAAAAAAATGAAGGGTCTGTTGATGGGACAAATAGATAAAGAAATGTGGTGTGTATATGTGCAGATGTGTGAGTGTGTGTATGTATATATATATAGACACATACATATATATATAAACAATAAGATATTAATCAACCATTTAAAAAAAAAAAGAAATCCTACCATTTGCAACAACATGTATGGACCTTGAGGGCAGTAAGCTAAGTGAGTAAGTCAGAAAGAGAAAGACAGGGGTGCCTGGGTGGCTCAGTGGGTTAAGCCCCTGCCTTCAGCTCAGGTCATGATCTCAGGATCCTGGGCTCGAGTCCCGCATCGGGCTCTCTGCTCAGCGGGGAGCCTGCTTCCCCTCTCTCTCTCTCTCTGCCTACCTCTCTGCCTACTTGTGATCTCTCTCTGTGTGTGCCAAATAAAAAAATAAAATCTTAAAAAAAAAAGAAAGAAAGAAAAAGACAAACGCTATATGATCTCACTTACATGGGGAACCTTTAAAAAAAAAAGAGTAAAAGAGACAATGGTGGGATAAAGAATACAAAGAGCAGTTGGATTTTGGCCATTGACAATAGATCTTGGTTCAAACTACTAAAAAGTTGCCATAGCTGTGTGGGAAGATTTCCACTGCTCTCCTCTCAGAAAGGGGTTTGGCAGGATGAGGAGCAGGGAGAAAGGATCGCAAGGCAAGAGGGAAAGCGACTGCCCCTATTCCCTACATTGATGTTTCTGAGGGGCACCAAGAGCATGAACAGAGATCTCTCCAGCCCAAGGCAAAGCTAGCTCAGTACTACTATTCCTCATTGAGTCTCCACTACCTGCTTCCTTAGGGTATGACCCTTCATTACCACAATATCTGTGAGAGGAAGGCGACATCTCTAGTTTTAAATAAAGTTTTAGTTTTATAAGAGTTTTAGATCTACAGAGACGTGGCAAAGACAGTGCAGAAGTTTCCAGTACACTCCTCACCAGTTTTCCCCGACCTCAATCTCTTGACCTCACCAGGGTACATTTGTCAAAACCAAGCAACGGACATTAGGTTAGGTTAGGTTAGGTTCCTGTTAACCAAATTCCAGACTTTCACCCACTGTCCCGGTTAAGGTCCACATCTTCATCCATTTGGGCTGCTATAAAAAAAAAAATACCATAAACAGGGTGGCTTAAATAATAGAAATTTACTTCTCACAGTTCTGGAAGTTGGAAAGTTCTAGACCAACATTTGGTCAAAGTCAGTGTCTGGCAAGAGTCCACTGTGGTTCATAGATAGCTGTCTTCTCCCTGTGTCCTCACCATGTCAGAAAGGGCAAGCTCACTCCCTGGAGTCTCTTTTATAAGAGCACACGCAAAAATTGTGAAATTGTGAGAAGATGGCAGTGTTAACTAGCCATATTGTGGTAATCATTTTGATAAATAGATATAATTTTGATGTGCATTATCATTGTGATACATACCTATATCACTACTTTGTGCACTGAAACTTTCCCATCAATAAGATCTTAATAAAGCAAGAAAAAAACAAATAAAATTTCTTCCTGATTAATGGACTATTCAGGATTTCTGATTCTCATTGGGCAAATTACTGTGATTTATATTATCTCAGAAATTCATGTATTTCTTGGAATTTTAAATTTGTTTCTATGTAGTAGATCTAAATATCCCAGTTAAGTATCAGTTGCTATAACTTCCTTCTAATGCCTCATTTTGTGTGCTTACATTCTCTCTTAATTCTTGATTTGAGTGGCTAGCAACTTCTCTACTATAGCACAGATTTTTTAAGTCTGCCATAATTTTGAGTTACTTTATCTAAGTCTATTTTGTTTTTCAACTATAGAATTAAATCCTGCATACAGTTATTCCTTATTTAAAAGCAAGTTATTTCAGGCTACATGTTTTCTCTGAGTACAATTTTAGTCATCCTACAGGTTTTCATATCCAGTCTTTAATGTCATCATTGTCTAATTATACTCTAATTGCACTTTTCATATACCCCTTGACCTTGGCATTGTTTAAGTGAATGTCTTGCATTGGTTGTGTTTTGTTTTTAATTTTCAAGTGGTTGAGGCTTTGGTGCAATTCTTATTTATTAATAAAGCTGTGCTTAGAAAACATGATGTGTGTGATTTTCTGGTTTCAGAATGTGAGGCAGTTTCATAGCTAAGTTTTTAACCAGTCTTTGAAGCCAGATGAAGGGAGAAGAGAAGAGATTTACTGCAGAATTCCAGAGAGCCTGCAGACTGAGGGAAGGAGCTGAAGCTGTCAAATACCACAGCAGAAGTCTTGTCTCTGTGTTTACAGTCTTCTCTGCCAGGCTGGAGTGGCCGCCAAGAGTTGCTGGGGAGTGCCCCATGTTCTGCCTGATGGGGGCATCTGCGCCAAGCGCCAAGGGGGTACCACAGACACAGGGTGTTTAATGAGCTTCCTCTTGCAGGATCCCAATATGATTCCAACTACCTGCAGCCCAATGGCGTTGCTCAATTCTGAAGAAGTCTCTCCTACTCACCTCCTATGCAAGCTGGTTTTAAGTGTAAAAGAAATCAATAGTCTACTCAGTTCGTCTTTGATCCATTCGTAGCAGCAAGTCTGTGGTGTCTCACAGCTGCATAGCTAGAAGCATGTCTAGTGTCCAATGCACGGCTTTCCTTCCTTTATATCCTTGGCCATGTCCCTGAGATTCTCCAAATGTAGGAACTAGAGCAAGATGCTAAGGTCACTAACTTGCTTAGAAGTACCCTTTGCTTTTTTTTTTTTTCCTTCCTTTCTTCTTTTCTTCCTTCTGTCCATCCTTCCTTCCTTCCTTCTAAAGCTGAGAACATTAGTCTATTGGCAAAGTACTCATAGAAGTATAGGTTAATGTTTTCTCTTCGGACACATACTCACAACCCAAGGAAATGAAATTGAAGGTGTTCAAAGCACCACCATTATAGAATGTGCCCTGCCTAAGAGCTTGATTTTAGTTGAGCCTCAAGATCACACTCCACCCCTACCAGAAGAGCAGATGTCCCTTAGTCACCAGAGCTCGCTGTCAGTAATATCTTACATCTGAAAATAAATCCAGCTTTCGGCAGCTTGACCACATATGTGCCTCTGAAACTATGGCAACAGAAAGTCCTTTTACCTCTGAGTCCCAATTAAAAGTGTTCTGTTGGCTATAATTGGAGTGTTTGGTCTCCAAAACTAATATATCAAAGCAATCATGTAAGCCTCAAATGTCACCATCACACAAATTGATATTTCTCATGCAAGCAGCTAATGAGTGGTCAGACCAAAGAGTGTGTGTGACTGAGGTTACGGAGAACAACTGCATTAATCCACTTTGGGATCCTTTCCCCCATGCCCCACTCCGCCCACCTGAGGTTTGACAGCTGATTGAACATTAGTGTAGGGAGAGAAAAGATGACGGAGATTTCAAGTCTGGGCACCAGAGGGGCTTTTAATAGAAAGGGGGAAAATACCTAAAGAGTAAGTTGCATGTAAAGAATGATGCGTGGTGAGAAATGTGTTCAGTTTCACTCTGTTGGGAATCCAGGCATCTGGAATTGAACCAAGACACATCATGTTCGAGTTTCCAGCCTGGTTAAAAAAGAGGGGGGAAAGAAATGCGGTGCAGGATGGAGGAAGGAGAGCAGGAGGAGGAGGAGAATAACTCACAGTATGAATGTCTTTTTTGAGCATTATACTTTCAGATTTTATCTTTTTCTGATTGATTCTTAATCAGCAATAGCACAGAATGTCTCAGCTTTTAGTTTCTCCTCTGTTAAGTATGAAATGATCTATAAACAAACACTTAGGAAGATGCAGTTGAAATGGATCCTGTGATCCTTTTGTAATGTGAAAAAATCTTCTGGTAATGTAAATAATTTCACCCTCTAATAATCTGCTTGCTAACACATGTTCGTCCCATCTGAAAAGAAACCTGGAAAATGTGCTTTTTTAGTGGGCACACCACTAACCTTTGGGCTTCTGTTAATAATGAAGAAAGGAGAAGAGATATCAAGTAAGCAATTATCATACCCCTTCCCATGTAACACATCTAGAAGTTTCTGACACTTTTATAGTAATAATCAGGCACCTTTCAATCTAGGACTTCAAGTCATGTATGACCTGTCACAAGACTAAATGAACTCAAGTCGAAAGACTTGGGATCAAGTTCTGGCTCTGCCACTAATTCTGTGATCTTGGACTAAGTGACTTACTTTTGTTTTTCACCAGCAAAATGAGACAACTTAAGTCAATCGTTGCAAAGACCCTGAAATTCTATGCCTCCATGCTATAGCGTTAGCCAGAATACATCCAGGTCTTATGATACTGCCCTCCTGGACCCCGTCCCCCACCCTCTGTTCCTGGCAGACAGGGGAGCATTGCTGTGGTGGTCTTCCATCAGAGACCTGTGAGAGGCATCGCTTCAGGAATCATCGCACTTTGGAAAAATGAAAATAGCTCCTTCTTTCCCCTATAAAGAGAAGATTAGAAGGCGTACCTGGCTGGCTCAGTCAGTTAAGCACCCAACTCTTGATTTCAGCTCAGGTCATGATCTCAGGGTTGTGAGATTGAGCCAGGCAGAGGAGCTCTACTACGCTCAGCAGGGAATCTGCTGGAGATTCTCTCTCTCCCTCTCCCTCTCTAAAAAAGAGAGAAAGAGAAAGAAGATTGGAAGGCAGTGGTGGTTCTAAGGGGACATACCTGATCTACTTCAGCAAGAACCCCCAGGTTCTGTGTGATCAGTGCTCCTGTGTCAAAGGTGAAAGGTCCCCCAACCTCTGGAGGGCAGGCGAGCTGACCTCCAATAGGAATGGGGAAGACACCATCACTTCTGCTACCCCCCACTGCACACAGACTCCCACGGAAGCTGCTAGAAGAGAAGCAGAAGAAAGGAAGGAAATGGGAAGAAGAGGGGAATGAGAAAAGCTCATAGGGTCACATGTGAGGTCTTGCTTGCATATACAACACCCTGGGGTCCATGGTGTTTTCTTTCCTCCCACTGGCTCTGTCCAGGAACCTCAACCTCACATAGCTAACCACTCCCTTTTCTAGTGAGCTGGAAAAGGAGGAGTGTTGTATTTGTCAGAGGCAACAGGGACCGATTACATCAGGAATCTGCTTCACTACTTACGACGTTGTGGGTGAACCCTGTTCATTCCAGGAGCTCTGCCCTCCACCTCTTTCAGCTCTGCCTTCCCACCCTTTCCCTGCATCACATTTACTGCCGAACAGAGCCTTGCGGTAACCGCCTCTGGTTAGCTGATAAATTGGTCTTTGAAATGCATCTATGACTTTATATCACCCACTAAACTTTTTAGAGATTTAATAATAGTGAAACCTGGTCTCTGTTGGAAAGAATTCTCAAAGGGGCACAACAAATAGAATTTTAAAAATTCCCTTTTCCATCAAAACTGCATAGGCTAGAACCCAATCTACTGAAGTATCAAAGAGATTTCTGAAGTTTCTGAAAGAAAAGAGATTGCTCAGACCTCTAAGAACTCTTTAGGGAAAGCAGAAATCACAGAAACTTTATCTCAATACAAAGAACCTCTTCACTCTTTTTTGGACCCATATTTCACATCTCACACCAAAGTGAAACCACAGAAGTTTTGTGCCAGGGCACCTGGGTGGCTCAGTGAGTTGAGCATCCAACTCTTGATTTTGGCTCAGGTCTGGGTCTCAGATTCATTGTGCAGTCTGCTTAAGATTCTCTCTTTCCCTCTGTACTCCCTCCCCTCTCGCACATATGCATGTTCTTTCTCTCTAAATAAATAAAATCTTAAAAAAAAAAAAAAAAGAATCCATATGAGTAAAATAAAATGGCACAAAACCTGGAAGTAAAAATGTTTCTAAATCTTTGAAACAGTAAACAAGTTAAAAGACAAAACCAGAGAAAAATTTATAAATACTACTATAAATAAAGACGTAATTATTTTCATATATAAAGAGCACCTGTAAAATCAATAAGAAGACCAACAACCCAGCAGAAAGAAGAAAACTGGCACAGAATAAGAACATTACTATATGTAAAAGAATGAAACTCGACCGTTCTCTTACACCATACACAAAGATAAACTCAAAATGGATAAAAGACCTCAATGTGAGACAGGAATCCATCAGAATCCTAGAGGAGAACATAGGCAGTAATCTCTTCGATATCAGCCACAGCAACTTCTTTCAAGATATGTCTCCAAAGGCAAAGGAAACAAAAGCGAAAATAAACTTTTGGGACTTCATCAAAATCAAAAGCTTCTGAACAGCAAAGGAAACAGTCAAAAAAACAAAGAGGCAACCCACGGAATGGGAGAAGATATTTGCAAATGACAGTACAGACAAAAGGTTGATATCCAGGATTTATAATAAACTCCTCAATCTCAACACACACGAAACAGGCAAACATACCAAAAAATGGGAAGAAGATATGAACAGACACTTCTCCAATCAAGACATACAAATGGCTATCAGACACATGAAAAAATGCTCATCATCATTAGCCCTCAGGGAGATTCAAATTAAAACCTCATTGAGATATCACCTTACACCAGTTAGAATGGCCAAAATTAGCTAGACAGGAAATAACATGTGTTGGAGAGGATGTGGAGAAAGGGGAACCCTCTTACACTGTTGGTGGGAATGCAAGTTGGTGCAGCCTCTTTGGAGAACAGTGTGGAGATTCCTCAAGAAATTAAAAATAGAGCTTCCCTATGACCCTGCAATTGCACTCCTGGGTATTTACCCCAAGGATACAGATGTCGTGAAAAGAAGGGCCATCTGTACCCCAATGTTTATAGCAGCAATGGCCACAGTCGCCAAACTATGGAAAGAACCAAGATGCCCTTCAATGGACGAATGGATAAGGAAGATGTGGTCCATATACACTATGGAGTAGTATGCCTCCATCAGAAAGGATGAATACCCAACTTTTGTAGCAACATGGATGGGACTGGAAGAGATTATGCTGAGTGAAATAAGTCAAGCAGAGAGAGTCAATTATCATATGGTTTCACTTATTTGTGGAGCATAACAAATAGCATGGAGGACAAGGGGTGTTAGAGAGGAGAATGGAGTTGGGGTAAATTGGAAGGGGAAGTGAATCATGAGAGACTATGGACTCTGAAAAACAATCTGAGGGGTTTGAAGTGGCGGGGGGGTGGGAGGTTGGGGTACCAGGTGGTGGGTACTATAGAGGGCACGGATTGCATGGAGCACTGGGTGTGGTGAAAAAATAATGAATACTGTTGTTCTGAAAATAAATAAATTGAAAAAAAAAAGAACATTACTATTCATGGAGTATGTAATGCAAACAGAAAACATTAAAATGGTCAACTGTGAGAGCTCAGTTGTGCTAGGGAGGAACAGAGACACAGACAATTTCCCTCCATAAGCCCAACTTTGCCTTTCAAAAGTCAATTTTGATATGCACAGTCACTTTGCAGAAGCTTATCGTCCCACACTATCCTACTCCCAAATCACATGTGAAATATATGAGCTACAAATTGAACAAGATAGATAATTGCCTATTTTGTGTGATTTCAGCATTGTTAAGAAGACTCCACAAAAAGCTTCCCATGTTACCACCAGTGTCTGAACTCTCACCATAGGAGACCTGTCCATTTAGTTTATAGACTTCCCTGTTGAAAGAAATGGTCATGAGAGAAATAGCCCCTGAGCCTTCTATTTATTTCTTGATATGAGCAGCAATAATAGCAATTTTGTAACGTTGTATTATGCTTTACCACTCACAATATACTATCACAACAAGATCTCTCTGATCTTGTCAATCACTCTGTAGGATGAGAAAAGGGAAAATGATTCCAATTTTATAAATACCTCTTCAGGGATAGACCCACTTCTTAAGCCCAAGTTTTCTGATTCCTAGTTTTCTGATTTTCCAGCACCATCTGCTGTGTGTGGATCTGTAAGGTCCTTCCTGGGATGGCATTCTGGCAGGGAAAGTGGAGTGAAAGCATAAGTCCATGAACACCTGGGGTTGCTAAGAATGAAGGGAGATGAAAAGGAAAGAGCTACCATAGGGAAAATGGTACCACAGTAGTAATCAGCCACACTAAAGACACATTCAACTCACAATTTCATTTCCAGATCTGAAAATGACATACCAGGACATTTCTAATCCCTCCTTATCTCCCAAGTTTACCATGAAGAGAAAGTAAACACCTCAATGTTTCCCAAAGAGGAATCACTGGAAATTCCTGAGTACCTACTGACTGGAAGCATTCTTCCCGCCGTAGACAATCCACTCTTCACTCTGCCTACTGAGTTGTTTGTTTTTTCTTTTTGAAAGATTTAATTTATTTATTTGACAGACAGAGATCATAAGTAGGCAGAGAGACAGGCAGCGGGGTTGGAGGGTAGAGGGAGCAGGCTCCCTGCTGAGCAAAGAGCCTGATGCGGGGCTCAATCCCAGGACCCTGAGATCATGACCTGAGCTGAAGGCAGAGACTTTAACCAACTGAGCCACCCAGGTGCGCCAGCCTCCTGAATTTTAATTTCAAAGGTAGCATTTTTCATTTCTACATGTTCTCTTTAGCCTATCCTGCTTCATTCTTTTCCCAGGTTCTCACCTCTTTCTATTATAACTTTGATGATTTTTGAGTATACTCATTTCATGGTCTCCATCGAATACCTCTGTGAGTGGAAGCTTCTGGACTCCAATCCTACTGTATGTTTTGCCTGATAACTCTTAGATATAGCCGGGGGTTTCCTCGTGCATTTTGTAATTTGGTTTTTGAGCTAAATTTTAGTGGGGCTTTATCTGTTGAAGTACCAACTGAGCAGAGTTAAAAATCTACCCAGGTTTCTTTTTTTTTTTTTCACTTTATGTATTTTTTTAATATTAATTTATTTATTTTCAGAAAAACAGTATTCATTATTTTTTCACCACACCTAGTGCTCCATGCAATCCGTGCCCTCTATAATACCCACCACCTGGTACCCCAACCTCCCACCCCCCCGCCACTTCAAACCCCTCAGATTGTTTTTCAGAGTCCATAGTCTCTCATGATTCACCTCCCCTTCCAATTTACCCCAACTCCGTTCTCCTCTCTAACTCCCCATGTCCTCCATGCTATTTGTTATGCTCCACAAATAAGTGAAACCATATGATAATTGACTCTCTCTGCTTGACTTATTTCACTCAGCATAATCTCTACCCAGGTTTCTAAGGTAGTTTTGTATTTACAACTATAGTCATTCCAAGGGTATGACGGCTTGGAACAAGTGGCAATATGTTCATTTTGGGGGTTAGGGGCTTCTAAGACCATACAGGAAGTATATATTAGAACCCCAGACTTGTGCAAGGAGTCTATTATAAAGGTCTACTTTTATGAATTCTCAAGAGGAAATTGGTCCATATTTAGAATCCAGGAGGAGACAGATAAATTCCATCTCAGTTTCTCTGCAATGAGCTATAATATCTAACCATTTCTCCAAGGATCTAACCATTTCTCCAAGGATATAGCCTCTCAGATGCCCCAGATGTTTTCAGTGGTCTCAGTTCCAATTCCCTGCCACACAAGAGCCCAAGACCTTATCTCCCATCTCTATGTGAGCTTTAGAATCCAAAACCTTTGTGTCATCAATTCTCACTTCCCAAGACTACTGGACCATCAGCCCTTGTCTTTGGTCCCCTCTGTTTTCAGTTCCTGGGAATTCCCTCTTACTTTCTAGACATCTCAAAGGATGTTTGTTAGTGTCTATTCAGCATTTATAGGCATTTTCTTGTAGGAAGGTTATCAGACTACTTAGATTATTTTACTCTTGGAAATGAAAGCACAAGTCCCTTTAGATACATTATTCGATTTAACCTTCATCCCATTCCTGCAAGATAATCATAGTCCCATTTCATAAATGAGCAAATTGAGACTCATAGAAGTTAAATAATTTTCCCAACATCTCACAACTGATCCTAACCTTGAAGACCATGTTCTTTCTCCTATGATGTCTCTGAAGAGGTAGCCTATTTCCTCTACTGTGTCTGAGAGAAGGAGTCCAGAGCTTTTGAAGAGTTTAAACTGAAGAGTTCTTTGAAAATTCTCCTTGGAGAACATTATTTTTTTAAAGTCTCTGGCAGAGTTCCATTATTAATTATAAAGGTGAATGGTAAGCCAAAGAATTATGAAGCCTAAATGTGGCTTGATAACACCTTTAGGGAAAACATCAAGAATCACTGAATAGGCTTGTGTCTGAACATACTGAGAATGTGAGAGAGGCAGACCTTCCCTCCCCATGCAGCCAGCCTCATTATATCCAAAGGTGGGTCAGCAGAAGGTCTGGAGGACTGGCTCTGCCTGAAATACGTAGGAGAAAGTAGATCAGGAGAGGTTAATGTCCATGCTGTGGAACCATGAAACCAATGAAAACCTGGATCATTGGGTTAGAAACTGGCCCAAGGCCAAACACAAAATATAGTCATAATTGGAGCCTTCCCAAGTAGAAAAAGGTTATTAGTGGAATCACATTAATCACAATGATTAATGCTGAAACCCGAGCTTTTTATTATGTAAAAGGTTAGGAAGAGTATATTGATGGCGGCGGGATGGGGGGGGAATAAAAGGGTTCCGGTTTTGTAGAAATAATGAACAAAAGAGGGACAATAAATATTCAGGATGTGATTTGAAATCAGAAACCTGGATGAGTCACACAAATCATGCTTAAAAGCCGCTTATGCAAAGAAATTTGCCAGAAAGCAAATGTGCCTACAGATGGCCCATCAGGAGGCAGTTGGGTAGTCCCTGAAGTGCTGCAAGGGCAGCCAGACCAAAGGACAGGGTGCAGGGGAGGGGGTGAAACATGAGCCCAGAACAAGGATCTTGCCATCCACCAGACCTCGTCAGTGCACAGCCTGCCAAATGTTGTGTCCAGGACAGGTCGTCTTGGAACACCAGAGCCTTCACACTTTTTTGTCCCAGAGAAGCAGGAGCAAAGGCACAGGGCTAACTGGGTGCAAGTAGTGAATCTAAGAAGAAATTGCAAGGAAGAGTGATTAATCAAAGTGAAAGTATGTAGACAAAAGCCTCTCCCTTTGAATCCAAAACAAGCTAGATGAGAGGATGGTCAGTGATTAAGGAGATGCTGAAGAACAAGGCCATTTGAAAAGGAAGAAGAAAGTTGACCCTGGAAAATGTATCTAAACTAGAATTAGGTGCTCAGAAGTCTTCAGATGGTCTGACAATTACCACTGAACTGAACTCTAGCCAATAAAATGTGAGCAGAAATGCGTGCCAGTTTCAGGGCTAGTCCATAGATACCTCCTGGGCATGACCATCCAAACTCTTTCTCCATTTTTTTCACGTGTGTGTTAGCCATTTGTATGTCTTTTTTGGAGAAATTGTCTGTTCACATCTTCTGCCCATTTCTTGACTGGATTTTTTGTGTTTTGAGTGTTGAGATTGATAAGTTCATTATAGACTTTGGATACTAATCCTTTATCTGATATGTCACTTGCAAATATATTCTCCCATTCTGTAGGTTGCCTTTTAGAGAAAGGTTCTGCCCTGAGATAAAGGTTAAATAAAAGAGAGGCAACACCAAAGCATATTTTGGAAATGGCATCCAATTGAGACAAGGATACAAAGAAATAAGACAGGTCAGAGAGTTGTGGCTAGAAGGGATTTGGAGGATGGTTCCCGGTACTTGGGACCCCCTGGAAGCAAAAAAACAAGAAGAGAATGGAGTTTTGGGTTTTTTTTTTCCCAAGAAGACTGTGACTGCCCATATTCATGTGATTGGGTATCAGGCCAGACAACTCCACAGCCCCCAAGAAGGGCTATCCTCCCAAAGCCCACTCAGAGGGCTGTGGAGGAAAGGGAATTTCCTCACAGAGGGTCAAATGGGGGCCATACAACACAATGAACAAGGACATTCTTCACTCCAATCAGAGTCAGGTCAAGAAAATTCCCACTGTGAGACAGAGGAACCTCACTCCACCTCCCTGACAAAAATCTTCTCCTTGCTCTGGACTGGCCACATGCAGTTCTCCCTGATTATCATCTTTTCAGTTTATCTTTGTAGGTCCATAGGGGCCACTTGCCAACCTAATGGAGACAAGTGGATATCATCAGCCAGAGATCCTGCGCTTGGACTTTGAGGACATGACTGGATGAGGCTTTGGATGGTCACTCTTGGAGAGAGTATCTTCCATGGGTGGGAAGGATAAAATAGGTACCTGGTAACTAGAGGATAGATCTGACAAAAGTCTTCATCAGCTCAGGATATTATAACAAAATGCCATTAATTGGATGGTTTATGGGTGCCTAGGTGGCTCAGTGGGTTAAGCCTCTGCCTTCAGCTCAGGTCGTGATCTCAGGCCCTGGGATCGAGCCCCAAATCAGGCTCTCTGTTCAGTGGGGAGCCTGCATACCCCCCCGCACACTGTCTGCTTCTCTGCTTCCTTGTGATATCTGTCAAATAATTAAATAAAATCTTTTTTTTTTTAAATGGGTGGCTTATTTAACAGAAAACTAAATGTATTTCTCCCAGTTCTGGATCAGCTAGGAAGTCAAAGATCAAGGCTCTGGCTGATTTGGTTCCAGTCCCTGATGAAATCTCTCTCCCTGGTGTGCAGGTCATCGTCTTTTTGATGTATCTTCACATGGTGGGGAAAGAGAGGGGATGCTCTGGCCTCTTCTTAGAAGGATACTAATGCCATCATAAGGACCTCACTCTTGTGACCTCATCTGAACCTAATTAACTCTCAAAGGCCCCACCTCCCAGGACCTTCACATTGGTAGCTGGGGCTTCAATACATGAATTTTGTAGGGACACAAACATTCAGTCCATAATAACAGAGGTTGACTAACTATTCATCAAGTAAGTTTTCCTTTTCTTCCAGCACACAAGTTGTCTACCTTTCCCAGCTTTCCTGGTTGTTAGGTGGCGGACTGAACTCTAGTCAGTGGGAAATGAGCAGAAGTTACATGCGCCATTTTCTCATATGGCCCATACACAATCCTCCATCCCTTCCTCATCTTCCACTAGCATCCAGAGCACTCCATAGACCTACATGAGGGTGAGGTGTCAAGAAGGAAAATCACCATTTGGAGGGACTTGGGATCAGGAATACTTGGAATCAGGAATATTGCATGTGAGAAAGACAAATATCCACTGTATTTGATCCCCTGATATTTGGGGTTAATAGCTAGCATTACCCCTCACGGAGACATAAAAGAAAAATTGGAGAGCACTTGGAATTAGAAAATATATAAATGTACAAGTGAGAGAAATAAGGTATTTAAAAATTCAATCTTTGGCTCTGAGGTTCATGGAAGCCAAACAAACACAAACAAACCAAAAATCGCCAGCATAATACAATTCATGGTGCCTGAGTTAGAAAACATAAATGTCAAGAGACAAACTTTGGCACTCAGGGCAAGGAACATTCATCACATGGAAGCACATCTTTGAGAAACCACAAAATGAACTTCATAATAACGTTTTGATAAATCGTGCAAAATGAGTCTTATTGAACAATTTCAATAAGAGTCAAGAGCATAAAATCAAAGATTGCCTGAGTGAGGGAACCGAATGATTTAATGACCATATATCTTTGCATAGTTATTTTGTTATCTTTTCTTACCTGATCCCAAGCAAGCTTTCAATGTTTCTCCAATGCCTTCCACCTAAATTTCAAGGCACTAAACAGTTGTCTCTTACCATCCTTCCCAATCTCATCTCTCTCTCTCTTCCCCCATAGGTACCTTCTGGTGTCATCAAACTTCCTGCATTCTGGTCTTCACATTCCCAATTCTGATCCTTTACTTACTTTTCTCCCTTACCTGGAATTCACACTCTTCATCTTCCAACTTTGCCAACCTCCACCTTTCCTTCAAAACATAGCTAAATTGCCACCTCTTCCACAAAGCCATCAGCCAGACAGGTGCCTGCTACTATATAGTCATGTGTGTGGCCTTTTGGGAGAACATCTGCAGAAAGCAGAACAATGCTTTCCCACAAGGATACCCATGTTCAAGCCCCAGAATTCACCCTTACGTTGGGTTCCATGGCAAAGGAAAGTAAAGGTTGCAGAGAATTAAGATTGCTAATCAGCTGACCTTGTAATGGGGAAATTATCCTGGATTAGTTAGTAGCCCAGTGTAATCACAAGATAAGGGTAAGAGGGAGGCCAAAAAGAGACCAGAGAGATGGCATCATGAGAAATATCTGTCCCTCTGTTCCTGGCTTTAAAGATGGAGGCAGGGGCCACAAGCCAAAAATGCATGATCACTAGAAGCTGGAAACTACAAGAAGAGGGATTCTCCCCTAGAAACTCCAGAAGGAAAGCAGCTCTGCCAGCATATGATTTTAACCCAATGAGCTCCATTCTGAACTTATGACCTCCAGTCCTGTTAAGACAATACACTAAGTTGGAGGTAATTTGGTGCAGCAGTAATAGGAAACTAAAATAGGGCAGCCTGGGTGGCTCAGCCAGTTGAGCATCCTACTCCTGATCTCAGTTCAGGTCTTGGTCTCAGAGTTGTGGGTTCAGGCCCCACACTGGGCTCTATGGTGTGTGTGGAGCCTACTTTTAAAAGGGGGGGGGGACAAAATGACATCTAACTGTGGGATCAGAGGAGGTGCTTCTGGTCACGATCCCACAGACTCACATTCACCCCAAACCAGCTCTATTTTGAGACTGTATACTTCTCCTATCCAATACCTCATTTCATGTGACTTCTGTGTTCTCCAACCCATCTCTTTGTACTCTTGATCTAGGCCACTATCTAATGGAAATCTACCATACTATCTATCAGCTCATGGTTTGTCTCCTGTCTCCAACTTGACTATTGATCTAGCCATGAATGTGATGAATCAGATACTCAGGAATGGCTGACGTGGTCTGGCCACTGAGTATTATGCTGACTTCTACCACCGTAACTAATTCTGCCCAGTTCATTTTGGGCATGCCAAAGGCATCCATATCTGAGGCTAGGGTCTTCCTGTCCCAACATCAGGCCTCCTCAGCCCATCACTTTTCCAGCACTTGCATGACCCCCCCATACTCCTCCCCCACCAACACTAAAGCTCTCAGGAATCTCTGATTCCCTAGACATTACATGCAGATGCTGGAGCACTGGAAACTGTCTCAGGCCCAGCTATATGGACACTTGCCCAGCCATTTCTAATCTACATTCTTCCCCCAGCCAGCACCATGTTATCAGGTACCTCAGTGAAAGTGGAACATCTTTAAGGGTCTTACAATTGTCTCAGGCTATGACTTGACAATGTAGAATAAGGAAGATGTTTCTTGCACTAGGTTTTTCCCAAACTCTTCTGTGTGCTTCTTCTCTCTACCCCTAAATTCTGTACTCCTACACCAGAAGGGAGTCATTCTTCCTCCTTTGTCTATATGAAAGGAATGACCTCTAAGGAAGGTCTCTCAAAAATATTGACCCTCTTACATTTATACCCAGCTAAACTATAACATCCTTGAGAGCAAG
This sequence comes from Mustela lutreola, assembly GCF_030435805.1. Taxonomy (NCBI): domain Eukaryota; kingdom Metazoa; phylum Chordata; class Mammalia; order Carnivora; family Mustelidae; genus Mustela; species Mustela lutreola. The sequence continues at coordinate 26,508,670 of NC_081304.1, read as the reverse complement.
AATTCACCTTCCTGGACTTAGTCCCCACCTACTGCCTGACATTCAGTAGGCACTGATGTATGTTGAAATACATGAATTAAATAAACTGAATTATATTGAATTAAGGAATGGTGATATACGCTTGGGCACTACACTTAAAAGAGGAGCTTCAAGGTTCCAGTATAATGATGTGTGTGTGTGTGTGCACGTGCGCGCACATGTGTGCATGCACCAGCATAATGGGATCATCACTTATATCTGCTGCTTGGTATAAATTTCCCAAGAGGACCTATGAATTCATTGGTTGCCATCCCTTTTTTTCCTGCAGATCTCAAGGCAGCAGTACAAGCATGACACTTACAGCGTATCCAGGCTTAAAACCCTAAGCTGTATTCATTATGATTGAAGCACCTCTGGGTATGAGAGGAAGGTTGGTGGGGCATACCTTCCAAGGGTCAGTTTGCAAAAAACACTAAGGAGTCTCCTGAGACATAATCCATTCCAAGGGAAGAAAGAGTTGAAGGGAACAAGTCTGGGCTAAAGAGAATAATGATTCAGGAAAGGAGGGGCAATTTTGAGCACAGCACAATGGCTGTCCCTCAGCTCATTGTCTAGTCCTGTGGATTCATGCCAGAAGCCAAGATGAAAGATACTGCACACTACGTTAAAGAATAAATTCTAACAGGAGATACTTTACTTTTAAAAAAATACACACACACATTTGCATGTGTATTTATTTAAATAAATATATTTAGAATAAAGTTGGTACTCTAGAGATTAAAGTTTGAGTTCTACATAGGGAGACCATATAGCCCAGTTTTCTCAGTGCAGTCCATGTTTACACCTGTTTTCTCATCATGGAAATTTTTTCCCTCTCCCAGATGAATTTTAAAGTGTCCCAGTTCAGATAACAAATTATATGGTCACCCTAGTTCTACGGTCTTTGTCAGGATAAATTGAACTAACTTGCACACTCATTTCCTAACACATCATATCCTTGTGTTCATAAAGGGAGCCTCTTATCGGAAAACACTGTAGAATAAGGAGAACAAGAAAAAGGACCATGAACAAGTCCCATTTTTATGAGACTAGAAGATGTCTGTAAAGCAGAACTACAACAGATTAATTCAGAAAGCAGAGAGAGAAGCACTCTTAGCAGGGCAGAGTAAAGCAAAATCCAAGTCTTCAAAGGGAGAAAGGAATGAGGAGAGAACTAACTTTCCTAAAGAGACCAAGAAATACTAAGAAACTAGAGTCACCAAGTGCCAGCAGGCAAGAGTAAAACTCTTACTGTGTGCTTCAAAGCAATTAGCCTCCCCTGTCCCATTGGAAGATAGATGTAGATTCTTAGGATAGCGTGAATCAGGCTGGCTCCATCTCAGGGACACCAGGACCAGAGGAAGGCATGCATGAGATGCTAAACTCAAATCTGGAAGAATTAACTGAACACTGTATTCTGAAGGTGAACCCTGCAACCTTCTCACTTATTCCAGTTTTAGAACACTGGCATCTACTTTTATATTCCTCAAGGAGATTTAAAAAATAAACACCCTCAGTGGAGGGAAAAAAAAAAAAAAGACCTACAAATAATGACATTTGGGGACAATCTAGCTAGCCAACAAATTTTCCTACATGAAAGCCAGAGAAGTCAACAAGACCAGACCAAGCCTAATTGCCTTTTTAGTGCCTTGTTCTTAAATATGAATGGAGGGCAGGCATTTGGAGGCAGCTTGAAACTTGAAAGACAGAGGCAAAATCAAACAAGAAGAAAGAAGTTAGAAAAAAATAGATCCCAGGACCCTGGGATCATGACCTTAGCCGAAGGTAGAGGCTTTAACCCCCAGGTGCCCCTGGCATCAGATTTTTAAACAGCAATACTAGAAGCTAGAAGAAAGCAGAACACCTTATGAGTAAAATGGCTTCCAACATACAATTCTATACCCATTTAAACTATCAATTCATTTTGAAAGTAGAATAAGGTAAGCAGAGCTTCATACAATTTATCTCTCACACTTACTTTTATCAGAATGCTACAAGAGAATATATCTCACCAAAATAACAGAGTTAACAAAAAAAAAAAAAAATAGAGCACACAGGATCTAGGAAATAGGAAAGTCAACAGGAAAGGCAAAGGAAATATCTGGGATGGAAAACCATCCAGGGAACAGATAGTTATGATTGAAATAAGGGAGGAAGACTCCAGGAGAGCAGACTCAGAAAAAGGTTAAATTGTTAACTGATAGGCTATCTGATAGATGCATGCAAAGAAAATTGAGTTGAATTGAATTTCATAGATGTATGGGAAGATGGGAGAAGATTTAACCAGAGATCCCCGAAAGTCAAGGAAATAAAAAGCAATAGATTCATCCATTTTATATAGTCATAGGATATATTCATTCTAGGGAAAAATAACTTGTCCAAGTAGAAAATACAATAGTGACTCTTAATCCAGAAGTGGGCAATATTAAAGTTGTACTAGTAATAGTAAATATGGACTTCACTATAGTTACATTCTATTAGTAGTGTGAAAAGAGAGACAGGAATAGTAGAGATTTCAAATTCTCATTCTCCCATAATAGGAAGGTAATAAATAATGTCTAATGGTGATTAATCAAGAGACAGCAGTGTATCTATATTTAGAAATATGGAGGCAAATATGGGGAGAAAAGATTAAAAGTTCAAAGACATTGCTTCTAGAGAGGGAAAGGATGGCTGTTAAGCAAAGGACAGCCAAGTATTTTTTAGGTAAGTCTTTAAGCACTGCTTGACTTTTTAAAATTATGGGCATGTACTTTTTCAACAAAAACAAAAATACTCTCTTATAAAAGAAGGACTCTTTTGTAGTCTCTTTTTCTTCTATCTAGTAGTTTTTTAAATTATGGCAATCAATCTATGTAAGATGATAGGAGCCGAAGGCAGTAATGATGGGTGAAAGGCATTATCTCCATTACAAAGTCATTCTTGAAGCTCAGAATTGTCCTGACACCCTGAACGGTGAGTACCAAGGATATGCTTTATAATTGCTGGCACCCAGTACTGTTTGAATAGCCTTCCTGAGTGTATAATAAAGTTTCCACCTTAGGACTACTGCCTCCCCAGGGGAAAAGTCAGAACCTTGTTTCCTCCCTTCTTTGCAGCCGGGCCATGGGTATGATAATTCAGTAGGAATAAAGGTAATCTGAAATCTCAGGTACAGGAAAGAAAACACACACACACACACACACCCCAAACCCTAGATAGTCATTCTCCCAAGATTTGAAGAGTGGACTTCATACCCAGTCTTAACTACAGCAAAATTTCCAAACATGTGAGTGAAATGAGAACGGACATCCTCCGTGGTACAGAATTCCATTCACTTTCACACTTGCAGCAGACTTCCGGTTTGGAAATGGAAGGGAATGAAGTCCTGCCAGAGGCCTGGTCAGGACTCGTGAGGAGAATTTGAACAAACAGCTGCTGTACCACCTCCCTCAACCACCTGCTCATGAGCGGTCTCAGGCCCACCTGGGAAAAAGCCAACATAACGGGAATGCACGAGCATCCGGAGGGTCACTTTGGGTGTCTAAGCTCCCTCCCAGGCCAGTGGGGCACCCCACTCAGGCTGGGATTGCAGGAGCTTGTGATGTGTGGGAGGGCAAGGCCGGTGCCTGTGGGAAATGAGAAAACATGCTAAGGACAAAGAGCTCTAGGAGCAGGGAGCCCTCTAGATCATCCGTTCTAAGGGAGCAGGCAGAGAGGACCGCACCGAATCAAGGCTAGAGGTCTCCACCTGGACGCAGGCCAGACACAGCAGGCAGGCTCAGGAGTCTTTGCCAAGAGCAGATCCCTGGGCACTGGGGCACAGAGGGGAAACACCTTTACAGAGCCCCTGAGGCCTCGCTCTTGAACAAAAAAAGGGTCATTGAGGGTACTGAGTCACACTGAACTTGGAGGGAACAGAGTCACCAAAGAGGCAGCTAACATCATTCTCATCAAAAGCTGAATCCCACATGGGCCAAAATTATATAGACTAAGAGCAAGACAATGGCACTGAACAAACACCTGGGACCCAACAGGCGAGGTTTAGCATACAACGGGGGCTCACAAATTGATTTTTGGTAAGCCAAAGCTTTTTAAAAGTACATTGAGCCATGATTTTTTTTTAATGGAGCAATGATTTCTAAAGAAACCTCTTGTAGTATATACTTTAAACTGTGTATAATGTTAAATCTCTGGATATTTGAATTTCTGGAAGCACGTCAAACAAGTCCACAAATAGAAATAACTGCTTCTAAAAAACCTCACTGAAGCAGAACTCTGTGAGGCAGGAGGAGGGGAAGGGGTCCTCTTATTTGGTCCTTGTGAGGACCAGAATCTTGACTATAATAATCATTTCAGACTCACCCAGCTTGATTATATGCATCCAATACCTGAAGACATCCTTTAACTTGAAATTTTGTGAGGGTGACAAAATCGTTTTTCTGAGAATGTTCCTTCTCTGCATGGAGGACACCAGGCAGTTTACTCAGCTTGTCAATACACAACCAGGGACAGGATATGCTGTAGGTTCTCAACCCAAATTCCCATTTCATACACATGGCAAAGCTGGCAGTAATTATCAAGCAACAGGCTCAAGGGAGTTCATATTTGCCCCAAATCCTTTTGTTTCTATCTCAGATACCTCTTGGCAAATGAACCTTCTTACTTATTCACCTTATAGCCATTTCATACACAATTTTTAAGTGCTGAAGACTTCTGTCGTCAACAAGCCTTTGGGATTTAGCATTCACAGAGGTGACCATCTCTTGAATGACCCCAGAGGTCCACGGCATGTGGCATTTTGTAGCATCTCTAAAACACAAATTTGCAGTCCTATATTCTGTGGGATCGGTAGTCTGAAACAAGCCATCCACATAGCTAGTGAATAACCCTAACCAGTCCCTCATTCTGCATCTCAACAGAATTCGGTCATTCTCTCCTCTATTGTATTATATGCAATAACCTTTAGGAAGTGACTCAAGTTTTGTTTTTGTGTGAAAAGTAGCTCCCAAAATAAAGTCAGCCAGCTGCTGATGATGATAATAAAAATGAAGGAAAAAGTGAAGATAGCTGAGAAAGTACTGGTTCTTATCAGAGATCAAAACACTGGATACATTTAGGGGAGAATGTCAAGTTTGGCAGCATCTAGACTCCGAAAGGCTCTATTTATGCCTTCTCTATAAAAACAAAAAGGCAATTTGTAAAACTGCTTTAGGACCTATTACAGCCAGTGTGAAATTGTTCAATGAGTGAGCCATGAGTCATTTTTGTTAAGAGTCGCCAAAATTTTTCAGTTATACTTATGGAGAAAAGTATATGTTACAATGGTAGAGATTCTTGTCACTCTTGAGACATACCTTGAATAAGCAAAAACATATCTCAAACATCATTTCTACAAGGTCTTTATTAACTGGCAGCTGGGAAAAGTTTTTCTTTCCCCCAGCTCACGCTGCCACCTGATAGCCATGTCTGCTCTTGGCAGTGGACTCTATGCTGATGTAGGTTTTGCCCTTTGTCTCCCTCATTTACTCAGGGCGTGAGGAGGGTCATAGACAGAAATTTCTTTCTCATTATTCTTGGGGCCAGAAGTCTAAGAGCAGGGTGGCAGCATGGTCGGAGTTGGGGCAAAGCCTCTTCCGGTCTTGTAGGCAACTGCCTTCTTGATGTGTTCTCACGTGAAGGAGAGAGAGAGAGAGATCACCTCTCCATGTCTCTTCTCCTAAGTGCACTAATTCCATTCATGAGTGCTCCACACTCATGATCTGATTATCTCTCCGAGAACCTACCTCCAAATACCTTCACATTATGGATTAAGGATTTCACATATGAATCTTGGGAAAACATGGGCATTCAGTTCTCTAGGTGGGCCATTTCTTCTTGCCTGGAGTTCACACTGAAAATAGCTCCCTCCTGAGGCAGAAAGATCCATGTCCTTGGGAACAACCCAGAAGAGTCCCCAAAATTAACCCTATTAATCACTTCATTCATCCGCTGACCAATTTTTCCTTTTTCTGTTAAGTCCCTAAAATAATAAACAGCATCGGGTGGCTCAGTCAGTTAAACATCTGATTCTTGATTTAGGCTTAGGTCATGGTCTCAGGGTCGTGAGATGGAGCCCCCAGTCAAGGTCGGAACTCAGTGGGGAAGTTAGCTTGAGGATTCTTTCTCTCCCTCTCCCTTTGCCTCTACCCCTGACCCTGCCCTACACACTTGCTCTCTCTTTCTCTCTCATAATAAACAAACAAACAAACAAACAAACATAAACAACCTAGCTCTTCATTGTCTTGAAAGGCAAACCTCTTTATAAGACAGCCCTAGGCCATTTGTGTACACATACCTATGTTTTTACCTGGGGACCCTAAAATCTACAAATTTCATGGACTTAACCTTAACCCCCTGGTACCACAACCACATAAATTTTCATCTCTCTTTAAAAGAAACTTCTTCCTCCTTGTCACCATTTTCACACATGCTGGGCCATGGTTCACTAGTTCCATTGCCCCTAGCATATTGCAAAAAAGACCTGCGTACGATTTGGTCGTCAAGTCAGATAGTCCATGCGCAATAATCCTTCTTGGGTACATAAGGTACATACATAGCCTCTTGGTTCATTTCTTCAGGTGCCCTCTGTCTGGGCTTGAATTTTGAATGTTTTATATAACTCCTGATAACTCTATTTCATATGTAATGCTATTTCTGGACATTAAAATTAATCTTTTGCCAATTCACTTACTCAATAGCTATGTATTGAGTCCCTACTCAAACACAGGGAATGGAAGAGCAAACCAAACCCAGCTCTTGACTTCAAGGAACTTAGAGTCTACTAAGATCCAGACAGTAGCTAATGACAACATAGGGAACCTTCAGGAAGCTTTGGCTCTTTGCCACAAGATGGTATTTCTTCTCTCTGTGAATGGGGTAAATATTCATTAGACAATCAAAAGACTAATTTATGTAAATTACAACAGGGAAGTGAATTGACAACTGTGAGTTCAATAGTTTTTCTTCTGTGAACTTATTTATTTTTTTGTAAAATCTCTGATAGAGAATTTAGAAATATCAATTCTTGATACCAAAAGGAAAAGGAAAATCTGTAATTGGATGACATCATTTCCAATTACCCAGGGTATATAATAGGCAGGTTACATGAAGAAGCAGCAAAGATTTACTCATGCCTACAAAACTATCCTCCTTCTATGTTACCCTCATAAAAGAAACTAAGAATAGGATGCTCTCCAACTCCATTCAGATACTACAAACAGTTCAAGGCAAGATCACACCCACAAAGAGCTGAGAATGCACTGTGGCCAAATTCTGATTATTTAACATTATCTTAAGCAGAAAATGAAGAAAATATTTCAAAACACTTGTGATGAATAGCTGTATTTACAGTTCTGAACCATTCACTCACTGCCTTATTTCAAGAATCTATACTTAATTTGAGACCTATAAAGAAAAAGAGAATGCCCACTGGTCTTAACCAAAATTTTTGCCAACACAGATGGGTAGGATGTAAAAAAAAAAAAAACAATTGCTTTTACCACAACAATAGGAAAACACTCTTTAAAACCATCAAAAAGCCATGAATGCATAAAGTTCAAATGAATTAAATTCTAGAGAAGGACAAGCCCTTAGTAGATGAGTACAAACTGGTAATCACTTTTTGTCTCCAGAGGCATTGACTAAGTCAAGGCAGGACAGGGCAGGAGAGAATCAGATTTGACAGAGTTTGAGGGATTTTCTGGGGTAAAAAAAAAAAGAAGAAGAAGAAGAAGCAGTCAAATGTCATCTGAGAGCTAATAGAGCATATTGGAATATGAAGAAATTTCAAATGCTAAGCTAGTTCTTTATGCCAGACAACTCCCTCCATGGGAATTTAGCGAGGGAAGTCTTGGTGCAGGAGCAAGGGCTAGACTGGAAAGCATGGAAAGGTATTTCATGAACTTATAGTATTTATATCCCAAAACTATGCTGAAAGGAGAGATTGATCCTAAGTCACCTGAAACCAGAGAAGACCTGAAGCTAATTAAGCAACAAATGAGCCCCAACCCAACTCATCTCCTGAGTAAATAAAAGAGATCAGTCTTTTACCTAGCTGCCTGATGGAGGAAAAAGCAATTTCCTTCTGGAGGAAAATATTATCAGATTCCACTATCTTCTTTTGATAATGTGTCCCATCATCAGGGGAAAAAGCAACCAACACAAGTAAACCCACAAATGACTGAGATATTAGAATAAGAATTCTTTAAAATAACTACTATATACATGGTAGATAAATTAAGAGAAAAACCAACAAACTGAATAAAAATATGGACAATTTCCATAGATAAACAAAACCCAAAAAATAACCAAACTGAAAAATAAAATATGTGAGTTAACTTATTGGATGGGCTTCGTAACAGATTGTACAAGGCAGAAGACAGGATTAATGAACTTAAAGACAGGTCCGTAGAAATCATCCAAGCTGGGGGCGCCTGTGTGGCTCAGTGGATTAAAAGCCTCTGCCTTCAGCTCAGGTCATGATCCCAGGGTCCTGGGATTGAGCCCCGCATCGGGCTCTATGCTCAGCAGGGAACCTGCTTCCCTTCCTCTCTCTCTGCCTGCCTATCTGCCTACTTGTGATCTCTGTCTCTCAAATAAATAAATAAAATCTTTTTTAAAAAATTAATTCTATAAAAAAAAGAAGAAGAAATCATCCAAGCTGAAGCAAAGAGAGGAAAATATAATAGGGCGCTGGGAGGGAGAAAAGGCATCAGAGAACTCTAGGACAATGTCATATGTAATCAGAACCTCAGAAAGAGAGAAGAGAGAACATTGGGATGTTCAAAATGTTTAAAGAGATAATAGCCAAGAATTTTCCAAAATTGATTAAAGTTATTAACCTGAAGATTCGAGAAGCTGAGTGAAACCCAAACAGAATAAACCACAAGAAATCCACTCTAAGAAATATCATGATTAAATTTCTGAAAACTAAAGACAAAAATTCTTGAGCAGCCAGAGAAAAACAACACCTTGCCTATAGGAGAAAACCAATTCAAATAACAACAGGTTTTCATTAGAAGAGTGGTTACTTCTGGATATCTTATCAACTGGAAAGGGGCACAAGGGAAATTTCTGGGGTGTTAGTAATGTTCTATACCTTGATCTGAGTGATGGTCACATTGTAAATATTCATTTACCTGTGCAATCAATTTGTGTGTGGCAGCCTTTCCTTTGCTGTCCTATCTGCTACTCCCTTGCAGCATATTCAAGAAACTTTTAGCTCTTTTTAAAAATAACAACAGGGGCACCTGGGTGGCTCAGTGGGTTGGGGCCTCTGCCTTCGGCTTGGGTCATGATCCCGGGGTCCTGGGATCATCGAGTCCCATGTCGAGCTCTCTGCTCGGCGGGGAGCCTGCTTCCCCCCTCTCTCTCTGCCTGCCTCTCTGCCTACTTGTGATCGCTCTCTCTGTCAAATAAATAAATAAATCTTTAAAAAATAATAACAAAAAATAAACAAAAAATATGCATTTTGGTATGTAAATTTTTCCTCAATAAAATAATATTTTAAAAAGGTGATTAAATGTTGATTTGGAACAAGAAGGAGAAATGTGGAAATAAATTAGCAATATTAGAGCAGATTCCTCTATTGCATGGCCTAGTATAATTGTACCACAGTCTCTTCTCCACCACTCAGCCACTGTGGGAGAACAAGACAAAGCTATCTGTTCTAGTAAGTTTGCCTGTTTTAAATGGGTCCCTCACCATATTAAGATTGTCAGACTATAGGGGTCAATGCCCCTTTTAACACATTCTTTTCATCATATAATTAACTCAGCCCTTGTCAAAACTAACCACTGTTTTTATATTTTTTTAAGATTTTTATTTATTTACCTGACAGAGGAAGACACAGAGAAAGAGGGAACACAAGCAGGGGGAGTGGGAGAGGGAGAAGCAGGCTTCCTGAGGTGCAGGGAGCCCAATGCAGGGCTTGATCCCATGATCCTAGAATCATGACTTGAGCCGAAGGCAGACGCTTAATGACTGAGCCACCCAGGAGCCCCAACCACTGTTTTTAGAGCCTAGTAACTATCCCAGAGATTCTCAACAGGATTTTCAACCCTAGTACACATTACAGTTATGTGGGAAGCTTTAAAAAAAAAGCACACCAATGGTAAGCCCCATCACAGATGAATTATATCAGAACCCGTGGGATGGGTCCAGGTGTTGGCTTTTTTCTTTATTTGTTGTTCTTAAATGTCAAAGTGCAGAAAAAATGCATTTAAAAACTTTTTTTAAGGGGCACCTCGAAGGCTCAGTAGGTTAAGCATCATGCTCTTGATTTTGGCTCAGATCATGATCTCAGGGTCATGAGATCAAGCCCTGAATTGGGCTCTACACTGAGCATGGAGCCTGCTTAAGATTCTCCCTCTCCCTCCCTCTCTGCTCCTCCCCTGCCACTCATATGCAAGTTCTATCTCATAAATAAATAAATAAATCCCTTTTTTAGATAAACTGCTTCATGCAAAGCTTATAAAACTGAACCTTAATTGCTACAAATGTACAGGCATCCATTTTAATGGTTTTATTTTCAATTAATTAACAAATGTTTGTCTCTTTACTTTCTTTGCAGAAAAGCTATTTTTTCAATGCCTGTGTTAATTTGCTTATTACATTTTTTTTAAGATTTTTATTTTTAAGTAATCTCTACACCCAACATGGGGCTCAAACTTACAACCCCAAGATCAAGAGGCACACTCTCTACCAACTGAGCCAGCCAGGTGCCCCTAACTTGTTTATTATATTAATTAGTTACATTAACATTTATAATCACTTGGTACTTTCCTGTTAAGGACTTTCTAACTTCATACTCACTAAACAATGAAAGGGAAACCCCATTAGAAAGGAAGGGATATGAAAATAAAGCAATGGGAAGGGAAGAGAAGAAATGCTCATGGACAATACTTGGGAAATAAAATATTTTATATTATTGCTTGTTAAAAATTAATTCCCAGAGGCTCTTATTAATCAAATTATAGAAGTTGAAGGGTTGATAACAAGAGATTACTTCAACCATAAAATTGTTTTTTTTTTTTTAAGATTTATTTATTCATTTGAGAGAGAGCAGTGGGCAGGGGCAGAAGGAGAGGAAGAGAAAGTCTAAAGCAGACTTGCTGAGTGCAGAGCATGACTCGGGGCTTGAACTCATCACCCTGAGGATCACAACCTGAGCCAAAAACCAAGAGTCAATGCTTAAACGACTGCACCACCCAGGCAGCCCATAAGATTGTTTTTTAAAGCTCTTTGTGCAATTATGAAATGCAGCCCGGACTGAGACTCATGGCGCCAAGGAAGGACAGAACTGAAACCTAAGCCCCAAGTATAAGCAGATCTGACTTTGCAAACAGACCCCAAAGGGGCAGCACCAAACTGGGTCCAAAGAAGGAAGAGTCTTTTCCCAAACTGGGCCACGGTGGGGGACAGCGGCAATGATTACAGAAGAGCATGTCAAGCTGTGTATGTTTTCCAGATAGCCCCGACTTCAGCTGGAGACCTTCAGTTGACCTCGGTCCCCAGAGCACATCAAGGGACATCTGGGGAAAGGAAACCACGACCCACACTTTCTACTGGACTCAATTTCCTACCCAAAATCAATCAAAGAATTTTTCTGACAAGATGTATAAGACTTCATGTCCTCAGATTCAGCATTTCCAGAATAGCTTGGGGAAGACCCTGTACTCCCAGAACTGAGCGCTTTTGTTCAGGTACTTTGAGAGAGTTGGCTACACTGTAGAAGTGTTTGCAGGTCAGGCGGATCCTTGGTTTTATGTGCACACAGTCCTGGGATATGAGGGCTATGAAATCCTTGCCAAGGATGGTGACAGCAACCCCAGCTTTCTCGGACCCTCCCTGTAGCGTTTAATGTCAAGTTTAGCATCTCTGTCCTGGCCCGAGGGTTAAGTGTGCTGGGGATAAGCCCTGAGTTCCTGCATTCACACAAAATTGCAATTTTTCCTTTCTAGCTCCCCATCTCGACTCTGGCCCACCCTCTGTGGCTACGGTTCTGCCATCTGACTTGTATTTGCAAGCTCTTTTCCCTAGGAAGCTACACCCTCTTCTTTGTGTCCCTTGCTCACTGGCTGAAAACCCTGAAGGAAGGTGAAAATTTGAATATCCTTGGCCTTCTTCTGCTCACAGGCCCATGAAGCTGAGTTCTACCACCTGCTCTATCAAGCTTGAATGTTTCACAGCCATTTCAACATGGGGATCTCTAAGTCACCCTTATTTGAATCTGTTCACTGTAATTTCATCTGTGTCCCTGGCCTCTGTCTTCCCCCATCTTTTTTTTTCTTTTTTTTTTCCAGCTTTATTGACATACAACATTTTGTAAGTTTAAGGTCTACAACATGATGATTTGATATATGTATGTATTTCAAAATGATTACAACAGTAAGGTTAATTAACACATCCATTATCTGACATCGTTTCCTTTTTTGCCTATGGTAAGAACACTTAGATCTAATCTCTTAGGTACTTTCAAATATACAATACAATATTGTTGTACATTACATCCCCAGAACTTATTTATATTGTAACTGGAAGTTTGTACCCTTGGACTCCCCTCCATCCATTTCCTCCAACCACCCTGCCCCTGCCCATCCCTTGGTAACCATCCATCGATCCTCTGTTCCTCTGACTTTATTTGTTTCAGGTTCTCCATATAACTGAAATCATACAGTATTTGTCTTTTTCTCTCCCATTTACTTCATTTAGCATGAATGCCCTTAAGAAGTACTTCCTTCTTTTTTATGGCCAAATAACATCCCACTCTGACTGTGTGTGTGTGTGTGTGTGTGTGACCTTTTCTTTTTCCATATATTCATCACAGACACTTGGGTTGTTTCTGTATCTTGGCCATTGTAAACAGTGCTTCAATGAACACGGACTGCAGATGTCTTCAAGACAGAAATTACAGTTCCTTTGGATATATACATAGAAGAATTGCTGAATCATAGGGTAGTTCCAGTTTTAATTTTTTGAGAAAACTTATACCTTTTTCCATAGTGTTCACATCAATTTATGTTCCCAATAGTGCAGGAGGGCTCCATTTTCTTCACATCCTCACCAACACTTCTTATTTACTGTCTTTTTTATCTCGGCCATCTTAACAAGGGTGAGGTGATAGCTCGTTGTGACCTTGATTTGCATTTCTCTGATATTTAGTGATGTTCAGTACATTTTCATGTGCCTGTCGACCATTTGTACATCTTTTTTTCAAAAAATACTATTCAAGTCCTTTACCCATGTTTTAATTGGTTGTATGCATGTCATATATATTTTAGATACTAACCCCTTATCAGATAGATGGTTTGCAAATGTTTTCTTTCATTCCATAGGTTGCCTTTTTATTTTGTTGGCTTTTTTGCTGTGCAGAAGTTTATAGACTTTTTTTTTCCCACTTTGCAAAAGTTTTTTCCCCACCTATATAGGGAAAGAGAGAGAGAGAAAAAAAAAAAAATCTTAAGCAAGCTCCACACTAAGTGTGGAGCCCAATGTAGGGCCCAGTCTCACAACCTTTAGATCATGACCTGAGTGGAAATCAAGAGCCAGGCACTTAACCAACTGAGCCACCCAGGCTCTCCTTATGTTTAAGTCTTTAATCCATTTCAAGTTAATTTTTGTAAGCAGTGTAAGAGACAGGTCTAATTTCATTCTCTTATATGTCAATATCCAGTTTTCTCAACACTATTTCCTGAGAAGACTATAGTTTCACATTGACTATTCTTGGCTCCTTTGTCAAATACACATTGAGATATCACCTTACACCAGTTAGAATGGCCAAAATTAGCAAGACAGGAAACAACATGTGTTGGAGAGGGTGTGGAGAAAGGGGAACCCTCTTACACTGTTGGTGGGAATGCAAGTTGGTGCAGCTTCTTTGGAGAACAGTGTGAAGATTCCTCAAGAAATTAAAAATAGAGCTTCCCTATGACCCTGCCATTGCACTCCTGGGTATTTACCCCAAAGATACAGATGTAGTGAAAAGAAGGGCCATCTGTACCCCAATGGCCACGTGGCAGCAATGGCCACGGTCGCCAAACTGTGGAAAGAACCAAGATGCCCTTGAATGGATGAATGGATAAGGAAGATGTGGTCCATATACACTATGGAGTATTATGCCTCCATCAGAAAGGACGAATACCCAACTTTTGTAGCAACATGGACAGGACTGGAAGAGATTATACTGAGTAAAATAAGTCAAGCAGAGAGAGTCAATTATCATATGGTTTCACTTATTTGTGGAGCATAACAAATAGCATGGAGGACATGGGGAGTTAGAGAGGAGAAGGGAGTTGGGGGAAATTGGAAGGGGAGGTGAACCATGAGAGACTATGGACTCTGAAAAACAATCTGAGGATTTTGAAGGGGCGGGGGGTGGGAGGTTGGGGTACCAGGTGGTGGGTATTATAGAGGACATGGATTGCATGGAGCACTGGGTGTGGTGAAAAAATAATGAATACTGTTTTTCTGAAAATAAATAATAAATAAATAAATAAAATATTCGTTAACCATATAACCATAACTTTTGTCAAATATTTGTTAATACACGCATGGGCTAATTTTTGTATCCCCAGTTCTGGGGTTTTATTAGTTTCCTTTGATGGTGTCATATTTGCTTGATTCTTTATGATCCATGTAGTCTTGGAGTCTTGCATCGGTGCCTGTGCATTTGAAAGAACAAACACCACTCCGTCTTTACAGATTAGTCTTAGCAGGTAAAGACCTTCTGTCAGTTCCCCAGGCTGATGAGATTACTTCTAGAATCACAGTCATGCTGGGCTGGGGCTGACTTGTGTCCACAGTGGGACACAGACCAAGACTGCACTGGGAAGTTGGTACTAAAGGCTCAAGATGGCATGAGTCCTGTTCAGTCCCTGGGTGTATGGCATTGCTTCCAATATCTTGTTGACTAAGGTGGTGTGGGGACAAGTGTCCACAGGTGGGTCCTTAGACAGCTCACCTATTACCAGCTGCATAGATGGGTATGGTTCCCACCACATCTCTGGGAAGGCTCCTGCCAAGGCACTGGCTAGGTCCCTGGGTGGGCAGAACTAGCCCTGGACCATGGTTGAGAGGGGCTAGAACTGAATCCCAGGGCTGTGTTAGGATCCAGACCTATGACTGAGGTCTACAGACCTGGCTTTGGAGGCACAGGTGGTCATGTCTCTCTCTACATTCCTGGGCAGCCTGGACTGCTCTCTCATAGTGATTGGAGACCTGAAACTGATTACAGGGCCATTTCAGAATTTCCTGAGGCTCAGACTAGGAGTGTCTCCCACTGGGCACCCGAACAAGCTGGACTCCTCACAGACTGAGGCTGGAAGGCTTAGAACCTAACCTAGGGCCCTTTCAGAATCTCTGGGGCAACAGAGGGAAGTCAACAGACTATCAGCTTCTGTCTTATTCAGTCCTGACTTCTGGCACCTCCCCAGGGTCCAAGTTCCTGAGGTTCCAGTACATCCCATGAAGATCCCATCAGAATTGTGGCTCTTGGAAATTCAAAATTCTTCAGATGGGAGAAAACAGCATTTTTCTGTTAGTTTGTCTTTTTCAAAAAAGAAAGAAAGAAAACAAAAAACAATGGGCATTGATTATACATCATACACAACTACAGAATTTTGGACAGGAAACAATTGCTTTGAGCTAGAGGGGCAAATGGTTTTCATCTCTAGTAACCCTAATCAATTAACAGTGTCTGCCATGGCCGAGTGGAAGGAGTAGCAGGATGTATGTCAAATATGTACAGATATTGAGTGTAACCCAAGCTAGCAGCACAGTCAGGCCAAAAACCCAGGTTCCCTGACACCCCATTGTTCACGCATTCCATTCCAGATCATCCAACCAACAGATATCTGAGTTTAGCAGATAGAAACTGGGTATGATCTGTTGCCTTCCAGAACAGTTCTTTGCCTTGAATGGCTTTTACACAGTGAATATCAAGTGTTTAGTAAATGAAAGGGTAACCTGGCACATCATTTACTACTTGACTGTGAGGGAGCAGATCACTAGGGGCACTCACTGAATGACCATCAGAGAGAAATTAAGCTAAAATCTAAGCTCAGAGATGATCATGTAAACTCATAGTGCATAACACTTAGTTCATACGAATCCCGTTTACCCTGAGCTTTTTCAGAATCATGACCCCTGAGAAGATAAATGTATACTTGAACTGCAAAGGGAAAAAAGTCATAGTATTTTCTTTTTAGGTCTCCATAAGGCGTGAAAACAATTCTTTTTTATGTGATTTAAGTTAAACATTCATTTAAAAAAGAAAAGAAGGAGAAGAGTTTTAAAGTATGAATACCCTTTGAGCCAGCAATTTTCTCAACTTGTTGAAATAGCCAGAAGTCACAAGCAAAGACTTAAGACCCATCTCCTGGGAGAAGAAACCTGCAAGTGACTTTTCTAATTGTAGCTGAAGTGTAAAGAGACATGATGGAATAAATAGTAGATTAAGGAAAGGTATCCAGGGACTGGGACTTGATAGAAACATGAGTTTCTGGAAGAGAGTCAGAGGAAAGAAAGAAGGCAGGACCTCTGGCTTTGAAGACTCAGTAAAGCAGACTCCCCTTTGGCCATGGACCCCGGGCTGCTGACAGAAGTGTTCCAGAGGGAATAAGATGATGAGGAAAGACAGTCAGCTGCCTATGGGATTGCTGGCCAAGTGTCTTTCTGGTTGACTCAATGGCATGCTGGTGATCTGGGGCCATGCAGCACTGTGCGACGGGACTCAAGCTCACAAGTTGGGATTTAGGGACAGAGTCCCATACTTGCCCCCAAGGAGGACTCAGAACCAGTAGCCTGCCCCTGGTCAAGGGCATAGCTCACCATCACCTTTTAAATCTGCAACTCAATCTATGTCCACAGCATCTCGAAAGAATAAAGATCCCCAACAATAAATGAAGAGAGGGTTCAACTTCCATTGCAGCAAGAGCAGCAAATGAACCTTTTTTTAAAGATTTTGTTTATTTACTTAAGAGAGAGAGAAAGAACGTGAGTGGAGGGAAGGACAGAGGGAGAGAGAGAAGCGGGCCTCCTGCCCAGCAAGGAGCCCGATGTGGGGTTCGATCCCAGGACCGCAGGATCATGACCTGAGCTGAAGGCAGCCTCTTAACCGACTGAGTCACCTAGGCATCCCACAAATTACCCTTTTTTAAAGATCCAAGATACTACTCCTGAAACACATCATTTTGCAGGTTATAATTTGCAAAACGAGAGGGACCGAATAGCATGGGGCCAGTTCAGGTGGCACTAGCTAATTAGAATTTAAATAAAAAATGTTTTAAAAGACCCATGTTTTATTAACCTATAAAGTCCAGGCATTGAAACTGCATTGGGACTTCCACGTACAGTGGTCCTCCCCTTATCTGTGGTTTCAGTTACCTATAGTTGACTGTGGTCCAGAAGCAGATGACCCTCCTTCTGATTTAGCATCAGGTCAGCAGTAGCCTGAGGCCATGTCACCTACCTACATCACTCACCTCACTCCATCTTCTCACATGGACATTTTATCATCTCATGTCATCACAAGAAGAAGGGTGAGGACAGGACAGGAAGATATTTTGAGAGAGTGGCCATATTCATTTAACTTTTATTAAGGCATAGTGTTATAATTGTTCTATTTTATTATTAGTTATAGTGCTGAAGCTCTTACTGTGCCTAAATGATAAATTAAACTTTATTCTAGGTCTGCATAGGAAAAAGCATTGTCTGTATCCCTAAGTTCAGGCATCCACGAGGGGGGCTTGGAACATATCCCCTGAAGATAATGGGTGGCCTGCTGTACCCAGACAGAGTTCACTGATATTTTTTAATCCACTTTTTTTTTAATAAAGGGAGGCAAAACAAAATTATATCAATGATTCTTGTGGCCTGGAACTGTATATCTATGTCAAGTGACTGCCTTTGGCAATCCTTTTTCATTTTTTTAACTGCATAATTACAAAGCTGCAAGGTGTGTGGTGTATAATGAAGTCATGGTGCCACCTGAATGGCCCCATGCTAATAGGTGTCTCTCGTTTTGCAAATTATAACCTGCAAAATGATGACATGCCTGGGAAGCAGTGATCGTGACTTCTGAAGCTTAGCACCAAGAGTCAGAAAACGCCCATGAGAAGCCATCACAGGCAGATTTATGATGACATTAGACAAGATGTGGATGGCATTAATTAGATCCTCCGAGTTTTGCTAGATTGCAGCCCCAGAGAGTGTGTCAGGCGGTAACGCCCCATCCACGGTGTCTCTCAGCCACTTACCAGTGACACCTTGACATCTTTGTCAAATGCAACCTGAGAACTGGAAGCCTCCAGGCCCAGAGGACAAAGATTCTTAACATTCCCTCCCACCTCCGTCTGGTAGGCGGCCAGGGGAAGCTAAGCTAACGAAGAGAAAACAGGGCCTCTCCCCCAAAGAGGCATCTCAGGATTGAAGAGGGGAATGGACGGAACAACTGAGAAGCCGGAAACAGGTCTAGAGGAGAAGGAAGAAGGAATCTGGAATTTTGTAGGGAAGGCAAAACAGGACTAGAAATGGGAGAAGCCAAGAGGTGTCTTTTTATCTTTAGATCTTTGACTTATTTATCCACATGACTAGAAGGGGCCTAAAATTTCCAACCAATCCTTTATCCTTAAACCTGGGTAGAACATCCCACCAAAAGCCACCCAAACCTACCTGCCCAACTCCAACCACCAAAACTCACTACTCCCAAGGCAGCCATTTTGCCTCTGGACGGTGGTGATGATTAGCTCATCTTGGAGTCCATCTTTCTTTGGAGCCAAAACCTGTCACCCTCTGACTGACAGCTGCCAGAGGAAACATGGAATGGCTCATCCCCTCCTGCACGTGGCACCCCCACAAGTATTTTATAAAAGCTGTTGTGTACCACAGACTACCCTCCTTCAATCTGGCATAGAACGGTCTGTCTCTGACTCTGTGGGACATGATCCAAAGCAGGAGAGAGACACATGTTAAACAGAGCAGGGTGTGACACAGGTGGAAGGATTCACTGATAATGAGGAAGTGGTAAAGGATCATTTCCGCCCCCTGCCCCCCCCCCAAAAAAAAACAGTAAAAACCAGGACTCTCTTACGGCATTAAATAAATATATGTTAAAGATTTTATTGAACTCATTACCAAATGAGGAAACCAGTAAGAGTTGACACCTGGATCCAGAAAACAAACCAAAGAACAGACCCACTTAAAGATGAATAATATTGGAAGCCTGGGTGGCTCAGTGGGTTAAGCCTTTGGCTCAGGTCATGATCTCAGGGTCCTGGGATCGAGCCCCGCATTGGGCTCTCTGCTCAGCAGGGAGCCTGCTTCCTCTCCCCTCCCTCTCTGTGCCTGCCTCTCAGCCTCCTTGTGACCTCTGTCTGTCAAACAAATGAATAAAATCTTTTTTTTAAAAAGATGAAAAATATTGAAATGAATGGGCAAATAGGAACAAAACTGGCTTCTCTCACAGTGAGGGAGGAAAGCCAATTCACCCTCTTTGAGGCATAGGCAACATTTGAAAGTCTATAGACAAGAGTTATTTTGGCGCGCCTGGGTGACTCAGTCAGTTAAGCAGCTGCCTTCAACTCAGGTCATGATCTCAGTGTCCTGGGATCGAGCCCCGAATTGGGCTCTCTGCTCAGTGCAGAGTCTGCTTCTCCCTCTGTCTGCTGCCTGCTGCTCTGCCTTTTTGTGCTCTCTCTCTATCTCTCTGTCAAATCTCTGTTAATTCATTAATATAGTGCTTTCTAGTGTAATTCTCATGACTTTTTTTTTCCTCATGACTTTTTAAGGTAAGTTTTGGTTCCCATCTTTTAGAGAGGAGAGGGTCAGAGGGAGAGGGAAAAAGAGAATCTTAAGCAGGCTCCATGCCCAGCATGGATAGAGCCCCCCGTAGGGCTCGATCTCATGACCCTGAGACCATGACCTGAGCTGAAATCAAGAGTCGGACGCTTAACCGACTGAGCCATCCAGGTACCCCCTCTCCACCATCTTTAAAAGAGAGCTGATGGATGTAAATGAACTCCCTAGAGCCAGAAAGCTGTACACAGGCTCTATGGCCAGCATTCCCACTCAGGTTTATCTTACTGCCCTGCCTTCTTTCCCCTTTGTCCAAATGTCCTTATCTCTTATTTAAAAACTGCTGATCCGTATTTCTCATGCCATATCCGAATGCTTTCTAGAAATGCAGCAAGGAACACATAAGTTAGAAAAGGTACAACCAGGACTTGAAGGCACATCAGCACAGATACTGAGACCATGAGCTCTGCCCCCCAAACATCGCCCCCAGGCTCCTTTCCCAGGGGGTCTGCTGAGCACAGCTCATGGGCAATGCTGGTGGTCAAAGTCCTGGAAAAAAAAAAAAACTGAGAGGTTCCCCAAGTTCTACATATCACACAGAGAGTCAGTTTTTAGCGAAAAAACATGAAAAATGAAATTATCGCCCCTTGAAGCACCCTCCTATCAACAAATTCAACAAAAATAAGAAGCATGGAAATCTTAGGACTTCAAGTGCCTGGATATGCTGTGTGCAGGGGCTCAGTGAATATTAGCAGGTGCTCAATAGATATTAATTTGTTAATTTCCTCCTTAGCACCTCTTGGGTAAATCCAGACCCACCTAGACTGCATGCTTAATTCATCCTCTTTAGAACGTATTTTTCATGCGTTTTCCAGTGAAGTAGAAGGGATATAGAGAGTATCCTTTCTACAAGATGAAAATGTTCTGGAGCTCTATTACATAATAATGTAAATATACTTAACTGAATTGTACGCTTAAAACCAGTTGAGATGGGACACCTGGGTGACACAGTCAGGTAAGCGTCTGACTCTTGGCTTTAGCTCAAGTCATGATCTCAGCAGGATGTCTGCTTGACATTCTCTCTCCCTTTCCCCCTCCTACTCAGGCTCTCTCTCTCTCTCTAAATTAAATAAACAAATCTTTATTTAAAAAAAAAATAGCGGGGTGCCTGGGTGGCTCAGGGGGTTAAAGCCTCTGCCTTCAGCTCAGGTCATGATGCCAGGTCCTGGGATCGAGCCCCGCATCGGGCTCTCTGCTCAGCTGGGAGCCTGCTTCCCCCTCTCTCTCTGCCTACTTGTGATCTCTGTCTGTCAAATACATAAATAAAATCTTTTAAAAAAAATAGCTAGCATTGGTGATACCTGAGTGTCACCAGGGAAACTGCTGGTGCCACAATTTTTTAGTTTGTGCATGTGAACTGCAAAAAAAAGGGGGGGTGGAGGAAAAAGTAAAAAAGACATTTTAAATGGGATGGGGCTTGATCGAGGTATCTTTGGGAAACATGCTGGCTTTTCAAGGGATTCTCATGTTAGCCACTTCCTTTCTCAGATTGATGGTAATCTGGATGAACTTTGACCCCCTAAATCTCTGCACCCACCCCCAACCCTACTCCTTACAACACTCCTCTGTGAGTGAAAAGCAAGAGCAAACAGTGAAACCTGTTACTCGAATAAAAACTGCATTGGTGACAGCAGAGGAAACAGCTACCTTCTCTACCCAGACTGAGAGAAGAGAATCCTCAAAGAAACTCCAAACGGATCTTTAATTCATCAAATACTTTTTGAGCACCTACTACGTGCCAACCACTGTGGTAGTTTCTGCAGATGGTAATTCTAGGATGTGGTGCACATTTCTGTGCAGCGTTACCACTATTGCATGAGGAATGGGCAAATTCTGATTCCTGTGAGCGAATCATTAGCTAATCCCTTGAGCAGACAGGTGGAGATGTCAACCAATGTTGCAATAGAGTGCAAATCCCTCTCTCCCTGGCTTAGCAGTGTCCTTTTCTTTCCTACAGCTGCAAACTACATACTTTGTCTTGCAACGAAGTCATGTGAATCAAAGGCTTTGCCATGCTTCGGAGACCTGTTACAAATAGAATTAATCCAGCAGGAAGGAGGCACGCCCTGCGTGGGTGACCTGCACAGTGAGAGGAGACTGCAGGGCCAAATCCTTTCACTCCGGCCTCCTGTTGAACCTGAGAAGCACTGAGGACAAGAGCTGGAGAGAATCTCAGGAACTGTCCAGCCCCCACATCTTCTAGTTACAGTGGGGAAACCCCGAGACCCAGAGAAGTTAAGCAACTTGCCCCCTGTCTACGCAGCCAGAGTTAGGACCCAGATCTTCCAACTCCAGGCCAGGGACTTGCCCAAGACACCTTAAAGGGCTCAGTTTGATTTTAAAACACCCACCCTTTCTCCTCCTACTGATTTTTCATACCTGTCACGTTGTTATGTGTTTGCTTGCTGTAGGCTTTATATTACTGGGGCTTTTCATGGTAAAGGGAGAATCATGATTTGAGGGCTTCTTTTAAAAAATCAGGCTAGGGTTGCCTGGGTGGCTCAGTGGGTTAAGTGTCTGCCTTGGGTTCAGGTCATGATTCTAGGACCCTGGGATCAAACCCCATATCAGGATCTCTGCTTAGTGGGGAGCCTGCTTCTCCCTCTCCCTCTGCCTCTGTCCCTGCTTGTGTGCTCTCTCTCTCTGTCAAATGAATAGTAAAATAGTATTAAAAAATAAAATTTCAGGCTAGCTCTTAATAGAATGGAGAGGGATCCATGGAGATCACAGGCAGACGTTTTTAACCACACAAATAAATGCCAGAGTGCATCCCTAGACCTCCTAACTCTGAATCTTCAAGATGAGGTCCAGCACCTGTATTTTTAAGACCCCCAGGTGACTCAGAGGTTGGAAATCATGGCTCCAGGTTGTTTCAAAGACAGTTCTGAGAATGGTCCTTTCATGCAGCACATTCGTTCACACAATCATTAGACAAATGCTTCTAAGTGTTAAGAAAGTCAGAGGCAAAAACATGCATGCAGATATCCCCTTCCACTACAAAAACATCGAAATGTTAGATACAATATTTTAAATCTATAAAAATACATAGTTATGGGATAAACAAATTAACTGTCCTACATTCATGCAATGGAATGGTATTCAGTCACACAAAACAGTAAATTACTGGTACACGTATACATATGCATGAATCTCAAAAACACTGTGTTGAAAAACAGAAGCCAGATATAAGAAAACACATTATAGGAGTGGGTCTAGACCAATTTCAAGCACAGAAAACACTGGATACAGATCAGGTTAACTCTTGGGGGAAATGGTACTGCCTAGAGGGAGACTTTTCGAGGGTAAAAGAAATGTTCTCTCTTGATCTCAAAATTGCCCTGTAAGCATGCTTAAGTTTTTTGTTTTTTACTGCATATAAATTATACCTCCATAAAGCACTATTAACATGAAAAAGCAAAAGGACAAAATACAAAGCTGTGCTCAAAAACAGGAGATGAGAAAAAAGTGCTGGAAGAATATCAAATTCAATTTTTTAAAAATCCAGTCATTGTTTATCAGGAGAGAAGGAATGGATTTGTGCGTGGTGATGAAAGGAAGTTCACCTTTTTCTGCGGTGTTTCCTACTTCAATGACAAGCAAATAAAATAAAATCATTTTTAATTTTGTGCTATTAGACTACAGATATTTGTTAAATTATCCTCTCTACTTTTCTGTTGTTTTGTTGTGGTTGGGTTTTGGGGGAGTTTTTTGGTTGGTTTGTTTGGTTTTTTAAGATTTTATTCATTTATTTGTCAGAGAGACAGCAAGAGAGCACACAAGCAAGAGGACGGGCAGGCAGAGGGAGAAGCAGGTTGTCCACTGAACAAGGAGCCTGATGTAAGACTCGAACCCAGGACCTTGGGATCATGACCTGACCTGAAGGCAGATAATGAACTGAGCCACCCAGGTACCCCTTTTTTTGCCTTTTTTTTTTTTTAAGTTAAAGGAGAGATAAAAGTGAAGGAGAACCTAAGGTCACGGAACAACGAGAAGAAACCATGTCTTCTGTCCCTGAGTTCACCATCTTTCCACTCTCTGAAGCTGGCTGCTAGAGGCATTCTCGCTCAAGTGTGGATATTCAAGCTGCTCGCCAGGGAAAGGGCCTCGTGCATTAACTCCTGTTACATCCTGTAGTATTTACATTTTATATTCATTTTAGGTTGTTAGTGGCCTCTCTCTACTCACTCAGATGGAAAGATGAGCCACAGCTTCTCCTCTGAGAATGTGATGTATCTTGTTTTCCTCATCTATAAAATGAACAGATTGAACCAAGTGATTTGTAAGTTCCTTCATTTGTTCAGGCAGCTGGTCAGCTACTTGAGTTTCCACTGTCTGCCAATCTCTGGCCCTATGCTGCTCTCAGGTCTTTCAGCCCATGAACAAACTGATCCAATCATTTATTCAATTTTGAGAAGACACAATTCAGCCCATAAGATGGAGCTTTGAAAAACAGCAATGCAGGGGAGAGGGTGCCTGGATGGTTCAGTTGGTTAAACTTCCAACTCTAGGTTTTTGGCTCGGAGCATGATCTCAGGGTCATGAGATCGAGCCCCATCAGGCTCCAAGCTAGGCATGGAGTCTGCTTAAGATTCTCTCTCTCTCTCTCCATCTACTCCCCTTCTGAAAAAAAAAAAAAAAATGAAGAAGAAGAAAAGCAGCAATGCCAGGTCCCCACCAAAACCTGATTTCATGGGACACTGATAATTTTTTTTTCACATTTCCAGGAGATTCTAATGTGTATCCAGCATTAAGAACCACTGGGGAGGCCCTCAGTGGAGAGTCTAGTCCCCGTTCAAGCTAAAAGAATGTGGACCATAGTTTTCCCAACTATAAAATGAACCCGTTGGACAAAATAATTTTAAAATCTCCTTTCAGCATTGAAATTTCATGGCCCAGAGAAAAGAAAATCGTCTAGAGCCTGATTCTTCTTTTCATCCTAGACACCTAGACCTTTCATGGCATCCTCCTAAGAAGTGGCCCATCTGGGGTTCAGGAGTAAGTGTCAAGAAATTCAGAAAGTGGCAGGAGGACCAACTTCTAACCAATGAAGTGTTCCCCAGTAATACAGTCGGGCAGGATGCTTGTGGCAGTCTGCCCAAATGCTTTTGCAGCTAAAAGCTGTCGGGAAAACATCAAGGGGCCCTGTCATTACTGTCTCCACACGGTTGCAATGGGACTCCTCTGAGAGCAAATTTGCACAAAGAGTGTGGTATGCTAATTAAAATGGAATTCTGTGTGGATGTTTCATTTGTGGATTAGTTAAATGCAATTAGCATTTGGGGCAAAAGTGCAATGGAAAAGAGGCTGAGCTGGGGACTTTTTTGGATGGAACGGAAGGGCTGAGCTTTGGCTAGGGTGCTTAGGAGAGCTGATGCTTCAGTCACAGTGGGGCTCTGTCTCACTGTGGAGAAATCCACAGAAACAGGATGGCAGAACCCAAAGTCCAGGCCATCTGATGGATCTGCTACCTACTGGCGCTTATACGGTCTTTCTACTCCTGTCTTGTTCACCCCAATGGAAGCATCATATGATAAAAGCAGACGGCTACCTGGCATATTCGTCTGCGGCCAACTGGTAAACTAAGACATCACATGCCCTGTTTCTAGGAAACCCTTACAAAAATCTTTTCTATGGGGGTGTAGGGGCAGGTCCCAAGGTGCTAGACACAGTAGATAGGGAGCCACATGAGACAAATAGGTGGAGAGAATGTGTAAATTGGGAGAATTGATTTTTCTTCCCTCTACCCAAAGGCAAGATAGAGAGGCCTGGAAATAAGAGAAAAGGGTTGACAAAAGATGAAACGAGTTAGAGAGAGTATAGTGGCTGAGATCCTCCAGTTAATGAGAGGGAAGCAGTAGAAAGGGAAAAAAACTATGAGAGAATGCCCGGGAGGTTGAGTGTACCTGAAAATGAGTGGACCAAGGTGCTCTTCCCTTTTTTTAAGGTTTTTATTTATTTATTTGAGAGAGAGTGACCAGGAGAGAGCTGCAGAGGGAGAGGGAGCGGAAGGCTTCCCGCTCAGGACCCTGGGATCATGACCTGAGCCAAAGGCAGAGACTTAACCCACTGAGCCACCCAGGAGCTCCTAAGGTGCTCTTTCTTGACTGACATTAGAAACGGAGAGTCTCACCGATGCCACACCCAGCACAAGATGTGGACCGGACAGCAAAGAGATGGCACCCCATGTGCACGGATTCCAGACAAGAAATGGTAAAGAATGTCCCCTGGTTCCTTGCCATCACACCTGACATGGAGGGGCGCCAGAAAGTCCCATGTGCCCAGTCAAGGGGAAGGGAGAGCATCGCAGAATCTGGTCTTAGTTGGCACCCTGGACAAGGGATTTCCTGGCAAGGGGCAAGATGGCTCTGGAGTGGAAGGTTTGCAGGGCAGTCTGCCCCAGCCCCAGAATCCCCAATTCCAGCCAGAACCAGTCCAGAAGTTCCCCTGAAGGAGGCAGCTAGTATATCAGGCACGGCCCAGTCAGGAGACATAAACCACACCAGTTGTCTGTACAAAAGAGCACTTACTGTGAACAATGGTTAAGTAGGTGGCTGGAAATGACAAGGAGAATTGTAAGGTATCAAAGAAGTAGCAATGGCAAGACGAGCCCCAACCCCTTACAGCTGATGGAACAAGAAGAGATTGAGGGAACAATGGTGGACTGTGACCACAATATCCCGACTCACAACTCTCTCCACTTGTGCCCTGGATGCCGTCCTCTCAGACCTGTCGACTATTCTCACTGTCTTGGGACCTACAATTAATCTCTCTCACTCACTGGTGCGCACATGCTCTCGCTCTCTCTCGCTCTCGCTCGCTCTGCCTGCCTCCCTTCCTCTCACCCTCATATTTACACTTAAATGCATTCAACTCTACTGTATCTTCAAAACACCCTCCTCCCCGATTCTAATACGTCCCTCCAGAGACTCCCTTATTTCTCTCTTCTGGTCTTCTGCCTCATACCTCTTAAAAGAGTCGTTTTCCGGCTCTCGCCCCCCATAAATCCTCAACACACTCTCACCATTCACCTGACATGATTCTTGCAAAATCTATTCTCAGAGGAGACACCCCCCACCCCAACAATCATAGCATCTTGTAGTTCTCACAGAGCTCCATATATGGCCTCTTTTCCTCCATGAGAACAGAAGCGTCCTGAAGGCGGGAACTTTCCATTCTGATCAGCTCAGGATCTCTAGCACCTACCTAGCACTAGCATGAACAATAGCGGACACTCAGTGACTGACTGTTGAAAAAATGTTTAAAAAGATTTTTAAAATCATGAACCACTTGGTAAAAGGTCATCAGAATTTACATTAATACCTTGAAGGTTTTTTTTTTTTTTTTTAAGATCACAAGGAGGTATAGAGGCAGGCACGGTAGGGAGGAAGCAATCTCCCTGCAGAGCAGAGAGCCCGATGTAGGGCTCGATCCCAGGACCCTGAGATCATGACCTGAGGCTAAGGCAGAGGCTTTAACCCACTGAGCCACCCAGGCTCCCCAATCTTTTGAAGTTTTATCCCCATTTATGGTTTCATCATTGTATGTATCTGATTAATTTTAATACAGTGACATTTTTGCCATTTTTCCATCATCTAAGTGTTGAATGCCTTACATCTTAGACTCGAATAATTTCACTAAGTTTAATAAAAAATAGCTCTGCAAATTGGGAAGGGCCACTTCTATGAGATTGTATATTTAGTCACTAATTGTTTCTTAAATTGATACAGTGATTGCATTCAAATAAAGAGTTCTCAAATCCCTGACTTTTCAAGAACTTCAATTAAACTTGTTTACCAGCTGATTCCCTTGAGAAGCCTCGGGGGCAGAGCAGAGAGGAGGGTCAGGGTGATTAACACACAGGTGTCATTCTCAGTCAAGACCAGAAGCCAAGGACAAGATCTTAAGAGGTATGAGCGAACTTGGTTCCCTCTGAAACCATCTTGTGACCAAATGGGCAGTGGAGAAATTAATGAAACACCTCATGATTTCTGTCGTCAATCCCAGGCATGAGCATCTACCTTTGGTCTGGCAGTTTTAAAGTTTATTATGTTCTGACTCATGTGGTCAAGAATGACATCAACACCATCTTAATTTTGATCTTTAAGAGGATGACAACTTTGACTAATGCCCACTTTCACCTTCCCATTTCCTAAAGCCTCAATGTGCCCGTTCTCCTTCCAGAGACAGTAAATTCACATTGGCTTAGAAGACACCTTCCCAAGACAGGCACCAAACTTTACCCGAGTTGTGCTTTGTAGAATGGTTGATGTGGTGGGCTGCTCTACCCATGCAGAATTCTTCCATGTTACTGAGGCTAGAATCCCCTTCCAGGGGTTATGGCTCTTGATCCAGGGTAACTTAAAAGTAGACAGAGAGCAACTGGGCTGCCATCCATCAGAGAGGCTTCATGAAGCCAAAGGGTCTGAAAGGAAAGTTAACCCAGTTCCCAAGCCTCTCTCAGGAACATCCATGTGTGGACCAACACTAGAGCTGTGTAATGCCGGCATTGGCCACCATCAATTCTCTATTCCTTGCACACTCACACCACCCTCCTATCAAGACACAGAGCATCGGGGCACCTGGGTGGTTCAGTGGCTTAAAGCCTCTGCCTTTGGCTCAGGTCATAATCCCAGGGTCCTGGGATCAAGCCCCACATCAGGCTCTCTGCTCAGCAGTGAGCCTGCTTCCCTTTCTCTCTCTCAGCCTGCCTCTCTGCCTACTTGTGATCTCTGTCTGTTAAGTAAATAAATAAAATCTTAAAAAAAAAAAATAAAGACACAGAGCCTCTTTCTGGAGTGCAGGAATAAACAGAAAATGTCACCCTGGGCTTTAGCACATAGTCAAGCTTTGCTCTTAAGCCCTCCAGGCTGATGGGAGCCTCCTCCTCCTGGTAACCAGGACACTTGATACGTTCTTCCATGACCTGGTGGTGGGTAACTGTTCCAGTTCCCATCCAATTACAAGGCCCTTGAGAGCTCTGAAGGTCTGGGGGACAGTGGGCAACATAGCACAACGATTAACTCCAAAGGTTTTGAAGACATTCAATAATAGATTTAATTCCTGCTTCCTCCACTCAGAGGAGCGACTTTTGTTAGTTCCTGTGTTTCTCTGATTCTTACTTTCTCGACCTGTAAAGAGGGTAAAGCTATCCATCTTGCGGCATTGTGTCCATCTCACGTCATCTACAATGAGATGACATGTGTACAGCCCTCAGCACAGGGCCAGACAGAGCCAAACCTTTGACATACAGTAGCTATTATTATTATTATTAGGTTCTCAGCGAATGTTATAGAACAAATGAAAACACTTAAACACTCACCGGCTCTACTGAGGTGACTCTCTATCTTATCCCTCTCCTGCCATCTCTGTCAATCACTAGCTCTCTCCCTTGGCTGCACAGTACAATTATCTGGGGAGCATTCCAATGTCTGATGCCTTGGCTGCCTTCCAATGAAATCAAAGCACCACAAGCTTTTCTAGTCTTCAGGCGATTCCAACATGGGGTCACGGTTGAGAACCACTCCCCGAAACAGAAGAGCTTCTCAAAGACCAGCCCTTTGTCCTCTGTTCCTCCCACTCTGTGTCTTGTCTCTGTGGGACCTCATCCCTACTCGATGCTTCACAGCTGTGCCCTGGGCTGGTGACTCCAGGACTCTCCTTCAGGACCTACCTTCTGTCCCCTAGCTCCAACATGCATGTCCTTCTGCTGCTCTGCTTGTCCCTTTCCCCTGGGACAGCTCACAGAGCTCTGTTCCAACAAATCCAAAACAGGAGTCTCTGTTCTCTCACCCCCACACTCGACCTACCCTTGTCCTGGGTTTCCCTTCTCAGCTAAGGACAGGAGCAGCTTGCCACCTGCTCATGCTGAAAATCACAAAATCATGTTTTCTCCTCATTCACTCACCCTCCAGCTTCACAAAAGTCAGTCATGTAAACTTAGTTTCAGCTTCGTGTGGCCTTGGTACCTTTGCCCATCTTCATGCTCCCGTTGCCTCTGCCCGAAATTGAACCCCAGATCCATCTAGCTCAGACCATTGCAGTGATCTCTCATCCCAGTTTTCATAAATCTTTCCATACTTTCTGCAAGATATTCCTAAAGTAGCTCGGGTCACACCACTTCTCTGCTCTAACATGGAAGGGCTTTCCATTGTCCTCAGTCCAACCCCTTGCCTGGGCTCAGAGCTTTCCAAGATTCGAAACCAACTACCCTTCCTTATTGCCCACCTACCCCATCTGCCACTTGCTCTCCAGCCATACGGTTGGCCATCCCTTCCAGACAACTGGCCCTCACACCCTGTACTCTCGCCTTCAGACCTTCATCCAAGGTAGAGTTCCTATCTCATCCTGTCTCTCTCCTTGTCTGCCTGTTGTCTGTCTCTCTCCTCTTCATACTCTAGCTTTCCTCCTTCTTCAGAATCAGTGCACCTCTCAAACCTCCAAAAAGAGTTCCATCTTCCTTGTCAGCCATAAGGCCATAAGTTTACCCATCCTTGGGTTTCCTCCAATGCTACCCTTGTAATGCAAAATTCCAGGGGAAACTCCATGATTCTTGCTCCTCCATTCCATCCTCAACTGCCCAGACATGGAACAGTGGAGCCCCTTGAGGCCCCCCTTTCAGGCCTGACCCTAAAGCCAGAGTCTTGGCAAGCTGGAAGCCCATCCCCCTATTAGCCTCCATGATTGAATGTAGGGCTTCCAAGTCACTGGTTTATCATCTCAGTGCTGAGAGGTTTATTACCTGTTGTGCACAGGATTAAGAAACAGATTCTGGGACCAGGACACTTTGTAGGTTCAACTCCTGGGTCTGCCACTTATCGCCAGTGAGACCTTAAGCAAGCTACTTAACGTCTTTGCTTCGATTTTTTCACTTGTAAAATGGAAATACTACTACTGACTTACAGGGTTGCTGTGAGGATTAAATGACTTAATATTTTAAGGTCCTCAGAAAACTATCCGGCTCATGGTAAGGATGTTGTAAGTACCTGTCAAATACACAGGGAATCTTAGCGTGTGCTAACAAGCCACCAAAGATAATGGAAACCCCCTTGGGGCAAAAGTAATGTTTATTTGTCTGGAATATTATTTCCGAGTTCAAGCTCAAAAAATACGTGAGAGCTGAGAGCTAGTAGAAGTGGAAACTGGTTCCTTATTGGATGGTACATAACAAAATTTTTAACACGACTGCTCTTTGATCCGGTGATTCTACCTCTCAGAATGTTTTTTGGAACCTAACTAAAAAATGTGAAAAGATGCATCCATGAAGATATTTATGGTGTATAGTAGGGAAAAAATGTAAACAACCTTAATGTCTTTTTTTTTTTAAGATTTTGTTTATTTATTTGACATAGAGAGAGAGATCACAAGTAGGCAGAGCAGCAGGCAGAGACAGAGGGGAAGCAGGCTCCCTGCAGAGCAGATAGCTCGATGCGGGGTTCGATCCCAGGACCCTGAGATCATGACCTGAGCCGAAGGCAGGGGCTTTAACCTACTGAGCCACCCAGGTGCCCCAACCTTAATGTCTTTAATATCAGTTACATCAGCCATGGGACACATACACGATGGGATATCACGTATCTATTCAAAGATGATAGTTATGACTGTATTCTGAAGACATGGAAAGATGCCTAAGGTACAATATTAGGTTTCAAAAGTGGGCTACACGGCAAGGCTGGGATAACCTCGTTTTTCACACATGCAGGTACATGTTGTACATAAGGCGAGAAACACATTGGGAAGAATGCACATTGAATGTTAAAAGTTATCACATCTGGGCAGTGAGACTATGAATGATTTGCACCTTTTTTTTTTCACTGTTAAATTATAAAATGGTACATTTTTAATTCACCTGCCTTCTTTTTTAAGATTTTGTTTATTTATTTGACAGACAGAGATCACAAGTAGGCAGAGAGTCAGGCAGAGAGAGAGAGGGAGACGCAGGCTCCCTGCTGAGCAGAGAGACCGAAATGGGGCTTGATCCCAGGATCCTGAGATCATGACCTGAGCCGAAGGCAGAGGCTTTAACCACTGAGCCACCCAGGCACCCCAAATTCACCTGTCTTTAAATGAAATAATTATGGGGGTGCCTGGGTGGCTTACTGGGTTAGGCCTCTGCCTTCAGCTCAGGTCATGATCTCAGGGTCCAGGGATCAAGCCCCACATCGGTCTGTCTTCTCAGCAGGGAGCCTGCTTCCCCCTCTCTCTCTGCCTGCCTCTCTGCCTACTTGTGATCTCTGTCTGTCAAATAAATAAATAAAATCTTAAAAAAAAAAAAACAACTTAAATGAAATAATACTGAACGATACATGGTATACATGGTGGGAACAGTGAAGTTTCTCTCACCTTCTAGGGCACTCACACAAAGTTACACTCCCCGGCAAGAGGCAACTTAACAGTAGTCTCCCTGAACATTTTCTTCCCGACCTTTGTCAATGAGCATCCACACATACTCAAATATTACAGGAGGTTTTTCTAATCTTTACGATTTAAATAAAATTAGCACTAGTGCCCATACCCACGTCCTGCAGGAGATCCAATGCCTCCCTCAAGATTCCCATGAATCCCCAAACTTACATTGTCATGACCTCTGCTGGTCTCCATCCCTGCTCCTACTTCATTCTCTATCTTGTTTATGAATTCCTTCCCCCACCTCTTCCTTCTTCTACTCTCACCAAGCCTAATGTGCAGCAAGGTTCCTTTTTCCTGACTTTGCCCAAAACCATACCCCAATTCACATATCAAGAAGAATTTCGGGGCACCTGGGCGGCTCAGTGGGTTAAGCCTCTGCCTTCGGCTCAGGTCATGATCTCAGGGTCCTGGGATCGAGTCCGGTATCAGGCTCTCTGCTCAGCGGGGAGCCTGCTTCCTCCTCTCTTTCTGCCTGACTCTCTGCCTACTTGTGATTTCTGTCTGTCAAATAAATAAATAAATAATCTTTAAAAAAAAAAAAAGAATTTGATGAGGGTTTGTTGCAAAGGATAATGATGTATTTCACAAAAAGCAGCTTGCAATTTCATATCAAAAATTCCCATTCTTGGGGTGCCCAGTGGCTCAGTCAGTTAAGTGTCCAACTCTTGATCTCAGCTCAGGTCTTGATCTCAGGGTCGTGAGTTCAAGTCCCACCTTATGCTCCACACTGGACATGGAGCCTACTTAAAAAAAAAAAAAAAAAAAAAAAAGCCATTCTCGAAAATCCTTTTGTCTCCCCTGCCAGTGCCCTGCAAGCAATAGGAATTATTCTTCATTCCTCTCTCAGCAGACTCAAGGCTCCAGCCAGGTCTCTGGAACTTTCTCCATCTCCCAAGATCCAACTCATATTTATTTTGTGTATTTGAGAACCTCTGAACTCTGCTCAAAAAAATGTCATGTTCTTTGAGTCTTGTTGTAATGGTGACATGTTGGGGACCCCAAAACACATTGTACGGCTGAAGCAGCCAGAGTCTTCTCCAGGTGGTGCCTCAAGATGGACGTGGAGGGTCACCGCATTCCACGGAACACTGGTCTACGTGGGTGATGTCTTCATTTCACCCTGCAAGGGTTCTAAAAATGATTCAAGATAAAGGATGAATTTCTAACTCTCCCTATAGAAACATCCCTCCTGCTTCATTGCCCTCTCCAGGGATTTCTTCTTACCACCGACGTTAATGTCACTTCATCAGCACAGAAGCCTCGGTTCCATCAACTGATCCAAAGGGCCCGAGGCTTAGCTTCGGATCACTGGGTGATCAACAGGTGGGATTCTACCTTCAAGAACATCATCTGTCCTGCTTTTGTCCTCACTCTCCACACCCCACCTCCCTCCCCCTTTTTCCTAACTTTAGAAAGTCCCCTTGGGAATATCTCCCAAAATTCAGAGGTAAGTTGTGAAACCCTTTTGAGGTCAACCTTACAATGTGAGGATGGGTACAGATAACCTAAGCAAGAGCCAGGCACACATAGATTGAGGTCCAGAAATTTCCCTCTGGTAAAGGTAAGCAAAGGAGGCCCCTGGAAGTGGGCCCTGGATTTAAGGGTTGGAGTCTCTTTTTAGACTGATCAAAAATCTTTTTAGACTGATCAAAAATACCCAGCTCTACCTGCCGAGGCCCATGTCTGCAGAAACTGGCTGATGTGCAGAAAGAAATCAAGGGTTCGACGGACTCATCAGTAGTAGACGCATGCCACAGCATAGGGGAAATTCTAACAAAAGGCAATGCAGGGTCTGGAGAAGATTATTCCAGTGTCTGGTTAGACACGCTCCACAGATGTTGTTACAACACTGGAGGCGTGGAGCTGACAGTGAGCCTCCAAGTCCCCAGCTTCAAAGTCAATGTTGGCCTCAGCTTCAGTGCCTCTGCGCTCACAGCTGACGGCCTAACAACACTCAAGCAGGTGGTTGGAAATGCAGAGGGAGGGGGTGTCCAGATGCTAGCATTTTGACCATGTACCACCGAGCGGGGGGATATCTCTTCATATGTGTGTGCAGAGAACAATTGCTTGGGGACAGCCTGGAAATTCTGAGCTGGTCCAAAGATCAGCCTGCCTCAGGGTGGGTCACGGTGGTGTGACCAGACGTCTAGGCTTCCGCCCTGGACAGTCACAGCTCAGGGGAGGGGGAGAGGTCCCCAGCTCTGTCACAGGGCTTCTTGCACAGCCTTAGCCAGGACCAGCAATCCTGCCCACTGTCTGGCTACCTGTGGAGGTGGCTGTAGACCAACAGGCCAACTGTCTCCTGGTGCTCAGCAAAGGGAACAGGGAAGACCCAGGGAAGGGCAGAGAATGTTAGCAGTGCAAGCCTTGAGGATGCTGGGCTCAGAGCTCTCCTTGAGCTTGCTGCAGGTGCCCCTCGGACGGAAGCCAGGCGCCCCAGAGCTCGGCACTGCAGATCCCCTCCTGGATGAAAGGTGGGCTTCCGAGGTTCAGGCAGGGGGAAGGCCACCAGTAAGCAGAAAGCTCTCGGACCTAAGACTTGCTGGCCCCATGTCTTCCAGCTGTGACAGACGGGTTTATCCAGACCCATCTCTAGCACGTCTCAACAACAATTCTCTAATGTTGCCAGGGGGATGTTAGAGTTACTTCTTAGCAAGTCGACTACTCATCTCACTTCCAACTATAAAGCACTCTAAGTCAGATAACCAGTGAAATCCATACTCTCACCACACTGGTGCCAGAACCATGCATGTCAGCCAAGGGTTACTGGGATCTAAGAAGCGCTGGTCCACGTGCTGGGCAGACAGATTCCGATGTCAATTACATCATCACTCACAGAGCGACTATCTTTATGGACATCTTCTACGTGTCACACACCATGACAGTGCTGAATGCTTGACATGGATAACCTCCACAGGAGGCCTGTGAGGTAGCCATCACTTTGATCCCCATTTCGCAGGTGAGGAACCTGAGCTCAGAGAGATTAATTTATTTTCCAAAGTCACACAGCAAATATATTACAGGACTGAGACTCCAAAAGCCAGGCTCTATATTGCCCCCTGGAAGGGAACAGCAAGGAAGAAGCATTTATTAGGCTACTACTCTGTGCCCAACACTCTCCTCAGGGCTAGAGAGACAAGAGCGAAAAGAAACGCTCTCTGTCCTGAGGAAGGAGTGACATGGGGTTAATTATAAAGCAATAATTGGAGGTCAGTGGTTTTCTGCTACTGCCCGAGTTGGAGGCTGGGTTCCACTCCCGTGGCTCCCCCGACTGACTCTCAAACCACTGTCTCTGTCTCTGTCTCTGTCTGTCTGTCTCTGTCTTGCCTGCACTCTGAGCTTGTAAGGGATAGAACTACGGGTCAGTCAATGCCATGTCCCCACTGTGGAGCACCAGCCCTCACAAACAACAATGTCTCAACTGGGAGATTCCTTTATCAAAATGGAAAAATTAACTACTGAGTGTATTCATTAATCGGAGTGTGAAAGTTAAGATACACCATGGGGAAACGGAGGACACCTGGGGATGTAGAAAAGGACAGAAACGAGCAAGAGCTAGCACAGCACACCCACGAAGCTGCCCCCCTCCGACGGAAGTGGCAAAAGAGTAGACAGAGCAGCCGGCACGAGTCAGAAGGATTCCCGTTCAGCGAGTTACTCCGGAGCCCCACGCCCGTCGTCTCCAAAATGGGAAGAATCATGTGGGTTCTGCCCACCACACTCAGTCAAGGAGACCTGATGTTAAAAAGGACTTTCTTTTTTTTTTTTTTAAGATTTTATTTATTTGAGAGAGACAGAGAGAGCAGCAGGCAGAGGCAGAGGGAGAAGCAGGCTCCCCGTTGAGTAGGGAACCCGATGCACGGCTCAATCCCAGAACCCTGAGAACATGACCTGAGCCGAAGGCAGATGCTTAACCCACTAACTCACCCAGGCACCCCAAAAAGCACTTTCTAATGATCAATAGGAGTTGGCGACTGCAGTGGTGCCCATCTTCCCCCCAGAGGGCCATGCTGTCCAGCATAGGGAGCAGCATCTCAGCGCCCGGTGAGAAAGACCCAACTGGAACTTCCAGTCAGCCCCTCTCAGAAGGCCCCGCTTGCACTGGCTCCCAGCACTGGCTCCCAGGACTCCTCATAGCACCCATCCTTCCCATGGGCCGTGGGCCCAGAGAGACAAATCAGCAGACCGGAAGCACCTATTCCCCAAGGAGACACCTGTGCGGGGGCTACCCAGCCTGACGGTGTGAACTGAGTCCCACTGGACCCCTCACTCCCATGGAGGCCCCTTCCTGCATTCCTTGCCTGAGGTTACTCGGCACAGCATGACTGTCACTCACCTGGGCTGCAAGAAAGCAGGCTCTGGTCCCACCTCTGCCTCGAGTAAGCCCTATTACCTGGGGGAGGGCGCCTCACCTCTCGGAGGCTGTTTACACACCTGTGGATACCAAGCCCGGGCTTTCTCAGTCTTGGTACTTTTGACATTTGAGGTCAGTGGATTCTGTGATGAGGAGGGCTGTCCTGTGCCCTGTAGGACATTCAACAGCATCCGTGGGCGTCTACCCACTGAAGGCTAATCGTACCTCTCCGCTCCCAGCCCGACAAGAAGAAACACTTCCAGACATTACCAAAATCACCACCATTTGAGAACCACTGCCCCCAAATGACTAAGGGCCTCCAACCTCTTTCGGCTTCTCTAGCCCAGGCACCAAGCTTTCGGTCCAGGCTTCCCTGTGCTTGCAACAGACCTCACATCAGTGAGGTCACCTCCTCTTCAACCACCACACACAACACCAGGACATTCCCCTCTCTCCGTGGGTTTCATCCATTATCTGCTTTCTAGTATTTCATTCAAGGGATGGTCGAAGATGGAAATCTTAGCAGAAAGGACCCGGACGTCCTATCACAGGGCCCAAAGGAAATGCAGATTTCAGGAATAGCCCTGGAGTCCAGCAGATCTGAACTTGAATCCTGATTTGGCTCTATGTCCTTCCCAGATACATGTCATCTCCTCAAGCTTTGGTTTCCCATCTATAGACTAAGAAAATAAAATAAGGTTGGGGTTGACCAGCAGACTAAATGAAGTAAGTATTGAAGGGGACGGCGGCTGTGTCCCCCCCTGTCCTAGTAGGCTCTGGATGTGTGGACACCACCCACCCCGCTACGCTCTCAGTACACCACCTCCCCAACCCCCAGCTGCTTGACCAGACAATTTGTTCGGGCCAATGTATACGCCCCACGGCTCTGCTCCAGCTCCCTTGGCTGTGCCAGCGTGTGGCCAGAGCCCTGGCCTGTCCTCCTGCTGGCCTCAGCAGCAGATGTCTAGTCCCAGGGCCAGCTCCCCAAGAGGAGAGCCCATCTTTATCCTCAGAGCTGCAACCAGGGCAGAGCGAGGAAGCCCATCTTCACTTCCTGTCAGTACATCGGGACTAAGTGGGAACAGCTGCCCGGGAAACTCATTTACTTGCTGAAAACAGAGTCCTCCTTTAACCCTGTCTCACCTCGCTTCCTGCTTGCCCTCCCCGATCCTTGAAGTTTGGTAACTTAATGAGAAGGAAGTCGAGCCAACAGAAAACAGGAGCTGCCTGACGGTTGCAATAAACACAATGGAAATGCACTTCAAGAACAAAATGCCGGAGTGCTGGCTATGAGTTCTGCCTACTGATGAGGCCACTAGATGTCACAGCCAATTTGGCTTATGTCTGCTTCATTCCAGAGCCTGAATATCACGGGATGGCATGACCAGCACTTTCCAGAATTCTGGAAATACCTGAAATGAAAAAGCAAAGATTCTTGCTACAAGTTTACATTTCAGAAATGAAGTGGAACATTGTTTACTATTTACGGATCTGTGGTTGCAAACAATAGAGCCCTCCATGAGACAGCTCCAGGTGCCATGCTCTGATGAAGCTGACCATGTTGGTTCTTGGTCTCTTGGATTATGACATCTGGGCTACCATTGCTCGTCATCCTAATTCAAACTCTGCATTCCCACAGAGGCAGAGACAGAGGGAAATATGTATCCCCAGCTGCCAGGGAGGTGTGGTCCTGGGAAAGATGCACATCTTTGCAAATCTTAGCCCAGCTAAGCAGCTTGTGGGGACAGCGGGCACGACCATCTATAATATCACACAGGGACATCATTAACTTGCCAACCTCCATGTACTCTTTGTTCATATACTAAGTCGGGGGCATGGAGATAAAGAATTAACTATTGCCCAGCCATACTTCTGGAGAGGGAAGGAAATTCATTGCCCTGACTGCCTTTTAAGTAATCTTCTGATAATGTTGATGCTGCTACCAGGAAAATGGCTTATGCAGGAGGAGATTTCTGTTCTGAAAAGGTGAAAAAGAATGAATTCACTGTTCTTCCTCCCTTCCAAATGCAAGAGAGCTTGTGTTCCCCTAAATTAAATGAGGTGCTCTCCACAACCTTTCAGATCGTGAAAAGCAATGAGACTGAGGAAACTATCAAGGAAGAGGGGAGGCTATGGCTCCATGATAACTAAGTGCAACGTGGGCTCGTGAGCTGGATCTTAAGATAGGAAAGGACAAAGGACATTAGATGGGGCGCCTGGGTGGCTCAGCTGGTTAAGCATCCGCCTTCAACTCAGATCATGATCTCAGGGTCCTGGGGTCGAGCCCCACGTGGGGCGCTCTGCTCAGTGGGGAGCCTTCTCCCTCTGCCTCTGCCTGCAGCTCCCCCTGCTTGTGCTCTCTCTCTCTTTCTCTCTCAAATAAATAAATAAAATCTTAAAAAAAGAAATAGAGACAAGAGATCAGGCAAACAAAAGGTGAGGAGGAGAGAAAGATGAACACAGAGACCCTTCAGGTCAGGGGGGAGCAGAAATCCATCTGAGCATGCAGACTCCCCGGAAACGAAGCAAGCCCTTGTCACCCTTCAGACAGTCTCTGTCAGACTGACCCCCGGTAAGCAGCAGGACATCATAGGCTGGTATCCTGCATCATGAGCAGGCTACCTCTAAATGGGAGCCCCACCTGGTTGCCCATAAGGGCTCCCAAAACCCCACACCCTTGCCAGCACCACCACCTGCACTGAGAAGCCCCTTCTTGGCTGAGCTCCCCCAAAACACTGTCGGCTGAAAAGCAAAGGCTGCAAAGAGATGCTCCAGAAAGCGATCTTCACATTCAGGTCTCTAGCCTTTGTGTCTGTTTTTCTTCATTTCCCACACATCCATTGGTTTATCCAGCAATTGTGCACTGCGGGTCTCAAAATCGTTGCAGATTTGATCCTCTCGTCCTTATGAACTAGACTGCCAAGTGTTAGCCTGCCAAGGGCTATTATCTAAGAGCTGAGGAAGCTGTGGGTCAGTGGTGTTAATAGTTTACTTAAGCTCATGACATGACAAGTGGCAGAGCTGAGACTAACACAGGTCAAGCTTCAGGGTCAATCCTGTGTCTCCAACATCACACTACCAGTGAGTACTGCTTACTGTGTGTAAGGCTCTGGGGGAATATAAGAAACTATTCTCTCTTTTTCAAGATTTTATTTATTCATTTGAGAGAGGGAGAAAGAAAGGGAGAGAACATAGGTGGCAGAGGGAGAAGCAGGCTCCCACTGAGAAGGGAGTGGGACCCGGGTCTCGATCCCAGGACCCCGAGATCATGACTCGAGCTGAAGGAAGATGCTTACCTGACTGAACCACTCAGGTGCCCCAAGAAACTATACTTTTAATGCTCCATATCCTCAAGCAGATGAACAAAGAGCCCAAATGCTCCCTACAATGAATTGAATAAATACTTATTTATAAATAAATCAAAGTAAAAGATGAAAACGTGACTTAAAACTGAAGTGCAATTGTTAATGGATTCATGAACTATAGAAGACATGCTCTAAGGAAAAAAGTTAACATGAGCTTCCTGGATGTTTCAGTTGGTTAAATTTCCAACTCCTGATTTCATCTCAGGTCATGATCTCGGGGCTGTGAGATTGAGTCCCAAATCAAGCTCCATGCTGGGCGTGGAGCCTGCTTAAGATTCTCTCCCTCTCCCTCTGCTTCTCTGTCTGTCTCTATCTCTCTCTCTAGAAAGAAAGAAAGAAAGAAAGATAAAAGAAAGAAAGAAATTCAAGGCTTGAAGCCCTAACCTCTGCTATGACTAAATTTGGAGATAGGGTCTTCAAAGAGGTCATTAAGTTTAAATGGTAATAATAAGAGAGGAAGCTGGAATCCAACACGACTGCTGTCCTTGTGGAAGAAGGGATGTCAGGGAGCACATCACAGAGAGAAAGCCGTGTGAGGACACACCAAGGAGGTGGCCATCTGCAAAGCCAAGGAGAGTGGCCTCAGAGAAAAGCAGACCTGCCAGCCGCTTGATCTTGGACTTCCAATCAACAGAATGGTGAGAAAATGAGTTTCCGCTGTCTCAGCCATCCGGCCAGTGGCATATTTGTTATGGCAGTCCTAACAGATTATGACAAGGACCAAGGACATGCACATGATCTGGAAAGCAGATTCTCCAGCCCCAGTTGAGCCTTGAGATGACTGTCGCCTCAGTCCACAGCTTAATGACAACCTCATGAGAGACCCAAAGTCAGAGCCAGCCAGCTAAGCTGGGCCCAGCTTCCTGGCCAACAGAAACCCAGTCATAATAAATGCTTGTTATTCGCAGACACTACATTTTGGTATAACTTGACACACAGCGATGGGAGCTAATACGATGAATGAATGGTTCTCTGAGTTGGGGAAGGGCAGTATTGCCACGATCCCCTGCTTATGGGTGAGAAAGCTAAGCCTCAAAGAGGTGGAGTGCCTTCCCTGAGGTCACACGGCTTGGCACACCCTCTCAACGGAGAGTAGAGGAAGCCAAAGACAAGTGTGGCCTCCACACAAGTTTTGCCTTGGGCTACCCTGGCAGGCCTGCCAAGGTGGGGACACCAGGATACAGAGAACATTCCTGACGTCTCCAAGAGTGTCACCTTAATGGTCTCCTTGGAGTCTCTGCTGCCAAACAAAGTTAAAAGAGAACAGGTATTTTAACAAGGACCACCTTGGTGACCTTGCCCTGTGCAGTAATGAGGCCCCCTTGGACGTGGTCTAGGACAACCACCTCCCTTAAACCAAACAGTGTGCTTTTGAGGGTCATGTTCAAGAGGACTCTAATGTGTAGGACCCTATGAGAAATTTTAATATCAAAGACTTACAGGACATTAGCTATATCCTAGGCGGTGTTCTAAGCATTTTATCATCTTCACTGAATTCTCTGAATCCATTCTACTCTTATCCCAGTTC
This sequence comes from Mustela lutreola, assembly GCF_030435805.1. Taxonomy (NCBI): domain Eukaryota; kingdom Metazoa; phylum Chordata; class Mammalia; order Carnivora; family Mustelidae; genus Mustela; species Mustela lutreola. The sequence continues at coordinate 26,467,128 of NC_081304.1, read as the reverse complement.
ATAAACAAAGGAACTGAGGCACCAAAGGGCTAAACAATTGCCCAAGGTTGCACACAGCTAGCAAGCCACAGAACCAAGATCTAAACCCAGGCATTTTAGCTCCAGAGTTAATGCTGTGATATATTTTTCTCTAGGTCTTCACATTTTTTATTATCTAGAGTGGAATAGTAATTCATTGGCAAGCCTCCTTGGTTTGAAAGTACCAAAGCGAGAAATAATCACAGCCCGTGAAGGATATCTGGTCACGCCCCATGGAAAGCTTTCAGGGGCTCCCTGCTGCCCTTGGTGTGACTTCTAATGCCCTGCGGGCTCTGACTCCTGCCTTGGCCCCTAGCCGGAGTCCACAACTCCCTCCTCTCCACTCATCCAGCTGCATTTGCTCTGCTGAAACCCACACAGCCAGCACTCACATCTCTCTGCCTTCCCATGGGGCACACCGTCCCTCCTCTCCCCTGCTGCTACACAAGCCACATCCTTCACTGCTTCCAGGGAGTGTCGCAGGAAACTTCATGCCAGTCAGGCACCTTAGCTCAGCACTCCCCCAACCCTCAACCCATGAATCCCCCCCGGACCCAGCACCTGGGTCTTATCCTCCTGTCTCCTTCTCCCACTGGACTATGATTCCTGCAAGTGCAGAAACAGGTGATTTGTCTTTATATTCCCAGCAATTAGCACAGCACCTGGCACCTACTAAGTTGAGTGAACACAGGCCCCCAAAGAATCTAGGAATGTTTTCAGTTATGCACTGCAGTCCCAGAGCACAGAACCAGACAAAAGTCACACTGGAAGGGGCCCAGGAAAGACTCTGTTTTAGTCCAATATCTTCAATAAAGAGGCTTAAAAAACGACGTCGGATAAAAGAATCAACTTGTCTCAACTAGTCAGGGGCAGGTGTGGGAGCACAGCGGGGTCATGTTTCCAGGTGTCTGAGTGCCCGCTCCCCCCGCCAGACTCTCAAAGGCATCTTACTAGTTTCTTATTGCTGCCGTGACAAATTATCGTAAGCTTAGCTTAAAAGCAACATAAATTTATTACCTTACTGTTCCAGAGATGGAAAGTCCAAGAATGGCTCTCACCAGGCTAAAGTCATTAACAGAGCTGGATTCCTTCTGGAGGCTGTAGGGAAGAACTTTTTCCCCTTTCCAGCTTCTAGAAACCACTGCGACCCTTGACTTGTGACCCCTTCCTTCTTCAGAACCAGCAGGGGCACCTCTTCTGTCCACATCTCCTCCTGCCTCCCTCTTTTCCTTAGAAGGACCCTGATGACAACCTACAATAATCTCCTCAAGATCCTTCACTTAATCACATCTGGAAAATTCCTTTCACCATTTAAGGGAACCTAGTCACAGATTGTGGGGATTAGGATATAGGCATCTTTGGGGACCATTCTTCTGTCTACCATAGCATCCCAAAGCTTCTGACGCAAGCAGATTCATGATCTGATAGCATCTTCCATGGGCACAATGGTTTAAAAAAAAAAAAAACTTTGCCAATATGCAAATGTATTTTGTTCTCTCTTTGCATTTCCAATGGTCCAGTTTTGAAGAACTGGTGGGAGAAATGGGCCTCAATATATGTATATAAAATATAGTATTATATGTGAATAGTATATTCTTCTCTAGTATTTATGTCTCAGTTATGTATTTCCAGTATTTTAGTCCTTCTGATTGATTCCCTGCAGAGTCAGGAATATCTAATTTGCAAAGAGAGGGAATGGCAGGAAGGAACATTTTGGTGAGTGGCAGGCAATCTGGGTCTTATTGAATTTTAACCTCACCAGAGCCTTCTGAGCCCGGCTCTACCATGTCCTGTTTCATAGACAAAGAAATGAGGCAGACTATCTAACTCACAGAACCAGTAAGTGGCACAGTGGGTTGGAGATTCATAGTTGGTTGGCTCCAGAGCTCATGCTCTTTCCACCTGGCCTTGTTGCTTCCCCCAAAGTTCAACTTTCTTTTAGCTTCCAGGTGGACTGATTGATGAAGAGAAACAGAGAAAAGGGGGATGGGATAGGAGAGAGAAAGGGATGGAGAGAACCAGAAAGAGACCATCAGGGTGGATCGATTTGATTGAAATCTTCCAGGAGCCAGCAACTTCAGGGGAACCTTTCTGGAGGGTATGGATGCCCCTCCACCAAAATCTGCAGGAGGGTCCAGGAGGCTCCAGTTGCTGGGCAATCCCTCGCCAACCATACTTCATAGCAATCTAATTAGCAAAATTCACCTGAACCCTAATAGTTGCTAGGTAAGCTTCTGGGGGGCTTTTCCCCTCCTTTTCAGGCCAATACAGATCCCAAAGAAAAGGATGGGGTGTTTGTACAAGATCTCCCAACCAGATATCTATATGTAAATTTCCCCCCTGTGGCCTCAAGATGCCCACCAAGAGTAAGCAAATCCAGGAAATATTCAGTGGGGCTGCCCTTGTAATTAATTAATTAGTTAATTAGTTAATTAATTAAGGTCCCATGAGCCAGTGAAATGATTCTTCAGAGGCAAGAAACTTATGGGCCCAGACAATGCCAGAGACCAGGCAGAACTCTTTTTGGGAACCACTCAGAACAAGAACTCCTATTGGAGACTCTGAAGTGACTGATCCTTTAAGTCACCTAAGAGGGAACACCTGTTATTTCCTGGCCATCGGCGAGATGCTCTCACAAACACCTCCCTTCATCCTCACAAAATTCCAGCAAGATGAGCAGCTGTTCCCATCCACATGGAGTCATGAGAAATTGCAGTTCAGAAATAGTAAGTAACTTAATCATGACCCGTCCTCAAAGGATCAGGAACTGAAAGACAAAATGGTCTGCCCAAATTCCATGCATGATCTTTTCCACTAGTCCCCGCACGGGACTCTCTCCACAGGATGGCGAGTATTATCATTTGTCTGGTATAACCTCAGCATTAAAACAAACCGCCGGCAACAAAAACGCAAACCGGAAAAACATGAATTCCCCTCCCCAGTTCATTGCTGGGGAATGAACACAAACTGAAGGCAAGGATTCATAAACTCTCTGGTCCCAGAACCCCTTTACACAGTTTTAAGTTAACGAGGACTCCAAAGAGCTTTTGTTTATGTGGGTTATATCTATTAACACCCTATCGGAAACTAAAACTGAGGATTTTAAAAAATATTTATATGTCAATGAATCTCAAAAATAACAAGGAACCCATTGCATGGTTAACATAAATGATTTATTTTTATGTAAAGTAATTTCACAAACAAGACAGGAGAGAATGCAGAGAGTGGCCTGTTTTACATTTTCGGGGATCTCTTTGATGTCTGGCTTTAGGGTTCTCATCCCTGCTTCTAGATTCAATGTGTAGCATTAGCACAGGCCAGAACTCCCTAGAACATCTCCCTCTCCTTCCCCACTGTACACTCGTGAGGGAATGCGAGTGAGATAAGCAAATAACATCCGATATTATTACAAAAATAGTTTTGACCTTGAGGACTCTCTGAAAGGGTCTCAGAGTCCCCCAGGGATCCCCAGACCACACTTGGAGAAACACTGCCTTTAGGGCACACCCATGTGAGTGCCCCAAATGCATCCAGGGTTTGACTGTGTTCCTTCGCATTTCTAACCCATGGTTTCAGAATATCCCACATCTTTCTTGCCTATAGCATTTCATGGTCCCTTAAGACCCCAGACTACTCCGTCCAGTATGCCATCTTTGCAATGCTCTCTGCAAAAGACAAGATACAGATCTCAGCTCCAGATGGGCAGAAATGGCTCGAAATATCAGTAAACCTCGTTGGTGTCTTCCCAGCTCCCTTTCCCTCACGGCTTCTGGTAACCGGTGCAGAAAGAAGCACGGAGACCTCCTGGCCTCTGGGATTGGTGGAACAGACAGGGACCGACGCCAGCCAGGCCAATCAGAACCCTTCCTTGATTTTTTTTTTTTCTCACCCTGCTTTGCAATCCCTTTTTCTCCTGAAGTATTAGCACGTTATCCCAGATCATCAACCCAATGCCAGTGCTTAAGTCATCATCCTGCTCCCCGCCCCCCTCCCCCGCCCCAAACCCATGCTCACACTTTCACATGTTGGGGACCCCATCAGATGATTTCTATGGGCTCTTTTAACATCCTGGTGGGTGCACCTCTTGTCTTTGGCTAAGCCACTCTCTCTGCCCTAGGAGCCCGTGTGATTCACTCCGGCAGGCATTTGCCACATATCTGCTTTGTGCCAGACACAACTGAGAGTACAGCCCGGAGGACGAAACATACACGAAACCTTGGAGACTACCAAACCCTGCAAACACTATGTTTTTTTCTGATACATCCATACCTATAATGAAGTTTAATTTATAAATTAGACCCAGTAAGGGATTAACAAGAATAATAATGAGATAGAATTATTGTAATGATAGACTGTAATAAAAGTCAAGTGAGTGTTCTCTCTCTCACTCTCAAAATATCTTATTAGGTTACACTCACCTTTCTTCCTGTGATGATGTGAGATGGTAAAATGCCTACCTGATGAGCCTAGGCATCCTGATGCAGCTTTAGCCTACTTCTGACCTTCTGAACATAAGTCGGAAGGACTTCCGACTTCTGGACCACAGCTGACCTCAGGTGACTGAAACCATGGAAAGCTTCTGGACCACAGCTGACCTCAGGTGACTGAACCATGGAAAGCAAAGCCAAAGATCAGGAGGATGGCTGTAACCACTAACTACAGTAGCTAGCTAGTCAGCTTCATGTGCCACGTGGGACTCTGGCCATACAGATGATAGAACAGCCACACAAACCTGGCTTGAGCCAAAAGGAAGGTTATTGCCTCCCCTAATGAACAGAACATCAAGAACAGCCTTGTGCTGGTTTCCCCATTTCACCTCCCCCACCCCACTTCTGCTCTCTGCCCTTCTAAGCCTTGCTCTGCAGGGAGAAGGCTGACCTGGGCTTGATCTCTGTCTTTGTTGGGGCCCAGCCAAGGCAAGTACTGGCAGAAGACTGGAAGCCTTGAGGGAGGTGAGGTCGGAGTATTCAGTTCCTCCCAGTCCGTGCCCACTTCCTCCCTGCCTTGTCAGTCTGGCAGTGCCTGCCTTCCCCTGCCCTGGCCCCAGCCCTTGTTAGGTTCTGGTAACACTGTACCTTCAGCCCGCCCCTTCAGGACTCAGGGTACCAATAACCCCCCACTGTGGCCAGCCCCTCTCACGCCTCTGTAAATAGTCCTTTCCCTGAAGCCCTTTTGAATATTCGTGCTTTCCACACAGGGCAAGATGGCTACTGACCTCCACAGCCCCTATCCTCACACCGTCAAGGCCCAAGGCCACAGGGAGCTCCTCTCCTCCCCTAGGTGCCCACTACATCCTGCTCACGAGCCCATCCCTGAACCAATGACTGTGTATGGTCACATGAACCCCCTCCACTGCCTGCGATGGAGCCACCTTCATCCAAAGCCAGAGCCTGAGAGTAAGGGAAAGAAGGGTGGCCAAAGGGAATTCTGGGTGTTGTTACCTGAAGTAAGAAGAAATGGGCTTGGGTGGCCCCCAAATAAAGAATTTCCATTTCAGTATGCTGAGAGAGAGTATGAGAGAGAACCAGATGAAAGGCTGGTGGAGTTAGAGATAAAAGAGGTCACCAGTGAGAGGTATTGTCCCTCTGTTGACTCCCTGTGCCAGGAAGTTCTTGTCCCCCTTTTACATCAAAGGTAATTCTTAGCTCTATCCTGCTCACTATCTCTCACCGAGAGGGAGCCAGCCCTGGTATGTTCCTCTATGATGTTCTGGACTGTAGACTTGTTCCAGTGCAGTCACAAGGGCATTCTTCCTTACATTTTGTTTCAAAATAATAAGCTAGGGATGCCTGGGTGACTCAGTCAGTTAAGCAAATGCCTTCAGCTCAGGTCATGATCCCAGGACGTCCTGGGATCAAGTCCCACATGGGGCTCCCTGCTCAATGGGGAGTCTGCTTCTCCCTCTGCCAGCTGCTCCCCTTGCTTGTGCTCTCTCTCATTCTCTCTCTACCTCTAACAAATAAATAAATAAAATCTTAAATAATCATAATAATAACCACAACAACAGTAAGCTACCCCACACGTTGAAGTTGATGTGCCAAACCTCATCAGAGTCACCGACTTCTTCCAAAAGTATCATAACGGGCACAGACACAGATCAACTTCCTGAGTAACCGAGATCCCACCTCATTCAGTTTACTGCAGCAAATATATTGCATGGAATCATTTTGGAAATGTAAACACACCATGCAAACAGCAGGCCTAGTTAATGCTATGTTAAAGGCATTGTCCTGGGCCCTGCTCACCTGCTCGCCCCTTTAAGAGAGCAATCCTCTCTCCCACAAGAGCACCCTTCCATCAAAGGCAGACCCTTCACATCCCATTCATAACCTCAGAACTGCCCACTCCACCCACACCACATCCCAACCTGCTCCAGCCCCAAGCCCTCCTGACCTCCGGGCGCTTTCTCTCCTCCCTCCTCTGACTTGCAGATGTTGCCTCCATTCCGCACCATGAAGACTGCTCTTGACTACCCTCAGGAGTGTCAGTCTACATGAAGCAGGGCCTCTGTCCGGTCCAGAATGCTCAAACACTCCTTGCAAGATGCTTTAGTGCTCCTGTCCTCCTGATCCCAATAAAAGAAAGGGGGCAACTCGGGACTCCTAAGCCATGGCCTCTAAGGAAAATACACTTTCCAGGGTGCTCATGATGTCAAGCGGTCTGAGAGGGTGATAAAATACTGTAAGCCCCTAGAAAGAACTCCTGGACTGTGAGATTCATATACCTATCAGGTAGATAGTAGAGAGAGTGAGACAGTGAGAGAATCCAGTTAGTAATCAAAAAAAGAAGAAGAAGAAGAAGAAGAAGAAGAACTATTATTATTTTATTCTTATAATTATTATTGATGAAACTCAAGGAGACATAAATTCTGTTTTCCTTCCATTCGTGTCACCACACAGCACCCCTCAAGCCACCCGCAGCTACCCAAGCCCATGTTCCTCCCAGACCACCAGGGAACTATTTTCCTCCTATAGCGCTCTTTAAAAGAATCACCCCTCAGAGCTCATCTCTCCATAGAAACCCAGAGAATAAATAGAAGCAGCAGGCTTTCAGCGGTTTCCACTCTGACTGTCTCAATTAAATTAAATCCCACAAAACTCTTCCATTAGCATGTGGGTGGAGAAGCCAAAGACGTCTCAGTGACCCTTGTTCCACAGTTCACATAGACCTTCCAATTATTTTCAGCTAATATCTCATCTCCTTGCCTGGTATTGTTACAAGGAACCCACAGAAATGTCTGTATGAGGAGATGTGGTTAGGACAAATCTTCTGTAACCTTAACATCTCTTTCAAGGGCTGAAATTATAAATATGTTTTTCCAAATCATGAAATCCTTTATCAAGTACTTGTCTTTTTCCTCCTTGTGGGCTCCCTCTCTCCAATAAATAGCTTCCCTCTGTTCACAGATTCTTGAACTCACAGAACAGTAAGTGGTAAAAGAATAGGAAAGGGATTCTGTGTCTCAGTTCAGATGAGAATGGGCCAGATAAACCATGTCTATTAAAAGCCCACAGTCAATGTGCCATGGATAGGATTCCCAAATCATTCCTAACGAGGGCTTTCTTCAAGAACAGGAATGCAGACAGCAAACTGTCTTGTTCCCACTCGGATATAGCCAGGTGGCATCTCTAAGGTATGGCTTGGCTGGCTGCCAGGGAGAGAGATTTAACTGCAGTGAGATGAAGACTGCAAGGAACAAGAAGGGAAACCCTATTGTTGGCATCTGGGGGAGCTCTGGGGAGGAAAAGACAAGGATGTTTCTGGTCCTAGTTGGGGCAAGGGAAGTGGCTGTGCATTTGGATCAACCTTGAATATAAAACAGAAAAGCATATCTATAACAAGGAAAATGCTGCATTTTTTAAAAGAATGAATCAGATCTACATAAACCAACATGGATACATCTCCAAAACACATCATTAAAAGAAAAAAGCCAGTCACAGTGTATCTACTTAGCTACAGTATTCCATGCCTGCAAAAGACACACAGTAATTTGACTCCAAAAGCAAAGGCAACAAAAGCAAAAATAAACAAGGGGGATTACGTCAGACTAAAGAAGTTTGTACACAGCAAAGGAAACTGTCAACAATATGAAAAGGCAATCTACAGAATAAAAGAAAATATTTGCAAATCAAATATCTAATAACAGGTTAATATATAAAATGTATAAAGAACCCATACAACCCAACAGAAAAAAAAAAATCCAATTTAAAAATAGACAGAGGGGGGCGCCTGGGTGGCTCAGTGGGTTAAGCCTCTGCTTTTGACTCAGGTCATGATCTCAGGGTCCTGGAATCGAGCCCCGCATCCGGCTCTCTGCTCAGCAGGGAGCCTGCTTCACCCCTCTCTCTCTGCCTGCCTCTCTGTCTACTTGTGATCTTTCTCTCTGTCAAATAAATAAATAAAATCTTTTAAAAATAAAAAGATAAAAATAGACAGAGGAACCAAGTAAATATCTTTCCAAAGAAGACATACAAATGGCCAACACATACAGCGAAAGGTGCTCAACATCACTGATCATCAGGGAAATGCAAGTCAAAACCACAAGGAGATACCACCTCACCCTTGACAGAACGACTCTCAGTATTGGTGGGGATGTGGACAGAAGGGAACCCTCGTGCACTGTGGATAGGAATAGAAATTGTGCAGCCACTATGGGAAACAGCATGGAGCTTCCTCAAAAAATTAAAAATAGAACTACTGTATGTGCTAGCAATTCCACTTCTGAATATATATCCAAAGGAAGCAAAATCAAAGAGATATCTGTATCTCTACACTCACTGCAACATTATTTACAAGAGCCAAGACATGGAAACAACCTAAGTGTCTATCAAGGGATAAATGGTTAAAAGCAGGATATCCTGCCATTTGTGACAAAATGAACAGATCTTAAAGGCATTATGCAAAGTGAGACAAATCGGACAGAGAAAAATAATATTATGATCTCACCTATATGAGGCATCTAAAAAAAAACAAGCTCATAGAAATAGAGAACAGACTGATAGCGGCCAGAGATAGGAGGTGGAGGATGAAAGAAATAGGTGGAGTTGATCCAAAGATACAAATTTCCAGATAAATAAGTCCTGGGGAAGTAATGTACAGCATAACGACTATAGTTAACATTATTGTTATAGGTAACAATACTGTGAGGAATATTTGAAAGTTGCTAAGAAAGTAGATCTTCAAAGTTCTTACCACAAGAAAAAAAATCATAATTGGGAGGTGACAAATGTTAACTAAGCTTATGGTGGTGATCATTTTACAATATAGACATATACCAAATCATTATGTGGTACTTTATGCTAATACAATATCATAGGTCAACTGTATCTCAATAAAGCAGTGTGGGGGTGTTATTTAACAAAGGAAGAAAATCTCTTACATCGACCATAAAAAACACATGCATATGCAAAATAAAACTATGTATTCCCATAGAAATATATTATATCTATGTGCATGCATAGAAGAAGGTCTGAAAGGTTAGACACCAAAGTATTAATCATAGATGCATCTGGGGAGAAGACTGGCCTTGAGGGGGAGGAGGGAAAAAGAGAACTCAGATCCCACCACTTGGGAACTTCTGCATTTGGCTCATTCTGATTTGCCTCCATTCTGCCCACGGGAAATCTCCAACCTTTTCCATAAACATTGAACATCTTCCCTTTTATAAGTGAAGACAATGTCCTGTGCTCCCTCATGCACACGTGTATAAACATGCATCCTGCTAGCTGGTGATTCTCAGATGCCAGCATCATTTAAAGTATTATTTTATTTAACCTAGACACTGAGCTTGAGTGAGGCTTTCAAGTTCTATCAATACAGAATCACTTTACTGCCTACATCTTCCAAAGACCATTACTCCTACCCTATCCAATTTCCCCCTGCGCCCATCAGCCAAGGGAGTCCATGCTGGGTGCTTTTTTTCCAAACAGGAACTGGCGAAGGAGGCCCCAAGTGAGTGAGTGCTCAGTGCACCCCTGTATGCCTGTCTCCATGGTCATCAGTGTGTCTCTGCATCCTGGCTACCTCCACCATGGTCAGGTCGTCCTCAACTTCCACCAGGATTATCTCAAGAGACTCCTGACTCATCTCCCTGCTTTTATCTAATCTAACATGCACTCAACTCTAGGACTTAGGAGCGATCATCTAAACCACAGATGCAGCAACATCACCACTCGAAACTCTTCAGTGGCTTGTATCTCCTGGAGTGGCAGTTTCTAAGGTCGCCGTACACCAAGATCACCTGGGAGCTTCTATGAAATGCAGATTTCTGGTTGCCTCTTCCAAAGCTTCCACTTCAGTAGATTCTGGTTTTTAACCAGCACCTAAGACCTATGATTTTGATGCTGAGAGTATGGAGATCAAACTTTGGAAAAAAAAAAAAAAAAAACACTCACCATAGGCTAAGGGTAGCCCTAGTGCCTTGGGATGGTAATCAGATCCCTTATAACCTGATTCTTATCTCTCCCACCTCACACATTTCCTGCTGCCAACATAGACATGCTTCTTGCCTCCCACTCACTGTTTCACCCCTCAGGGATGTTGTTCTCAACTGTGCCCATAATGCCCTTTATTCTCACCTGCCAACACATTTCATCTGACTGATGAAACCCACTCAAAGTCCCATTCAGGCATCACCTCTCCCAGGGACCCTTCTTCAACACTCCCACATTCTGTGACAAGCCCCCATCTTGTCCTCTGAATGCCTGAGCTTTATCAGACAAGCTGTCCATTTCCTAGATTTTCTAGATATCCTGGATTCTGAGGTCTTTACAGGATGGTCATGTCTTATTCATCCTCCCAAAACCCCCAGAAATGACACAGAACTTGGCACACTGTAGGCAGTTCCTCTGGGACACTGGAGATGCTTCCATTGCTATATTGGAGTCATTACACGGGGCTCTCAAGGTATTTCCACTGGGACTGTAGGGTGTTTGCCAATGGCTGGAAAAGCCACACCAAGGCTTTAGTTGCTATCTCTCTGAATCCACAAGAGCGGTCAAGCAGTAATGCACAGGACCCCACTCCTCTTCAATCAGGGGATAGTGCTGCTCAGCCTCAGCTCTGATGTGTTTTCCAACCCCATGGAAACAAACAAAGGCTGTGACTCAATACTTTCTGACAGCTGTTTGGTTCCAAAATGTCAATATTCAAGATGGCATCCAGCAAGCTCATGCCACCTGCTCTACAACTGAGAAAGAGGAGTGTGTCCCACCCCTTTAGCAGAGTGACAGCTTCATACTACATGCAGTCTTTATTCATCCCCCAGCCTCCCTGTGCCACCGTGTCACCCCTTCAGCAAATGATGTTTGAATTCTGGTAAGTTCTCATAAAGTCCCTACTCACTCCAGGGCAAAAGTAAAAAAGAAAGCCTTCCCTCCCTCCACACTTACCTACAACATGAATCTAGAGGTCTTTGATAAGTGACTCCATGATGTTCATCTCATTTCTAGAGGATTTGTGCTAACCAGTCGCAACCCTGTTCTGCTCCAGGTCACAATTCTTTAATCTGCTGCTGTGCACTGGCCATCTCTATTTTTCAAAATGAGGTTACAGTATCTTACAACTTTTCCAAAAAAACAAATTTACTTAGTAAAATTAAAACTCTGATGGGTTCTCATCACCTCCAGCGGGATTTTCCAAAGTAACAGAACGTATGTGAAGGAACAGGTCTTGATGTGAAAAAAGAGAAGTTGATGATCAAACAAATTTTGGAAATATTTGATTAAACAAAGTTAAACAGATCTCTTTGCTGCAGAACTTCTTGGGGACTTTAAATTATGAATGTTTACAATGAATTTTCAACTAAGGACTAGAGCATGTGATGACACCCAAAGTCATTTTATCTCTGGACTGTTTGCAGGACATGTCAAGGGACAGAACACTTGTTTAGAATCTCTGTCCTACAGGAGCAGAGAACAAAACCTAGGAAGGTTTACATAGTCTGGCTCAGCCCAACTTTCAGACTCATTTCTTTCATTGCATCTTCCTGATCTACATCAGTTTCCTGCTATGACTGTAAAAGATGACCACAACCTTGGTGGCCTCAACAATGCAAATTTATTATCTTTCAGTTCTAGAAGTTACTAGTTCGACACAGGTGTCATGGGAGGGAAAGCAAGGTGTAAGCAGGGCTGTGTTCATTTCTGGAGACTTTAGGGGAGAATCCGTTTCCTTCCCTTTTACAGCTTCTACAGACCACCCACATTCCTTGGTTCATGGCTTCTTTCTCTATCCTCCTTACATTGCATCATTTTGACTCCCTCTCCTATCTCTGCTTTTAAGGACACATGATTACACCCTGGGGAATCCAGGATCATCTCCCCACTTTAAGACCAGTTGATTAGCAGCCTTAATTCCACTGACAACTTTAACCATGTAAGGTAACACACTCACTGATACCAGAGATTAGGATGCGTGCATTGGGCAGTAGGAAAGCCATATTTAGCCTACCACACCATACTTTTCATTTCTCCTCCTGCTTTCCCATAGTTTCACCTTTTGCCAAAGCTACCTGTTGTCCTCAGAGAAAAAGAAAATTTATCTTGTACCCCTTGTTTCCTCAGCCTCCGATGCCCATCCCCACCCTCAATATTGCCTTCTCTAAAAAGCATTCCTCCTAATCCACTGGAGCCCTATTCCGATCTCTCTTCTGGGAATGCCTCCCAGAATTTCCCAGATACAACTGGATACTCTGTTCCTAAGGTATCTCATACATGTCACCAAGGTAACACTCACCATAATAGTCATAATAGTAATAGTAGTAAAACGGCTAATACTACTTGAGAGCTTACTAATGTGGCTGGTCCCGGGCTATGTGCTCCCCCTGCCACACTGTCTCATTCACGCCTCACAACAAACCTCTCAAGGAGGTGCTACTGACCTGACCATCCATTTCCTCCTTCATTCCCGGCTGTGGGCACTCAAGTCAGAACCATATACACCTTACTCATCTTTACACCATCCACACCTCCCTCAAGGGGTAGCACATAATTCAGGCTTGGTTCGTTTGGATCGATTTAACTGCATTGCCAGTTCTTTGAGCCAAAAGGAGCCGTTGGCTACCCTATTACGGAATGGAATCCAAGCTTTTCCAAAGGTCAAATTGAAGGTGTGTGATACCTGATTTGTCTCAAGGCTCGGGGTCAGGCGCAAACGCATCTGAGCTTGGCATATGACAGATCACAATGGAGCCCAGCTGTTTGAAGATCGCCATGCAAAGCCCACAATGACCAGGGGGAACAGCTTGCAAAGCAAGTGCTGTGTCAGGAACGGATTTCAGCTGCAGCATCGGCAAACAGCACTGGAGTGTCCCACTGGTCATGTGCTCCTTCTAAAAGAATGAGCTATCCATCACTGACCAATGACTCAGTTCTTCAACCAACCAGGAATACACATTTGTTGACCATACCCCATTATGGGTCCATATGAAATAAATTCACCAGTATAAATTAACATATTAAATGGTAACATTTCGTGGTGCCTGGGTGGCTCAGTGGGTTAAAGCCTCTGCCTTCGGCTCAGGTCGTGATCCCAGGGTCCTGGGATCGGGCCCCGCGTCGGGCTCTCCGCTTGGCCGGGAGCCTGCTTCCCTTCCTCTCTCTCTGCCTGTCTCTCTGCCTACTTGTGATCTCTGTCAGTCAAATAAATAAAATTTTAAAATCTTCAAAAAAAAAAAAAAAGGTAACATTTCTTCATACAATAAATAGTTGCTGAGGACACACCACGTTCAGGCATAGAAGATGAAGAAAACCAGGCTCCTGCCTATTTGTGGTCCCAGAGGAGTGAGAAACAGGAAAACGAATCCATAAAGTGCACTGTGATGTTACAATGAAGTGCTTGGACATTTGCCTTTTCCTACAAGGTTCAGTTTCCTCATCTTTGAATTGGGGAGAATAATAGTACTTACTTCATAGAGCTTGTGTAGGGGCCACAAGGGTTAAAGTATGTAAAGAGCTCAGACCAGGGCCTGGCACACAGAAAAATGTGATCAAGTGTTAACAATAGACAAACCACTGTGGAAACAGAGAAATGGACATGGGCCTGTGTGGGAGGTGAAGTCAGGCTCAGGAGAGGTGAAGTCAGGCTAGGCCTGGAAGGATAAGGAGATGCCCACATGCCCAGAAGAGAGGCAGATGGGACAAAGACACACAGACTTAAATGATAGAGATAACACTATTTGATTGTCAGACCCATTTCTTTCCCCCTCTTCGGCACACAGCTAAAATACATTTCCCAGTGTCCCCTCCAGTTAACTGGGGTCACGTGATTGAGTTCTAACCAATGAAAGTGGGGCAAGATCTGGCTCCCAACACTTCCTGAGTACTCCTCCATGCACTTTCTTCCTCTCCTCTGCGGGTTGGATGACTCTAGGATGAGCTGGCAGATACTTTGAGAGATGAAAAGAGCCTGGATCCCTGAGTCATTGCATGGAGGACAGCTGCCCGGGAACAGCACATTAGACTTTATATAGGGGATATATTAAGTTTTACCACATTAAGGCACTGAGATTTCAGGGTTTATTTGTTACCTCTGCAGAGTCTAGCATTACTTACCCTGACTAATACAGTACAAAACCTCAAGCTGGGCTTGAACTATAATTAGAAATTGTTCACCAAAAGTCAGATTTATGGGGAAAGAAGAATGGAAAGATAAATAGGGATCAATTTGCAAAGGAGCCTAAATGCCTCACTAAGGACTGAGGAGTTATAGGCAAATTACCAGGAAATTATTAGAAGGTTTTAACCAGATGAAGAGCAGAATTAAACAGGTGCTTCCAAAAGAGAACCCTGAAAACAAGGAGGAAGAAAGACCTGGGTGAAGGCTAGAAGGGGAAATTCAGTTATTAAAGACCATTTGCTATGAGGCCTTGAAGATAAGGACTGTATTGTGCTCAGCATTCTATTCCAGGGCTTAACTCAGTACATGGCACACAGCAGACACTCAGTACAACCGAATGAATGGATGGATGGATGGATGGATGGATGGACAGATGGACAGACAGATGGATGGGCAGGCAGATGTTGTTACAATAATCCTTGTGAGAAATGATGAGGCCCTAGGTTTGTGGCAGTGGAGATGGAAAGGAAGGGACAGACTGAAGATATATTTAAGGAGTCAGAGTAGACAGGGCTTGGGGACCAATTGGCTATAGAGGATGATGGATTTCCAAGAAACATCAAGTTCGGGGTCCTAAAGCCAGAGCCCAGAGGCAGGGAAGACAAATAGTAGGCACGAGCCCTGTCGCCAGCCAGGCTTGCAGAAGGACCATCTCGAGACCTGGCCTTTTGCCAGACATTCAACACATATTTTCTCATAATCTCTGCAAACAGCCTCGCGTCCCCTGCAGAGACAAAGGAATTAAAGGGAGCAGATTTATTGATTTCCTAATATTTCCTGGCTCGTCTTTTGGGGCTACTGCCAGGTCTGCTGAAGGTCTATATTCTCCCTTCACTCCCCTCCCTCCTTGCCCTGGAAGCCAGTATTTTCTCCCAAATGCTTCTCTTCTTCAACCTTTTGAGGGTTTCCTGACTTTCCTGAGTCTGTGATTCCCCACTCTGAAATTCCTCCCACCTAAGAGGGCAATGACCTTCTATACCATGAATAGGCAAACCTTCACTACAGAGGGCCAGAGAGTAGAAATTATATGCTTTATGGGCCATTCAAGCTCAACTCTGCCGTCTAGACATAGACAATATGGAAATGAATGAACATGACCGTTTTCCAGTAAGCTTTACTTACAAAAATAAGCAACGAGCCTGATTTGGCCCTGGTGCCATAGGTTTGCCAACATCTGCTCTAGACTGATCCAAGGCCCTGTTGGAGTGGAAACCACAGTAGGCAACAAGGAGACCTGAGCCATGCTCTGGTTTTATTATGTCAAACAGCAAAGCATATACACTTTCTGGATTCAAGATCAGAAACAAGGATATTGTTCTCTCTTATCCCTGCCCTCCCTGACCTTGCAGATAAACAAGGAAAAGGGAACTAACCAATCACTATAAGGTGCCAACCAGGGACCACATATCTTACATTCCATATTTGATTTGATCCCCAGAGGAATTCCAAATGTATTCTTATGTCCACTTTTCAGATGAGAAAGGCAAGTCTCAGAGGAGTTAAGTAAGCAGATCAGCACACACTGCTAAGAAATGACAGAGCTAGGTTTCCACTGTGGGTCCATCACTTCCAAGTTCAAGCTCTTTCCAGCATATCCCACTCACGCCCAAGGAGAGATGCGGCCAGGGAAAGGCCAGCTGGCCAGCTCTAGCCAGATTGGTCCTCGGCCTCCCTCCCCCACCCCTGGGTCTGGCTGAGGAGCATGCAACACCAACAGTTAATTAACTAGCCATGGGACAGACTCCTAGTAACCAAGCTCACAAGGAACTAGCTCTAAATCAGGCCAAGATGCCTGTTCCTCATGGGGGACATCATTCTTCTTTTTGTAACCAGAATGTTCTAGTCCCTTAACCAGCAAACACCCTTCCCTGCTACCAGGGCACATGAAGTTCAAATTAGAAATGCCTGTGGCTAAGGATGCAGCACCAAATGCCAGCGGTAGTGGTGGCTGACTTCCTTGCCATCAAGAAGTAGCGCTTATTCTCCCTTCAGTCATCTTTGTTTATCCACAGAGGCTATTAGTCTGGGAAGCAAATACAGCACTCAGAATAACACCCTTTAAGATTCTTAAAAATTAGGGGTGCCTGGGTGGCTCAGTCAGCTAAGCATCTGACTCTTGATCTCAGGATTGTGAATTCAAGCCCCACATTGGACTCCATGTTGGGCATGGAGCCTACTTAAAATACATAAATAAATAATAAAAATAATAATAATAGGGGCGCCTGGGTGGCTCAGTGGGTTAAGCATCTGCCTTCAGCTCAGGTCATGATCCCAGGGTCCTGGGATCAAGCCCTGCTCAGCAGGGAGTCTGCATCTCCCTCTGTCTCACCACCCCCCAATTCATGTGCTTTGTCTCTCTCTCTCACTCACTCTGTCTGAAATAAATAAATAAAATCTTTAAAAATAATATTAATAATAAATGACAAAATAAAAAACACTGGATTCAAACTGGATTTGAATTCCCAGCTCAAATCCTACCACCCATGTGGTCTTGGGGGTATCACTTAACTTCAATGTTCCTCCCCTGTAAATTAGTGACTGGATGACATCAGCCTTAAAGATGGTTGGAGGAGCATAAAGTAATGTATACATGCTAACATATGTGCCAGGCCCATAGTAACGGCTTGGTAGCCATGAGCTATTTTATTATTATAATTATTACCACCATCATCATCATTATGATGATTACTTCCTCTGCGGTCTTCTTATTTATTATTCTTACTATTATTGTCAAGAACAGAGGTGAAGGGACACCTCAGAGCCAACTATACCAGGAAAAACCTGGGCCTTGATAAATTTCATCTCACTGGAGCCCGTAACAACTCCATTATCACAGCTGTAAACCACTGGGGGCACCTTCAGCACGCTAGCTGATATAATGCCGTACCCTGGGTGACAGAGGCCAGCCCATAAATAAATCAGACCAAGCTTCAGAGCCAGGGTGTTCAGACGCCTAAAAATTTAGTGGTATGCTTCTCCTCTCGGCTAACACCATGCTCCCCATCAGGGGGACCCAAGTTTTCCGTCACCGCTGACTGATCTAATGGAGAAGGGATGGGGGGAGGATCATGGTAGAAATAAGGGAGGACATGAACAGAGGGGAGGGGGCACAATGGCGATGGTGCTGGAGGGGTCTAAGGAGGGACAGACCAAAGACAACCACCATTGCCGCCTTTCAAGGGTTCAGACCTCCTGCTGTTCAGGAGAAGCTGACCAGGACACAGCATGCAGGGGGCTGATCTAGAGCGTAACTTTGTAGCCAGAATGAGGGATCCAACAGTAGACTAAGGAGTCCATTGTTACTTTGGCATAGGTATCACGACAAAGGTATCACGACAAAGGAAAAAAGCAGATCTGTTCTCATTGGTCCAGGCCAGCCACCCCTGGGAGAGGGGAAAAGAGGATAAAATGGGGAAGAGAAGCCAGGAACAAAATGTCAGACAGGCAACCTGTACCCACCCGTCACATTCCCACTTTGCTCAGAGATCAATTACATAACAAGTTTATATGCTCTAAAGTCAATCATGACATCAATTCCAAAATGAGATTTATTTCCTCTCCTGAGTCGAAAGTCGCATATTGACACACGTCTGCTACTTGGCGTCCTTTTGTAAATTAATGCCTCTTCCCATCAGGGTCTGCATGGTGATGAGAGCAGGTGTTTGTTAGCAGCAGAGTCAGGTTCCAGCTGCCTGCTTTGAAATTCAACTCATTCCGGGGTGCAGGGGGGCAGGCTGAAGAGCGCACCCCCAGGTCCACCCTCCCGGGGAAAGGCATCCCTGTGCTCTGCGAGAGTTGCCTTCCCTGCTCCCTCATGCCCACATTCACCCCTTCCTGAGCGCAGGTCCTTGGTAAGGCAAAAAAAGAGGCACTTGGCTAGGATAATGATCCCCCTGGTTTGCCCCTAAGCGGCTATCTCTGATGGCAAAACACATATTTTCGGTCTTATGGAGGCTTCACTGTGACGACTCAGCAGAACCTGGAGGACCAGGCGGGGACTGAAATGAGAATGAAGTATGAGAGGATGGAGTCAGGACTCTGTGGGGAGACTTGAGAGGCTGAAAAGACCAGGAGGATCCCAGAACAGAAGTGGAGAAGAAGGGGGACAGTCAGAGAAAGAAGAGCCTTCCAGGGAGTTGGCAACTGAGAAGCCAAAGCAGCAGCAAAGAAACAGCTTTTACCCATCAGTGTGTTCTTTGTAGTTGGCTGTGGGTAAGAATTTTCTTCTGGCAATAGTCCGCATCACACACCCCTGCAGATGTCATGGATATCAGCAAGGACTCCCTCCTGGGCCGACGCTCTGCCTGCCTTTCTCTGACAGCCCACTGAGATCCCAAGAAGGACATCGTTATAGTAATAGCAATAGGGATTATAATAACAGCAAACGGGGACTTACCACCTACTGTGTGTTGGGTGCTGGTCTAAGCACTTTACGAATATTAGCTCATCGACTCCTCTCAACAGCCCTCTGAGCGGGAAAGCTCTTAACCTCATTTTACTAATGAGGAACCTGGAGAGCAGAGAGGTTAAGAAATTTACCCAAAGCCACACAGCTGGGCAGGAGATGAGGCTTAAATTCAAACCCAAGCATTCTGGCTCCAAGGAAAGACCATGGGCCAGGATAAAGCGGAAGACCAGAGCCTGTGGCCATGTCAAAGGGTGTGGCACCAGGAGGCAAAATGAAAGGGAGAAGTCAATGGCAAAAGTGAGTAGTGAGGAAAGACTTGAGTGATTGCCTAGAACATTCTCTGGGATTCAGGACTTGGTGTAAAGGAGTATGGGGCTCCATCCATCCATACGGTTGATTCCACCTGGCTGGGGAGGCCGGAGACAAGTTCCCACCTTCCCATCCACTGTTCCTGCATGTGACCTTTTCCCCTTCTCTGACCCTTTCACCATATTGCATAGAAGGAGGGAGCTCTTCAGTTAGGCAATAAATAGGAATTGAGAGCCTCCCATAAACTAGACACCATCCTAGGTGCCCAGGGCACATGGCAGGGAATGAGACAGACCCTGCCCTTAATGTGCTTGCTTTCAGATGCACCCAGGGAATAAATCTTGAGCCAGAAATGGAGTGAGCGAATGGGATGAGCACATCCAAAAGACTGCTTTGAAAACAGAAGTCCAAATATACTCTGGGAACAAAGAATGTGTTTTTTACAGCCCTTCTGTGCCAGTCTGTAGGGAATGTTGGTGCTAAGGAAACCAATGCTATACATTTTCATCAAACCTCAGGGAATTTTCTTGCAT
This sequence comes from Mustela lutreola, assembly GCF_030435805.1. NCBI lineage: Eukaryota > Metazoa > Chordata > Mammalia > Carnivora > Mustelidae > Mustela > Mustela lutreola. The sequence continues at coordinate 26,447,244 of NC_081304.1, read as the reverse complement.
GTGATACCCTAAGTCTTTTAAGGTTTAGCTAAACACCCAAAAGTTCTTCCAATAAACTTGTCATAATGAGTCATTTCTATCACCTTTTATGAATTCCATACATTTTTAAATTTTTTAAGTAGGCTCCATGCCCAGTGTGGAGCCCTACCATGGGGCCTGAACTCACAACCCTAAGATCAAGACCTGAGCTGAGATCAAGAGGTAGATGCTTAACCAACTGAGCCACCCAGGTGTCCCAAAGAGCTATACATTTTTAAGATTTTATTTTCTTGTGAGAAAGAGAGAGAGACCATGTGCTCAAGCAGGGTGAAGGGCAGAAGGAGAGGGAGAAGGGGCTCCCTGGGGCTTGATCCCCAGACCCTGGGATCATGACCTGAGTTGGTGGCAGATGCATAACGGACTGAGCCACCCAGGTGCCCAGTGCCATACATTTTTAAAGTGATAACATTTTAACATACTTTGCAAATTATGGTGTCGTCTCCAAATGATATCTAAAGTTCACGGGACAGCATTCGTGTGACTGTGTGTGTGTGTGTGTGTGTGTGTGTGTGATCTATTTCTTTATGTCATCAACAAGCAATTACTGAGTGCCTGCTCCATGCTGGGCCCTTGACATGCAAAGGTGGAAAAGACAAAGGCTTTGTTTTCCAGGGTCTGTGGTATAGCGGGGACTCCGATGACAAGACAGTTGCCATCCAGCATAAAACATAGCACCAAGTGGACAAGCACCCAGGACCTAGGAGGACCTGGACTCGAGGGCTCAGACTGCAGGAAGAACTTACACCTGGGACCTGAAGGATTGCAGAGGGCCACGCATTAAAATACCCAGATAAAAACCATTTCTGGAAAGAATACTCAAGTTTCAGGAAAATCTAGTTTTGAATCCTAGCTGACCTGTTTGTTGGGTGTTGTTGGGCAGATTCTTTCATTTATCCAAGCCTTGGCTTCCCAGTGTATGAGATGAGCACAGGAATACCGGTTTTGCAGGCTTAGGTTAAGGATTGCTTGTAAATTGCCTAGCACCGTGCCTGGCACATACCAAGTGTTTTATAAATGCAAACCATCGTTTTTCTGTTAGTGAGAAGCCAGTAAACAGTCATCCCTTTCGGTGGAGCAGAGGTAACCCTGAGCTGAGAGGCATGGGGGTGGCCAGGGAATATAAAGTAAAAACATTGCCATATTTCCTCATTAAAACCTGGCTTCACTTTGGAAACGGGGAGATTTTTCCTTCCTCCTCTCCCATACATGGTGATTAACTAACCTACTCCAAAGTGGGAGAAATGCCACTTTCCCCTCCAATAAATAATAAGGTGAAATTTTCCTACATGCTCCAGGCCACCCGGGTCTCATCTTTGTGAGCCAGCAGGAAACCTCTCCTGAGTGCCGAGGGTGACTGTAATTGAATCATTTGGCATGAAATTGGGGAAGGCACCATAATAAATCAGACCTACTCCTGCTCCTCAAAGAAGCAGGCACCTAAGAGACCCGGATGCCAGATCTGGGTGGGAGGGCCCAGCCACTGGGGAGGTCACGTGTACTTCTGTACGAGGTGGCAAATATCCGCTTCCTGGCAATGTTGGGAGGATGCTGAGAGGTCATCACACCCATTTTCTGGCTCCAGGTAGCCTGCATTCACCTGCTGCACACATGGAGCTTTTGATGTGCTCAACGACATGCTTAGGAAAGAAGATTCCCTGGGCAGCAAAATCAGATAGTGGGAAACTTGCCACAGCAGTTCGGAGTCTGATAGGCTTGGAACCAAAGCTCTATTCCATCTCTTACAAGCTGTGTGTCCTTGAGAAAGTTACTCAACCACACGGAGCCTCCTTGTTTGTAAAAATGGAAAATATAAGAATACTTCCATATCAGTGTCTATTGCTGCTACAACAAACTGCCACAAATTTAGTGGCTTCAAGCAACATAGATTTACTCTCTCAAAGTTCTGGAGGTCAGAGATCTGAACTCTGATTCGCCAGGCTAAAGTCAAGGGGGTCTAGGTGGATTAAATCCAAGGTGAATTAAAGACCTAAATGTGAGACCAGAAACCATAAAAATGCTAGAAGAAGGGACAGACAGTAACTTCCCTGACATCAGCTGTAGCAACATTTTCCTAGAGATGTTTTTCAGGGCAAGGGAAATAAAAACAAAGATAAACTACTGGGATTACATCAAAATAAAAAGCTTCTGCACAGCAAAGGAAACAACCAATAAAACTAAATGGCAACCCACTGAATGGGAAATACTATTTGCAAATGACATATCCAATAAAGGGTTAGTATCCAAAATATATAAAGAACCTATCAAACTCAACACCCAAAAAGCAAATAATCCAATTTAAAAATGGGCAGAAGACATGAATAGCTATTTCTCCAAAAAAAGACATCCAGATGGCCAAGAGACACATGAAGAGGTGCTCAACATCACTCAGCATCAGGGAAATACAAATCAAAACTACAATGAGACATCCCCTCACATCTCTCAGAATGGCTGAAATCAACAGTGCAGAAACAAGGGTTGGTGAGGAAGTGGAGAAAAAGGAACCCTCGTGCACTGTTGGGGAGAATGCGACCTGGTGCAGCCACGGTAGAAATCAGCATGGAGGTTCCTCAAAAAGTTAAAAATAGAGCTACCCTACCATCCAGTAATTGCACCACTGGGTATTTGCCCCAAAAGTACAAAAACACAATGCAAAGGAATACATGTGCAGCTCTGTTTATTTTTTTTTTTACTTATTTTTTTTTATTTCTTTTCACCGTAACAGTATTCATTGTTTTTGCACCACACCCAGTGCTCCATGCAATACGTGCCCTCCCTAATACCCACCACCTTGTTCCCCCAACCTCCCACCCCCTGCCCCTTCAAGACCCTCAGGTTGTTTTTCAGGGTCCATAGTCTCTCATGGTTCACCTCCCCTTCCAATTTCCCTCAACCCCCTTCTCCTCTTCATCTCCCCATGTCCTCCATGTTATTTTTTATGCTCCACAAATAAGTAAAACCATAATGATAATTGACTCTCTCTGCTTGACTTATTTCACTCAACATAATCTCTTCCAGTCCCATCCATGTTGCTACAAAAGTTGGGTATTCATCCTTTCTGATGGAGGCATAATACCCCATAGTGTATATGGTCCACATCTTCCTTATCCATTTGTTCGTTGAAGGGCATCTTGGTTCTTTTCACAGTTTGGCAACCGTGGCCATTGCTGCTATAAACATTGAGGTACAGATGGCCCTTCTTTTCACTACATCTGTATCTTTGGGGTAAATACCCAGTAGTACATTTGCAGGGTCATAGGGAAGTTCTATTTTTAATTTCTTGAGGAATCTCCACACTGTTCTCCAAAGTGGCTGCACCAACTTGCATTCCCACCAACAGTGTAAGAGGGTTCCCCTTTCTCCACATCCCCTCCAACACATGTTGTTTCCTGTCTTGCTAATTTTGGCCATTCTAACTGGTGTAAGGTGGTATCTCATGTGGTTTTAATTTGAATCTCCCTGAGGGCTAGTAATAATGAACATTTTTTCATGTGTCTGATAGCCATTTGTATGTCTTCATTGGAGATGTGTCTGTTCATGTCTTCTGCCCATTTTTTGATATGGTTATCTATTTGTGTTGAGTTTGAGGAGTTCTTTATAGATCCTGGATATCTGCCGCTCTGTTTATTGCAGCATTATTTACAATAGCCAAATTGTGAAAGCAGCCCAAGCATCCACCCACAGATGAATGAATAAAGATGTGGTATATTATCCCACCACAGGATATTATCCCACCACAAGAAGAATGAAATCTTGCCATTTACAACAACATGGATGGAGCTAGAGAGTGTGATGCTAAGTGAAAAAGTCAGCCAGAGGAAGACAAATACCATATGATTTCATTCTTAAGTGGACTTTAAGAAACAAAACAAATGAGCAAAGTTAGAGAGAGAGAGGCCAAGGAATAGACTCTTAACTGCAGAGAACAAACCTATGGTACCTGAGGGGAGGTGGGTGGGGAGAGGGGGAAACATGGAGATGGGGATTAAAGAGCACACTTATCCTGATGAGCACTGAGTCGTGTATGGAAGTGTGGAACCACTATATTGTACACCAGAAACTAATATAACACCATATGTTAATGCTACCAGAATTAAAATTTAAAAATAGGACACCTGTGTGGCTCAGTGGGTTAAAGCCTCTGCCTTCAGCTCAGGTCATGATCCCAGGGTCCTGGGATTGAGCCCCACAACAGGCTCTTTGCTCAGCAGGGAGCCTGTTTCCGCCCCTTCCACTCTCTGCCTGCCTCTGCCTACTTGTGATCTCTGTCTGTCAAATAAATAAATATAATCTTAAAAAATAAATAAATAAAAGTCAAGGTGGTCGGCAGGACTGGTTCCTTCTGGAGGTTCTGAGGGGAGGATCCATTTCCTTGCTTTTTTCAGCTTTTTGTGGCTATCTGTATTTCTTGGCTCCTGGCCCCTTCCTCCATGGCGGAAACATCACTCCAACCTCTGCTTCATCACACTGCCTTCCCCTCTGCCTCTGACCTGCTTACGTCCCTCTTACCAGGACCCTTGTGATTACACTGGGTGCACCTGGGCACTGTCGATCTCAAGACTCTTCATTGAATCACATCAGCAAAGTCATATAAAGTTATACATTTACTGGGGATTTAGATGTGGACATAGATGGGGGACAATTATTCAACCTACTATGACCATAAGGACAAAAGAAGTCCTATATGCAAAGCATCTAACATAGTTCCTGGCACCCAAAAGGCCCACGAACAATTCTCATCCTTTCCTCTTCCCCACTCTCCATAGGACACCTGTCCCCAGAGCAACAATCACCCAGCATGACCTGTCCTGATCACATGGCATAAATGGGGCACACCAGCTCCAAGACAGACTTTTCTGGCCCATCTGGAAGCTGAATATCCTCTTACTGAAATGGACTCTCCCTGGCCCTGAGATGAGTCCCCTCTGGCCAGCAGAGGCCATTCTTCTGGTGATGGGTTTTCTGCTAGCAAGCGGGAGAAACCCAGTCGAACTAGAGGGAGTTGTTCATTGCAGGAAACAACAGCAGGTGAGCATCCAGGGACAGGAACCTGAGCCACAGAGGGGCTGAGGGCAGTCCCCACAGCCCTCCCTCTGGACCACATGCTCTTATGGCTTGGCTTCTCCTAGCCCATGCCACGCCCCACCAAGACCAGTTCTGGGGTCTCTCCCTACACCTTCAGCTGGCCCATGGGTCTGGCCGATCATAGCACCAGCTCTGGCCCCAGCAGCTTTGCAAGTCTTCCTTGCCCAGTACCGTCTCATCCAGCCAGTCTCCACAGCCATTTGTTCAACTTACCAATAGAAATAATGGATTGACTCGATGCATCCCAGATGTCTGTCTTAGTTTGTGCTGCTATAGCAAAGCACCATAAACTCAATGGCTCAGAATAATCGAAAAGTCCTTCTTACAGTTCTGGAGGCTAGAAGCCCAAGATCGGGGTACAAGCATGGTCACAGTTCCAGGTTGCAGATGGCCAACTACTCATCGTATCCTCACATGGCAGAGAGAAAGGAAGCAAACGCTCTTGTAACCCTTATATGAGGCTTCTCCCTAAGGGCCTCAACCCCAAACTACCTCCCAAAGGATCTACCTCCTAGTACTATCACTTTGGGGGGGTAGGCTTTCCGCATATGAATTTGGATAGGGACACAGACACTCAGTCCCTAATAATCTCCCAGAGTTAGGAGTCCACCCACAGTTCCATCAGCCATATGTAGTTAAGGGACCAAGATCACAAGGCCCAAATCTAAGCTCTTAGAAGGAGAGAGAGAGAGCAGTTTCCAAAAAGGCAGTCTGGGCTAGACACTTGCTCTAAAGCATCTGTACTTGACAAGCATCCCTCCCTAAAAGGGACACACAACTCTGCTCATATTCAACAGTAATCATAGTTTTATTAGTTCTCAGAATAGCTGGGAATCATTAATAATAAACTGCCTAATCATTAAGAATGAGAACTCCATGAATTGTTAATCACAAATCCCCACTTCCTCGCCCTACAGCTGACAGCCCGGTAGAGTAAAAGACACAACAGGGCCCAGAATCTAATGTTGCCAGCTGCTCTGTGCCTGAAAGCAATGCAGTCCATATCCCCCAAGGATCCATGAAGCTCAAAACGTGGATGGAAGTGCCTGATCTCAGGACTCTAGGAATGTTCTTTTATCTTCCTAGACCTAAGACTGTCATTGGCCGGCAAGACAAGTTACCTAAACCCTGATGCCTGAGCTTTCAGTGATTAATGCAAAATTTGTCCATTTAAGGAAATAAAGAGCTGAGTCTTGACCTCAAAAAGCCAACAACTAAATGGCAGGCAGGGAAAGAGAAAGAATCTGATCAATGAAAGACTTCACCCACACCCCGAAATCATGAAGATGGGGTCACCATGCTAATGGTGCCACTTATCACTAAGATCTTGGGAGTCTTATGACCACATGGCTATTGTCCCAAAGGGGAGGTGGATATTCTCATGTGAGTAAGCCCCCCTGCTTCCCCCAGCCCACGGAAATGCAGTGGAATAAATGAGAGGTCGCTCCCACCCAGGCCCCTCCAGACCTCATCTGTTTCGAACACACCGGAGACACAGAAGTAGTCTAGGAGATGCGATTGGAACAACCAGGCCCTGGCCATCAGGGAAGAAAGGGGAGACCCTTCTCAGCCCGAGTTGACATGGTTCTGCCTCTGCTGAGCCCAGTGTAATGGAACACAGAGGGAATGAGAGTGGGATGCGTGCTGTGTATGTTTATCAGCCCGTTTCCAATTTTGTGTCTGAAATCAAACAGCCAAGGATCTGTATGCTTTGAATTTTAATCTGTCCCTTTAGGGCAGTCACAGGTTATGAATACAGAGAACAAGTTCTGGGTACAGTGAACCAGCTATGTACACACATTTATCCCTTGTGTGTCCCTTTACCAAGTCCTCAGCACAGAGGTCTTCCTGGCCTTATTTTAGCCAAATTCTCATTCCAAAAAAAAAAAAGAAGAAAGAAAGAAAAGAGACATTTTTATTTCCATCCTATAAAGACCATCTGACCATGTCTGAAGGCACACAGACTGCTGATGAGATCTCACTTCCTCTCTCAAACAGTTATCTACTCTGACGTCTCAATCCCTAGGTGACCACGTTAGGAAAGGACTTTGCTTATCACTGGAAGTTGGCCACCACAGGAGAAAATTCTTCAATTCCAAAATATCTTATCCATGGTGGCAAAGGAAAAAAAAGAAAAAACTTAAGTACTCATTCTGTAGGGTCTCAAAACTGAAATAGAAGTGAAAATAATTACCCAAATATAGACTATTAGACCTTGGTGAGTAGCAATTGATTTTAGATACCTTGAATTTATGTATTCCTTTTAGGTTGCCTCACGGTATGCATCCCAATATCTCTGGTCATGTTCTGAATTCTCATAAGTTATATGCTGTCTATAGATGCAAGAGATGGAGTTCTAAATTCCGAGGGATGGGGGGGAAAACACATTTTCTGAGTAGGAAAAGAGGACCCATAAGCAGATCCTGAAGTTTCCTGTAAATCAAAACACCTGACACTCAACTTGGCCATGAGAAGATCTGACACTCAGCCAGGTCGAAGTTGATGAATTTGGCAAGTATATAATGAATGGCTGATTGGGATTTAATCCTATTTAACTTGCAAATATGAAAAGGAAAAGAAAATGAGATAAGTTTTTTCAAGGCAAATTGGTTTTATTTTTGCAGAATCAAAGGGCAGTTCTGCTTTCTTTTCCCATTTTAGACTCTATTCAAGATGTCCATTTAAATCTAATCAAAGGCTTCTTCTCGTGCGTACTGCATCAGTGTTCCTGAAATTATGGGTGATCAACCACCATACAACTCAGAAGATATTAAGCCAGTGTTGTTATTTTTTTTTAATTTAAGATCTGCTTTTATAAATGGGTTAAACTACTCAGTGAGCCTACAGACTTCGTGTCAATTACACTTCTTCTGGGATTGATTAAAAAAAAAGAAGGAGAAGAAGAAGAAGAAGACTCGACCTTTTCCAGAGGAAAATCTTCAGCCATGAACCATCTATGCAAACACAATTGTGAAAAAGAACCCCACTTTGCACAAAGCCATGCATCCTTATACCGTTCCCACTTTAAGTAGGTCTCAATGCTAAATGGACCCTGCAGTTCATGGATTCCTTTTTCTCTGCTGCCCTCAAGGACCAAAGTTCCTAGAAGAGGATTCCTAGGAGACTCAACTCTGTAAAGTAGATTGAGAAAGCTTCAACTGGAAGATATTCCCCCCAGGGGATAGGCAATGGGGCATTCTTCTGGTGCCAGGAGGGTAATCTCATTGGAAACTAAGGGAAACAGAGCTGTTCCCAGCAGCCTAATAGTCCAATGATATATCTGACCTGCTCCTTGCTCTGTCCGTACAGCCCCTCTTTAGGCACGCCCCCATCTTCTTCAACTGCCCATCTTTTGGGGCCCTGCCCACTGACAATTCCTCTCTCAAGCTGTTTTGGCCTTTTGGCCTGATGAAGATAACCGTGGAGGAAAAAGGTGTTTTTCTATGAGGATGAATGAGAAATGGTCTGAAAATGGCAATGGGGACCCAGAGAAAGACCAATAATCACTCCACACCCCACCGAACAGGATCACTAGGCTTCATCTGCCCTCTGATTTGACCACATGTTCCCAAGGGTCAGAACTGTATTCCCAGAACCTTCCACAGAGCCAAAGATTCAATCTACTCTCAGAAAGTTGTTGGATAGGTGCCTGGGTGGTTCAGTTGGTTGAGCATCCAACTCTTGATCTCTGCTCAGGTCACGATCTTAAGGTCATAATAGCATCGTGATATCGAGGGCCACCTTGGGCTCCACCCTCAGTGGGGAGTCTGCTCAAGATTTTTCTCTCTCTCCCTCTGCCTCTCCTGCCGCTCGTGCTCTCTCTCTTAAATAAATTAATCTTAAGGAAAAAAAAAAAAGAACACTGTTGAATGGATGAATGATGGAGGCCATCTACCCTTGGAAACAAAGCAAGACAGGTATTGCTGCTCTCTAATTTAGGAACCACTGAGCATGATAGGATACAGGGGGATTCTGAAGTCAGGAACCCCAAAAGTGGGAGGAAGGAAGGACAGAGGGACAGAAGGGCTGATTGACTCCACCACTCAGCTGTAAATCCTTTGTCAAGAACCACACTTTGGGGGACACCTGGGTGGCTCAGTGGGTTAAAGCCTCTGCCGATCCCAGGGTCTGGGGATCCAGCCCCCCGTTGGACTCTCTGCTCAGTGGGGAACCTGCTTCCTCCTCTCTTATTTCTCTGCCTGCCTCTCCACCTACTTGAGATCTCTGTCAAATAAATAAATGTAATGTTAAAAAAAAACACACTTTGGCATCTCAAGTGTTTTTGGCCTGCTACCCAGAAATGTGTTGCCTTTATATTATCTCTTACCAGGACTCACCCTCATGCCTAACCTAGCCAAATCTTAGCAATAGCAGATTCAGCCAGGAATATGCCTCTGATATGCAAACTAACCTATCCAAAGCCATACCCCCTCTATCTGACCATACACCCCAAGAGGCAATATTCTGCTTTAATCATCCCCAGGGCCATGTACCAGCTCTACAGCTTGGAGCCCTTCAAGGTTATTAAACTCGCCAATCTTCCACTTTTTACCTTGCCCTGCCCTTCCGTTCCCATAGAAACTGCAATAAAGGCCATGGCCATATCTTTCCCCTCACTCCTGCCCTTCCACCACTGGACGAACACTAGTGCTTCCCCATTTGGTCCTGCATGGGATGCTTCCTACTTCTGTGACCTGGGACTATAATAAACGTTATTTTCCTGAGCCTCTCCTGTGTCTCCTCTCATGGCTACTCCTGACTGATCATCACCTGAACGAACACACAGAAAACATCCTGACTCACACGACATCCACACTGAAAAGACATCTCTTCCCAGACAGTTCTGCACACCCTGGGGCTAGATTGCTGTGTCCTTCCAGCAATGTCACGGCAATGTCACTTTCTACCTGAATTTGGGGCAAATAAATGTCCCCCCATACTCAATGGTATCCAGTCTGCAGCCAATAAAAGAACCAAATATCCCTCCATAGTGTAACCCAAGGGGGGACCATGAAAGTCTTATGTTGTATAATCTCTTGTTCGGGGGTCACAGAGAAAGTCGCCCACAGGAAAAGGGAGTGAAACTGAAGGAAGTCAAGCAGAGGGAGAAAGAAATCAGAGTGATGCAAAGAGGCCTAGAGAGAAAGAGAAATGGGGTCTCGGGTACCAGAGTCTTACCTTCTATTCTATGTGCCACCCATATTCTTAAAAAACAAATAAATAAAATTTAAAAATGTTTAAAAGCTGCTGTTTCTATCCGGCTCTGTCCCTTCTCCTAGACACCCACCATCCTATGCTCCTGATTTTCATCACAAGACCCGTCACAGCAAACCTTGGACATTAGTAGAGGGTCCCACATCTTCTAAGCTGTGGCCTACTTGTTTTGTTTCCTGAGAGCACCATCTCCTAAGAATGTTCCCTCAACCACAAACTCCTCAGTACTGCAAAGGATTCCACCACCCACCAAGACGGGAAAGCACTAACAGCTGTGGGGCGAACTGTATCTCCTCCAAATTCCTATTTTGCAGCCCTAACCTTCAAGACCTCAGAATGTGCCTGCCTTTGGTGACAGGGGCTTTAAGAGGTGATGAAGTTAAAATGAGGCCTTCAGAATGGGTCTTAATCCAATATGGCCAGTGTCCTTATAAGAAGAGGAAATTTGGAGACTCAGAGAGACACCACTGAGGCACGCACACAAAGGAAAGACTGCATGAAAACAGACACAGTCAGAAAGCAGCCATCTCAAAGACAAGAAAAAAGTCCTCAGAAGAAACCAACCCTGATAGCAACTTGATCTTGGACTTCTGGCCTACAGACTGTGAGAAAATAAATCTCTGTGGGTGTAGCTGCCCAGTCTATGGTATTTTACGATGGTGACCTGAGCAGACCAATCTACTGACCACATGTCTCTTGGAGACTACCACATACATTGACGTGTATGAGATGTCCTACAATAAGGATGACTGTTTACCCACAAACTGCACTTGCCAAACTTCCATATTTATTCCCTGCACAGAACTGGCATTATCTAGACTGATGGCAGAGAAAAGGCCATCCGGCTATCGGCAAAAATTATGTTCTTGCTCTTCAGAAATAAAGAGGCAGGGAGAGAATTGTCAAAACCATCCCCAAATGATAAAGAAAGGAGGGACATCACAAAAAGGTCAAAGTCTTCTTGGCGCCATGATAAAAGCACCAAAGTGAAAGTCAAAGTTCAGATCCCATCTCTCCTCTTAATTGACTCTTGACCTTGGTCCAGTCCCTTCCCTGACCTCAGTTTCCCCATTTGCAAACTGAGTGAACTGACAAGATGATCGCATTAGCTAAATTTTACCTGAGTCTTCATATGCTAGTTTGTTAACTTGGTGGCTCTCCTTCTCTTCATTTCTAACATTCAAATTGGAGTATTCCTATGGATTCCACTTTAAATTTGAAAGCATATCTCGTGACTAAGCGCCCAGCTTCTCTCTGGAGTTTCCAGAGTTCCTGATCTTTAAATTTTTTCATCTTTAACTGTTATAACAGAATAACACATTTTGATGAATGACCAGGATGCCCCAGCTCCATACGTTTCTTTTACCCTTTGTCCTTCTCTCTTCACAAATCTGAGCATTCATTTTATGCTAACCATCTCCAGGAAGGGATCACATAGAACAAATACAGAGAACAAATGAGTTCATTCTTGGCTTCTGAACTGAAAATTCATAAATCCTAGGTAGATTTGAGGCACAGAAGATACATGAAGGAGAGCAAAACTGGACCAGACTAGCTAGCGGGTTCCTGAAAAGACTTCTGATTCCAAAACTGTAGAGCAAAAATCTTCCTACCCCCTGCCTTCTCTTCTCAAAACTCATCCCAAGATAATAAGGAGAGCAAGATACAGAAACAGAAATGCTGTATTAATGAGGCTACAAGTTATCTATAAAGTCAGACCATGACATATAGAAATAGCAAAGAATAAAGGAATGAAAAATGACACAGCAGAGAAAGGTCATAGCTGAGAGCCAGAGAAAGAGATCATGAAAAGCAAACCAGTTCATCACCTCAGAGTCATAGAAAGGCAAAAACGATCAGAGGCAAAGATAGCTGGGAATGTGGGGCACCGTAAATGGTAGATGTCTTGAAAGTCCATATAAGAACACATACAGCAAGATACCATGATAGCCAAGATCCAAGATGGCCCCCAACATTCCGCATTTTCCTGTTACCCACACATTTGCATTGTCTCCTCCCACACTGGACCAAGGTCAGTCTATGTGGCCAGCAGAACACGGCAGAAGCAAAAGCAAGTCACTTCTAGGATTAGGTTATAAAAGATACATTGCAGCTTTCATGTGGGCCTCTCTCTCTCTTTCTCTCAGTGTCCCAACACTACCTCCATGGGTTGATTTGGGACTTCTCAACAGCAATGTCGGAAAGAATATAATGAGGCAGCACCTTAACATTCTGGCTAAAAATTATTTTCAGCCTAAAACTCTTGTCCCAGTGAAACTATCCACCAAGGGTGAAGCTAGGATAAAGATATTTTCAGACATTCATAGGCTCAAAAAGTTTATCTCTGATGGACCCCTGTCTCAAGAGCTGCTGGCAGCTTGTGCTTGGCCAACACAAGGGACAAAATCATGACAAACAGAGCCACGGGTTGAGGAAACAGAGTTCCCAGCACAGGTGAGAAGTGAGGGGAACCCCAGGAGGATGGCCATTCAGTGGGCCAGGACTGGGTGGTCTGAGAGCACAGAGAACTCCAAGAGTCCTTTTCTTCTGGGGAGGGGAGTGGGTGGATAAAAGGTTTGTAGGCAAATTTGCACTAAAAACTGTCCTAGCACATTCTTAGAGGATGTGAGGAAGTTTTGCTAGGAATGCAAAGAAAACAAGGAAAAAAGTCACAGTTATAATATTTTTAAAGATTTATTCATTTATTTCAGGGAGAGAGAGTGGGGGATGGAGGGGCGGAGAAAGAGAGAGAATCTCTAGCAGACTCCCCACAGACTCCCCACTGAACATGGAGCCTGACGCAGGGCTCGATCTCACAACCCTGAGATCACAACCTGAGCTGAAATCAAGTCAGACACTTAAAGATCTGAGGCACCCAGGCACCCCACAATTATTAACTTTTTTAAAAGGGCTGCTCGAAAAATGACATAGGATCATACTGCATTCAACAGGGGACAATAATAGTATTATTATAGTAACACTTTGTGCTGTAAAAAAAAAAATTTCTAAGAAAAGGAAACTGAAAGTAGGAGAGAATTGAAGAGGATGAACAAAAGCAAAAAATTCTCATCTCCCGTAATAGGAATTAAGCAGAAAATGTCTGAAGTGGAAAAATCAAGACAGAGCCATAAACGCAGATTATTTACAATCCTGGAGAAACCACTTTTTTTTTTTTTTAATGGAAAAGGGTGCCTGTTGGGGGAATGAGAAGAAGCTGAGAATGGGGAGAGGGAGGCTGATGCTACTCTTTTTCATTCCAAGACTTCCAGCACTGTGTGCTCTTCATGGGCCGGCGTCTAGAGGAGGAGGAGGTCTCTTCCGGAGTGACCATGTGGACAGCACCAAGGACCACCCGGAACTCTGGCATTCCCTGAGATTCCTAGCGTTTGTCCCAGATAGAACAAAAAGCATCCTTCACTCAGCAGAAGAGGGGCTTGAGCTAGAAATTAGATTTCTTCGCCAGCTGCATGCATGGACCGACAGTCAAACTGGCTCACTGTGTGGTCCAGAAAGTTGAACTTTCTGCAGTGGTGGAAACATTCTGTGCCAGCATCGTGGCCATGAGCCACAAGCCACTGTTGAGCGCTTGAATTGTGGTCAGTGTGTCTGAGGAACTGAATCTATTTTATGTAACTTTCCTCCTTTAAATGTAAATATCTACACATGGCTAGTGGCTGCCCTCACAGATGACAGAGTCGAGTGTCATTCCTTCAGTTGGTTCTGTCACTCAGTAAATACCGAAGTCTCCCAGAGGCCGGGCTCTGCTCGGGGATACTGAACAAAACATTCCTCGTCTGTTTCATCACAAGTGTCCAGAGGTAGGAGAGACAGGCCATGATCACTCTGATGAGTTTGTTATTGCAAATCACGGTAAGTGCAACGAAGGAAAAGGATAGGGTGGCACAGGAAGTGTGAGTGAGACCTCCTCTCATTTAGACTGAGGAGGCTCTCAGGAAAGAAAAAAGAGAAGCCAGGAGTGACAATGTGTCTGAAGGGCTGGGGAGAGGTAACAGTGACAGGGACTCAGGCTAAGCCAGAGGCAGCTAGATAGAGAGAGCTGACCAGTTTCCAGAAGTTTCAGGAGAAGAGTCCAGGGATGGATTGGATGGGCGGCGGTGCAAGGAAGCTCCCTACTTCTACTAAAATAAGCAAATGAGGGAGCACAGGAGCTGAAAGGGGACCAGGGAAGGAAGGAGGAGCCAAATCTTAGAGGTCAAAAGTCATTCCTGTGCCTCCCCCCCACCCCCCATGGCTCTCACCTCCCTAGGCCAGGCTCACAGCCCATTCCTCACCATCTGAGCCCTCTGGTGGCCAAGCTCCTGCTCCTGCTCCCAACATCTGGGTCTCCAGGCCGGAGGCTCACTCTCCCCTCGAGTTCTTGCCACCACCTGGTATCTCTCAGCACCCTATGCCTATGCTGAAAGGGACAGGACCAGCCACCCAGAGCCTGTCCCAGGCTTTCCAGAGCAAAGACCCTATGCTGAGGACAGAGTTGGGAGGTCAGCATGAAAGGCTAGGCACAGGAAGAACCTAGTGTCAGATTCAAGCACCTAGAGTCAGATTCAAGGACATGACTGGAAATCCAGGGGAAAGCCAGACCAATAGGGGTAGGGAGCAGAGACAGAGCCCAGTTAGGATGGAAGGCAAAGGGAGGCAACAAAGCATAAAGGCCCTCTGGGAAAGGTTCTGGAGAAGACGGCCCCCATCCCTCCACCCCTACCCAGGGCAGTGGGATACTAAAGGCTGACTCAGGAAGAACATTTCTGATTAATTCTGAAAAGGAAGCCCATTTGTTCTCCTTTCCACAGAACAAGCACTCTACCCCAAACTCAGCAAAAGCCTCCCAACCAAGGACTGCCTGGTCCAGGCACCTGAGCCCTGAAGGAGCTCGGCCTTTTGGCTGGTCTGGGGCCACGCAACCCTGACCCTGGCTCTCAGGCCGGGCCAGTCCCAAAGCCTCCCGTGAGGCCCCCGATGAGCTTACATCACTCTTCTGGACCCATGAACTGACTGTTAGGCCAGTCCGAGCCCTCAGATTTGTATCCCTTCTTCATCCAGGACAGACGTCTTAGTCAGAAGGGTTAAACACAGAGGATTTAGGTTCATCTGGGAAATCTGAAGACTCACTGACACCCCACCAGTGATCCGTGTGCAGAGAAGAAATGGGGGCCACCTGGCGGGGGGGATGGGATCTCCACCTAAGAGAAGAGAAAGTGAGGTCTATAAACATTTGGGTTTATAGGTTTAAAGGTTGGTGGGGATGGGGGCAATTGTGGCCACAGCCCCGGCGAAGAGGGGTTGGCTGGAGTAAGAGCAGCGTGAAAATCTCCGCAAGGTGATGTGAGAAGCAGTCAGCTCTGCTCCCTACCCTCTGTTCCATGCTTCCATACCGCAGGCCCCAGCATAAATGTGACCTCCTCCACGAGGGCCTCCAGAAACCCCAGACCAGGTAAGTTCCCCTTCCATATATTCCCACTGGGCCCTATGCTTCCTTCCTTCTCTGAGTTCATCAACTTCCTAGGAATTGCCGGTTGACTTATCTGCCCTCCCCCTGACCACGGACATCATGATCACGAGCTCAGGGACCACTTCGGCCTTGTTCACTGTCGTGGTGCAGAGCACCCACAACAGTGCCAGAATGTTGTGGTACCAGCACAGGCATGCTCCCCATTTCAACCCCCTGTCAATAAGGGAGCACCTCACCTCACTGCCCTCCAGTGCCAGAGACCTCCCCAAGGAGCTGGCAAGAAGCCAGGAGAGGCCACATGTTCTTCAAGCAGAGAAACGCCACACTCCTGTACCTACCACCCACAGATGGGCCAAGCTAGAAAACACCTAGTGCACACACCTGCACATCCGGGGCAAAGAAGACCAAGGTCAGGGCCACGTCTCTGCCGTCGGAAATTAAAAACTTTTGCACGAAGGTGTTGCAGGTGGGTGTGAATTAATTAAAGTAAAAGTTCTACCAGAAGCAACATCTCTTCAGCTTTACAGAAGCTATCAGATGCCACTAGGATATTCAGTGTCTTTTCCCCAGAGGTGAATCATTTCCTCGGCCACAGAGACCATCAGTTTAGAATCTGATGTACAGCCATCAGAGAGAATAACAGACACTTGCTGTTCCAACCTTGACTCCTAAAATAAGATAATAATTCTTTTGACACCTCGGAGAATATACCCTCAGTTGGTCAAAAATGGATGAAGTCATCTAATCGTATTTCCAGGACTCAGCAGGGGTTGATTTAAGCACATTGGCGTTAAAGAATTGAAGGCGGGGGCGGGGGGCAGGGGGAGAGAAGATTGCTGATTCTTTTCTGGAAAAGTCATGGATTTACTACTTGACCGCAGGCTAAAACCATATTAATTTTATTTCAAATGTATGTACCCAAGCTAAGAGAGGTTGTCGTGAAAGGTTTAAATCTTAAATCAAATGCTCTTTCCAATAAGGTCATTAGTGACAGGCTGAAATGTTGCATGGGATGTATTACACGATGGATGTTTGTCATTTATTGAAAGAAAAATGCTACAGCGAGCCTAAAGGGTCATTTCCCGAACCACAAGGTATTCTCAGGAGGCAAAGCTGCCGAATGATGAAGCCCCGATTCCTCTGCTCCCTCCTTTTGCCACGTTCATGACTCCTGCAGTCTGCAAGAACGAGCACCCCGCTAGTCCCTGGCTGTCTCCCCGCATTGCCCGCCTCGAAAACTTAGAGCTGCATCATTGGCGCATGTCCTCTTCGGGAGCTCACCAGAGCCCAGGAAGGGGAGGCGGAGGGAGCTTTATGCAGTCAGAGAGGTCTGGAGGCTTTTCCTAAGCGTGATGTTCATGGACCCTCGGGGACGTTCATATTTGGGGATCAGTGAGGACACAGCGGTGCACGTGGGTTCAAATTCCACCATGTGGGACATTAAGTTAAGTAATTTAAGTTATTAAATAATTAAGTTATTAAGTAATTTAAGTTATTACATTAAGTAATAACACCACTGCTATATCCTCAGCTTCTACAGCAGCGATGTTCGGATATTTGCGGAATCCCTGAAGCCTCTATAGCAATCTAGGGTTCCACAGAGCAGAGCTCAAAAGCCACGGGGGGATTTGAACTGGCGTGGGTGGAGGCAAGGTCAAAGGCTGACACCCTCACTTTCGTGTTGGGTGGTCATGTATCAATGATGTGACGAAGTAACAACCTGCCCCCAGGACCCCCAAGTCTTCCCAGAATCCCATCTTTCATTCCAAAGACTGATGGTACCCTCACTGACAGGTAACAATAATAATCCACTAGCAACAGTGATTGCAAAAAAACAGAGTACCTCATAGCATAGATATATAGAGCTTTCCACCTTGCAAAGCATTTTCAACATACGTTGCCTCCTGCCCCGCTCCTGACCCCCTTCTGTGGGAGGGAGGGAGCGCAAGGCCATCTCCTTATGTTGTGGACCGAGAAGCCAAAGCTCAGAGAGATTGAACAACTAGCCCAAAACCACACAACAAAGGAGATGTTCCAGAACTAAGAGAGAGAGCGTCTGTCTCCGGCTCCAGGGCTCCTTCCCCTACGTAGGGAGGTCTCCTCACCCGGCGCCGGGAAGTTCTGCTCAGACAGCACGCCCATGCACAGGCCACTCCATGAGGCTTGAGGTCAGCCCGGGGTCCCAGGAGAAATGATTAACCCTGTCATGAACTGAGCTTCAGGAGGGATGGAGGAAATAAACTGGCTCTTGCATAACACCCAAACCCATTTCTTGGGTTTTGCAAACGAAGTTTCATAGATGTCCAAGGAAAAGATTACGTGAGGGCAACACTGCTCTGTTGTTCTCAACCATCTTCCACAATATTGCATTTTCCACTCTGAAACTGCATGGAAAAGTCATTTTCAAAGGATAACGCCCTATACTCATTATAACTGCCTGTGTGAACAAGGCATCTTTGACAGCATATTCAAGTGGTCTTTGGCTCCGGAAAACTCCTTGTAATTCACAAGGCTTCTGGACTGGCAACTTCAAGCTCTATAAGCAAAGCATCAAATCTGGGAAGTCAAATGGCTGGTCAGCCTCTTTCCTTCACACACACAGAAAACGCTCCCTCCATGCTCGGGTCTTTCCAGACCACGGGGCTCAGAGAGAGGCACGCTCAGTCTCTAGCCATCTTTAAGTGGTCAGCCTTCGAGTCTTGGGCTCTGGGAAACTCATGCTCTTTCCCAGAGAACCCCTGGGACCTGGACTTTCCTGCCAAGAGAGACCTAGAAGATAATCTTCTCCCACAACCTCATTTTACAGATGAAAAAACTGAGGCCAAAAGCATGGAAGCCCCTTGCCCAGAGACCACCAGCAGCTTCGGGTATGAGCTAGGACCCAGCAGAGAGGCACAGGAGAAGCAAGACCAGCAGGTGTGGTTCCTACCCGACTACAGTGATACGCTCAATACTTTGGGTTTCTTTGGGATAAGCATAACTCCTTTGTACTACCAAGCTGTGCTCTGTGCCTCATCTGATCCTTACGGCAAGAGAACAAAAGACAGATGTGATTAGCCTCGTTTCATAGATGCAGGAGCTGAGGCCACAGTGTCCCTGTGTCACATGATGAGTAAGCAGCAGGACCTGAGTCCACGGCTCTGCCTGGCTCCAAAATGCATGTTTGTTCTCCCTCCTTGACCTGGGGAGTCTAGAGAGGCACTCTGGGCTGGTGTGGGGACCACGGGTCATCTGGATCTTGAAAGTACAGGTCCTGGTGGGCTGCTGAGCACCTGGGGCTTGCTCTTGGAGCAAGGAACTCTTTCCACTTAGCTGCCAGCAATGGCCACTTGAAGATGCTGAGACTCTTCTCCTGGCTGTTGCCCCAAAGGTGCCTTTTATGAACACAGTAGCTGGGACAGCCCACCTTAAACCTGTCCCCACCATGCCAGAGCCTCAGGGGCACCCCTTTCCTCCTCCAGCTCTAGGAAACCCACCAACTTGAAAGACTTCTGTCAAGAGGTGTAGAAAACCATCCAGACCAAGCTATCGGGCAAAGGTCAAGGAGGGACACACAGCTCAGATCCATGTGACTCTGGCCACCCCCTGAAATCTATCTTACCCTGGCACAGAACCCTTTCAGACCAAGGCAGCCCGCCTCCCCTGGGCCCTGGGTTCCACGCTTCAGGAGTCTGCTCACTCAGAGGAACAGCAGACTGCCTCTGACTGCTGGGGGGGAAAAGGAAAGCAATTGATTTTGTTTGGGAGAATTTCATGTTAGTCCTTTTTATTATCTCAAGAAGGGTCAGGAAATCCTCTGAAGCGAAATCAATTACAGCCATGCTCAGGGAGGCCAGAGCAGCCCTTCGGCTTTTGAGCAACAGGCGGGTCTCCCGATGAGAAGCCCTGGGCTTTGAGTAGCTGCTGGTCCTCTCCCTGCTGGCCTGGGCTCATGTCACTCTCTGCCCTCCATAGAGCAACCTCGACTGCTTATAGGATGGCCCTGCCCTGGAGACCCTTGGTAGATGATGGGGCTGGGAGTGAGAGGGGTGAGACCCCTGGACCACTCGATTCTCTCTCCCAGAAATTAGGAAGTGGACACAGAGCTTCTGAATGTGGTGAGAACAGAAGGGATATTAACCTGGCTTTGGGGGAGAGGGTGTCTTCTGCCACATACTCTAAAAAGCAGAGGAAACCCACCTGAGCAGAGAAAGAAGCAGCTGATGGATGGGAAGAAGCGGAAACAAAAGAGAGAGTTCTGGAAAGTCTTCAGACCCTGGCAACCAGACCCTTGGACCAGGCTTGACTTCAGATGGGTTGGTAAGAGCCCCCCCCCCTTTCTCAGTTAAGCTGGCTCGAGCTAATTTGTGCTGTTTGCAACCATATATTATAAGTAATGTTAAGTGTCGGACTCTTAATTTCAGCTCAGGTCATGATCTCAAGGTCATGAGACCCAGCTCCCTGTTGGGCTCTGTGCTCAGCACGGAGTCTGCTTGAGGATTCTCTCTCTCCCTCTCCCCCCGCTCACACTCCCTCTGTCTCTCTCTCTCTCTAAAATAAATAAATGCATCTTTTAAAAATATAAAAGAAAGAATGTCTGGGCGCCTGGGTGGCTCAGTCAGTTAAGCATCTGCCTTCAGCTGACGTCATGATCCCAGGACCCTGGGATCAAGCCCTACCACAGGGCTTCCTGCTCAGTGAGGAGCCTGATTCTCCCTCTACCTTTCCCACTCACCCTTCTTGTGCTCTCTCTCTCACGCTCTCTCTCTCTCTCTCGCTGTTAAATAAATAAATCTTTTAAAAAAAAAAAAACAAACAATATTTTTTCTTCAGTTTGTTTGGTAACTATAAGAACAACACCCCATAAATGTACTTAAGAAATAGGATAGCACATGAAATCTCTAGAAGAGGTAAATCCATAGAGACAGAAAACAGATTGGTGGTTGCCAGGGGCTGGGGGGAAAGGGGCCATGGTGAGTGACCATGGGGGTTTTTCTTTGGGGATGATGAAAATGTTTTCAAACTCCATCTAGGTGTTGGTGGCACAACATTGTTAATGTACCAGATACCACTGAACTATGTATCTTTAGATGGTTAACTTTTATGTTATACAAATTTCACCTCAATTAAAAAAAGGAAACAGTGTGCTATACCTATGAAGAACAGGAGGTCCCATTAGAGATGGAGAATTTACCACCTGACGAGCTGAAGCAGCTCATTCACTTGTTCATTTGTTCATTAATTCAGCAGATATAGAAGCAGCATTGAGGGTGGTCTGCTAAGGGCTTGGAGCGGACAGCTAACAAGCTGTAATATTAAAGCATGACAAGAGGACCCTGTGCTTTGTCCTCTGGCATCCTTTCCTCCCTTTCTTTTAGCAACAGAACTCCCCTTCCCAACAGGGGATGCATTCTCTGTGGCACAGAAGGGAGGCTGATTCCGCCCACTCCCTCCAAGAGGTCCCTCAGGAAACCGCCAACCTCTTGATCACAATCATTGGTTCAGGAATGGACACGTGACCAAAAATGAGCCATTCAGGCTCTCCCTGGAACTTCTCTGCCATTGCTGTCCTGAAAAGCCCTGTCTTTGGACTGGTGTTGTTAAACAGAAGGTTGAAAGCCTTGGAGGTTGGTGATCTGCCCATCCATGGATATAACTGGTCCAAGAAATTGAGAGAGAACCAGAGCCCCAAAATGAGCTGCCCCGCTGATGCTTCCAGTGACTGGGCCAAGAAACTCTCTTCTTTTTAGCTTCAGCAAGTTTGAGTTGTGTTCCATCACTTTTCTTAAAGATCCTTTCCTCCAAGGAGGACAAGCCCTACAGCAAGGCAAGTAGGGAGTGTGACATAGCAGCTCCTAGCAGAAGCATCTCCTGGAAGATCACAGACTGTACGAGGTACTTCGTCCTATAATTTATGTGCATATGCAAGATTTCAGTATCGATTGTTGAACATTTATGCTCAAACTGTTATTGCTGTAAATCACTACGTGATGATTTCTAAAATGTTTATGGTCAATGATGCTTGAGAAACACTACACCACGGCATACTGTAAACCACTGGAGAAGAGTCTACAAGGCAGATACTTCCAGGGCTTCTGTGTTTCCAGAAACTTGAGAGAAAAGCAGCCTGGAGCCACACCATGAGTCCTGGCCATGCAGGGGAACCCTCGGTCGATGCTGGCAGCTCAGAAGGGACTGGAATGATCGTGAACATTTGGTGCCCTGTATCATGTCCTTCATCCCAGCTGGGCTGAGCCTCGTTCCCTAGCAACTCTGCTCCCTCCTGTCCACCCACCATTGCCATGGCAGTTCATTCTTTCTCCCTAGGCTACTAGGATCACTCCCGAATGGTCTGATTCTCCAAGCCTCACAGAAACGACATCTTCTTTCCCTTAACTCCCCTCCAGGGATGGAATTCTCACTGCTTATGGAACAGGACATTGACCTAGAGGTTTCACAATTTATAGCATGCTTCCATTTACCTTTCTTCATCAGATGTTCACTGCCACTCCATGAGGTAGGAATTACTCTCTCCATTTTACAGATGAGAAAACTGAGGCTCAGAGTGTCTGAGTAACTGGCCTTGGGACACAGCTTGCAAATGAAGGAACTATGGTAGGACAGTTAAAGAAGAAACCACCCCCTCCTAACAGACTGCTTTCCACATAAATACTCATAGACCAAACACTCTCCTACCCAGGTTTCTGGACTTTTCCAGATCATTCTATCAGCAGCCTCATTGAAACTTTGTACCTCCTGCTGTTCTAACTGGCATGGGCCCCGAGCTGCTTTACCAGCCTAGATGGGGTTGCTCCATCCTGCCCACATTCTCAGGGATGTCTAGGCTCTTACTGTTTTCTTTCTCACCCACGGACACCTCAGGAGGTCATGGCTTTGCAGCAAAGAGAACTTGACCCCAACGGTTTCTCCAGAAGAAGGCACTGAGTAAACAGAGGAGGTTGTACACACTTGTTCGATTCAGTTTACAATTCTGAGAAAAACGCCAGGAGATACCTGTCACCTCGCCTGCTGGGGCAGTGGTCTGGGGCAAGGCTGGTCATTCTGAACCCCTTCGTCAACCCCCCACAATTCTGTCTTTACATGAAAGTATGTGTTTGTGCGCATCTGGGTATCTTGTGGATGGGTGTAGTGTTCTGATTATGACATCTAAAGTCCAAAGCAGAGAACTACTGGCAATTTCAATTGATTTGACCTAACGTTTTGAAAAATGGAAAATTCCACATTCTTGGGTGATTTGCTCACCGCCCTCCTCTGAAAATTTGCCTTTCAAAACCAACCAGCAACCCAAAAGAACTGTTTGGCTTTTATTTGACAAGTGTCAGCAACGGGCTTGGAAGAAGCAGTCCCTGTTCCAATTACACTCAGGACCTGACGGATCCCACAGCGCGGGTGCGGGGGGCTCACAGCTGGCCTTTTCAGACCCTTATCCGAACCTCTGTTGGCTTCATGTGCTGGCAAGATTGTCAAGTCTCCCCACCACCGCCATAGATCCAGGTGCAAGCCTCTCTCCAGGCCTGGCTTCTCAGCTGGGGAGTGTCTGTGCTGTACTGCCCTCCTCCTCCCCCTCTCTCCCTCCCCAGCCATGCCCCATCCGGTGCCTGGCCCACCGCGGGAATGGCTTGTGCAACGGGTTACGTGAAGGGTGCAATCTTTGGGCCATATTTATTCAAAAATATGGTCCATTGCGTATCTGAAATTGAAGCTTAACCGGGCATCCTGCATTTTATCTAGCAACCCTTAGAGGGCAGGGAAGCTCCCAGAAGGGAGACACAATACCCCGCTGACAGCCCCTCTACCCCACATCTGTCACCAGAGACTCAACCCACAAAAGCCTCAGAGCAGACGAGGGACATACTCACACTTCAGAGAGAATGTCAAGGTCTCGGGGTGAATATCCAAGAGAGAGGGGTGGGCTCCCCACCGTATCCCCCGCCTCTGTGTTCCCTACCTCCTCACAGCCAGGCTGGGTTCTCCAGCACCCAGACCAAGGAGCTAAGCATAAATGACTTACCTAGCCCCCCACACCTCAGCCACCATCACCAGAAGGTCCTGTGCCGCTCACCCTGTGACATCTTCTCCAAGGCACAGCCTCGGAGCAGCGTTTCTGGTCCCTACAGCAGTCTTTTTTAAGAACAGCCTCTGTTCATTTTGACTATGCAAATGATAGACGTGAATGATTATGCAAATAATTCACTGTAAAAAAAAGTTAGAAAATAGAGAAAATTCTAAATAAGAGAACATGATACAATGCAGGGAGGCTGACATGGTCTCTTGCCATCTTTTTAGACACATCTGTGAACTTCTTCCCTAACTAACCTCAGGCTGAATGTCTAGGGGGGTTTTCTCTTGTTATTTTCCCACTCAAATTTTTTTTTTTAATTTGACATCATCACATTCAATTCAAAGTTAGTCAATAAATATTTGCCACATGCCTATGAGCAGTTTTGCGCTGTGTGGGGCGGTGAACAAGCCTGATGCGGTCTCTGCCCTGGGGGGCTGCCTGTTCGGGGTGGGGCTCAGACATGGAACCAGGGCGATCAAAGAGAAATAACCTCTGACGCATCTGCCGTTTAATTCAATTATACATTTTGCTTTTGAGGAAATCTGTTCTTAAAAATGCAGAGAGAATATCTTAAAGAGTTACATTGAAAGTAAATATTTTGTATTTGACTCTAAGTGGTAGAACGTTTCAATGGTAATAATAATGCCTGATTGCATTTTCTCCTTGATTCACAGGAGTCCTGGCTTCCTGGAATTACTATTTAATAAAGCACTTGAGGACCATGGACGCATCCCTAGGGGCAGCATAGAATTCCTTTGTGTGAACAGACCGTAAGGTCTATTATCCATTATTGCTAAATCCCAAAGCCTATTCCAAAAGTTCACTTTTATAATAACAGAGTGATGAACATCTTCGTGCATGAGCATCTGTGTGCAAACCTGACCATCACTCCATAGTCTGATCATTTCAATAATGAGTCTTGGCAGGGACTGGCTAGTTATACACAAAACCCACATCATTGTCCTGGCCACACACTAAGCTACATTTCCCAGGCCCTCTGTAGCGAGGTGTGGGCCTGAGACTCATTTCTGGCTCTCTTAATAATGTCTCAGGCTGGTCCTGGCCCAGGAAACTTCCTGTGCATGTTCTCCTATGTTCTTTCCCTTTCTCTCTCTGTCTCTCTCTCTTTTTTTAATGTAAAGATTTATTTTCTTTATTTGAGAGAGAGAGAGAGAGCATGAGGAGGGGTGGGAAGCAGAAGGAGAGGGAGAGAGAAAATCTCAAGCAGACTCCAGGCTAAACATGGAGCCCAATACAGGGCTTGATCCCACAATCCTGAGGTCACAACCTGAGCCACAACCGACAGTCGGACACCGCCCCCCAGGTGTCCCTCCTTCCCCTTCTTCTAAGAGTCCTCGGAAGCCACATGTTGAAAACGGCAGGGCCACAAGTTAGAAGGAGGCTTGGTCCCTGCATCATCACTTAAAGAGCTAACTCCTCGCTGGTCAGAATCACCCATTTTGAACATTACACATAGAGGACATGAACTTGACTTGCTGTGAGCCACTGAGACTGGAAGCTACATCTGTTAGAGCAGCTAGTGTGGACTGATACAGGAATCCCATCTTCACCGACCACCCTGAATCTAGTCCTTCCTGAGCATCTCAGGGGCTAGATATGCAGTGTCCCCCTCCGCTATCCCCTGCACTCCAAGCTTCCATCCCCTGGTCACACATGCCTTTCCCCTATTTCATTGCATAGCCTATGATCCAGGCCAGTACCTGGCAGTCTTCCTCCCTGGGGACTGGCCTGGCCAAAAAGCTGAGCTCCAGCCGAAGCTGCTTCACTCAGCTTCTCACCCTGCAAGACTCTGAGGAAGGCTACCAGCTTCCTCTCTGGGGACTTGCCCAGTAGCCTCCGCACCTGGGCGGCCAGCACCAATTTCTTTCCATGGTGCAAAAAGAATCTACACAAGCCACAAGATAAATAGCCCCAGAGATTACAAATAACCCATTCTGCAGGCTCGGCGTCTCTCCTTCCTGCCCAGAAGCCTCTGTGTCTCTTTGTCTCTGCATCTCTTTCATCAGCAAGCAAAATGGATAATGTAGCCTTGTTCTGGTGGCTGCGCATGCGGACATCCAAACACATCTGCCCAGCTGCCCAGCGTTTGGGTGAGCGGGGCACGTCGGCTTTGTAGTCCCTCTCTAAAAGCACCTTCCTCTACTGTGGGCTGGGGAGGCTCAGAGGTCCCTCCAAAAGACCGCAGTCTGGGTCCATCATTGTGCTGTGACTGCCATCTTGTGGTAGAGAGGGTGCGAGGCAGCGGAGTGTCCCCAGTAAGCATCAGGAGGACCCAGCCAACAAAGAGCACCGAAAGAGGATGGTCAAGATTAACACTGCTTCCTCCCACTGCCTCTCAAAGCCGTTTCCTTTGCCTGAGCACCCCCTAAAAACAAACAAACAAACAAACAAACAACAACAAACAAAAAACAAAAAAACAAAAACACAAATCCTTGCTTCCAGTCTAGCCTCCCGCAAATCATACACTTTGCAGATTCTCGGCAACCCTCTTTTAGTTTATTTCATTATTATGAAACTGATAGATGCACATTATTACGAAGTTAAAGCAGTACTGAACACTTTGAAGAAGACCGTCAAATCCACCACCAGAACCACCCGCGTGAGTACCTGGGCTAAGTCACTGCGGGCGGGCGTCTCTCCTTGCCACCGCAAGCAAAGACGCAGCATGCCTTCCAGCAGCTCAGGCTGCAGGGGTTCTTGGCTGGCTGTGCCACTTCCTTGGGCAAGCCACTTACCCTCTGTATATCTTGTATCCTCATATAATAGTGGCAACTCCCTCTCCGTATGGCTGTGAGGGCTCAACCCTAAAATATGGAACACGGGCACAGCCCTGGAAAACCTTCGCACATTAGCCATTATTATGGTAGGTGGGTGAACAGATGGAGAGCAAAGTAGACTTTGAGGGGAAGGACATTTAACTACACATGTTACTTTTTACATTAAAAAAAAAATAATAAGTAGGGCGCCTGGGTGGCTCAGTGGATTAAGCCGCTGCCTTCGGCTCAGGTCATGATCTCAGGGTCCTGGGATCGAGTCCCGCATCGGGCTCTCTGCTCAGCAGGGAGCCTGTTTCCTCCTCTCTCTCTCTCTCTGCCTGCCTCTCTACCTACTTGTGATCTCTCTCTGTCAAATAAATAAATAAAATCTTTAAAAAAAAAAAATAAGTAGAACTACCAAGGCGCCTGGATGACTCAGTCAGTTAAGCATCCGACTCTTGAGTTCAGCTCAGGTCATGATCTCAGGGCCATAAGATCGAGCCCCACATCAGGCTCCAAGATCAGCAAGAAGAATGCTCGAGATTCTCCCTCTCCCTCTGCCCCTCCCCACCCTCTCTCTCTTTCTCTCTCACTCTCTAAAGTAAATAAATAAATAAATAAGACCATTATATGATCTAGCAGTTTCACATCTGAGCATTAGTCTGAAGAAAATAAGAAGACTGGGGCACCTAGGTGGCTCAGTGGGTTAAAGCCTCTGCTCAGTGGGAAGCCTGCTTCCTCCTCTCTCTCTCTCTCTCTGCCTGCCTCTCTGCCTACTTGGGATCTCTGTCAAATAAATAAATAAAACCTTTAAAAAAAAAAAAAGAAAGAAAAGAAAAGAAGACATATGAACCTTCGTGTTCACTGCAGCATTATTCACAATAGCTAAGCTATGGAAACAACCTAAGTGTCCATCAAGAGATAAATGGATTAAAAAAATGTAGTGTATCTATATATATGCACACAATGTAATTTTATTCAGCCATTAAAAAACGGAGGAAATCTCCATTTACAACAACACGGATGGACCTTGAGGGCATTATGCTAAGTGAAATAAGCCAGACAGAGAAAGAAAAATACAATCTCTCTTCTGGGTGTAATGTAAAACAACAAACAACCCCCCCCCCCCCCAGAATAAAGGAGCTCACTGATAGGATAGACTGGCAGCTGGCAAAAGCAAGGGGTCAGGGACGGGTAAAAGGGGGGAGGCGGTCAAAAAATACAAAATAAGTGAGAAGTTATTAAACAAGTAAGTCATGGAGATGTGATGTACAGTGTGTGTCTCTACCAGTACCACTGAATTGCGTATTTGAAAGCTACTTGGAGTAGATTTTAAAAGTTCTCATACACAGGGGCACCATCTGTGCATCCGACTCTTGAGTTCAGCTCAGGTCATGATCTCAGGGCCATAAGATCGAGCCCCACATCAGGTTCCAAGATCACCACCACCCAGTAGGGTTAAGTGATTAGTTAAGTGCTCAGTAGGTTAAGTGTCTGTGACTCAGGTCATGGTCCTGGGGTCCTGGGATAGAGCTGTGTGTCGAGTGCCTTGCTCAGTGGGGAGTCTGCTTCTCTCTCTCTCTCTCTTGCCCTCCCCCTACTCTTGGTCAATCTCTCTCTCAAATAAAATTTTTTTTAAATCTTTTTCAAAAGTTCTCATCACACACAAAAAGATGTGTAAGTATGTGTGGGAATGGATGTCAACTAGACTTACTGCGGCGATCATTTCATAATATGTACAAATATCTGACCGTTATGTTGTGTATCGGAAACTAAAAGACCGTTATCTGCAATACTACTTCAAGAAAAACAAAAGTACGGACCACGGGAAGGGTAGGGATGGAGAATCCACAATTGGAGAGGTGAAGAACAGAGTAGCTGAATCCCTCTGTGTCCCCAGGTGACCAGCCATGTGTCTCCAGCCTTGGCTTAGCTGAATCCCCCTAGGTCCCCAGGAGACCAGCTGTGTGTCTCCTGGCTGCTTCCTGGTCCCCAGCCCCCACGGAGGCTGCCCCTGGCAGGACCAATACCCACGAAAGCAGTTCCCGCTCAGCAGGAAAAAGGAGTGCTAAAAACCAACCAGGGAGAAACAGAATTAGGAGAGAAAAGCCATCAGGCTGCTGGCACAAATCTCTGAGGTCCCTGAGCATGGACGCTGGCTCTCACGCACCTTGACCCGGCTCCTCTCTCTTCATCTGGCTTCTCATGGATGCTCTGACACATGTACTGAAGGAACCAGTGGCTGGCAGTTGGACCTGGAAGGCCAGGCCTAGAGAGCCCCCTGCAGGGCATGTCCCCCACTGAGAAGTCACTCCGCCAGGATTCCTGCTTTCTACGAACACATGAGATCCATAACGCAGAGCTCGCACCCAATGCCAGCAGGAAGTACTCATCCTCTGACTTATTGTCTCCATTTTGCGGTTGGGTAAACTGAGGGTCAGAAAGGCAGAGATTTACCTAGGGGCACACGGCGAGTAAGTAACACAGCTGGGGATTTAAATTCAGGATCCATGCTGTCTGACTCCCAGGCTCTTCCAACGGATCCCGTTCTTATAGCAAAGGGAGAGTAATCAATAAGGAAATTCTGGGATCTGACAGGTAGGAATGAGGCAGGAAGGATTATGTCTAATTCCTCTTGTAGACCCGGAGCCCTATGAGAAAAGGAGATGAGCAAGCTAATGGGCTCCCAACAAAGGCCAGCCTTTGATCGGGGCCCCAGGGGCTGAGGACATGGGCACTGCCCCTTGCCCAGACAGGGGCATACACTCTGGGGCCAACACTGTCCCCTTCACCTTTGCTTCCCTCCTTCCAATGAGTGGGAGACCACGTCTGTATAATGAGGCACTGGGAAGGGGAAGAACAGCATTCCCAGAAATCCCACTAGCCCATAGATTTATCACACTCAGGTAGCCCTGAGGGGGCCCCGAGATCTCTGTGTACTAATTTGGCTTTGTAAACAGACACCGGATGCGGGGTCTGAAAACTTGGGTTCAAGTCTCAATCCAGCCACTAACTAGCCTCGTGACCTTATGCAAATCACTCCCCATCTCTGGGCCTCCATTTGCTCAGGAGCGCAGAGGATAAATGAAGAGCTACCTCCGTGGCCTCTTCCAAATCGGACTCTACAGTGCTCTGTGGTGACCCAAGTAGGGTATTGGAAAGGGGGAGTTCTCCTGAGGCTCCCGCTCAGCTGAGCTCATCCCCAGATGTACCAACTGGACGACTAACTGGTTCTGTTTGCCCTCATCCTGTCTACCAAAAAATATGCCTGCACTTTGATTGAAAAAGACATGTCTGATCTTTGCCTTGACTTCATATAAGAAGGACATGAGCAGGGTAGGGGAATGGGGTCTCAGGGATGGGCATTGAGGAGGGCACTTGATAGAATGAGCCCTGGGATCATTGCAACTGATGAGTCTGCATCTTACCCCTGAAACTAATCATACAGTATATGTCAATTAAATTGAATTTAAATTAAAATTTAAAAAATTTTTAAAAGAAAGACATAAGCAGAATGGTCCACAGAAGGTCAGGGGAGACTTGCTGGCCATCTGGACAATCCCCACATTTTACAGGCAAGGGAGATGAAGCCCTCGGAAGAAGATGCAAGGCTGGGAGTGAAGCCCAGGACTCCGGGTCTACCTCCAGGAGTGGGTTCAGGCTTTCTGGGTTATCCTCTCTTCTGAATCAGACTTCCCAGGACCAGTGGGGTCAAAAGGGTGCTAGTGGCACGGCGTGCACAGAGTAAGAATGTGGAAATCATGAATTCTAGGAATTCAGATGTATTAGAGCCCAATTATTTACATGATCTCAGCAATGGCAATTTCTTATATCTGGAGTTAATTAAATAGTTTTTCTCTCATATAAGAAAGTCAACACAATGCAATGGTTCACTCTGTAGGTCTAAAGAAAGCAACAGAACCTGCCCTCCCAAACACAAACACCCAATTTTGAAGCTATTTCTAAAGAATTCCCAAACCCAGGAAAACCTACAAATAATCCACCAGATGTTCTTAAAATCTCTAGAGAAAAAAAAGACTGGGCTTTTTAGTTAAAAGTCAAAGGTTCAGGGGCACCTGGGTGGCTCAGTGGGTTAAGCCACTGCCTTTGGCTCAGGTCATGATCTCAGGGTCCTGGGATCAAGTCCCGCATTGGGCTCTCTGCTCAGCAGAGAGCCTGCTTCCTCCTCTCTCTCTCTCTGCCTGCCTCTCTGCCTACTTGTGATCTCTCTGTCAAATAAATAAATAAAATCTTTTTTAAAAAAGTCCAAAGTTCAAATCTCAATGCTACCACTTACTACTTCTATGAACTTGGGCCAGTTCCCAAATGCCCAGTTCTCTGTTTCCTCATCTGTGAAATGAGCTAATACCTCCTAGCTCACAGGCAGTTGTGGGATCAAAGGAGATGCAAAGTCTCCTACTATAGGCTCCCAGGGGATGTGGCAGTAGGTCATAAAAGCCGACAGAGACTGGGTAACCTCAGGGAGCCAGGCCCTGTCCCAGGTACTTTACCTGCACTATCTCCACATATCTCCAGGAGACATGTATCATTATTATTTTTGTTTCCATAGACAAGGAGTAAGAAACACCAAGGAGCTAGAAATTTGCCCAAGATGACATAGCCTCTGAAGGGCAAGGCCATAGGGTGGGCTCCAGAGAAAACATTCTTTTTTGTGTTTTTAAGTTCTATTTGTTTATTTTAGAGAGAAATCGAGAGCACAAGCAGGGGAAGGGGCAGAGGGCCAATGGAGAGAGAAAATCCATAAGCAGACTCCCCACCAAGCATGGAGCCCAACATGGGGCTCGATCTCAGGACCCTGAGATCCTGACCTGAGCTGATACCAAGAGTCGGACGCTTAACCAGCTGAGCCACTCAGGGGCCCTTCCAGAGAAAATGGGCTTAACCACTCCACCCTATTTTCTCCCTGAGTGACAATGTCATTTACTTCAGAAGGGTGGTTTAAAAAAAAAAAAATCAATCAATCAATCAAAATAAAAACAGAGGAGAGACAAATTGAAAGAAACAGACATACCTTATAAGAAATGAGTTGACCCAAACACCCCTTTGCAAACCTGCCCACGTTGCACTTTTTCACGGCACAGAAGCAGAGAGGCGTTATCCTGAACCAGGGGCGGTAGGGGCCGGGGAAGTTCAGTCTCACCCCAGCTCCAGCACACTCATGCTCTGAAGACATCCCCACTTTCGTGTGCAGGCTCCATGGTAAGACTGCTTTCCACAGGCCATGCCACTCAGTTCTCACTCTCCCTGGGATACAGGGATACCACTCACCTCATTGTACAGAGGAGGGCTGGAGAGAAACAGAGCCAAGCTGCAAACCCAGACAGGCCTGAGGCCAAAGCTCTGGGCTGCTACTCTGAGCCACTTCCCACTATAGGGTCCCACAAGGAGTTGTAATAGAATATGACGGTCGGGAGCAGAGACTCTGGGGTGAAATCTAGGTAAAACGGGCCAAGGGTGTTAGGGAAAGAGGTTAAAGCATCACAATCCATATACTGCCCATTGGATGTATCTCTATCCAGTGACAGAGTCCCCCCAAGAGTGGGGGATGTGAGTTGGTGAACGTGAGAGCCGGGGCATGGTGTACAAGGCAGGTGACACATCAGATGATCAACAGGGACCTGAACTCCAGCCAGAAAATCATATTCTGCTTTCTGAGGTCCCTGGGGAAATTCACACACACACCAGCCTGCCACTGGGCATGCAGTGGTTTAACATAAACAGCTCTATGGCACAGGACAGCCCCTCACCCCATCCCCTCTAGCCAGGTGAGCCAGACCTTGCTCCCTGGCTCCAAAGTCAGCGTCAAAATCAGCAACAGACGTCAGTACAGCCAGACACGGGGTTTGCAAAGGAAGAAGTTCAGTGCAACAAAAGAGCTGGCCCCCCTTCTGTATGTGCATTCTTAGTGGCCCCTAACCTTGGCCATACAATGGAATGACCTAACAGGTTTTTACAAAATCAATACTCTCTTGGGATGGGACCTGGAGATTGGTATGTCAAAACTTCACCAGGGTCCAAATGTGTGGCCAGAATCAAGAACCCACACTTGATTCACCAGCCGCTGTGTCTTATCTAGGATGGCCTCTGGGAGCCAGTCGCTCAAAATGGGCTCCATGGACACATAGCATTGGTGTCACCTGGGACTTTGCTAGAAATGCAGAAACACAGCTCCCACCCCAGAACCAGCAGCTTAGACTTTGACCATTATCACTCACCCATCGCTTCCTACTGGGCCAGCCTACAGCTACTCAAAACTCCACTCCCTCAGCCCAAGACAGGCACCAAGATGTGATGCAGGAATTCCTGAGTTAAATCATGCTCAGGGGGCACTGGGTGGCTCAGCCAGTTAAGTGTCTGCCTCTGGCTCAGGTCATGATCCCGGGGTCCTGAGATTAAGCCCCAGGACATGATCCCTGCTCAACGGGGAGCCAGCTTCTCCCTCTCCCCCTCCCAATGCCTCTGTCCACCCCCTACCCCTGCTCATGCTCTCACTCTCACTCTCTCTCAAGTAAAATAATTTTTAAGAAAATCTTAAAAATATATAAATAAGAGAGGAAGCAAGATAGCAGAGATATAGGAGACTAAAATAGCATTAGGTCCCAGGAGTTCAGCTAGATAGTTATCAAACCATTCCGAACACCTACAAACTCAACAGGAGATTGAAGAGAAGAGAGCAGCAATTCTAGGAACAGGAAATAGACCACATTCTGAAAGGTAGGACATGCGGAGAAGTCAATCCAAAGTGACAGGAAGATAGACCGCGGGGGAGGGGCTGGCTCCTCGCAAGTGGTGGAGCAACGGAGCACAAAATCCAAACTTTTAGAAGTCTGCTCCACTAAGGGACATTGCTCCATAGGGTAAGCAGGGGTGGAGCCCTTGCAGGGATAGTGTGGTCTCAGGACCCATGGGGTCACAGAAAGATTGGGGGTGTCTGAGTGTGCCAGAGCTCCCAGGTACTGGAGCAGGGAAGCCGACTACAGAGACAGAGCCAAGGAGTGAGCTCTCAGCTCAGGGTTACCTTAAACCATGATCCACAGCACAGTTGGGACACTGCTCTTTGAGCAGGGACCCCACAAGTGGCAGATGCAGGGAGACTCACCTTCCTCCCTAGGAGGAACAGCTCAAGAGTGGGTGGCAAGAATTGGCTGGGTTTAGAGACTCCAAACTGGGCCGTGTGTGGGAGACAGAAATGCTCAGTCACAGGCCGGGTGAGCATGGAGCGTGGCCGGAGACCAGGGAGACAGGAGGGATTGACTGCTTTTCTCTGAGGGCACACTGAGTGGGGGCCCTGAGCTCTCGGCTCCTCCTGACTGGAGATTGGGAAGCCGCCATATTCAGTCCCATCATTCAGAGCTCTACGGAAACCATTTAGGGAACAAAAGCTCCTGAGAGCAAAACCGAGCAGATTACTCAGCCCAGTCCCTGACAAGGGTGGTGCAATTCCACGTCGGGCAAAGACATTTGAGAATCAGTACACCAGACCCCTCCCACAGAAGATCAGCAAGATCATCCAGCCAAGACCAAGCTCACTGATCAATGAGAACTGCAGAACCCCAGAGATAGGGGAAAGCAACACATAGAATTCATGGCTTTTTCCCCATGATCCTTTAGTTTTGCAAAGTTAATTTATTTTATTTTATTTTTTTCTTATTCTCTTTTTTTTAACTTTTCTTCTTTCCTCTTTTAATGGTTTTTAACTATTTTATCTTATCAATGCCTTTTTTTTTAATCTTTTTAAATTTTCATGGTTATGGTCATATTTTATCCCTTCATTGTATTTAACCTTTTGTTTTTTATATACACATAGGGTTTTTTTTCTTTAAAATTTTGGGATATAATTTCTTCTAATAGATCAAAATATACCCTAAATCTAGCTCCAGCCTGATCACATTCTCTCCTCTTTTTTTTTTCTTTTTCCAACCAACTTATTAAGTCCTTTCTTAGAATCTTTTCTAATTTTCATCTTTACAGTCATATTCCATTCCTTCATATTCCATTCTTTCATCCTTTTACCCTTAATTTTATATATATAAGTTTTTCTTTCTTTAAAATTTTGGGAGGTAGTTTCTTCTAAGAGACCAGAATACACCCAAAATCAAGTGGGTGGCTCTGTTCTATTCACCAGTCTAATATATATTATTTTTATTTTTTATTTTTTTATTTTTCTCCCCCTTTCTTCTCCCCCCAGTTTTGGCTCTCTTCTGATTTGGTTAGCATATATTTTTCTGGGGTCTTTGCCACCCTTTAGTATTTTACTCTCTCATTCATATATTCTTATCTGGATAAAATAACAAGGCAGAAAAACTCACCACAAAAAAAGGAACAAGAGGCAGTACCAAAGGTTAGGGACCTAATCAATATGGACATTGGTAATATGTCAGAACTAGAGTTCAGAATGACAATTATCAAGGTGCCAGCTGGGCTCAAAAAGGGCATGGAGGATATTAGAGAATCCCTTTCTGGAGAAATAAAAGCCCTTTCTGGAGAAATGAAAGAACTAAAATCTAACCAAGTTGAAATCAAAAAAGCTATTAGTAAGGTGCAATCAAAAATGGAGGCTCTTACTGCTAGGATAAATGAGGCAGAAGAGAATTAATGATATAGAAGACCAAATGACAGAGAATAAAGAAGCTGAGCGAAAGAGGGACAAACAGCTACTGGACCACAAGGGGAGAATTTGAGAGATAAGTGATACCATAAGACAAAATGATATTAGAATAATTGGTATTCCAGAAGAAGAAGAAAGAAAGAGAGAGGCAGAAGAAATTATAATAGAGAACTTCCCTAATATGGCAAAGGGAACAAGCATCAAAACCCAGGAGGCACAGAGGACCCCCTTCAAAATCAATAAAAATAGGTCAATACCCTGGCATCTAATAGTAAAACTTACAAGCTTAGTGACATACAGAAAATCCTGAAAGCAGCTCGATACAAGAGGTCTGTAACATACAATGGTAGAAATATTAAATTGACAGCAGGCTTACCCACAGAGACCTGGCAGGTCAGAAAGGACTGGAATGATATATTCAGCACACTAAATGAGAAAAATATGTAGTGAAGAATACTATATCCAGCTAGGCTTTCATTGAAAATAGAAGGAGAGATAAAAAGCTTCCAGGAAAAACAAATATTAAAAGAATTTGCAAACACCAAACCAGCCCTACAGGAAATATTGAAAGAGATCCTCTAAGCATAAAGAGAGCCTAAAAATAGTAGACCAGAATATACAGTAACAGTCACCTTACAGGCAATACAATGGCACTAAATTCATATTTTTCAATAGTTACCCTGAATGTAAATGAGCTAAATGCCCCCAATCAAAAGACATGGGGTATCAAATTGGATAAAAAAACAAAACCCATTGATATATTGTCTACAAGAAACTCATTTTAGGCCCAAAGACACCTCCAGATTTAAAGTAAGGGGATGGAAAACAATTTACCATGCTAATGGACATCAAAAGAAAGCTGGATGGCAATCCTTTTATCAGATCAATTAGATTTTAAGCCCAAGACTACAATAAGAGATGAGGAAGGACACTATATCATACTCAAAGGGTCTGTCCAACAAGAAGATCTACCAATTTTAAATATCTATGCCCCTAACATGGGAGCAGTCAACTATATAAACCAATCAATAACAAATCAAATAATCAAAGAAACACATCAACAAATAATAACAATAATAACAAATCAAATAATAAATTAAAGAAACACATTGACAATAATACAATAATAGTAGGGGACTTTAACATCCCCCTCACTGAAATGGACAGATCATCCAAGCAAAAGATTAACAAGGAAATAAAGGCTTTATTTTTTTTAAGATTTTATTTATTTATTTGACATATAGAGATCACAAGTAGACAGAGAGGCAGGCAGAGAGAGAGGAGGAAGCAGGCTCCCCACTGAGCAGAGAGCCCAATGTGGGGCTCGATCCCCAAACCCTGGGATCATGACCTGAGCCGAAGGCAGAGACTTTAACCCACTGAGCCACCCCGGTACCCTGGTAATAAAGGCTTTAAATGACACACTGGATCCATGAGTGAATGAATGGATAGGGACGGTGGTATCTCTAATCTATACCATGGAAACTTAGTCCACCATGAGAAAGGGGTACTTGCCATCTGCCACAACACGGATGGACCCTGAAGGCATAGCCAGAGAAAAACAAACACTGGATGAGTTCCCTTATGCTTGTTTTCTAAAAGAGCCAAACTCATAGAAACAGACTACAATGGTTGTTACTTGGGGCTGGGGGGGTGGGGAGGAAAGAGGGAGATGTTGGTCAAAGGGTCTAAACTTCCAGTTACAAGATGAATAAGTTTGGGGGAATCCAATAATACTGTCTTAGATAATTCACAGTTGTCAAGAGAGTAGATCTTAACCGTTCTCACCATAAAAAGGAAATTGTAGTTTTGTGATGTGAAGGAGGACTTAGCTAACACTACGGTGGTAATCATATCACAGTATTTAAGTGTGCACCTGAAACTGAACACAATGTCATGTATCAGTTACAGCAGACACCACTTTCCATGGGGGTTATATTCCATGACCACCCCATGGATGCCTGAAACCACAGATAGTGCCAAACACTATGTGTACTGTGATTTCTTCCTACACATACATACTTATGATAAAGTTTAATTTATAAATGAGGCACAAGAAGAGATTCACCACAATAACTAATAGTAAATAGAACAACTATAACAATACACTGTAATAAAAGTTATGTGAATGTGCTCTCTCTCTCTCCCTCTCTCTCTCAAAATATCTCACTGTGCCATAGTCACCCTTCTTCTTGTGGGGCTGTGCTATGACAAATCACCCATGTGATGAGAGGAAGTGAGTGAATGACGCAGGTGTTGTGAAGTTCTATTAGGTTACTATTGATGTTCTGACAATACGTCTGAAGGATCCTCTATTTCCAGACCACGCTTGACCACAGGTAACAAACTTCAGATAAAGGGAGAGGATTGTATATCTCAATAAACCATTTCCCATTCCCCCTGCTGAGAGGGCAATGAGCTCACCAAAATCATTTTACAATAGGGAGAATGAGGCCCAAGGCCAGGAAGACTATCCAAGTCCAAGGTTGTGTAAGCAAGTATGTAACAGAACTAGGCCCCAAGACTTCCAAGCGCAGCCTGCTGCAGGATTCCTAGAAGAAAACTTCCTTCACTTGCCTCTGTAAGATCATCACATCCAAACGGGGTTGACTGGGACTGGTTCTCAGAAACCATCAAACTATGAGCATGACAAAGAAACCCCACCCTCCAGATGCTGGAATGGCTTGGCGAGAAGGGCCCTTTGGGATCTTCTGCTCAAACCCCCTCATTTTACTCAAACACCAAGCCCAGAGAGGGGAGAAGCTATCCCAAGAGCATCAGAGTCTGGGAAGGAATCAACTTGAACTTGGGTCTTCTAGCTTTAATTCTACTTTCCCACAAAGCTACAGTTCTTCAGTTGTGAGTGTTATGGACTAACTGTGTTCCCCCTGCCAAAATTCACAGTTTGAAGTCCTAACCCCCGATGGGACTATACGGGGAGTAGGGCTTTAAGAAGGTAATTACAGCTAAGTGACCCCATCCGGGTGAGGTCCTAACGCAATAGACCTTGTAAGGTCCGTGGCACGAAAAGGGAGAGAGAGTGGAAGAGAGCATGCACGGAAGAAGGGCCATGGGAAAACAGAGCAAGAAAGTGGAGACAGGCCAAGGGAAGAGGGTCAAGAGAAACCAGCCCTGTCTTCACCTCGACCTAGACCTCCAGCCTCAGAACAGTGATAAAATAAATGTGTTGTTAAGCCATCCTGTGGGTAGCATTTTGTTACTCAGCTCTAGTAGACTAATACAGTAAGGGTCTCCCTCAGGCCATCTCAAGTATCGGGCATTGATAATTCTGAGGCTAGCTGTGGTCTGAGACGTGCTACCCTGGGGACCCCTCCACTGGGGTGCCTCTCACACACATGTTCAATCACAGATCATACCAAAGGCCTATGAGCTAATTAGAGACTTATCAGAGGACTGGGGGAGAGGAATAGACAATAACGAAGAATCAGGACCCTTGAACATAGTGAAAGAAAGTGTTTTGTTATTTCCAGTGTTCTTAATTCATGTGTAATTTCTTATTCCTGAAGTTCAGTTGTTATTTCCAATTACTAGGGACAGTTACTATTATCACAGATCTTTAGAACAGCAAAGACATTCAAAAGCCCCACTTGCAAATGAAGAATCAGAAGTTCAGAAAGGTTGTGGGACTTTCCTAAGGTCTCCCAGCAAACAGGTGGCAAGGCAGGGACTTGGAATGATGCGAGTCCTAACTGCCCCACACAGGGACACGTGACCAGGATGGTAGCAGCCCCACGTGGCCTCTCCATGCCACCTCTTGGTTCATCCACGCCAGGTCCAAACCACTGGCCTCAGCAAGAACCTCCTCGACGGGGTTTCCCTTCATTTCAATGCAAGCATCCTTGGAATGATGACGTTCTTCTGGGCCCCTGCCCACCACCCTTACCCCTTCCTCACACCCGGCTAGACAGTCATGTCATCGAGACTGTCCCCACCTCATCCCTCTCCGGGGGGAAGAAGGAGAAATGTGCCACCGAGAAGCGGGCTCTGTGTGGACATCCCAGACAAGCCAGCTATGGTGGCACAGGAGCCATGCAAGGGTGAGCAGTTGGGGAGACACAGATTTCCCAGGAATGTAGACGGCCTCCCCTCGGCTGCCCCACCAAGCAGGGCCAGCCCCCACTTCACATCTTACCTCCTCCTTTCTGGCACTTAGAAGGATTCTAAAGCCTGGACCTCAGCACCAACAATAGGCCCAATTGCTCAAGCACAGTTTCTCACATTCCCTTTTTCTCTTCTTCTGTACTGGGGCCCCTGGACAGCCTTGGGAGGACATTATAAGCTATCATTGTGCCCACTTTTAGGACACTGAGGGTCCAAGAAGGAAGGCGACTAATCCGAGAACAGCTGGTGACGCGGCAGAGCCAGGTTAAGGACCCAGAGGACCTGATTCCAGCCCCCTGCCTCTCTGCCACACCAGCTCTTCCTGGAATCTCTCCGTTACACAAATCCTTTTATGTCCCTGCCTTGCTTAAAACCCTTCTGTGGCTCCCCATTCCCCCAGGCCCAAATCCCAGCTCCTGAGCCTGGCTAGGAGGATCCTCATGACCTGGCCCCTCCCTACTTCTGCTACCATCCCTCCCACTTTGAGCCCTACAACTTGCCTCTGTGCCTTTGCCAATGCTGTTCCTTCCGCCAGACATGCCCTTCCCCTCCTTCTCCACTTGGCACATATCCAAAAGTCTCTAGCCTTATTCAACCAGAAAAGAGTGAGTCAATCTTGCCTACCTCTGCCTTTCCCTGTAACTGTGTCTGGGGTTGTAGATGCCACAGCTGCCCCTCATTGTTGCCCTTTCCAACCAGGCTATGAATGCCTGAAAGGCGGAAACTGGTTCTCGGCCACCTCTGACTCCCCAGCCCCCAGCAGAGCAGATGCAAACGGCTGGCTCCAGGGACTGGAGTGAATTCCAGCTGCTGCCCACCAAGCTGCACGGATACAGGGACCCAAACCCCAAAACCAGAGACTCTGGGAACAAGCGTGCAAGAATGCAAATATGCAGACAGACCCTTGGCAAAGCTGATCCTCTCCCTGCATTAGGAACCCATGAAAGGCTCCAGCAACAATCACGCCTTCAACCGTAATAGCAGAATGTCTACGTGTTCCTGAGGGGTGGGGAGTTGTCTTTCCTGAGGATTTCGCTCCTGCCAGTCCCAACAAGTCAGAATGAGCCAAGTTCTTCGGCAGATACCAGAGAGACTGCATCCGTGAGGCCAGCGCAGACCCTGGAAACAGAGAGAAGCTCTATAAACTCACGGGGTCCTTGGGTCCTCACCGCACACCCTGTGACGGCTGCCCTTCCAAGGGCGGGAAAGGCCATAAAAGAACAAAATCTAACTGGTTAAGGCTGCTGCTTCCCAGCAGATGACTGAAACCGGAGCAATGGCTTCTAATAGGATTAACATACTTACAGCTAAGCATGGGATGATTAAGGCTGGTGGTGGGAGGCAAGGGATCAGCAGCGCTCGACGGTACACCTCTGATGAATTAAATCATGATGTCCAAATCTGAGTGCTCGGCATCAGAATTTTGTAAGCCGGCAGATGATTCTAATGCCCAGGCATGGTTGAACCTCCCCGGCCTAGATGCCCGGTTGGGAGCAGTGGCAGGCAAGGTCATTCCTTCATCCTACTTCCTTCCCTGAGACTGGCTCCTGCCCGTCACAGGCCAAGTGCAGGTGGATGATAGAAGGAGCTGTGCTCTGGCATCCTGAAGCCCACCATCTGCTCCCGGAGCCATGAGGCCTGGCCTCTGAGAACGAGGCTACGGTAACAGGCAGCGGAGGACGGCATCCAGGACACGGAGGCCCAGGCTTGGGTGAAAGACCCCTCCCCTAGAAAGACCCCTCCCTTAGTAGACAGATAGGATAACTAACCGCTTGTTTGCTTTTCTGTAAACCGCTGGCTTTTAGGTATAGACCAGGTTATTAATTAGGTTATTAATTGCTTATTAATTGCTCTTTTGCCCTTCTGTAACCGCTTGGCTTATAGAAATAATAGAGACGCCATGATGGCATTCCTACCTTCCCCCTTCTTGTTCCCCTTTCCCGCCTCTCTCCTCCCGCGCGCGGGCCCTCAAAACCAATCAGCTTGTTCCCCCTTCCCGCCTCTCTCTTCGCGCGTGCAGGTCCCCAAAGCCAATCAGCAAACTCCACGTATGCCTTTTTCAAAAGTTCTAACTGTCAACCAATCAGTTGTGCCCCACCCAAAACTTGTTTGTACCTGTCTATAAAAACCCGGCACCACCCCAGCCGGGTGTGCTCAGCTAGCAGGAGCTGCTGACCACCCGCAGGCGCCTGCGTAACAATAAAGAACCTCTTGCTGATTGCATCCAGTGGCAGTGTTGGATTCTTGGGTAAGGGATCCGCGGGTCTTTCAGGGGACCCCACGGTCATGGAAAAAATAAAAGGTGAGGGAACTCAGAATAAAAGAATTAGGATTAATCATGAAGATCAGCTCATAAAAGTGAATCTCATTTTAAGTCCTCTGGACTGTAAGATCTTTCAGAAGCTGAAGCCTGTCTGTCATTTTCTTTTTTTTTTTTTTTTAAGATTTTATTTATTTATTTGAGAGAGAGAGAGTGAGCACAGGGGTCAGGGGATAGAGGGAGAGGGACCAGAATATGCCCTGCTATAGGGCTCAGACCCATAACCCTGAGATCACAACCAGAGCTGAAGTCGCTCAACCGACTGAGCCACTAGGTGCCCCTGATCTGTCATTTTCAGCTGCACCCGCAGGGCCAGGAAAGACAGGCATTCGGGACCTCCCTGAACCCTCCCACCAACCAGTGGAGAGCGGCGGGGGGGGAGGGGGGGCCGGGGGCGGTGCACTGGGATCCGCCCAAGTCAGTACAGAAGACTCCAACAACTCTGGATCTTTGAAGCATGGAGGGATTTCGTAAAGGAAACTGGGTGCTGCGAAGTCACTTGGAAGGTTGGGATGAGCAGGTCCTCCTCTAAGTGCCCAAGACTGATTTCTTGAATAAGGACTGGTTGACTCCAGGAGAGGCTCCCCCAAGGCTGACACTAGAACTTCTGGGTCCACGGTGCAGCCCCATCACCGTGAGTCAGAATCCAGGACCACATAAAGGAGGGCCTGCTCAGTCTAGGCTGTCTTCCTGTGCTGCAGAGCTGGGGAAGCTAAAAATCTACACTGGCCAGATGCCCTTGCAGTGAGGGTTCAGGCTGCAACGTAGGCTTTGTTGATTGGAGGCACCTGCCCGAGATTTGGATGGCCAAGAGCTTCTTCCAGAACCTTCTGCTGGCGAGCGAGGACATGGGAACTCGAGGCTTTGGGGCAAAGGCATAGGGTCCCGTTGCCAGCCTCCCGGGGCCAAGGCTACTTATCACAGAATCAGAAATGGATATCAAGGAGCTATACTGAAAACCAGGGACAAGCTCGTCAAGTTTGAGCAATGGTTCCCAAACCCTCTCCTTGGGCACAAGCCCCAGATGTCTGGCAGGTGGGGAGTTGGGAGAAAACATTCAGCCCGGTCATCATGGCAACTTTTGCCCCTGATTATCCTATCTCGAGGTCCTTGGGTGTTTCCCCACCTTTCTTCAGTCTTAAAAATCTGCCCTTTACAAATGGGATCTAAAACCTCCTTCAAATAAGGAGGCTGGGAAGACAGCACAGTAGGAGGACCCTAAGCTTGCCTCATCCCACAGATAAAACTCCAGGCAACGTACGGCTGACTTCCTTCTTTCCCATCTCTAAGGCAGACAAGAAGAGAACATTTTAGGGGAAGACA
Source organism: Mustela lutreola (assembly GCF_030435805.1). Classification (NCBI taxonomy): domain Eukaryota; kingdom Metazoa; phylum Chordata; class Mammalia; order Carnivora; family Mustelidae; genus Mustela; species Mustela lutreola. Next base: position 26,404,209 of record NC_081304.1, on the reverse strand, counting down.
GAGAGGGTATAAATTCAGATGAGGATTAGAACTAATGGAATTTTCTTTATTCTTTTCATTCTCTTTGCTTTCTATGATTACTGGAAAGCATGAATGATCTACAAGGGTCATCCCTTCACCAAGCACCTTAATCCTTGCTAATTCTGAGCCACGGCATGCACAGGGGACTAGGGGGCTAGTTAGCTAGATAATGACCGAATCGATGCTTGGATAAATTGGTAGTTAGATAAAAGCAGAAGGAAAGAGGGACAGAGACAGGGAGAATAAATGTTTAACAGTCGACCAGCAAGGTCAGGACTGGAACAAACACTGTCTCCCCAGAAATGTCAGGAAGAACAGTGTGATTTCAAGGAAGCTACTGGGGTATACATCAAAAAATATTCAAATTGATTCCAAAGATATGGCAGCAACAAGAAATAACGGTCACCAAACTGCAAAATGGCAAACAGGGTAATTATGAACCTTGGGAATTCGAAACAGAAGAGGAGGGGCGCCTGGGTGGCTCGGTGGGTTAAGCCTCTGCCTTCAGCTCAGGTCATGATCTCAGGGTCCTGGGATCGAGCCCCACGTCAGGCTCTCCACTCAGTGGGGAGCCTGCTTCCTCCTCTCTCTCTGCCTGCCTCTCTGCCTACTTGTGATCTCTCTCTGTGTGTCAAATAAATAAATAAAATCTTTTAAAAGAAAGAAAGAAAGAAAGAAAGAAAGAAAGAAAGAAAGAAAGAAAGAACAGAAGAGGAAGCCAAATGGAGAGACCTATGAAAATCCTTCATACTTCTATCCATCACCAGGTTCAAAGTCAAGTTCAAACCAATCAGGGAAACCCCTGAGAGATGGCTGCAGCTCCAAGAAATCCTACCAAGGCCACAAATCCTACCAATCCACCACCCCACAAGGGGGTGCCCTGCTTCTTGGCCGAGATGTTCCTAACCACCCTCCCCAGAGCAGAGGCTCCCCCCTGCTCAGGTCCCAGGGGCCCATCCCCGAACCTTGGAGAAACCCTCCAAAATTAAAGGATTGCTTTGGCAGGTTCCTGCTCTTGCCCAGTCATGTACTTCCAAAATGGAGAGTAAGCAGCAATAGTGGGGTCCAGCTGCCCTACATGGGTCTAGGAAGTCCATGTGGCCCCCTCACACCCCAGAGCAAAGGCAGCTTCAGACTGGAAGAGCAGGTTCACCACCCAGCCTTCCTCGTTGTCCTCCCACCGAGGTGAGGAGGTCCCAGTACTGGGGCTAGGCCTTCGCCCTGTTGTCCACCTGTAATAGCGTGCTCTCATAAATGGCTCCCTGGTCCTACTGAATATTTACTGAGCACCTGCCAGCTCCGGGCCCTCCTCCCACAGACAGCCTATCCTGCCTGAGGCCTGCCTCACTCTTGCTGCCCCTCTCCCGGAGACGTGTGGTGGCAGATGCTCTGTTATCCAGAGAGAGACCACCACGCCCGCAGAATCCTAAGGATCTCCCTCACCAAGGTTCCTGCAGCTGGTTTCTGCCCACGTCAACCCTCTTCACTGAATTCCAGCCCCACCCCTGTTTCAGGCCACCTGCCAGAGCTCACTGGACTTCTCCCGTCTTCCCACCGCATCTTTCTCCCTCTGCAGAGTATTGCTTGGGGGGACAGACACAGACTCTAGAAACAGACTGCCCTGCCCATCTGTTGTGCGACCTTGGGAAAGTTCCTTTGCCTCTCTGAACCCCGTCTACAGAATGAGGACAACAGCTTCACCGGGCCATGGAGAAAATTCAAGGGACGGCATGCATCCTCGCGGAACGCCACGGCTGGCACAGAGGGAGGGCTCCCCAAAGGCCAACTCCCTTTCTCTCGCCCCCTCCCACCCCAGATGGCCAGTAACTAGTCCTCCTCTCTCAGTCCAGAGATGTAACAGTGGTCATTAAAACAAATTTGTCACTTGATTCTATAGCCAGGTGGCACATGACAGCCAATAATTTTTCACATGAAAAATGACTCTGCTAATTGAAAAACATCAGAAAGATTGAGGTTTACACAAATGTTCAGCTCCGTTTATTTTTTCTAATTTACTTTTCAGCAGTCAGTGAGAACTTAATGAGCTCTCGTTTACGGCTTCCTGGCTATTTATAGGTATTAGCGCCCGTGGTGTTCTAGATGTCTATACCAGAGCATCGGGCCTGTGCGACACAGCCAGCAGGGAGCAGTTACAGTGCCCAGAAGAATTCCAGGTGGGAATTCCAGGAAATTTCAGGAAAACACCTCGGACACTCCTCTACATCAGCCAGATTCTGTTTTCCTTTCTTGGCCTGCATTTTTCTGTCTTGCAAGTCTTTTTATTGTTTTCACTGGTAGGAAAGGAAAGTAGGTAACATTGACCGAGCAGGTAATCTGTGCCGGGCACTGGGCTGTGCCTTCGGCATGGGTCACCTCAGCTCATGCTCATCGCCATGCCCTGAGGAAGGGGCCACAAGGAAGCCTATTTCCAGAGGACAGAACTGAGAGAAGACTGGAAATTCAGACACCCGGCTCTCTCTCTCTCCAGAGCCCATTTTTTTTTAATTTATTTTCAGCATAACAGTATTCATTATTTTTGCGCCACACCCAGTGCTTCATGCAATCCATGCCCTCTCCAATACCCACCACCTGGATCCCCCAACCTCCCACCCCCCGCCCCGCCACTTCAAACCCCTCAGATTGTTTTTCAGAGTCCATGGTCTCTCATGGTTCATCTCCCCTTCCAATTTCCTTCAACTCCCTTCTCCTCTCCATCTCCCTTTGGCCTCCATGCTATTTGTTATGCTCCACAAATAAGTGAAACCATATGATAATTGACTCTCTCTGCTTGACTTATTTCACTCAGCATAATCTCTTCCAGTCCCGTCCATGTTGCTACAAAAGTTGGGTATTCCTCCTTTCTGATGGAGGCATAATACTCCATAGTATATATGGACCACATCTTCCTTATCCATTCGTCCATTGAAGGGCATCTTGGTTCCTTCCACAGTTTGGCAACTGTGGTCATTGCTGCTATTAACATTGGGGTACAGATGGCCCTTCTTTTCACTACATCTGTATCTCTGGGGTAAATACCCAGGAGTGCAATGGCAGGGTCATAGGGAAGCTCTATTTTTAATTTCTTGAGGAATTTCCACACTGTTCTCCAAAGAGGCTACACCAACTTGCATTCCCACCAACAGTGTAAGAGGGTTCCCCTTTCTCCACATCCGGTCCAACACATGTTGCTTCCTGTCTTGCTAATTTTGGCCATTCTAACTGGTGTAAGGTGATATTTCAATGTGGTTTTAATTTGAATCTCCCTGATAGAGCCCATTTTTTAATTACCGTGTCTAGAGAGTTTCATTCTCTTTTCAGCAAGCAGAGCATCACTGGCAAGCTCTGTTTCTTTGAGGCGGGAGATGGGGAAGGAAAGAGCACCAGGCCAAGAGTCAGAAGACCACAATTCAAGTCCTGCATCTGCCGAGAGTCCCCAGGACCTTGAGCAAGGCCTTCTCTGCCTCTGCCTCTAAGTTTAGCAATCTGGGGTAGGTTTGGAGATGGACCACGGATGCCTGTCCTTCTTTGCCTCTGGCTGACCAGCCACCAAGGACTGAGGAATTCGAGGCTGGTACTAATGGCCAGCGTTGTACCCAACAAAGCCAAAAGGAAGAGCCCTCTGACAAAGCTGGAAGGGCAAACACAATTGGACAGAGGGCAGAGAGGAAGCCTCCCATCCCTCCCAAATTTAGAGCTTAGAAACCCACAGGACAGGAGGCTGTCTCCCCCAACAGGCATGGTTGAGGACAGAGTTCCTTGATTGTGGGGGCGAACAAGTCAAAAAGACCCCAGGAGCCCTACCCACCAGGAAAACCTGACCAAACCAATCCTCAGTAAAGAAAAATAAGTAAGAGGCCAGAGAAAGGAGAAAGGATGCTCCTGGGCCACCTTCCCTGAACAGAGAGTCCTGATGGCAGGCGTTCCCTCCTCTCCAGGCCAAGCTGGGCGCCTGGGCAGAGGAGGAGAAAGAGCCCCTCAGTTTCCTCCCCTGGAAAGGAAGGGACTGGGCCACGGAGGCAAGAGGCCAACTGGAAGGCCTAGAAAGCCCAGGAGCAGAGATGGAAAGTGAATGGATTGAGAGGTTTGTTGGTATCTGGCTGCAGATCAGAGCTGCCATTGGAGAGAGGGTGGAGCATCTGGTTTCAAGAGATGGGTGATAATGCTCCTGGAGGTAAGGATCCCTTCCTATTCATTTCTGAGTCCCCTGCACCCAGCACGGAGGGAGCCTGACTCAGGCTCAAACCCAATTCAGTATTTGTTGAGCGGATAAGAGAACGAATAGAAGACCTGTGGTTTCAGCAGTGTCCTGAGACCACGGGCCCCCGGGGCTGCTGAGATTTGCTTCAGGGAGGCTCATGCTGTTTCTGTTCCTTTTGACCCCAGTCATATCATGAACAGCTGAGGCAGTGGCAGTGTCTTTAACAGGGTCTATAGGGAGATCACAGAAATGGGGATTATTCACTCAAGGGATCAAGGTCTAACTCCTCTTGCATAATCACAGACCTTGGGCCTTGGGAAGATATTCAAAACTTAGCCTGGAGCCCTGGACTCCTGACTCCCCTTTCAGTGCTCTTTCCTTGCACTGCTGGGCAGGGGCAGAGGCTGCTGTGGGGACAGAGACACCCACAGCATGGGACTCTGTGATGACCAGACTTTGTCAATGATTCTTAGCCTCGCCGGCATCCTACAAGCATCACCATCCTCTTCTTGGACTTCAAATAAATGCCAGGGCATGGTGGGGAGTGGGGGGAGGAAAAAAGAGAGGAGATCTCATCCCTCCCCTTTCCAACATTCCAAAATTCTGTTCTGCAGATCACTAATGATGGGACAGGCTCCATATTGATAAGGGTTCCAAGCCCAAATAAATTTGGGGAACCCCTACAACCCCCCCCCAGCCTGTATCTCCTCTCAACACTTCACACAGCTTATTAACAACGTAAAGACACTGAGAAGTCCTGCAGTAAAGAACAAACTCATTGGACCACTTCTTTCACCTGTACCTATTTAACATTCCACAGAACCCTGTCAGGGAAAGACAGCCACAAATTAATTTCAACAGCCACGTGGAAAGTGCCGACTCTGACCTCAGCCCCGAGGACTGAAAGCTCTTAATAGAACAGTCTATCGCTACACATTTCCCATGCAGTCCCGTGAGCATCACACACGCCCCAGTCAAGTCCCTGGCTTAAGGCACCCATCCCCGAGACCATGGGCATACGGAATGAAGCGCGTGCTCCCCATTTGATCCCTGGGCAGAAGGAGGAGGAGGCATGACTCGGGCTAGCTTAACAGAGATTTACTTCCCCGGCATCCTTTGGAATGGATATCCTGCATGATTGAGCCGGGCTTTGTTCAATTCTCAAAGCAATTTGCCAGGAGTGAGAAAGGAACGCTTAGTAAAGCAAGTTGGTCAGTCCTGGATGATTACTTCTTATTCCAAAACAATTACTATAAAGGTAAAATGGGTTATGTTGCTGTAAAAAATATGACTCTCTCCAAACAGTAACACATGAATTCCCAACCAGAGCCTCAAGGCCACGGCCAAAAGCAGGCCAGGCGTAGGAAATAGAAGGAAGACATTTTTGCCTTGTCAAACAGCACTGCTTTCCAACAGAATTAAAACAGACAAGAGAGGGCTTGATAAGCAGAAGGGGTGGGGAGCAGTGGGGTGCCCTGGGGACAAGTACCTACTTAGCAGTCTGAGCCCACCCCACAGAGTATCCTGCCTTCTTCCACCTGAACTCCTAGTCCCACTGAACCTTCTAAAAGAATAGAGCAAAGCAGGATTTCTCAACATTAGCACTACCAACGAGGGGGTGAGGTCTCTCTCTGTTGTGATGGGACTGTCCTGGGCGCCGTGGGGTATTTGGCAGCATTCCTGACCTCCAGCCACCAGATAACACCCCGAACTCTCTTCCCACGTCATCTCCAGACATTGCCGAATGTCCACAGGGGGTAGGAAAGGAGGAAAAGTCACCACTGGTTGAGAACCACGAGACTAAAGCAGCATGGGCCTAGGGGAGGCATCCCAACCAGCCCCCACCGACTCCAGCACCAACTCCAGGAGAAAACCGTGCTCCCGAATGGCCTCTCCCAGACAGGAAAGCCTCTCCAGAGGCTGTCACTTTTCTGGGCACTGGGAAGAACAAGAGTAGCCTGAGTCCCAGGACACACTGCCCAGCGGCTGGCATCCCAGCAAGGCATGTGCTCCACAGCCAGCATGGGGGACAGAAGCCAACAGATGTCAGACATCCCTCCTGACAAGCCAAGAAAACTATCCCGGGAGCCTCTCCCCTTGCCCTGCCAGCCATTCCTATGCTGTTGAAGGCAGGTGGCTTAAAATAGAAAGTTTCCAGGGGGCGCCTGCCCGGCTGAGTTGCTAGAGCGTGACTCCTGATCTTAGGGTCATGAGTTCGAGCCCCACGTTGGATGCAGAGTTTACTTTAAAAAAGAAGAATAAGGGGCACCTGGGTGGCTCAGTGAGTTGAGCCTCTGCCTTCGGCTCGGGTCATGATCCCAGGGTCCTGGGATCAAGTCCCACATGGGGCTCTCTGCTAAGCAGGGGGCCTGCTTCCTCCTCGCTCTCTGCCTGCCTCTCTGCCTACCTGTGATCTATCTCTATCAAATTAATTAATTAATTAATTTTTTTAAAAAAAGGAAAAATAAAAGGTAAGTGTGTCTGGAAGACTGAAGGAGGCCTAGCAGACAGTGTCAGAACGCTCCCTCAACACTGATCATTCCTCCAGGGGCAACCAGCAAATGACACTGTTGTCTAAAGGCCTGAGTCTCTTTCCCACAATTTCTGACTAACCTCCCAGTAACAGCCTGTGGATAACAGACTAACAGAGCGAGAGGCATGCCTTGGCTGGATGTGGATGCTGTGATCCAGGGTCCGGAGCTGACTTCGGCTCAAGGTCATTCATTTCAGTCGCCCAGGGCTTCCCTCCCCCACCCCCAAAACAAAGACAAGAGCCATCCACACCCGGCCCAGTCACTGCAAAGTTCAGCTGGGCTACTGGGCACGGAGGTACTTTACAGATACAGAGTGTGGGCCAGATGTCAGTTCTCTCTATGAACTCCTGGGGTGTCATGAAAGTTGCAAAGTGAGTCGATTTTAATTCACTTAAAGGTAGATGCTGTGCAGAGATGTGCCGAGGAGAAGCCTGGGAAGGGACACCTGCTTTGAATACAGTGATTAAGAGCAGGTAAGATGGGGGTGCCGGGGTGGCTCAGTGGGTTAAAGCCTCTGCCATCAGCTCAGGTCATGATCTCAGGATCCTGGGATCAAGCCCTGCATCGGGCTCTCTGCTCGGCGGGGAGCCTGCTTCCCTCTCTCTCTCTCTCTGCCTGCCTCTCTGCCTACCTGTGATCTCTGTCTGTCAAATAAATAAATAAAATCTTAAAAAAAAAAAAAAAAAGAGCAGGTAAGATGGAAGAAAAGAACATAGGTCAGTGTCTCTAAGATTTTAAATGTGAAGATGGAAGGGCGCCTGGGTGGCTCAGCGGGTTGAGCCACTGCCTTTGGCTCAGGTCATAATCTCAGGGTCCTGGGATCAAGTCCTGCATCGGGCTCCTTGCTTAGCGGGGAGCTGCTTCTCTCTCTGCCACTCTGCCTGCTTGTACTCTCCCACTCTCTCTCGCTCTCTCTGACAAATAAATAAATAAAATCTTTAAAAAAAAAAAAAAAAGATTTTAAATGTAAAGATGAAAACACCTCCGACTTCACTGAGAAAAAAACAAAACAAAACAAAAAAAACAGCCCTGCTCTTCCCAGTGGTCCTGCTGTCTCTTTTTTTCCACTTCCTTAGACCTTTATTTTCTTTTTTCCCATTCACCTCATTTCCATCGCTGCTCAGGCACCTCAAATGACTTAATTGTCATTGCCAGCCTCACCCCAAGCCCCATGAGACACGACTGCTCGGGCCTCATCCCAGCCACTGTACCAAGAAAATGACTACTGGGGGAGGAGACAGCGGCGGGGGGGATGGCGGGGAACGGGCAGGGGTTGGAGGTGAACAGAGGGGAAGACAGGACCTCACCGCTCTGCGGCAGTAAGACCCGGCCTGGACAGACAAACCTGGGAGTGGAATAGGGAGCTAACATCGACTGGGGACCCGGGGTGCGCCAGGGACGGTGCCAGGAGCTTCACACACTCATGGTCTCCGATCTTGGCAGCATCCTGAGGATGAGGAGGGCAGCCATTCCCGGAGCTTGCTCCATGCAGGGGGAAGGGGAGAGGGAGAGAGAGTCTCAAGCAGACCCCATGCTGAGCACAGAGCACAATGCAGGGCTCGATCCCACGACCCTGAGATCACGACCTGAACCGAAACCAAGATTTGGACACTTAACCGACTGAGCCACCTCGGTGGCCCTCCAGTAACTCCTATTAACCAAGGGAATATGGCAAACTCCCAGGCTGTCCCTTCCATGATCAGGCTACGCAAGATGATGACATCCACCTTGCTAGCAGACTGCTGCGCACAGGGAACTCCCTTCTGCCAACAACCCCACGGGCTCGGAATCCCATCCTTCCCCAGCAGAGACTTCCGCCGAGCCCCCAACCCGGGCCAACATCTTGACTGCAGCCTTGTGAAAGAGGCAGAAACGATGACCCAGCTGTGCTCTGGTCCCAGATTCCCGACCCACAGATATGTGAGATAGTAAATCTGTATTATTTTCAGCCACTAGGTGTGTGTTATGCAGCAGTCCATAACCAACACAGCTAGTAAGTGACAAAGATAGGGCTTATCCCCCGGTGATCTGTCTCCCAAGTCTGTGTCCTCACCTAACTACACTACGTTACATCTCCTGTCCTGTCTTGGGGGATATTATGGTGGTAAGAAAACCTGAGAACTTTTACCATATCCCAGGCCCCTCTTCAAAATTCAAACTGCCTGAAGGGAAGTCTGAGAGGAAAGAAGAGTCTTTATCTTGCCCTGATCGAGGAACCCTCTTCACGGGACAGCTGCAACCTCCTCCTAAGCCAGGATCCTACGGAATACGTTTTGGAAAATGCAGAGATGGGCCTACTCCCCTAATTTTGCTGATGAGGACCCTGAGACTCGGAAAGGTTAAATCGCGGCCAGAAGTTACACATACAGGTGCTGAGCCTGGGCCATGGAGACAAACTAGCCTGAAGAAAGCAGGTCCTGGGCCCCTGTGAGTTGTGCCCGGAAGTGCTCTGGAGAGCCGCCATCGACTTAGGCTCAGGGGCCGTCAAGAATCATTCCCTGTGTCGGGGAGCTCAGCATTATCATACCTCATTAGTTCACCTTTTTTAAAAATTTTATTTATTTGTCAGAGAGAGAGCAAAAGAGCACAAGCAGAAAGAGCGGCAGGCAGAGGGAAAAGCAGGTTCTTTGCCCCAAGCAGGGAGCCTCATGCGGGGCTCGATCCCAGGACCTTGGGATCATGACCTGAGCCGAAAGCAGATGTTTGACCGACTGAGCCACCCAGGCGCCCCATAGTTCACCTTTCAACAGACCCTAAAGAAATGAGGGCAAGGACAGAGGAACATTGCCAAGTGGTGACGCCGTTCCCCATTCTCCTCCCTCCCCCATTCCACGGATGTGGACACTGAGGTCCACGAAGATTAAGGCATCTGCTCAAGGTAAGGAAATGGCAGAGGGAGGCTCTAAACGCAGGTGGGTCTGAGGACAAAGCCCAGGCTTCATGAAAACACAAGCAGGCAGAAGTCCAGCAGACAGCCCTCCCACGCCTCTCTGCCTCTCACTCACAGGGAGGATATGAGAAATGGATGCTTTGGGAGCTTCCAGAGCTCACAGTGCTTGAGGAAAGCACTTGCCTCTTCAGCATGGAGGACACTCGGTCCTTCCCCTGTTTCCAGAAAACCTTGGCACTAAGGACACCTTTAGAAAGGGAACATTTTATCCCATCAGTGGACAAAAATGTAGAAAAATGCCCTCAGGGCTCGCTCAGGGTGTGCGAGCTGGTTCCTTTTTCATAGAGACTTTTATAAATGAAATGAAAGGAGCTACGCTTCGTGGAATAACAGAGAGGGAGTTTTGCCATCAGGATGTCTCGGAAACCGCGTGGCTCCTGGAGAGCCGCGTTCGTCCGCAGCAGGAGTTCCGCCTTGCACAAAGGCGTGATGTGGGTACCCAATTGGCACACCAGTGGGGGGGGGGGGGCGGTCCACAAACAGCCCTCCGCGCAGACAGGCTGGGAGAGTCCACATCTCTGTTCATAGGCTGCGGGGCTGCTCCAGGGCTCACATTTCCTGCTGAAAATGTGAGTGAGTGTGAGAGAGAGAGAGAGAGAGAGAGAGTGTGTGTGTGTGTGTGTGTGTGTGTGTGTGTTGTAAGCCTTGATCACCCCTTGGTGGGCAAATAGCCAGGATTCGCTCCATCAACCCATAAAGGACTGTGGAAGAGGAAATTTGCATGGAATGAATTCGCTCCCAACTCTGCCCCCAGGCACTGAGCATGTATTGGGTTGTGTAAGGGTCAGCCTGCAAGGGGATTCCCTCCACCCCACCTGCTATCCCCAGTTTACAAATGAGAAAAGGGAGGATCTAAGAGGTTAAGCCACCTGCACAGACCACACCTGCACAGTCCATGGCCAAGGCGGGATCTCCCCCTGGTCAGTCTGACTGTGAAACTCACACCCACCCTCCGGACCAAGCTCCTTCCTAAAGGAGAGATGACAGAAATGGGACCGAGCACACACAAGCAGGTCCCCACCAGAAGCAAGCCTGGGCTGGCCACTTTGCACACTCAATGCTTACAGGGATCCTGCAAGGCTCATCTTATCATCCTCCTTTCACAGAGGAGAAGGCAGAAGCTTTCAGAAAGGCTCCGTAAATCACCACAAGAGACGCCGTGATCTGGACCTAGGTCTAGCTGACTCCAAACCCTGGGATCTTTCCACCACACCATCAACACTCATTGGCACAACTGTGCACCTCTCCCCCACCTCTCCACCTCCACTGCCTGACCCCTTTCCAGCCTGCTCACAAAGCACTGACTGAAGGGGGCTTAGAAACAGGGTTGGGAATAGACCAGTGCGAAATGATGGCTTCCAGGCCATGGCTAAGAACGGTTCTCATTTATGGAGGGGTATGTGTGCCCTGGATGAAGGAGGGTTTGGATGAAGGAGAAAACATGTTTTTGTTGCCTCTGGCCTAGTTATTGTGCTTGTTCAGCTACAGGGGTCCCATCTGTAATGCGTGGTCAACTCACCCTTCCCTGAATCCCTAAAAGCAATGAATCCTGCAGGTGCACGGGCAGAGGGAGGACATGGTTTCTGGAGAGCAGCAGCCCATGAGGCAAGCACCTTTGGTCCAAAGCCAAAATCATTCGAGCACCAAGCAGCTGAAGAAAGTTCGCATGGGACAGTATAAGCTCATCTTACACTCTCGCCTTCCTTATCCTGCTCACCCCTCCTCTCCGTCCTAAAAGGTCCATGGATGTTATATTTCAGTTTCTGGTCTCCTTATCTCTGCCTAGATAGGAACCAATTTGCTTCATTTTGTTGTTGTTGTTTTTGTTGTTAGATTCACTATGTGATTCCCAGTTTTGGTTTGCTACCTCCATTTAGGAAAGCATTTCAGAATAATGAAACATGTTTTTATGTGTTTCAAAAAATGAGTCTCCATCTTCTTGCAGGAGGCCAGAGGTCATAGCCTGGGGTTCCACCTTGTTCCGTTTTGCCCTTGACCCCCTGCCCAGCCGGCTGCCTCGAGTCGTGACTCCCGATGGCATCATCCACTCAGGTACTGGTTAATTCCCTCGTTCACTGAAATGTATTTATCTATTTATCTAACAATCACCAAGTCATCGAGTGTGTTGGTTGCTTGGGAAACACGGTCACAGATGAGCAAAAAATAGATGCTGTCCTTCTCCTTGTGGAATTTAAATTCTAGTGGAGGAGAAAGAAATTATTATATATATATATATATATATATATATATATATATATATATATATATGGAGAGAGAAAGAGAGAGAGAGAGAAATCATGATAAGTGCTTTGAAGGAATAATCGTGATGCTTTAAGAGCAGATAACAGAAGGACCTGACCCAGTTAGGGAAAGTGATCTGAATGGGGCTGGAACAAGGGCTCTGGGACAAGCGGTGGGGAGTGGTGGCAGCAGGAGAAGCTATGTGCTCTAGGAAGTCAGAGGAGAGCAGGCAGGAGGCTAACACAGAGCTCCCGGAGAAAAGTGGCATTTCCTTGGATAAGGGTTGTGGCTACAGGGTGGAGAACAGTGGACACAGTTACAAGCTATTACAGCCATTATCACTGACCAGAGAGTGACAGGCAGTGCCAGGATAAGTGGTTGGCTTTGGACCTGGGGAAACGGATGCTCTCACCACTCCCTTGACTGCGCTCAGAACCGGGCCAGAGTGCATCTCACGTCCCTTCTGTCCCAGAAAATGCCAGGCCCCATTTTAGATTCAGTGTAGACAAAAGAGGCACGGCTCCCACACTCGTGTGGAGGTGGACCTTCCTTCCCATGCTGATGCACTGTCAGCCACTGTCTCAGCCCCTGTTGTGACCTTGCTGTCAGCGTCCATTCTGTACCAGTTTCCAGTATCGTCGCACGCATTGTCCATGTCTCCATCGCAGCCCCTCATCGAGGGCCCCCATCTGATGACTACGTTAGGCCTTTTGGGTGTCCATCCTCGCACGCCATGAGGCCAGACTCTGTTCTTCCTCTGGCCCATCCCATGATTCCTGCAAGGCAGGCTTCAATCGTTAAGACAAATGTAAGAGAATAATTAAAAATCCCTGCGACACGGAGCAGGGAGGCTTCAGTTTTTGGTTTTGTTTTGGGGGAAGAACTAGTAAATGTGTGAGAATGTGACTCCAGATTACCAGAAAGTAAGAATGGGACGTGTTTAGATTCTTCTGCGAAGTCATCATTGTAAAGATAGGCAGATTTTCTCGCTCTAGGTCCTAGAACAGGGTTCTAGACAAAGACCAAGCTTGAGTCCCCACTCAGCTATTTATTTAAGTTAACAGGATCAGGGAATTTAGATCATCTTTCTGAATTTGTTTTCTTTCCCCCTATAAAACAGAAAACAACATCAAGCCCCCAGGGTCCTTATGAGGTCCAAAGGGGGTTGTGGCAATGACAGCCACTGTATACACAAGTGGGTCTTGCTACTGCCATCAGGTTTGTGGGCTCATTTTATTTTTTTTTTTTTAAGATTTTATTTATTTGACAGATAGAGATCACAAGCAGGCAGAGAGGCCAGTGGTGGGGGTGGGGTAGGAAGCAGGTTCCCTGCTGAGCAGAGAGAGCCTGATGCAGGGCTCAATCCCAGGACCCTGGGATCATGATCTGAGCCAAAGGCAGAGGCTTTAACCCACTGAGCCATCCAAGCGCCCCTGTGGGCTCATTTTAAAGCCTCTGTCCTCGGGTTCACCTTTTTCAACCATATTTTCACTGCCCTCTGTTCAGAGGGGCAGTGTGGTCAGCAGAAGACGTTTTCAGAGGCCTGACATATACTGTCTCTTCTCTCTCATCCAGAGGAGAAGGCAGTGATGCATTCCAGCCCCAGAATTTCAGCCCAGTGGACGCTCTCCCTGGCAAGGCCCCCTGACCCCATCCATTCATATGGTGGGTGAATATTTAGTGTGGATCAGTTTTGTGGTGGCCGCCATCTGGGTGCAAGGGGTGCAGTTTTTTTTTTAAAGACAGCGCATTTGAAGAAGCCCATGGTTGGGGGGTAAATAGCTCGGTCGATAGACAAGTATCATGGTAAGATATGTACCTTATGATAGAACAGGTGGGGATTTAAGATAAAATGGCAACCGTAAGGGATAAGATTTATCCAGAATCCGAGAGAGAGAGAGGAGGGAGAAGGCAATAGGACAGGAGCAGTCAACCTGTGATCTTCGTGGGGCTCGGGACAGAGATGGGGAGCGGAACAGAGATGTTGATGACAGGACAGCTTTCTTGAAATCAAAACCATATTGGAAAACAGAGAAAGAATCTTCCTCTAAGCTCCTCTCTGGGTGTTTGCTTGTCAGGTCAGGGTATTTTCAGCACAGAGAAATCAAACTTTCCTGGATTGTTTCAAAATCCTACATTGTTTCAAAAAGTGTGTATCAAACCCAGGATCTGGTAAGAGCCTCCAATGAGTTGTCTTCTTTTCTTTATTCCTTTGCTTCCCCTTTTACCTGTAATGGCCAAATGTGATCTATCCTTCCCGCACTGACAAGTCAGACAGCCACATACCTTGAGCTGAGCAACTTTGGGGAAAGCAGCTATTTTTTTTTTTTTTTTGCTTTAATCACATACACACACGCGATAATCAAGAGACAAAGAAATTCACAAACCCTTCACGTGGCGTTCAAAACCCCATCCCTGTCATTCACATGAAAATATTAAGCACCTTCAAGGCAAATCACTGAAATGGCTGAACAATCTCTACTGCAACATTTAATGAGACTTAGAAATCCTAAAATCCCTACAGGGCCATTGCAGGCTGGTGATGGAACCGCGTCTGGTGTTTTCTGAAACTTCAGGTGCTTAATCATGTCTAACCAAGTCAGTTATCAATAAAGTGTGCATCCATGTCTGAACTCCAGTTGTCTCTGCCTCTGTCACTCAGGGTGTCTGGGAATCTGTCTGAAAAGTGTTGGCAAACTTTTTTCTATCCAAGTCCAGATGTTTATGTTTTTTATAATTTATGTTTTGCTAACCACAGTGTCTTTGTCGTGACAACTCAACACTGTCACGGTAAGGCAAAAGCAGCCATAGGTAATCTACAAACAAATGAGCAGGGGCGCCTGGCTGGCTCAGTCAATAGAGCATGTGATTCTTGATCGAAAGATCAAGCCCCACACTGGGTGTAGAGATTGCTTTAAAAATAAAATCCTTAAGGGGCACTTGGGTGGCTCAGTCAGTTAAGCATCTGACTTCGGCTCAGGTCATGATCTCAGGGTCCCAGGATCAAGCTCCAGGTAGGGCTCCCAGCTCAGTGGGGAGTCTGCTTCTCTTGCTCCTCTTCCATACCTCCCCTCCCCTCCCCACCCACCAGCTCATGCTCTTTCTTTCTCTCTGTCTGTCTCAAATAAATAAATAAATAAAGTCTTTTAAAAATGGTTTTTGAAAATAAAATCTTTAAAACAAATCAAAAAAAAAAAATGAGGAGATCTGTATTCCAACAAAACTTCATGGGCACCAAAATTCAAATTGCCTACAATTTTCATGTGTCATGAAATATGATTCTGCTAATTTGAGTCTCTTTACATCACTAAAAAAATATATAAAAATGATTCTTAGGCCATAGCAGTCCAGAAACGGGCAGCTGGTGAATTTAGCCTGTCAGCGGCAGTTTGCCCACCTCTGATTTTTGAGTGATGGGTTGTATTATGTTGGAACGGCTCAAAGAACACAAACTCTGGGGCGCCTGGGTGCCTCAGTTGGTAAGCATCGGACTCTTAGTTTTGGCTCAGGTCATGAACTTAGGGTCATGCAATCGAGCCCTGGGTCAGGCTCTACATTCAGCAAGGAATCTGCTTGAAATTCTTTCTCCCCCTGGCCCTTAACCCACTCACTCTCTCTCTCTTTCAAATATATAAATAAAAATAAAATCTTGAAAAGAAAGAAACTCTGCCTTTCCACAGTCCTACACCTGGGGAGCCAGGCAAAACCATTACCATCCCTGGGTCTCCATTTCTTCTAAATTGAAGAGAATCACAGGAATGTGGTGAGAATTAAGTGAGGTGATGTCGGTAACAGAAGTTCCAGAAGATTCCAGAGAGTGAGCTCCAGAGAAAATTGAGTGCTTCACATGTCATCTCTTCTTTCCCTTACTTTCTATCTTTCTACCTGGGTTTTTTGCTTCTTTCTCTGCCTTTGTACTTCACATTCCCTTGTAGCAACGGATTCAGTAATGTAGCACAAAATGGATTTGTTCTCAGGGCACCTGGGTGGCTCAGTGGGTTAAGCCTCTGCCTTCAGCTCAGGTCATGATCTCAGGGTCCTGGGATGGAGCCCTGCCTCAGGCTCTCTGCTCAGCAGGGAGCCTGTTTCCCCTCCTCTCTCTGCCTGCCTCTCTACCTACTTGTGATCTCTGTCTGTCAAATAAATAAATAAAATCTTTTTAAAAAATGGATTTTCTCTCAGCACAAGCAAAACCAGCCCCTTCCCATGTTGACCTGAATGTTCCCAGCCTGATCCTTTTCCTCTTGGTGTCAATTCCTGACCTGGCCCCTGGAGGGCTGGGTCTCAGCTACCATTAAATATCAGGGAGAGACTAATGAAGCCACAACTGATACATCAAGCTGGGTCTCATCTCTCTATGAAAGCATCCCATTAGGGACATAGGGTCTCTTTGAGAGGATTTACAGTAGCAGTAAATGTCAGCAGCAATTACGTGTGTCTCATCTTTCTTAACAGAGCTGCCACCTAGGGTGCCTGGGTGGCTCATATGGTTAAGCATCTGCCTTTGGCTCAGGTCATGATCCCAGAGTCCTGGGATCAAGACCCACATTGGACTCCCTGCCCTGCAGGAAGCCTGGTTTCCCTCTACCACTTCCCCTGTTTGTGTTCCTACTCTCACTATTTCTCTCTGCCAAATAAATCAATAAAATCTTAAAAAAAAAAAAAAAAAAAAAAGAGCTGTCACCCACTCCCCCCACCCTCAACCTCCCTCCAGCTCCCTAAGGTTTGCGATGATCAAAGCTACCAATCACAAAACTACAGGTCAGAGCATCCTCTCCCAAGCTAGTTAGTCCCACAGGCTGGATGGAGGTGGGGAGGCATCCCTCCCCATCACGGATGGAAAAAGTGAACAATGAGATCCAGAAAGAAATGAGGTGGGGAGGGGACCTAAGATTCCTGAGAACCGGGACTGGAATCCAAGTGGGGTCTTCAGAACTGCCAAAACTTGATCCTTTCCAACTGTAAAAATATCCAGAAGTTATTTTACAAAAGCATGCTCTGACCTACTGCTTCTTGAGGAATGGGATCAGAAATCCCCACATAGAAAATGCTTCCTGTCAGATCTTGAGAACACCCAAGGAAGTCTATTCCCACTGGCCAAGGCTCCACAGTTGAGGAGTAGGTGAGTTGAGGTAGGGACAATGATGCTTTAGAATTAGGAGTCCATGGGGTGCCTGGGTGGCTCAGTGGATTAAGCCATTGCCTTCGGCTCAGGTCATGATCTCAGGGTACTGGGATCGAGTCCCACATCGGGCTCTCTGCTCGGCGGGGAGCCTGCTTCCCTTCCTCTTTCTCTCTGCCTGCCTCTCTGTCTACTTGTGATCTCTCTCTGTCAAATAAATAAATCTTTAAAAAAAAATTAAAAAAAAAAAAAAAAGAATTAGGAGTCCATGTCCAAATATCTGCCACTTACTGGCTTGTGTCCCTGAACTTACTCAAACAAGATAACTGATGAGACAGTACCTTTTGAGATATTGGGTTTTCCTGTTAGTATTTCTTCCAGAAATATCCTTCTGACCATAAATTCCTCTCCAAAGATTTAATGCCTTCAGCAAGATGCTTAATGGCAGGAGGTACCTCATATCCCTCACAATGCCCAGCAACCAGCCAAGTGCCCAGACCCAGAAAGTGCACAAAAGGTCCAAAGTCTACATATTGACTTAGGAGTTTTGGAAAAGAGGAACAGAGAAACTAGAGGGAATGAAACTGTGAATTAAATAATTCAAGGTAATTCCCATAACTGATGTTTCCAGATGGAAAGTTCCACTGAGTACCCAGAACAAGGGATGCAGAAAGCCACATATAAAGGCATGTCATTACAAAACCTTGTGTTACCAAAAATAAAGAATAGATTCCAAAAGTTTCCAAAGGAAAAGATCTTCTTCTAAGTTACCTTGAAAGAAAGAGAACTTTAATATTAACCAATTTCTCAGTAACAATACTGTACATTGTAAGAATGATGTCCTAAAATTCTAAGGGAGTTAGTTTTTAGACTTATGTAGATATTTTCAAACATCCACATTCTTTAAAAAAGTTCTCTTGGGGGACGCCTGGGTGGCTCAGTTGGTTAAGCAGCTGCCTTCGGCTCAGGTCATGATCCCAGCGTCCTGGGATCGAGTCCCACATCGGGCTCCTTGCTCAGCGGGGAGCCTGCTTCTCCCTCTGCCTCTGCCTGCCTCTCTGTCTGCCTGTGCTCGCTTTCTCCCTCTCTCTCTGATAAATAAATAAAATCTTTAAAAAAAAAAAAAAAAAGTTCTCTTGGGGTGCCTGGGTGGCTCAGTGGTTAAGCATCTGCCTTTGGCTGAGGTCATGATCCTAGAGTCCTGGGATTGAGCCCTGTGTCAGGCTCCCTGCTCAGTAGGAAACCTGCTTCCACCTGTCCCCCTCCCCCTGCTTGTGCTCTCTCTCTCACTGTCTCTCTCTCTGTCAAATAAATAAAATCTTTTTTAAAAAATTCTCTAATACGCCTTATTTTAGGAAGTTGTTTGAGAATGTGCTAGATCAAAACAAGGAGCCAAGCCAAGAAAAATGTGGGACCAGGAAACACAGGTATACCAACCAAGAGAACAGAAGGAGAATCCCTGATTCCAGATGGGGGCAGACGGAAGAAAGAAGACACCTGATTTAATGGTACAGCTTGGGGTAGGAGTGGGGTGGGGTGAATATAAAGGAAGGCAATGCAAGAAATTAAATGTAATCAAAATACACTTCTACTTACAGTAAATAATATTTATAGTTATAATAATGGAAATACCATTTAACCAAAAATAACAAAATTGCCATATTGGAAGGATTGAATACGGAAGAGGAGACATAAATCCTCATTTATTACAGCAAGAAGAAAACAGAAAATGGCTAAAGCTGGTAGATCATGAAATTGTAGCATGGGCATATTACTTAGAGATATAGAAGCAACTACCAGAAGGAAGGACTAAGGGGATTCAAAATGGCAGCCTCCAAGAATTAGGACAAAGGGTTAGCAGAGGTGGGCAGGGAGTGTCCTTTCACTGCAAGCCTTTGGTTATCACTTGATTTCTTTTTTAGGATTTATTTATTTACTTGAGGAAAAGAGAGAGAGAGAGAGTGAATGTGAGTGGGGATAGGGGCAAAGGGGTTGAACCTCAAGCCAACTCCACACTGAGCACAGAGCCCAAACCAGGGCTCCAGCTCATGACTCTGAGATCATGACTGGAGCCAAAATCAAGAGTCAGTCATCCAACTAACTGAGCCACCCAGGTGCCCTGGTATCACTTGATTTCTCAATCATACATACTGTTTTCACAAAAAATTTTAAATCTGAGTGAAGTATGACTTGAAACAAAAAGCCTAATGAACAAAGACTAGAGGAAGAACAGAAATCAACTTATGTACTAGGGGCTTTGGGTAATTGTTTTCTTTCTCTTTGTGACATTTTGCTGTGGGGTAAAACTGTATATATGTATATAGATATACATATATGATTATATGTTATATACCTTATATATTATATAATAATTATTACATACTTTATCTTCTTATATCTATCTTATGTCTATTTATTTATAGGTTAGGCCTAATTTCAGTACTTGCTATAACCCAAAAATGCTTAAATTGTTATAAAAAGGATTCTGGGAGAGGGACAAGATGGCGGAGGAGGAGCAGACTGAAATGACATCAGGTAGCAGGAGTTCAGCTAGATAGTTATCAAACCATTCCGAACATCTACAAACCCAACTGGTGATCGAAGAGAAGAAGAGAGGCAATTCTAGGAACAGAAAATCAACCACTTTCTGAAAGGTAGGACATATGGAGAAGTGAATCCGAAGCGACAGGAAGATAGACCATGTGGCGAGGGGCCGGCTCCCAGCAAGTGGTGGAGCAATGCAGCACAAAATCCGAACTTTTAGAAGTCTCCTCCACTGAGGGACATCGCTCCAGAGGCTAAGCGGGAGTGCAGCCCTTGTGGAGACAGTGTTGTCTCAGGTCCTGCGGGGTCACAGAAGGATCGGGGGTGTCTGAGTATAGCAGAGCTCGCAGGTATTAGAGTGGGGAAGCTGGCTACAGAGACGGAGCCAAGCAGGAAGTTCTCAGCTTGGGATTACCTTAAACTGAGATCCATGGCACAATCAGACCACTGGTCTTTGAGCAGGGTCCCCACAAGTGGCAGATCCAGGGAGACTCACCTTCCTCCTATGGAGGCAGGCAGGAATCAGCTGGGTTTGGAGACTCCAAATGGGGCTGTGTGCCAGAGACAGAAATGCTTGGTCAAAGGCCAGGTGAGCTTGGAGCGTGGCTGAAGACAAGGGAGATGGGAGGGATTGAGTGCTTTTCTCCAAGGGCGCACTGAGTAGTGAGGCCCCGAGCTCTCAGCTCCTCTGGGCCGGAGATTGGGAGGCCGCCATTTTCATTCCCTCCTCCACAGCTCTACAGAAAGCGTTCAGGGAACAAAAAGCTCCCGAAAGTGAACCCAAGCAGATTACTAAGCCTGGCCCCTGGCAAGGTCAGTGCAGTTCCACCTCGGGCAAAGACATTTGAGAATCACTACAACAGGAGATCAGCAAGAACATCCAGCCAAGACCAAGCTCACTGATCAAGGAGAACAGTGGAATTCCAGAGGAGGGGAAAACAAAACATGGAATTCATGGCTTTTTCCTCATGATTCTTTAGTCTTACAAAGTTAATTAAATTTTTTTTAATTTGTGGACACCTGAGCGGCTCAGTGGGTTAAGACTCTGCTTTCGGCTCGGGTTGTGATCTCAAGGTTCTGGGATCAAGCCCCGCATCAGGTTCTCTGCTTAGCGGGGAGCCTACTTCCCCTCTCTCTCTCTCTGCCTGCCTCTCTGCCTACTTGTGATCTCTGTCTGTCAAATAAAATTTCTTTTTAAAAATTTTTTTAATTTTATTTTTTTCTTATTCTAATTTTTTTTAATTTTCTCTTTCCTCTTTTAAAGTTTTTAAACTAGTTTATCTTAACAATAACTTTCTAAAAAAATCTCTTTAAACCTTCATTATTATAGTCATATTATATCCTTCATTGAATCTCTTTATTTTTTGTATACATATAGGGTTTTTTTCTTCAAAAACTTTTGGGATACACTTTTTTTCTAATAGATCAAAATATACCCTAAATCTAGCACAGGGCTTTGTTCTAGTCTCCAGCCTGAGCACATTCTCTCCACTTTCTTTTTCCAACCAACTTATCTTATCAATTCCTTTTTTAGAATTTTTTGTAATTTTCATCTTTACAGTCATATTCTATCCCTTCATCGTGTTTACCCTTGTTTTTGTATCTATATGTTTTCTTTCTTTAAAATTTTGAGAGGTAGTTTCTTCTAAGAGACCAAAATACACCCAAAATCAAGTGGGTGGCTCTGTAGTATTCACCAGTCTAATATATATTTTTTTAATATTTTATTTATTTATTTGACAGACAGAGATCACAAGTAGGCAGAGAGGCAGTCAGAGAGAGAGAGGGAAGCAGGCTCCCCGGTGAGCAGAGAGCCCGATGCGGGGCTCAATCCCAGGACCCCGGGATCATGACCTGAGCTGAAGGCAGAGGCTTTAACCCACTGAGCCACCCAGGCGTTCCCTAATATATATATATATATTTTTTTTATTTATTTTTACCCCTTTTCTTTTCCCCCCAGTTTGGGGTCTCCCCTGATTTGGTTAGTGTACATTTTTCTGGGGTCTTTGCCACCCTTTTAGTATTTTATTCTCTCACTCATATATTCTTATCTGGATAAAATGACAAGGTGGAAAAACTCACCACAAAAAAAAAAAAAAAAAAAAAAAAAAAAAAAAAGAACAAGAGGCAGTACCAAAGGCTAGGAACCTAATCAATATGAACATTGGTAATATGTCAGATCTAGAGTTCAGAATGATGATTCTCAAGGTGCTAGATAGGCTCAAAAAAGGCATGGAAGATATTAGAGAAACCCTGTCTGGAGAAATAAAAGCTCTTCCTGGAGAAATAAAAACTAAAATCTAACCAAGCTGAAATCAAAAAAAGAATTAGTGAGATGCAATCAAGAGTGGAGGCTCTTCCTGCTAGGATAAATGAGGCAGAAGAGAGAACGAGTGATATAGAAGACCAAATGAAGGAGAATAAAGAAGCTGAGCAAAAGAGAGACAACAACTACTGGACCACAAGGGGAGAATTTGAGAGATAAATGATACCATAAGACAAAACAATATTAGAATAATTGGGATTCCAGAAGAAGAAGAAAAGGGGCAGGGAGAAGGTATATTGGAGCAAATTATAATAGAGAATTTCCCTAATATGGCAAAGCGAACAAGCATCAAAACCCAGGAGGCACAGAGAACCCCCATCAAAATCAATAAAAATAGGTCTATACTCCTGCATCTAATAGTAACACTTACTAGTCTTAGTGACAAAGAGAAAATCCTGAAAGCAAGAAGTCTGTAACATACAATGGTAGAAATATTAGATTGACAGAAGACTTATCCACAGAGAACTGGCAGGCCATAGAGGACTGGCATGATATATTCAGAGCACTAAATGAGAAAAATATGCAGTGAAGAATACTATATCCAGCTAGGCTTTCACTGAAAATAGAAGGAGAGATAAAAAGCTTCCAGGACAAACAAATATTAAAAGAATTTGCAAACACCAAACCAGCCCTAGAGGAAATATTGAAAGGGGACCTCTAAGCAAAGAGAGAACCTAAAAGTAGTACGCCAGAAAGGAACAGAGACAGGAAGAAATAGAAAACCTGAACAGACCCATAACCAGTAAGGAGATTGAAGCAGTCATGAAAAATCTCCCAACAAACAAGAGCCCAGGGCCAGACAGCTTCCCAGGGGAATTCTACCAAACATTTAAAGAAGAATTAATACCTATTCTCCTGAAACTGTTCCAAAAAATTGAAATGGAAGGAAAACTTCCAAACTCATTTTATGAGGCCAGCATAATCTTGATCCCAAAACCAGACAAAGACCCCATCAAAAAGGAGAATTACAGACAAATGTCCTTGATGAACACAGATGTGAAAATTCTCACCAAAATACTAGCCAATAGGATCCAACAATATATTAAAAGGATTATTCACCACGACCAAGTGGGATTTATTCCTGGGCTGCAAGGTTGGTTCAACATCCACAAATCAATGTGATACAATACATTAATAAAAGAAAGAACAAGAACCATATGATACTCTCAATAGATGCTGAAAAAGCATTTGACAAAGTACAGCATCCTTTCTTGATCAAAATTCTTCAAAGTGTAGGGATAGAAGGTACATTCCTTAATATCATCAAAGCCATCTATGAAAAACCCACAGTGAGTATCATTCTCAACAGAGAAAAATTGAGAGCTTTTCCCCTAAGGTCAGAAACATAGCAGGGATGTCCACTATGACCACTGCTATTCAACATAGTACTAGAAGTCCTAGCCTCAACAATCAGACAACAAAAAGAAATTAAAGGCATCTGAATTGGCAAAGAAGAAGCCAAACTCTCACTCTTTGCAGATGATATGATACTTTATGTGGAAAACCTAAAAGACTCCACTCCAAAACTGCTAGAACTTATACAAGAATTCAGTAAAGTGTCAGGATATAAAATCAGTGCTCAGAAATCAGCTTCATTTCTTTACAGCAACAGCAAAACAAAAGAAAGAGAAATTAAGGAGTTGATCCCATTCACAATTCACCCAAAACCATAAGACACCTAGGAATAAATGTAACCAAAGAGGCAAAGAATCTGTACTCAGAAAATTATTAAGTACTCATGAAAGAAATTGAGGAAGACACAAAGAAATGGAAAAACCTTCCATGCTCATGGATTGGAAGAACAAATATTGCAAACATGTCTACGCTACCTAAAGCAATCTACACATTTAATGCAATCCCTATCAAAATACCATCAATTTTTTTTTCAAAGAAATTGAACAAATAATCCTAAAATTTATATGGAACCAGAAAAGACCCCAAATAGCCAAAGGAATGTTGAAAAAGAAAGCCAAAGGTGGTGGCATCACAATTCCAGACTTCAAGCTCTATTACAAAGCTGTCATCATCAAGACAGTATGGTACCGGCATCAAAACAGACACATAGATCAATAGACCCTCAACTCTATGGGCAACTAAATCTTCGACAAAGCAAGAAAGAATGTCCAATGGAAAAAAGACAGTCTCCTCAACAAATGGTGTTAGGAAAATTGGATAGCCACATGCAGAAAAATGAACCTGGACCATTCCCTTACACCACACACAATAGACTCAAAATGGATGAACAACCTCAATGTGAGACACGAATCCATAAAAATCCTTGAGAACAAAAGCAGCAACCTCTTTGACCTCAGCCACAGCAACTTCTTCCTAGGAACATTGCCAAAGGCAAGGGAATCAAGGGCAAAAATGAACTATTGGGACTTCATCAAGATCAGAAGCTTTTTCACAGCAAAGGAAACAGTCAACAAACCAAAAGACGACTGACAGAATGGGAGAAGATATTCACAAATGACATATCAGATAAAGGGCTAGCATCCAAAATGTATAAAGAACTTGTCAAACTCAACACCCAAAGAACAAATAATCCAACCAAGAAATGGGCAGAGGACATGAACAGACATTTCTGCAAAGAAGACATCCAGATGGCCAACAGATACATGAAAAAAATCCTCAACATCCCTCACCATTAGGGAAATACAAATCAAAACCACAATGAGATATCACCTCACACCAGTCAGAATGGCTAAAATTAACAAGTCAGGAAATGACAGATGTTGGTGAGGATGCAGAGAAAGGGGAACCCTTCTACACTGTTGGGGGGGAATGCAAGCTGGTGCAGCCATTCTGGAAAACAGCATAGATGTTCCTCAAAAAGTTGAAAATAGAGCTACCCTATGACCCAGCAATGGCTCTACTGGGTATTTACTATAAGATACAAATGTAGTGGTCCAAAGGGGCACATGCACCTGAATGTTTATAGCAGCCATGTCCACAATAGCCAAACTATGGAAAGAACCTAGATGTCCATCAACAGAGGAATGGATAAAGAAGATGTGGTATATATATACAATGGAATACTATGCAGCCATAAAAAGAAATGAAATCTTGCCATTTGCAACGACATGGGTGGAACTAGAGGGTATTATGCTGAGCAAAATAAGTCAATCTGAGAAAGATAATTATCATATGATCTCTCTGATATAGGAATTTGAGAGGCAGAGTTGGGGGGTTGAGGGCTAAGGAAGGAAAAAATGAAACAAGATGGGATCGGGAGGGAGACAAACCATAAGAGATTCTTAATCTCACAAAACAAACTGAGGGTTTCTGCTGGGAGGTAGGTATGGAGAGGGTGGTTGGGTTATGGACATTGGAGAGGGTGTATGAAATGGTGAGTGCTGTGAAGTGTGTAAGCCTAAAGATTCACAGACCTGTACCCCTGGGGCAAATGATATATTATATGTCAATAAAAATAATTAATACCTTTAAAACATTTAAAAAAACAAAAAGGATTCTGGAAAGATGGTAGAAGTGGGATCATAATTTCTCAATGATCTCCAAATTAAAGAAAAAAGAAGAAGCAACTAGATAACAAAACCAAAAATGTCCAACATTTACATCAAAATGTGACAAGATATACTCGTGAACCCCAAAATAAAATGAGTGGGGGCAAACCACAATGGTCACAAGACCATCCCTGTTGGCACTGTGAGTATCCATCAGGAGGAAGTGGAGAGAAGCAGCGAGAACCCTGATAGAGGCCACAGGTGTTCTCTAAGAGACACTGAGGGCCAATCTCAGAACAGCAGCTGCCATGCGGAAGAGTCTGGCCATCTCCAAGCCTGGGTGAGCGGAAGGGGTCTACTGTGAAGGCCAAGGGCTTACTTCTCTAGGACACACGGTGCACGCGAAAGGCATGTGCATTCAACAAAATGAACCAATGACTGGTTCCAATCAAGTTCAAACACATTTTTTAAATAACCAGACATAAAAGAACATTATGGGTCAGAATTAGAAAGACTCAGAAGTGAGGTGAAATACCCAGTAAAGAACAGAAAAGGGAAGGAAAGCACCATTTCAGAAATGAAGACTAGACCAGAGGGAACACAAGATCAGATAGACACATGTTTCTTAAGAGAAATAGAAGGTGAAAACAGCAGCTAGGATGGGGGATAAGGGAGGGGAGGGGAAGCATTAAAATAAAAAGAAATAAAGAACAGATAAAAAAGCAAGATTGACAAATACTGAGGACAGGTAAGAATATCAGCCAGAGATCAGAGCTCCTGAAGAAAACCCACACAAAGGAACAGAACAGATACCGTGAAGGAGAATTCAAGAACACTTTCCTCAGTCACTGTATTGTACACCTGACACTAATAGAATGCTGTATGTCAACTACACTGGAATTTAATCAATTAGAATATTAAAACACTTAATAGAAAGAAAGAAGCATGGGGCGCCTGAGTGGCTCAGTGGGTTAAAGCCTCTTCCTTCGGCTCAGGTCATGATCGAAGGGTCCTGGGATCAAGCCCCACATCGGGCTCTCTGCTCAGCGGGGAGCCTGCTTCCTCCTCTCTCCCTCTCTGCCTGCCTCTCTGCCAGCTTGTGATATCTGTCTGTCAAATAAATAAATAAATAATCTTAAAAAAAAAAAAAAAAGAAAGAAAAAGAAAGAGAAAAGAAAGAAACAACAAAAACTTCCCCGAAATTTAAAAAAAAAAAAAAAAAATTTGAAACCTTCCATTGAAAGAGCAGACATAATACCTGAGAATATCGACCCAGAATGACCAGCACCAAGACATTCTCGTACAATGACCCCGGACTTTTCAAGAAAAAAGAAAAACCTTGTACCATCTGGAAAATCAGAGCATTGGACTTCATAAGGGAAAGAAAATCAGATTATTATGAGACTTTCCAACAGCAACACTTTATGCCGAAAGAAAAGGAATGACGTCTTTAAGATACACGAGGAATGGAAGTAAGACGCCAAGACTTTGTGTCTGGTAAAACTAACCTTCAAGCGTTGACGGCTGTCAGCATGAGAGCTGAAACTGGGCCCCCAGACAGGGTGGGCAAGGAGAGCCAGAGGGAAAAGGCAGGCCGCCCCCCAGAGCCCGGTGCAGGGTTCCTAAGCAAGGTAACTTCCTTCCTAGGCTGGTCTCAGGCAACTGCAAGACGAGCAGATCTCCACCTCCAGCCACCAGAACCTGAAAAGCTTCTGTGGAGGCCTCCGTGGGGTTCAACCATGTCTCTGGTCCAGATTGCAACAGACTTCCGTCTCAAGGCTGTGTCCTGCTGCCAGCTTCCAGGGTGGGCGAGGCCAGTGGGAGGCCCACAACAAGGACAGCAGAGCGGGTGAGGGGCTTCTGGTTGCCCCAGCCAGCTCACAGGTGGACCCGTGATCACATCCTCTCAGTGACCTCTTCCAACAAAGACACAGACCCAACTTACTAACATGCACTAAATTCACCGCCCCACCCCCAGTTCTGTCTACGGAAAATGTTTAGGCACAGTAACCAACCTCAGTAGCAATAAGCAACACTAGCAACCAGAGTATAAGTTTCTAAAATACAATTACTCATTCGAAGAAAGCAGTGATTGTCAGAGATACGCTCCCATGAGGTCTGGAGCAGGAAATATGCAGGATGAACCTGGGACATTCTGTCCTACCAAATAGCAAGAAAACAATTTAAAAAACCACTAGAACGGGCGCCTGGGTGGTTCACTTCATTAAGCGTCTGCCTTCGGCTCAGGTCATGATCTCTGGGTCCTAGGATCGAGCCCCACATCTTCTTTCTCTCCTTCTGCTGCTCCCCCTGCTTATGCACTCTCTCCATCTGTCAAGTCAATGAATAAAATCTTTAAAAATAAAATAATACAATAATAAAAGACCACTAGAGTAAAAACAACAACAACAAACCACTAGAGCTTATCGAAAGGACTCAGGAACAAATTTGAAGAAGCTTCCACTGGCCCAAGACAACAAATGCAATGGATTAAAACCCATTAAATATATTTATATCTATAGGTTTATAATTATATATATACACATATTACATATATGTATAATTATCATTATAATTATATATATACATATATTATATATGTTATACAATATATATAATAATTTTATATATATATATATATATATATATATAAAGATTGGAAACCATCAGAGGATGATAAGAAAATAACTAGTTTTAAAAACTGGTCAATAAGGGGAAATACCTCAGCATTTATCCTGCCATTCCTATATGACTACTTACCAATATGTGATAACCAAATAATAAATGAGGGTATTGCTCTACAAAAGTTTTCCAATTAATAAATGATAAAGAAATAATGGAATTAGAATATGACCATTTTGTAACTATTAATGAACTTAGGCATAAAAAGAAAGACCAGCAGACATCATGCATCTCCCATAGGCATGTCTAAGACTTCAGACTAAGGCTAAAGAAACTGCCCCTGAGTTTTGATCCAACCTCTGATCTAGTTTACTGGGAATACGGTAAGTTTACTGAGGAATATGCTTAATTAACTATACTATGAGCACGCCATCAGCAAAGCCCAGACTGTGCAAAACTCTGCAAGCCAAATGGCTAGAATTTTTCAACAGATAATTCATAAAGGAAAAAAAGAAGATGAAGGAGGAACTTACAGATTAAAGGAAACTTGCAAGATATATCACATTTTAGGGGGATGCCTGGGTGGCTCAGTTGGTTAAGCGACTGCTTTCAGCTCAGGTCATGATTCCAGGGTCCTGGGATGGAGTCCCACATCAGTTTCCTGGCTCAGTGGGGAGCCCGCTTCTCCTTCTCCCCCTCCCTCTGCTGCTCCCCCCACAGCCCGTGCTCTCTCTCACTCTCTCTCTCAAATAAAAATGAAATCTTAAAAATAACAAAAAAAGAACGGGGCGCCTGGGTGGCTCAGTGAGTTAAGCCGCTGCCTTTGGCTCAGGTCATGATCCCAGGGTCCTGGGATCGAGCCCCGCATCGGGCTCTCTGCTCAGCAGGGAGCCTGCTTCCTCCCCTTTCTCTGCCTGCCTCTCTGCCTGCTTGTCATCTCTCTCTGTCAAATAAATTTAAAAAAAAAAAAAATCACATTTTTTTAATCAGGTAAGACTAATTGACATTGTCCATTGTCCAGGAGCACATATTTGCATAAGAAAATGAAAAAAATCAAAGTAGTAGCTACTATACAAATCAGGAGAGTGGTTATTTATGGGAAGAGAGGGTGTTGGATTGGGACAGTGCACGTGGAGGGGTTCTTGGCGCGGGAGCAGAATTTTATTTCTTGACCTGGGCGGTATTGACCTTATAATAATTCATTAAACCATGCATTCGTTACGTGTGGCTTTTTGTATGTGTTTTCTTTTTCCATAAAGAGCTACAACATGCTTTAGTAATGAGTCAGTTAGGGATTTTCACAAAGGTTCGTTCAATGAGGATATTAACCGATAAAGGTTTTTGTAAGGCAATATAGCCGTATCTATCTATATTTCAAATTAACACCGGTCCCATGGGCTTCACAGGGTCAGAAGAAAATAAAATAATGAATGTAGCTCTGGATGGATAAATGTGAAAGTCTACAGACATGACCAGATAAAGATGAACCCAGGCTAATTGAGCCCCTACTTAATGTCAGGGACAGTACTTCGGGACACACTCTGGACACATCCACTCCCTGAGCCCTTTACACATCTCTGTGAGATAATTACCATCATTTCCAATGTGGCAACAAAGGCTCAGAGGGGTTCAATGACTTACCCAGAGTCAAACAGCCAACTTGGCCAGGACTATAGTCATAGCCAAGGGAAAGAACTTCTCACTTCATAAATTAGGTCTCCAGACATAAGGGAACAAGGAAGCATCTACCCTGTCAATGTATCAAACAATGAAGAAGGATGAAACCCAATGATTTACTGAACAAAATGGAATGCTCCTGGTGACATATACGAGCAAGAAGCTCAGAGGTCTTGCGTGAGAAATTATCCTTTGTAGGAAGTGCAATAGTGTTAAATTCATTAGTATCTTTTCAGCAATACCATAAATAATTTTAGAACATTTAAGTATTAAATGATTCTGAAATTTTTAAATACATGATCATATAGCTAGGTCCTTGAAGGGACTCGAAGTAAATCCACTTGAAAGACAACCAAGTGAACGCCCAGCTAAAGATTCAGTGCACCCTCTCTAGGGATGAAGCTACCAGCCTTATAGCTTCCGAGCACCCTTGCTGATCCCTCCTGAGAGAGACCTAGCGTCCTCCATCCACAGGACCACCCCGTCTTAGCAGCCTCTGAGCCACAGGCAGAAGTCTGGCTCTTGGGTTTCTGGAGATGAGCACCAGGCAAAATTCTGGCAGGAGGAGGAAAAGCCGAAAAGAGAATTCACAGACATGAAAGTGGGTCAGGCAGGTCCCCAAGGGAAATACCATTCATTCCAAAGGCCATTGCGAGAGCAGAAAGAGC
Organism: Mustela lutreola; assembly: GCF_030435805.1. NCBI lineage: Eukaryota > Metazoa > Chordata > Mammalia > Carnivora > Mustelidae > Mustela > Mustela lutreola. The sequence continues at coordinate 26,373,842 of NC_081304.1, read as the reverse complement.
ACTGAACTCAGAGTCAGGACATCTGGGGTCCTGACACCCATTTACTGGATTTGTGACCTCAGATCAAGTCATTTAATCTTTCGGAAACTGAGCTTTCCCAGGGTATAAAAGGGTTAATAGCACCTGCCCTGCCTACCTTTCCAGGCTGCTGTAGAATCACAGGAGAAAATAATTATAAGTTGCATTTATTGGATGCTTGCCTTGTGCCCAGCAGTGGGGCGTGGCTTTGTATACTGTCGTGCCTCTTAATTCTCCCCCACCCTCTGGAGGGGCTCTGTTGGCGTCCCTCTTTTCCAGGGAAAGAAACTGAAGCTTGGAGAGCATCAAGGATCTGGGCTATTCAAAAGCAAGTTCACGGAGTCTGTGCTCTTGACAGTTAGGCCATACTGCCTCCTGGTGCCCATCCCAAAGAAGGCCCTGTGTCTTTAAAACCGGGCAACAGAAGACACTCGGGCTTCTTCACAAGCAAAGCAGAAAGGAGGCTTCAGGGACATCTCCAAGCCAAGACTAAGGGGCACCGGGAGCTCTAGCAATGTTGGTCCTCCACACCGACATGACAGAATAGCTTTGCAAATAGCACAAGTGCGCACTGCGTCTTCTCCGTGTCCCACCCCCGCCCCCAGGGGCAGCCAGCGAGGCGAGGCGCTCTGGAGAGGAGAGAATTTCCAGGGCTGCACAAGACAGTCAGCTTTTTGCAGAGGAGACCAGAGGACCTTCTCAGAGCGCAGACTCAAGGCATTTGTCACCCTTTGGGTGATGAGACAGCAAGCCCCACCGACGGTCCCCACAGTGACTGCGGAGCACAGATACCACAGTAGAGAACGCATGACACGCAGGGGGAGTATGAAGACCTGGTCCTAAGTCGGCTCTGACATTAACAAGTTGTGTGACCTTAGGTATCCGCTGTTGGGACCCAATGAGCTCCAAGTGCCCTACTGAACATGTGACTCCCATGGTCCCAGCTTCTCTGCCCCACCTGGGCCATGCGGTCCCGCGACAGAGGAAGGGACTCCGCTCTTACGATGTGTCTGTAATGTGCAATGTACTGTCTGTCTTTTAAAAATAATAATGGCAGGGGCGCCTGGGTGGCTCAGTAGGTTAAAGCCTCTGCCTTCAGCTCGGGTCTTGATCCTAAGGTCCTGGGATCAAGCCCTTCACTGGGCTCTCTGCTTAGCAGGGAAGCATGCTTCCTTTCCTCTCTCTCTGCCTGCCTCTCTGCCACTTGTGATCTCTGTCAAATAAATAAATAAACTCTTTAAAAAATATATAATAATAATAATAATAATAATAATGGCAGTAATAGAAGTTTCCAAGGGCTTCTTCTGTGCTGGACTCAATACTGAAGTGTCTTATGAATGTTGTAAAGATAAGTTATCCAGAACTGGGAAATGAAACAAAATGATTTCTCTTTCCAAGTCATGTTAGGGCAAAGAAGGGGGGCGGGGTGGGGCAGAGCAATCAAAGAGGAGAGAGAGGTTCAAGGGAGACCCAGGAGCTGCAGGGAGGACCCAGGCTGCCACAGAAAGAGAAGCAGTCAGGTGAATGCACAGGGAGTCTTCACAAGAGGTTGGGGATCCCAGAGAGCATTCAGGGCATGCCTTGGGGAGAAGGGCAGTGAGGTGGCTGGAGGGCTGAGGGTGATATACTCCTGTCCTGGCCAACTCCTACTCACTCTTCCAACCCCAACTTTAACACGGCCTCCTAGGGGACCTGGGGGCCAAATCAAGTTTCCCCCTCACGCCATGTTCCCAAAGTGCTCTGTCCATCCCCTGTGACCACACTCTTGGAACTTGTAATTATCGGTCTAAGGTGCAACTCAGCCTCCAGGAGGTGGGAGCTGTATCCGCCCAGGACTGCTAGGAATCCTGCATGAACAGAGCGCCTCACACACATGGTGGCTCAGCTGAGATGCTCTGGGGCTTGAGATGGGGGTGGGGAGGGAAGGGGATAAATGATCTGAAAATCCACAGGAGAAAGCAACGGGAGGAATAAATTACATTTGAAGAAGTAGGGGTGTGAGTGGAGAACAGCAGCGTATAAAATAACAGAATACCATTTTGCTGGAACTTCTGGAAATGTTATTTCATTTTACTATGCCAGGCTTTCTGATGGGGAGGCAGGACCTACAATGAGGGAATTTTATCACTGCTTAGCTGTCAATGAGAAAATGCCTTTGCCGGCTGCTGGCTGATTCAAAGTTTCACGGTTTATTCTCAACTCATCATCTATTTTAAAAACTACTGACTTGGGCTTTGCCTCTGGCTTCCTAATAGTTCATCTCTCCTTATGCCTCAGGATTCCCTCTTACACTCTACTTTACAATTTAACCTCTCAAATAGTCCCAATTCCAAATATTCTCACCTGCTGCCTACATAGACCATCAAAATACCTTAGCAGTTTCATCATTTCTAATTTCATGTTATACTTTCAGATTGGCTTCTCACATCCGAAAACAGCACAAAAACCCTTAGTCGAGCCATGTATCCTGATTGGGGATTCAAGAACCGTGCTTTTGGTCATTTCCCCACATTTACAGAATATGTTCTGTCCATATTTAAGTCCGATTTTTTTAAGCTCATAAAATTATACATCTAACATATGGAGCAAGCATCGAGCCAAATGTTGGAGGGACAGAGATGAATTAAGTAGTAACAGGAGAGAAACATCTTCGCAAATAGGAAGGAGGGAGGGGAGACTGCTCTCTCTGAGGAACTGGTATTAACTTCTCTTAGAGACCGTGGGAAGGAGATAGCGTTCGTTGTCCCTTTTTCAGTGGGTGAAATCAAAAATCACAGCACAAGCTAGAATGATAGCTATCATTTTTCACTCATTAGGTTATAATAATATCTCGTGATAACATTTTTATCACCACTTCACTGGGAATTCTCTCATTGACTGTCGGTGCACATGTCATTGTCATTGACACTTGAGAGAATTATTTCTATCAAAAATTTTAATCAAAATTTTAAACGTGTTTATCTGGCAATTCCACTTCAGGTATCTCTCCTGGAGAAATACTCACGCATACAAAGAGACCAGTATAAGAATGTTACTCTCCTCCTCAAAGATACAAAAGTTACTAAAGCCATTAACTACCCCCTCTGCCAGATAAGTGAAATTAAAAGAAAATAGCTGTTGGAGATATTAAAATCTGGGACCATTCATGTTTAAAAATAAAACAAAAAATTAAAAAAAAAATTTTAAATTAAAAAATAAAATAAAAAGCACGCATGCATGTACCCATGGCAAGCAGTTTTTCTCCCAAAAGTCATTCCCTACTCCCCTGTCCTCCTGCAAACAGATGCCTAGCGCTTTATTTTTTCCCCCAAGCAACATGCAGATAGCTATGTGCTCAGGGACAGGAGGCCCCACTGCCAGCCCACGGGATGAAGTATGATCAGTTTTATGAAAATTCATCCTTTTTGATAGTAATTGGTCTAGAGCCTGTGACCCTATTCTGCCAAGGAAACATGAGGGAAAGTCTGCAGGGAGGCGGTCTAGGAGAGACTTTCTCCTTTGATCAAAAGGAAGAGAGGTTCCTGAGTGGCTCAGTCAGTTAAGCATCTGACTTTGGCTCAGGTCATGGTCACGGCATCCTGGGATCGAGCCCCATGTTAGACTCCCTGCTCAGCAGGAAGCCTCCCTCTCCCTTGATTGTTTCCCCTGCTTGTGCTCTGTGTCAAATAAATAAACAAAAAAGTTTTTTTAAAAAGAGACCATATAAACACAGAAACAAATACAACAAAGGGTGTAGGTACCGTGACAGAAGTCCATCTCCATCTTGCTAGATGCACAGTGTTTGAGAGGCAGAGAAAGAAAAGGCAAGGAGGAAGCTTCGGCAAGAACAAAGGTATGGGGGAGAAAGATAGCTGGGCTTATTCAAGGAAATTTCAAGTAGCTCAAGATTTCTGGAGCACAAGGTAAGCGAGGATGCTGGAGAGATGGGAAGAGGCCAAGATAATGGGCCTCTCTACCAAGCGAAGGAGCTTGAGTGTCATCTTACAGGACTGCGGTTGTGATGATGATTACAATGGCAGCGTCTCACACTCACGGACAGCTCGCTCTGGGCCAGGGGCTGTTCGGAGCCTGATAACTAGTCCTAGAAGGCACGTCTGTTATTACGCCTTTTCCATAGTTGGGGAAACTAAAGGGTTTGGGAGAAATGAGCTGTTTAGGATTTTAAGCAAGAGGAGAGTGTTAAGATTTGTATTTTTGAAACACATCTCTATACGTACTCAAATATTTACAGATGAAGGGATACGTCTCGGCTGGGCTTCAAAATAACCAGAGAGCTTGTGGGCGGGACATGAAGATTTCCAGGAGCTGATTATTGTCGAAGCGGAGTGATCCTTCCAAAGAGATTTATATTAGTATCTCTCCTTTTGTATACATTTGAAGTTTTTCCTAATAATTTTTTTTTTTTTTAAATCGTTGATGGGGTGACTCATTTGGAGAAGTGGTTGCCTTCAGCTCAGGTCACAATCCTAGGGTCCTGGGATCGAGTCCCACATTGGCCCCTGGCTTAGCAGGGAGCCTGCTTCTACCTCTTCCTGCTGCTCCCCCTGCTCGTGCTCTCTTGCTTTCCTATGCTGACAAATAACTAAAATGTTAAAAAAAAAAAAAAAAAAAAATCACTGACTGCAGTATGAACATCCAATTGAAAAACGTGAAGCAGGAACTAATGACACCCAGCCAGGGGATTAACAGATGAAAGCTGATCAGAGGTGGGGAAGCAGCAGGATAGAAAATTAAGAGGACTTTTGAGAGAAAAATTAAATTGCTTGGTAACTAGGGTTTGTGGTGGAAAATAGAGAAAAATCTCAGGTTTAAATCCAGTCTCATGTACCTAGCTTAAAAGTGACTGGGTTAATGGAGGAGCTGTTCACATTAAAGGGAATACAAAAACAAGCTTGGGGAAGTGGAAGGTAGGGTGTGGGAATGTGTTCAGCTGGGGTGTGTCAAGTTTGCTGCGGCAATAGGTTGGGTCTCCAAAATAATGGCCCTTTTGTGGAAGACCCTTGAGTATATACCCGCCAAAGAAACATATCTGTTTACAGATTATCCACATGATCTGCAGTATAAACACATTTTGCACAACACGGGAGCTCTATTTCCTTCCCACAATCATGTACCACATACTGTGAGTAGAAATGCCCTGCTCTGTCGATCAGTGATCAATGTAAGGATGATGGCTTTAGGGACTCAGATGTTCAACCTCTCTGAACCTTAATTTATCTCCCTATAGAAAGGAAGTATCGGAGTGCCTCGGTGGCTCAGTAGGTTAAGCATCGGACTCTTGGTCACAGCTCAGGTCATGATCTCAGGCTCTGGGCTCAGCGGGGAGTCTGCTTGAGATTCTCTCTCCCTCTCCTTCTGCCCTGACCCTGCTCAAGCACGAAAATAAGTGAATAAAATCTAAAAAAAAAAATGTGACTATTAAAAAAAGTTATCACTTTCCTTAAGAGGAACAATGCGAATTTCCTGAGATTACATGTATATACTGACATCAGCAAAAGTACAGCGCCAGGGGCTCCAAAACGCTGTTCCCACCCACGTTCTACCTTCTCCCCACACCTCTTGTCCCAGCCCCCATTCCTCATAAGGGAATAGGCGATGCTTGTGTCTCCTGCAATTTGTGATGATTTGGGAGATACGCATGGGAGGCCAAGGAGCCAATCGGGAGCTGATTACAAGTATGGTAAGCGCTTCTCTTCACGAGCATTTGCTTGCTCCCATCCCGCCGGCTGGCTGAAGCGCAGAGACGCTGGCTACAAGCCCTCCGGTGGGCCACACATTCTGTGCAGACTTGAAAAGGGCCCCATTATCCTCACCAGAGACACACGCATGCACACTTAGCACCTGCTACGACTTCTCACCTTGATTTGTCCAAACACCACCACCGATTTCAACAGACTAATTCTTTAGTTCACCGACCATTAGAGGGGCTAGGGGAGAGAGGAGTAGGATACACCAAAGATCTCAACTCATCATCACTCCAGATAAACGGAGCACATCCTGTGAGGCTTTGGATGGCAACATATCACCCCACAGCTCAAAACGTCTGCCCCCGAACACACAGAAGCCACGTCCATGCTGTTGTAGCAAGTGCCAACAGAGAACTGTGTAAATGAGATCATGACGGTGGCTCTCCTCTCCTCGAGGACATAGCCTGGCACCAGCAACAAGAAACAATGAGAGCCTGACTCAAATTCCCAACACCCTTCGAGGGTATATAAACATTAAAAGACAAGACGCAGATTCAGTGGCATATCCGTCTGGAGAACAAAGAGCACATTTATCTATCTTAGAGATTAGAACTGGGGATTCTTTGCTCTGCCCCTAAGAGAGTGTAAAAATGATCTAGAGGCATTAAAAAGTAGTTAAGATTTCAACTCCGACTTCCATCATTTTCTCTAGAAAGATAAATTCCTGTAAATCTTTACACTCTTAGGAACTGAAAATCGTATGCAGAATAAGCACATATAAGGCTTGGTATCCACATGTGAAATAAACAATGATGTAGCTCAAGTTAAATACAAAGTGATGGTAAACAGCTTATAGAGAGCCTTGCCTTTGCAGACTCCCAGTCCAATGCTGCCCTCTAGCACTTCTCGAGAGGAGTAACACTAACAAGTCCACTGGTTTCAGGACTGAAATTTTTAGCACCAATATTTACTATGAAGTTGTTGCCAAGAAGAGGGGACAGGAGAGGGCCTCTACAATTACACACAATAGCCCACCTTAATAGAAAATGTCCTTTCAGAAAGATCCTGTCATTCCAAACATACCATCTAGGGCTGCTCTAGGTCACCTGGAAAGGCCTTGAAGATGCAGAAGATGCCCTTCCCTGAGCTGTTTGTTTGAATATAGTTAACTGGGATCCATTACTTCTTTGGGCAGAGTCAGAGCCATTCTTTGTCACTGGAAAAACTTCCTCCTCTAACTTGACTTTCCCAGGTGCTCGCAAGGAGGTAGGGTGAAGGTTCGTAGCCCCTACTTGATACTTTTCACAACTAATACTCCTTAAATACAGGGTCTAATATCAGTTTAAAGCAAGGTTATACTATAGCCAAATTGTGCAACCAAACTGCCAACCCCAGAACCTAAATTAAATGAAACATTTAAATTGATGTACTAAATATTTCCAGGAAATCGGTAAGACACATGTGCCACGATTTCATGGGACCCCTCTCCAACAAACACCAATGATAACCATTTGAAGTAAAATGCCCAGAAGTCTTCTCATTTCCATTATCACCATTTCAAGAAAACCTGGAAGTTCAAAATTCTTTCCATGCAATTTTCTCACTGCTCTCACATGAAGCCAAATGACCTTACTAGCTCAACAGAGGTTGTTAGCTGATACCCTGAAATACCCTGAAACATGGAGAGCTCTCTGCTGGGAAAAGGGGAAATAGCAACTAGGGTAAACTGAAACAGAAGAATATCTGTCTGTATTATTTCTGGCTACAGACAGGTGTTTCCAATCTCTCATGTTCAGTCTGAAAAGAAACGCATCCAAGACAGTGTGTTTGTGTGTAGGTGGGAAGGAAAGAACATACATTTATTTTCAAACAAAAGTTGCTATTTGTTTATAAGACACCTCTGTTGACTTAAATAAGCACAGCTGGCTCGATACATCATTATACACATGTTATCACACATTCAGAAAGCTTCTGAGAAGATATATTGAGACAGGTTTCTCTTGTGGCTCAACTGGATCTGAGAAAAGAACAGAAGAAATTACACACTTGATTTATGGCTGCTGGTCACCCACAAATGTACGTGCTGGCTGTGTAACTGGGGAGGCAGGACAGCTAGGCTGCTTTCCCCTCTTGGCTAATGTGGTTTGGCTCAATAACTAATCCTTTATCACTCCCAGAGTCTCCTCAATCTGTAGAAAACGTTCACGAATTTCAGAAAAGAGATGAACAGGCCAACTGCAAAGCTCAACCTCAGAACTACCACATCTCCAAGTCAAAGATCAAGCCACGGAAAGGGAAGCATGTCCCATTGTTTTAAATACTGGGCAGCAATACTAATGACCAGCCATCAACTAGCTCTGTGACAAGCTACCATTAACTAGCCACAGGGCAGGCTACTTTTAATCTCTCAAGAAACATACAAAATAAGGGGTTTTGAGCTCATGGAAGCTATAATTTTATCTGAAGATATATCTCTTGTGATTATGTCTATCCTTTGTGGATTAAATGTTCAGTAATAACAATTCTGATGACCGTTACTGAACACCATATTAGAGATCAGACCTCAGAAAAACAGATCCAGACTGTTGTGATTTGGAATAAAATTGCCCAAGGAAGGTTCAAGTCCAACTGGGCTCTTCCTGATCTACTTCCACCCTACTCCCCTACCCGAAGATACAGCAACCCAGTGGCAAAGAAACAAAGACCAGACAATGTGGTCCCTCTGCCAAATGACAGCAACAGATGTGAACCCTAAAACCTGAAGAATCAATAAAAAAGGATTTTCTTACTTCAAATATTCTCTTCAGAATTCTGAGTAATGGTGCAACCTGAAAAAGTAAAAGACAAATTATCTAAATAACTTTGAAATGATTACTCAGAGTACTGTCAATGAAAATGATGTTAGGAAGATTTTGGGGGGAAAAATGTAATCATAATCATTCTCACGGGGCAGCTAGGTTAAGACTTCTCAACCTGACATCCTGAAGGATCCTAAGGCTAATTCCTCAGATTTCAGTAAAAGCATTAAGCTTACTGCAAAGCATCAAATGGACTGTATGAAATACCTGCTCAGCCATACCCAGCAGACGTGTCAGTCCAAGCCACTTGCTAGAAATAGTCTCACTAGACAGCAATGCTCTCGAGAAAACTCTAATGGCCTCTGGTGCTTAAACTTAGAGGAAAGAGGATTCAATTATAATAAAACCAAAGCTTTGGGAGAGAATTTCTAGGTGCAGTAGGAACCTGCATTCTTTCTATAAAACCTGAACTGAAAGAATCACTCCAAAAATTACTGGGACTGAGAATGATGGGATATACCAATTTCCCAGTATATCCCATTTTCCTTTCAAAGTAGAACTTGAGACCATATTACTGTTTGCTATATCCTCTCTTCACAATTATCTCCTCAAACCCAATTTATAATCCTCCTTTTCTTCACACCTGATTTCAGTATTTTGAAAGCAGGCCTTCTCTGATACAAACATAAACACAGGGTCCTATGTAGCATTCACCACCAACACAAGGGAGCAAGGACAAGTGCTCTGAGTGAAGTCACAGGCTCCCAGCTCCTCAGCTCCCCGGGAAGAGCCGCCTTGTCACCTGTATCTTCTAGCAACCGTGCAACCAGGGTTGTTTGTTCCCGTTTTATAGCTAAGCATGCTGAGTGCAGAAAAGAAATGGACAGAGCATAACTTTTAGACATCTCTGTGGCTGACACCCTTATTTACAGCCTACAGCTGGCAGGGAAGCAGGGAAAGCAGCACCTCTTTCCGAAAACAAATAAAACAAACAAAAAATCACTTAAATCTAGTGGAGTAAATAATGAATTGTCAAATCAGCAAAAGTTAATCTAAACAGAAACCACCAACATAGTAGCAGTACTTTTAAAGGGGCTACTCTTCCTCAAACTGACATTCTCAAAACGCAGCTTAACACTCCCAAATAAATTTTTTTTAAAAGATTTTAATCATTTATTTGACAAACAGTGATCACAAGTAGACAGAGAAGCAGGCAGAGAGAGAGAGAAAGGGAAGCAGGCTCCCTGCTGAGCAGAAAGCCTGATGCAGGGCTCGATCCCAGGACCCTGGGATTATGACCAGAGCCGAAAGCAGAGGTTTTAACCCACTGAGCCTCCAGATGCCCCCACCCAAATAAATACATTTTTTAAAAAATTAATAAATCTCCAGGTGAACTTTTCTGCTAGCCACATTTTATGGTAATAAAAATGCATTTCAGGGGCGCCTTGTTGGCTCAGTGGGTTAAGCTTCTCCCTTCGGCTCAGGTCATGATCTCAGAGTCCTGGGATCGAGTCCCGCATTGGGCCCTCTGCTTGGCAGGGAGCCTGCTTCTTCCTTTTTCTCTCTCTCTGCCTACTTGTAATCTCTCTCTGTCAAATAAATAAATAAAATCTTTCAAAAAAAACCAAACTAACTAAAAAAGAAAAATGCATTTCAGGGGCGCCTGGGTGGCTCAGTCAGTTAAGCATCTGCCTTTGGCTCAGGCAGGATCCCAGGGTCCTGGGATCGAGTCCCAAATCGGGGTCCCTTCTCCCTCTCCCATTCCCCCTGCTTGTGTTCCCTCTCCGTCTCTTTGTCTGTCAAATAAATAAATAAAAACTTTTAATAAATAAATAAACACAATTTGTTAGATAATTAAGACAGTCCACTTAAACATGCTATAATCAATAATTTATCTGATTATTAATTAAATAATTAAAGTAGCTGATCAACAAGCTATAGAATTAATAAACTACATGTGAACACAGAACTGGGAATGTAACAACAGTATCTCTTTATATTTTCAGAAGGTGACAGGTATTTCTGATGTTTAAACATAAATAATACGCACCTATAGAGCAGGGCCTTGCCCTTTTCATTCCCCAAGGCAAAATACCCACTTCTGGGAGAAAAATCCATGGTATGAACAAGAGAAACAGTCTTCTTTTTAATGACTGGGAAGTTTGAAAATACTGTACAGGAGGGAAGGTGAACCTGTAGGAAATAACACAAAGCTTTAAATCACAACAACTGTGAACTCATCTTTCTTAAATTTTAGGCTTCATCTATATTTCTGCTGGAACAAAAAGTTCATTTTCATTGCAGTACACACAATGTACAATTATCTCAAAGAACCAAAGTGTCCTGAAATTAAAATTGGCTTTTCCATGTGCTACTGACTGAGAGGGAAAGGAGGGAAGAGAAGAAAGGATCTCCTTGATCCTTCTAATCTAGCATCTAGCATGATGTCCTACGAGACTCTGGTGTTTGCTGAGTGAATTAAAAAAAAGAACACACTCAAGTAAAAAGTCAACAGCAGTACCCATTAATGTTCTAACTTAACAACCACAGTGAATACTACTAAAATTTGGTCACAGGACACAGATACTTTAATTATGAAGAGTCTGATTTTATATAACGGAGGCCCAGGAAAGGCGTACCCTACTATTCCAATAGCATATGATTTCCTTTCTACAATTTTCCTTTCCAACCTCTGTTATGTATTCTTTGCCTTTTCCAATCTCCTCTGAAGGACAAACTCATGAGAATACCTGGTTCATCGAGTGCAACTGTGTTCTGATTTAAACAGAGCCAAAAGCTGACTTCTGGGCCACGCCTAGACAAGAGGAGGCACAGTCTCTTTCTCCAAGAGAGTCTACTTCTGGGGAAAAGGAGCCCAAGCCCCAGCCCAAGGCCGACACAAGCCTTCATCCAATTTGTGGATAAACCAAACCCAGGCATGAAAAGTCACCTGAAGGAGACTGGAAGGTCAACAACTCTAGCTTTCAAATACCCTCCACATCTTCTAAAATACACAGCCCCTGGGGCACATGGGTGGCTCAGTGGATTAAGCCTCTGCCTTGGGCTCAGGTCATGATCCCAGGGTCCTAGGATCAAGCCCAACATCAGGCTCTCTGCTCAGTGGGGAGCCTGCTTCCTCCTCGCTCTCTGCCTGCATCTCTGCCTTCTTGTGATCTCTGTCTGTCAAATAAATAAATAAAATCTTAAAAACAAAACAAAACAAAACAGCCCCTTCGTGTTCCGGCACGCGCAGACAGCTATCACCCAGCTGTTCACCCTGGTGGTCTGTCACCCGCCACACTTTCAGATGAAGCTTTAAGACATTCAACCAAGGTGATTTTCACAGACCAGCCCTGGGTAAAACCCAGTGATATACACACCTAGTAAACAGGTTTTGATTACTCATTAGGCCCTCTTCCTTCTGGGAAGAGACCTACTGAGCCTTTCGTCAAGAAAGTACAGCGTACAGTGAATCTCCAAGTCATCTCGATTATTCTCGACTTTTCCAGAAAGCAGGTTCTTCCTGCACCGCATGGCATCAAGACAGAGCAATCAGTACTAACGAGAACTGTCTAGACCCATTAAAGCCACAGAGTTGGCAGTACCTGGACTTGATCTTCACATTTTTTTTTTAAGATTTTACTTATTTATTTGACAGACAGAGATCACAAGTAGGCAGAGAGGCAGGCAGAGAGAAAGGAGAGGGGGAAGCAGGCTCCCTGCTGAGCAGAGAGCCCGATGCAGGGCTCAATCCCCGGGCCCGGAGATCCTGACCTGAGCAGAGGCAGAGGCTTAACCCACTGAGCCACTCAGGCACCCTTAGGGCTTGATCCCAGGACCCTGAGATCATGACCTGAGCAGAGGGAGAGGCTTATTAACCCACTGAGCCACTCGGGCACCCTTGATCTTCACTTTTAAACTTCTTAAAAACCACTCTCTATAAAGGTTCCTTGAAAAATTCATTAAAAAAAAGAAGTAGTACTTAATAAAGCAGAGTAATTATTTTAGGAAAGAAGCCACAATATAAATATTGCAGAATTTATTTACACTTAGTTTGGCAATGTGGAAATTATATGAATTTGGTTAAGTGGTTGGTTTCTCAATTGTGTTTTGCTTAGACTAGCAGAAATCTGCATCCTCCAAGCATGTGCCAACTTTGAACAGGTGATCTGAGGCCTCATGGGAACAGACAATCACGAAATCACCATTTCCTACAAGTGCCAACAAGAGGACTGTCCTATGTCCAACTTTTGCTTCCTCCCTATATGTCACCTGGTACTTGTACACTATGCCCCAGATATCTGCTCCTTAACTTTGCTGACGTGACTTTGAAGTCTCCGAAGCCGCTTTTCTGACTCTTCCAAAACAAAACAAACCAGAACCACCTTTCCACTTGAACGACTTCCTAAAGATAATTATATTAAACCACGCCCTTTATTTTCTAAACTAAATTAGAAAAAACAGTCTCCTAATTTGGATTCATGTAACTTCATACTTGGGTCAATCTGCTTATTACAACTAGGGAGCTCAATGTGAGGCAAAAATTGGGGCAAAAAACACATCCATTTTTTAAAGCCCATTTTTACCAGAAGGTCACGGTGTTATTTTTGTAGCCAAATGAACAGAAGAGAGTATCAGAAATACTGTGGTAAATACACACACTTAATAAAGTATGTGATATAAATGGTGTCTCCTCACAACCCACACAACCATACACAGCAGCCCCAGCTTCACACAACAGGCCAGTGTGCTCCTTCTGATGGAGGAGAAACCCCACCTCATCAACAACTTATTTTTACATTTTACCTCCTCTAGATTTGAGTATCAAGAGCAAAAACATGTTTACAGTAGTCTCCCAAGAGACCCAGCTGTATCTATTTCTGAAGTTCCCCAGTGGAGTCTCCCCCTGAATCAGCACTTCTTCCCTCAGACAAACTCTCACCTGCTGAGAGGAAATTCTCTTTATGGCCCTTGTATTAAAAGCTATTATTGAACTGTTAATTTTAAAAAAACCCACGGGCTCCTCAATGGCTCAGTCGATTAAAAGGCCAACTCCTAATTTCAGGTCAGGTCATGATACCAGGGTTGTGGGATCGAGTCTCTCCCTCCCTCTGCCCGTACCCCCTACCCCTGCCCTGTGCTTGTGCATGCTCTCTAAAATAAATAAATCTTTAAAAGAAAGGGGAAAAAAACATAAAAACCTAACTTCTTTACCTCAGAAAGTTCGCTTTCCCTCCAACACCATATCTGTCATTACATTTAAGGGCCCAGGTATCAAAATTCAACAAGTAAAAAGCTCACTTATCCTTATTTAATGGATAAGAAGCTCCACAACTTCCTACTACATCAAAGACTGTAGATGCAGTAACAATTTAACTTCTGTGTCTCTTACCCGTGCAACGGCTCCGGTGCAACGGCTCGGATTTACATTCACTGCTTTATGCTGGGATAACAGAGCTGTTTGGATCATTCTGAGACTGCATTTAATGACACTAAGGCTGTTTCACTGAGGCATTCTGAGGCTGCCATGCCTGGCTTCTTTCCATTAGATATTATGGTTGACTACCATTTAAAAAATGGGATTTGGCTGTTACTAATGAATTCCTTGTGTGATTTTGCCACAGTAAAAAAACCATAAATGCTGCCGCGATCACTGAAGCAAACGAGGCAGAACTAACTACTAGGCGTCTCGCAAAATGTATTATGTCAACAGGAGGTGGATCCCATGGTTTTCTAAAACAATTTGCTACCATTAAAATGATAAAAGGTTAATGTGTGCTAGTCCACTACTCCCATTAGAGGAACGGGGATAAAACCGACTTGAATTAGAACCTTCTCATTCATCAAAGGACTCATTCAGCACAAAGGCAATGAAACACAGTACTGTACTTTCCACTCTTTCCAACAGAATCCTTCTTCCCTCCAAGAAAAGCTTATGGAGAATGCCAACAGATACCACAGACAACAGCGAAGCTGCTCGGTGTGCTACAGATAGGACTTCACCTCCTCCTCTGTGCTACCTGACATCAGAAGTTCTGCACACCTTCTAGGGAGCACAGGAATTCAGCTGGAAAACCACGGATGTCCCAGGAAGAATGGAGAACCTAGAAGCACATGCCCTTTACTGGCTGTTGACTCTGGGTGAGTTAATCCTCGGAGGACTGTTACTTGGTGCACAATTTTTTTGAAGACCTCTTTGTAAATCTTTGTGATCTATACACTATCACACGAAGCTAATAAAGTATGCAAGACCCTCTGGCAAGTGAACGAGATAAAGGTAAGAGTGTCTGTAGGGTGCTTACAGTCTGGCGGCATACGCGTAATACCGCCACAGGCAGTACTACCATTCAGAGCTCTGGGTCATGCAGGTACCTGGTGTCTGCGGCAAAGAACAGTTCAATAACGAAGAAACCGGTTCTGCCTACAGCATAGGAAACTTCAGAGATGCAGGGACATGTCAGCTGGGCTCTGAGGTTGGGCAGAAAGGAGTTCAGACAGACCTGAGGCTGCTATCCTCAGAAAGGCCTACCTGCAAGGGTGGCCTTTCAATCACGTTTGGCAACTTAACTGGGAAACAGTTCTCTGCACTGATATGACACTTTCCCTAATGGCTAAGGATGGCTCACCAGGCCTGAAGGATTTGTACAATGTGGTTTCTGCTGAACACCTGCCTTTACTTCAGGGAACCCAGAATTTTGGTGCATGTGAGGCAGAGGGTAGCTCCATGATCAACTGCCAATAAAGACCCTGAGCACAGCCCCTCATGAGGGACTGCCTGACAGAACACACGCCACCCACGTGGTCACAACTTGCTGGAGGAATGAGACATGGCCTTTGTGACTCCACTAGGAGGGGTCCTTTGGAAGCCGGTGACTGGTCTCCTCCAGTCACCCTGTACCCTGTACCTTTGCCCCCTGTACCTTCCCTTGGCTGATTCTACTGCGCATCCTTTTCCTGGAGTAACTCTCAGCCATGAACGAGACCATACACTAAATCCTGTTGAGTCCTAGGAAATCAACAAACCTGGGGGAGGTCTTGGGGACCGCTGGCAGGGAGGCAAACGCACAAGTACGAGCTAGTTGTTTAAAGTGTAATCTGCTTACACAATCTGCTTTCAAGCTCAATTTATGTTCAAAATCTAAGAACTGCCTCCCCTCCTCCATTATGACGGCAGGCCTTAAAAAAGGCAGGGATTAGGAAAGAAAATTGTAGAAAAATAAAGTGCTTGCCGTAAAAAAATTCCTTAAGGCAAATTTGGGGGCTGCAGTGCATCACCACTTCTACAACCACACCCCCAAAAGCCCCAATACTTGTAATTTCTACATCAAAAGAAGCTACTCTTTTTAAAATAATCCAACACTCTACTCTCCTACTATCTTTCCATGTTTTCAACTTAGTTCTAAGATTCTGGGGGGAGGAAGGAAGCTACTACATATCCTTCAGTACATTTCAATTTTTTTTTTTTTTTTTTAAATTAGGTTCCACATCCAGTGTGGAGCCAAAGGATTATAAATGATTTTTTTTTAAAAAAGACAAAGACATATTACCAATCTGACCGCTTCTTTCATTTCTTCTGAAGCAATTGCCAAGATTTCTGTAGTAGGATTGAAGCTCAGAGAAGTAACACCTGTAACCAAGTTCATTATAGCTTTTATCGGCTTTGGATTTGTTTCTTGGAGACAAGAATCTTGATTGTATATGTTTACCACTCCACAATTAGAACTGCAAAAAGAAAAGGGAATATAACAAATTAAAAAAAAAGAAAATGGCTTTCGCAACCTAAATGAATAGACTGAACCCCTCACACTGATACCTGTAGCAATCACAGCATATTGTGTTACAAAGGGACCAGGGCTGTAGGGTTTATCCCAAGGCAAAAAGCCAGACACATTCTACCAGTTCTACCGCAATCTTGCTAAACTCTTGTTAACTCCGATGGCTTTTCAAATGTGAGGTAGAGAATCCAAGAAAGCCTAGATTCTCCATTATTTATTTTTTCAATAAATATTTACTGAATGTCAACTTTATGCCAGGCACTAGATGCAAAGGTGAACAAGACTGAGACCAAAACTGCCACTCCCACGGTGTTTATGGCCAACGAAACATTTGAAAATGAGAATGAGAGCTGCCCTTTCCCTATTTGAGTTCCTCTTTTCTCTTTTTATTCTGTATTTGTAAGAACTGCCAAAATGGTGTCCAGCAGCATCTGTAACAGGTATCTAAGTTCCGCTCTCCTGGGAATATCCACAGTCAAGAATTACGGAAGCAACCATACACTCGGTTTACTGAAATGTTTACAGCAACGAATTACATCCTGTGCTCATAAAAAGTAAATCCTGATGACCTGCCCATTAACAGAATCATTCACAGACAGAAACTTTCAGTAAATGTTCAGACGACCTCCTGTTATGGGCACCATTTATAAGGAACAGGGACCAGGTACTTGTAACTCAAATACTTAGATCAAACTTCATTAGCAAATGCAACACAAACCTGAAAGATGCAAGAGCTAAAGCCTCAAAGTCACATGGGTGACACACGGACCTTCCACTAAATGTGCTCTCACTCCCACTCAAACATCCTCATTTATTCTCTCGGTACATACCGCCTGCCTACAATGAGCTAGACACACTGCATTAACGAGACCAACTCAGGTCACACACAGAGTTCTACACCTGAATGACAGCCAACCACACAAATGAGATGTGAGTGCTTCGGAGTCCTCCAACTACTTCAGACACATTTTCTCATTTGATTCTCAGAACCCTTTAAGAAGAGGTAACCATAAGCACTTGGGAGACACAACAAATATTCTTGGTTTATTTAATTTTGTTATGGACTGAATATCTGTGCCCCACTAAAATTCCTATGATGAAATTTAAGCCCTCCCGCCCTTATTAGGAGGTGGGGCCTCCGGGAGGAGGCCTCTCCTCTGGGAGGAGATTAAGGCCAAGACGGTGGAGCCCTTATAAAAGTGACCCCAGAGACTCTCCCTCTTTCCACGTGAGGACACAAGAAGGCGATGGTCTGTAACATGGGAGAGGGTCTCCACGGAACCCAGTTGTGCTGGTACCCTGACCTCAGTCTCCAGAAGGAAGAGAAATAAATTTCTGTTGTTTATCATTACAGCAATCTGAAAGGACTAAGACAAATTTCCTCTTTTCCTTATTTGTATTTGTGACTTGGATCAAAATATCTACTGATTGTATTTATACCAAATCTCTTTTCTTGCTAAACACTGGTTTATGGCTAAATCCATCTTAATTAAGGACAAAAAGTTATAATCCATATGGCTATCTTCTAAACATCAATTTTTTTTTTAAAGATTTTATTTATTTCTTTGAAAGAGAGTGAGAGAGAGAGGACAAGCAGGGTGATGGGCAGAGGGAGAAGCAGGCTTCCAGCTGAGCAGGGAGCCCAACATGGGGCTCAATCGCAGACCCTGGGATCATGACCTGAGCCAAAGGCAGACGCTTAACCGACTGAGCCACCCAGATGCCCCTTATATCGAATCTTACCATCATGAATATGAGAGGCTCCTTAAATGCCTACCCATTCTTATTTGACTATTGATTAAATTTATGGAAGAAAAATGGCATAAGTTCATCACTTTGATATATGGAAACTTATTCTATTAGTAATATTTCTGCTAACAAAATATAATTGATTCTTGGGCACCTGGGTGGCAGTTAGTCAAGCATCCAACTCTTGGTTTGGGCTCAGGTCACGATCTCAGGGTTGTGAGATCCAGTCCCACATCGGGCTCAGTGCTCAGGGCGGAGTCGGCTTGAGTTTCTCTCCCCTTCCCTCTCCCTCTGCCCTCCCCACCACCCCTGCTCACTCTCTCTAAAATAAATTTTAAAATCTTTATTAAAAAATGGATATAACTGATTCTAATATGTCATTGAGAATAATCAGTATTTATTGAATGTATTAATAAATAGTTACTTATTAATATATATTATATATTTATGTATATATATAATGTAATATACATTACATTAATACAATCAGTATTTACTGAATGAGAACTGTATATCCAACACTATGTAATACAGGAATACAAAATATCAGAAAGAATTATCCCAGAAAAAAATATACCTCCATGAAATAGCCAGAAAAACAAGAGAATAGAATACAGCACACTAAGGTCTGTCTGGGACCTATAACATCAAAGAGAGGGAAATCAGTATGAGGTGAAGCTGGACCAAATGAAACTTTGTGGACAACACAGGACTCGAGATGTGGAAGGCAGACACTAAGTCAAAAAACAAACCAGGGACAGCGCCTGGGTGGCTCAGTTGGTTAAGCAACTGCCTTCAGCTCAGGTCATGATCCCCAGGGTCCTGGGATTGAGCCCCACATCGGGCTAAACCTGGCTCTGCTGGGAGCCTGCTTCTCCTTCCCCCTTTGCCTGTCACTCCCCCTGCTTGTGCTCTGTCAAATAAATAAATAATCCGAAAAAACAAACAGGAGAACACCTAGGTGGCTCAGTCAGTTAAGTGTCTGCCTTGGGCTCAATTCATGATCCCAGGACATAACCTAAAGAAGCAGACATGACTGCTAACCCTTCCACCCACAACCACAGCTGACTGGGCTAGAAGCAAGTTCCTGCATCACAGGCAGTCAATCCATTAGCAGATCAGCAACCACAGAGTGTCCCGGTACACAAAAATCTTCACAAAGAAGAATGATGGCACTTAAGCCGAGTCAGGGTTTGTCTTATGGATTAGGACTGGGAACCACATTGGTGGTGGGTGTGAAAGCTAAAAAGGCATAAAGAAAGAGCATGCAGGGGCCACAAAGAAATTAATATTATGAGCAAGAAGAAACTATAAAGAAGAATAGTAGTCATCAACAAGCGACAATTCTGCCCCCGGGAGGACATTTTAATTGTCACAACTAGGGGATCACCATAGCCATAGACAGCCTACAGAACTTAAAGCAAACAGGCTGAACACAGAACTCAAATCCCCTCCTCTGCTGAATACTCTGAGACTGAACTCTACGGACTTTCTTCTTATCCTCAGTCATCTCTTTCTCCACGGACTCTTGTCCCCAAGGTTTTATTTCCCATCTACCTCTACATCTAGCATTTCATTCACATCTCACTTACTCCTATGGACCACCTAGCTCCAATCACATCTAAATTAGCACCTTTAGAGGCACTGGGTGGCTCAGCCCTTCAGCATCTGCCTTCAGGGTCCTGGGATCGAGCCCCGCACTGGACTCTGCTCAATGAGAAGCCTGCTTCTCCCTCTCCCACACCCCTTTGCTTGTGTTCACTCTCTCACTGTGTCTCTCTCTGTCAAATAAATAAATAAAATCTTTTTAATAAATAGATAAATAAATAAGTGCCTTTATTCAGACACACCGCACTTCTAACTGCTTGTGGACACAAATGCACGTCTTCCCACGTTCTTCCTCCTCCTCTTCCCCCCTCATGCAAGGACAAGCCCACCCTTCCAGCTGCTCAAGCCTAGAGCCTGAGAATGTCACTGCTTCTCTCCCATCCCAATTCTCTAAGCAGCTTTGATCTACATCACAAACATCATTGCCTCTCTCATATTCCCATTCCCACTGTCCTTAGCAATGGCCCCATTGCAATGACCTCAAAGCTCCCCACACCTGTTGCCCCCCAAAAGCTGTCATGGGAATTATCTACTTCAAACCCTAAAATCTAGATATGATCATTACTCTCCTCTACTTAAAAACCCTTCATGTTTTCTCTTTCCACTCAATGTAATGTCCACTCTCTTCGACACAGTGAGAAGACCTCTAGAAGTTGTCCCCCTCCTGCTTCCCTTTGTCACCGAAGCCCTCAGGAGTCATCCCATCTGCACTCCATTCAGAAACCAAATCTGAATCCTCTCCCTTCCATACCTTTCCTTTCCACTACCTGCAACACCTTTCTTTGAATCCTATCTGGCCCTCCAAAAGCTTAGCTCGAGTGCCAATACCTACAAAAATACTTTTCCAGGTGACAATTACAACAGCCTTCACCCAATCCTTACACTTTTAAGAGACACTGTATCTCAACCGCAGACCTCCTGATGACTTGTCTGGAAAGAGCCATATGGATCCATCTGTCCTCCCCATGGGACCATAAACTATGAGAATGCGACGGCATGCTGTCATTCTTCTATCTCACAATCCCTAGCTAAATGGTCACTGTTTTTATAAATGAGAAAACCAAGGCAGAAACACATCACCGAATAAAACGGGTTTTTCTGACACTGTAAAACATGTATGTCCTGAAGATTCTCTAGATGAACTAAAATGAAAATCATTTCATATGTTCAAGGAGAGAGTTAAAATTAAAGGACTATTAACTCCAGGCCCTAAATACTAATGAATTTCATATTTTCCCACAGCCCTGAATTATCCAGTATTTTCTGAATATAAAAATCAAAACCTTCGGGGGTGCTGTGTGGAAAGAATACAGAATTGGGAACCAGACAACCTGAGTTCCAGACCCAGCTCTGCCAATAATCAGTTTAATGAGAAACAACCAATAAAGAAAACTCAAATTACCCAATTCTTAGACCTCAGCTTCCCTATCAATAAAGGGACTGGACTGAACTAGCTTGATTCAACACACCTTCCTGTGATGACAGAAATGCGCTGCACCTGCACTGTTGACATGGGCGCCACCAGACACACGTGTGACTACCGAACACTTCAAATGGGGCACGTGTCACTAAGGAACACATTTTTATTTTGATTAATTTAAATTTAACTAGCCACATGTGGGAGGGGCGCCTGGGTGGTTCAATGGGTTAAGATGCCATCCAGATACATACAAGGGAGGGAACAGAAACAGGACAATAAAAACACTGAAAATATCCTACAGCACAAAGATGAAAGAGACACTGGGTTATTAGCTTTAAGTTTCAGAAGACTAGCTCCCATATTTTCCAAACCCAGAGAGGTGACTGAAATCAAAAAAATCCTGAAGCAAAGTCTTAAGCTAAGGGCTTAAAACCCAGATGTAAGTAGGAGAAACAGCAATCCAAGGTACATTTAGAGATTTAAAGAGATAAAAGATAAAGCTATGGAAAAGCTGAAACACAGAATGCTTGAAGTAGATCTTCCAAAGGGATTATATACACGGCACAAAAGGATTCATACTCAAGACAAACTGGACTATAAATTCTCTTTGCTTCTTGTAAGATTTTTTAATTTACAAAACTCCTAGTACACTGTACCTTCACATATTTAAAAACACAAACACAGGGAGATGTACCTTCAAAACAGATGTAAAGGGGTTAAAAGCTCCAGCTTTGCCGCCAGACTATTTGGGCTATAACAGCTGGCTTTCCCTTACTCTCTGCGATCTTAACCAAGTTACCTAATCACAGTGCCTCCACTCCCACACCTATGAGGCAGAGAAACTAGTACCTATATTGTGAAGCAGGAAATGAGAGTTACTTTATATGTAAAAATATATATACACACCCACACACACATATAATCAAGATACACACACATATGCACATATATAGTTACAGAAGAAAAACAACATGGTAAACGCTGGGGAAAATTTTGCTGCTAAATCTCTTTATTATAATTATGATTCAAAGTCTGAAACTACTTAGATGGGAACCACAATAAAAAGGTAATTTTATTTCTTTCTTTTTTTTTTTTTTTTTTTTTTTTTTTTTTTTTTTTTTTTTTTTTTTTAAAGAATTTAATTTATTTGAGGGCGCCTGGGTGGCTCAGTGGATTAAGCCACTGCCTTCGGCTCAGGTCATGATCTCAGTGTCCTGGGATCGAGCCCCGCATCGGGCTCTTTGCTCAGCGGGAGCCTGCTTCTCTCTCTCTCTCTGCCTGACTCTCCGCCTACTTGTGATTTCTCTCTCTCTGTCAAATAAATAATAAATAAAATCTTTAAAAAAAAAAATTAAAAAAAAAAAAGAATTTAATTTATTTGAGAGCAAAAGAGACAGCATGGGGCACCTGGGTGGCCCAGTGGGTTAAGCCGCTGCCTTCAGCTCAGGTCATGATCTCAGGGTCCTGGGATCGAGTCCCATATCGGGCTCTCTGCTCAGCAGGGAGCCTGCTTCCCTTCCTCTCTCTCTCTGCCTGCCTCTCTGCCTACCTGTGATATCTCTCTCTCTCTGTCAAATAAATAAATAAATCTTTTTTAACAAAAAAAAAAGAGAGAGACAGCGTGCACAAAGCAGGGGAGGGGAAGAGGGAGAAGCAGACTCTGCAGAAGCAGAGCGGGGAGCCTGATGAGGGGGTTGATCCCAGGACCCTGGGATCATGACCTTAACCGAATGAGCCACCCAAGTGGCCCAAAAAAGAAATTTTAACTTGTGTATTTATAAGAAGCTGATGAAGACTACAGTCAACAAATCTCTCATCACTGATAAAACTTTGATTTGAAAATACAAAAATAGGTATATCTATGGCATTGACCGAAAATTCTCACAATGCAAAGGTCCCAAAGTGGTTTGCAGCTTGCAAACCAGTAAAGGCAGGAGAGTAATCTCGTGATCTGGGCCATGGCTGCAGTGGGAGACATTCCCAATTCCCCCACTGTAAGCAGAGAGACTAGAACAATAGAACAAAACAAAAGAGATTCTCCAAGTTACCTTACATGGTCACCTGAATTTGGTGAGCTGCTGTCTGAGGTCCTACGGGCCCCTGCCCACAAAGCGCCGTCACACACAACAGAGAACATGCCATGTCTCAACTCTTTTCCCCTCCTCAATACACAGTGCTTTGTACCTAGTGGACAGTCACGTGTCTCTTTCTTTTTGAACTGACTGACTTCCAGACCAGCTAGGAAGTCACAAAAGACACCCTAAAGCACTGACACAAGATGCAGCAAAGGTATACTCTAACTACAAACTGCACCCCGCCCCTGAAACCGTGAGACCTCAGGGTTCTAGATCACTCTGTCAGCGACTCCAGTGGTCTCTTCCAGGACAATCCTGTCATCAGTGGATGTCTACAGAATGAAGGGTCATCCAGAGATTTCCCAAGTACATTCTAACTCTGATGTTGCAGGAATTAATATGAAAGCTTTCTAAAAATATATATAGCAAACTTTACATTAACAAATGGTATAAAAACAGTAACATAGGGCACCTGGGTGGCTCAATTGGTCAAGCATCTGGCTTCGGTTCGGGTCATGGTCCCAGGGTCCTGCGATCGAGTCCCGCATCAGGCTCCCTGCTCAGCACCAAGCTTGCTTCTCCCTCTGCCCCACCCCTGCTCACGCACTTGCTCGCTCTCTCAAATTAATAAATATCTTTTAGAAAAAAAACAATAACATAAATGAATAGAGCTCTCTGTTTTCAACAGTTTCCCTACTCCCCTATCAGAGCAAAACTACAAACAAAGCATCTACCTTATGTCAGGACACTGAATCAAACGAATTAAGAGATACAAAACATGAGTTTTTAGATCAAAGGCATCAACTCCTAAAAGCAGAGGCCAAGACAGAGGGGTTTCACAGCAGTACTAGGAGGAGAGCAGAGAGGGCAGCAGAGGGCAGAGAGAGGAGGCGCCGGGCAGAGATGGAAGAGTGAGGAAGAAGGGGAAAGAACGCCAGCCAGCCCAGTGGGGTTCAGCTTCTGCTGCCCCTAGCTTCTGTACTACCAGTAACTGTTCCCCACCTCCCTAATAACCTCAGAAATTCCTCTAACAAGGTTAAGGCCTTTCTCTACAGGTATAACAATAAAAAACTAATAATTTGACCAAGCACATCAGAACCAGAATTCCATTACACTGAGCACAATTAAAATCAAATGAATTTAAACTAGTATTAGATTCTTTCCTTTTTGACTAAAATAATAAAAATAATTCAAAAAAGAGAGGCAAAGGATCAGAAAAAGACTAACTTCACAAATTTAAATGAAGGTCATTTGGGGGCAATTTTTGCTTAAAATTAGTTTCAAACCAGTCCTCATCTTAAAGGAGTTTTAGTTCCAGAGGGGGGAAAAAAAATCCACAAAACAAAAAATAAAAAAATAAAGGAGCCTTAGTGCCAAAAGTTCTGCCAACCATGGGCTGCTGCCACAGTGCACACACTCTGGGCAAACGCTGGGCTCCCCCACTCCTCCTCAAGATATTCCTCCCTCCAGGTCTGTAGCAGGTATGTTGACTAGGGAGAACACAGGACAGGAAGGGGCCTTTGTCAAGGCCTTGGTTTTGACCTGATCTCTAAGCTCCACAGCCTGGTCCTACTATCCCTTCCCCCATACCCCAAAGGTAGGAGGTGACCAATTTTCAAATGGTGGTGGGGATGTTTATGAGGATTTGCCCCAATTTTAACCTTGAAGGAGGGAGTGAAGAAAGAGTGGGGACTATGCTGTGCTTCCAGATGGCATCTCTCAAACAGGAAGATTCGACTGAAGTTGTGTCTAGTCTAAGAAAGTCATAAAAACCCACTGTTGGAAGCTCTAAAGCTACAGGGACTGGTAAGTGATTTGGTCGGTAAGATAATTCAGAAATCCAGGTAAGTCTCAGAGCCATCTTTCCCCCAGTGTAATAACCATTTTCTTCCAGTGGTAACACAGTAACATGTTCCAGATAATATTTTCAAAGTTTCCACAATACTAATGAACAGTATTTCTAAGGAACCTATGTTTGATTTGTACCACTAACCAAAGAAAAACTGCTTAAGTACCTTTAAAACTTAAACATAAGGCTTAAGTTATTCTGCTTCCTTGTCAATGGCAAGAAGCCAAAACAGCAATAAGAAAACTTGATGTGATCAAATGAATATGCCAAATATAAGGAAAAAATATAATGACATAAGGCAGTCCTGTATTTCCTTGTCAAAAGTGCTCATATGCCACCATTAACATTATTAAACATTGCATTAAGATGATAAAATGCAAAACACCTGGGTGTACTGACTCTCTATTACTGAAGAGTTTATACACAGAACTACTTAGGCACTATGTAGTATATTTCTTTTTTTTTTTTAATTTTACTTAGGTATGTCTTTTAGAAAGAGAGTACGACCAAGGAGAAGAGCACAGGGAGAGGAAGAACGTTAAGCAGACTCCATGCCTAGCACAGAGCCTAATGTGCGGCTCAATCTCATGACCCTGAGACCATGACCTAAGCCAAAAATCAAAAGTCGGATGCTTAACTAAGGCACCCAAATGCCCCTAGTATATCTGATTCTTTAGCATTTTCTCACTAGCACATGATTAAGGTCACAGAAACCTCTTTATACTTACCCACAAGCCACATACTGTCCATTCCTAGATGTGGCAATGCTTAATCCATATAAACTGCCTTCATCAACAAATCTGTTAAGGCATTTTCTAGAGTTCACATCCCAAACATAAACTTCCCCATCGCCTGTATGAAAGAGCCAAGAAAGGGTTTGGTTAATTTTGTTTTAAACTTGAATGCCAAGTGAACTTACCATTCTTAGCCCCTCTTTAATACTAGAAGTGACTACAAACAAAAAGTCACTATAAATGTCCTAGATCTAGAAAACTGGCCTAAAAATATTTCTGGTAAACATTCCCATATATAGAAAACTGCACACTAATCAGTAGTTAATCAACAGTATCTTTTAGTTTAGAGTGAAAATCACAAACTCTTGGCTTGAGTTGAACTTCCAAAAAAATCTTTTACATTTCACTCAGATGAATTATGGGGAGAAAATCTGAAAAAACAAAAAAACAAAATACCCACCATAGTAAGTTCCAACCTCCATCAACAGGCACTAGAGCACCTCCACGTGAGGCCAAGATACTGACACCAAATTGATGATGGTAGTCATGATGAAGGGAGAATGAAGGGATCCAGACCACAAGGGAATTATAATTTAAGATACATACCACTTACCTACTATCAAGTAATTTAAACAATAATAAATGCCAACTGTGAGGGGCCCCTGGGTGGCACAGTCGGTTGAGTCTCCAACTCTTGATTTCAGCTCAGGTCATGATCTCAAGGTTGTGGAATGGAGCCCTGCTCTGGGCTCTGTGCTCAGAGGGGAGTCTGCTTAGGATTTTCTCCCTCCCTCTCCCCTCCCCTCCCCCCCCCCCTCAAGTGCACGCATTCTCTCTCTAAATTAAATAAATAAATCTTTAAAAAAGTAATAAATGTCAGCTGTGACCAATAAGCACAAACAGTTTAGAGAAGGGAAAATGTGTGTAAGACTGAGGAGTATGTTGAATGTGAAGGGAACATGAATACTTTCATGACAGTAAAGACCATCGGGGAGCCTGGCTGGCTCAGTCAGAAAAGCATGCAACTCTTAATCTCGGGTGTCATGAGTTCGAGCCCCACACTGGGTAAAGAGATTACTAAAAATATATAAACTTACAAAAGAAAAGAAAGAGATGACTATTGCCAAAATTCGCCCTCATTCTTTTTTCTCTCCTCTACAGGCCCATGATACTGATGATCACTCTCTTCCTCACACACCCATTTAAAGATTTCTTAATGACCCTACACTCACCACAAAGGTGTTCCTCATGCACCCATTTCATCTCTGCCTTTTCTGTGGATATTACACTCTGGTTCACTTTTCTAAGATTTTATTTATTTATTTACTTATTGCGGGGGGGGGGGGTGTCAAAAGGAGAGGAACAAGCAGATTCCAAGCTGAGTGTGAGCTGATGCAGGACTTGACCCCAGGACCCTGAGATCATGAATGAGCCGAAACCAACAGTCGGTCACCCAATGAACTGAGTCACCCAGGCACCCTTAAAGTTCGCTTTTCTATATTTTTATCCTCCCAATGAGAATTCAATTAAGCTCACTAGTTCAACTATTTCCTTGACAAAGATTATTTCCCAGGCTGACATGAGGGTGTAGATTAAGTTGTAGTAAAATATATTTGAAAAAACTGAACAGGGTCAAACTTGAAAGTCTTTGCATCTGTCTGTACAGTAATGTTACAATAAAAGAGGGCATTTTAGTTTTACTCTCAGCCCAGCTGGCAACAGATTAAAATGGGAAGAAAAGGGATCAACTGTGGGAAGGTCATCCAGATGTTACCAAAGCCAGACTTTGGGTTACTCTTCCCTATGCTTTTAGAACCTTTATTAGGGAAAATAAGACCTCCACAGTAATGACCAAATCTGTAAATATTTTACATTTGCATCTAGTTCATACAGAAATTTTAGTATCTCTGACCCTCCATATCTCTTCTCTCCCACTCTGACCCTCCCAGGATCCGAGAGCCATTTCATTTGGAACACAGGACTCTGACTCTGAACCAGTTAAGTGTCCAACTCTTGGTTTCGGCTCAGGTCATGATCTCAGGGTCCTGGGATCAAGCCCCATGGCTGGCTCCCTACTCAGGAGGGAAGTTCCTCTCTCTCTCTCTCCCCCCCCCCTCGGACCCTCCCCCCCCCTCGTGCACTCTCTAAAATAAATAAATCTATAAAAAAAAACACATACACAACTTTTTAATCCAGTTATAAAATAAGTCACAGAGACAATGTACAACATGGCAACCACAGTTACTAATAAAATAGTGCACATCTGAAAGTTGCTAAGAGAGTAGATCTTAAAAGTTCTCATCACAAGAAAAAAAATCCTAATTATGAGTAGTGACAGAAGATTGAACCAGACTTATCATGGTGGTCATTTTTAATATACACCAATACTGAATGTTGTACACCTAATATGTTGTATGTCTGTTATACCTAAGAAAAAAAACTAACGCTATATATTTTCAAGTGCTGCTAGCTGAGGTATAGCAAAAATTCTGCCCAAGAGCCCCAAAGAGACTGGACAATAGTAGTCACAGGCAGAACCACTTTGATGTCTCCCACTACCAACCATCGTGAGCTATACTGAGATTACAATGGTCCCAAGATCCTATAGGAAAGAGACTAACAGCCCAAGAAGGCACAGAACAATCAGAAAGGCAGGAGAGCAAAAAAGTGCCAGATTAGAGACTGTCAGGGGTGAAAGCTCTTCTACTGCACCACAGGAATGTCAGAGGGTGAAACCCGAATTGTTTTCAGTCAATAACGAAGAACATTCCAAATACTATCCAAGTGAAAAGGTACTGCTAAAAGAAAAAGGTGACTTTCAAAAGGAAAGACTGAGCATGAATCATCTTTTAAATAACCATTTTCTTCTGGTCTTTTCCCCATACATGGTAACATGGTTAAATGGTCAGCTCTTCACTATTACTAGTTAGTAAATAAGATGGCAAAAGGCAATGACAAAAATCTAAAAATAAAAATTACTTTCTAACACAAATCTAAACTCAAACACTGTTTTTGGTTAAATCTGAAATGTGAACACATCCAAAGCTTTTAAAAAGCTTTAGGTGAGGGATGCCTGGGTGGTTCAGTTGGTTAAGCCGTTGCCTTCGGCTCAGGTCATGGGGGGATCAAGCCCCACATCAGGCTCCTTGCTCAGCAGGAAGCCTGCTTCTTTCTCTGCCTCTGCCGGCCACTCTGCATGCTTATGCTTCTCTCTCTCTCTCTGTCTCTCTGACAAATAAATAAATAAATAAAATCTTTAAAAAAAAAAAAAAGCTTTAGGTGATCACGTCATTAACCCACCTGAAGAGGCATATAGTTTCTTGCTATCTGAAGAGAACGTGGATGCTGCAACCCTTCCATTAATTTTCATGCTACCAATCAGTTCTTTGGTCTGAAAGAATAACAAATATTACTTATCCAATTTTTAGCAGGTGCATGGAAGAATCACACTGGGAATAAAAACAATCTAGTTCTGGTCTGTAGCACCTACTAAACGTTGTCCCTATACTCACAAGTTCTCCCCAAGTCCCACTGTGCCCCTCCACTCAGATGCAGATTTCGTTCAAGACTATCCCTACCCTGGGGTGCCTGGGTGGCTCAGTGGGTTAAAGCCTCTGCCTTTGGCTGGGGTCATGATCCCAGGGTCCTGGGATTGAGCCCTGCATCGGACTCTCTGCTCAGCAGGGAGCCTGCTTCCTCCTCTCTCTCTCTCTGCCTGCTTCTCTGCTTACTTGTGATCTCTGTCAAATAAATAAATAAAAATCTTTAAAGAAAAAAAAGACTATCCCTACACTCATGTCTTATCCTGAAAGAACAAGCAGCCACTATTAATGGTTGACCTTCATTGACAGCAAATGAAGATATCCAGCAACACCATTTATCAGCAAGAAGGACCCATCTGGAGACACTTCGAAGCTCCTCACTATCTTCTCTTTCAAACCTGAGAGAAGAGACAAATTAATAAAGATTAATATGATTTTCAGTGATGTTATCTTTCACTGGCAATGGAGAATTTCTTTTAAAATATCTAACTGCCTCAAACTAAACCAAAAGTAGGCTCAGACTCTGAATAAGTCTGACCCTATGCATCACTGAGTATGACCCAAGTATAAGGTCATTACCAAGTGCTTCCTTTACCTGTCTTGGTTAACAGTCACCATCTGAACTGCGGCCAAAGATTCAGCTCTCTGAACAGTAAACATACCAACTAATTTTCCAAATGTGAACGGTGACATCTGTAATTAACTAAAAGGATAAATTATACTTCTTTGTCACAAAGTTCATTACCAGGAGGGAAATGCACGGCCATCAGAAACAGCTAAAACATAGTAATATGTACAGACTAGTTGCTGGCCACCAACTAAACACCCAATGATGAAGGAGTCTAGTCTTAACTTCATGGATCCAAAAAGGAAAAAAAGAAAAAAAAACCCACAAAATGTCAGTATATTCAAGAGCTGATTAGTTTCCCAAAATGTGACTCATGCAACCTAATCACATGACCTAAGAATATAAACCAGTCAATTTACTTACTTCCCAAAGGACACATTCCTTTTCCATCCCTAAAAGGCTCATACTGACCATGCAGGAGACTCCTTCCATCAGGACTACTTAGTGAGGAAACTTACTCATTATTAAACTGCCTGAGAGAAAGGGTGCTGAAGGAATAGATACCACTGGCCCCCTGTAGGGAAGGGAAGCAGGTAGCCAGGGAAATGGAGCAGAGTCAAGTTTTCCCTCTTCACCCTTTTGTATGTATTGGATTTTTGCACCACATGAATGTACTGCTTGGTCAAAAAAAATTATTTCAAAAAATATTTAAGTTGCTAAGTTAAAACATTCATCAGAATAAATAAACTGAGAAAACTCTAGTGAGAAATCCTTGTTCCCCTACAGGAAAATGCTGGCTAAGGCTGCCACAGACCGCCTCCATCCTACAAACAGTTTTCATCCAGATGGTTCACAATCCTACAAACCGGGCCTCCCACTCAAGTGCTGCCCACAAACACTATACCCTGGGTCTCTGGAGGGAACTCAATCCAGACACGTATTTCCAGCTAATGGGGTACAATCTGAACCTACTCCTCTCTAGGAGAAAATCCCATCACATGATGAAGCAGGGAAGGGAGGCTAGATCTCGAAGTGTGGGGCTGCAGCCAGAAACCACACCCCACCCCCAACTTAACCCTACTGACACAGAACTGGACAGGAGGAATGCAAGAGAGAACTCAGAGGCCTACAGCTGGGGATCCCCACAGCCATGGAGGGCTACAGACTGTGCAGGGATTGTCAGAGCAGCAGGGAAGAGTGCCCTCACGCTGTGCAGTGTGGCAACAACAGAGACAACAGCCAGAGGGCTCGTTACATCAAGCCTGCTCTCTGGCACAGGTGGCTCGAAGACCTCCTGCTTGTAGCCTAAGGAATCCTGTTGTTAGGGAATTCAGGAGAGGAGAGTGTCTTCCACAAGGAAATACAAGACTTGCAGCAAATAAAGACAGGCAGTTGATATAGAAAGTAAATGAAAAAACCACCGCATTTTCATCCAAAACTTACAGAATACCAGTAATATGTATACAATTTTGCTTTTAACCTCGCAAAAAATAATAAACACTAATATCAATATTGTAATTGCTTTTTACAAACGCTGAACCTCCCAAAATAGGAACCAGACAAAACATATGACCTTGAAAAAGATACTATGCTTTGAAGATGTCAGATATAAATCTTTCTGTGAATCTGTGAATGACATTTTTAGGTCAACTAAAGAGCAAGTGGTAAGAAAAAGAATGGCTGGGGCGCCTGGATGGCTCAGCGGGTTAAGCCTCTGCCTTCAGCTCAGGTCATGATCTCAGGATCCTGGGATCGAGCCCCGCATCAGGCTCTCTGTTCAGCAGGGAGCCTGCTTCCCAACACCCCCCACCCCGCCCCATCTGCCTGCCTCTCTGCCTATTTGTGATCTCTCTGTCAAATAAATAAATATTTTTTTAAAAAAGAGAGAGAAAAGAAAGAAAAAAAAAGAAAAAGAATGGACAATTTTATTACAACAATGCCAGGTTCCCCAAGACGGCAAGTGGATTTGCTGTGCTGGGATAGACCCTACGCTGCTTTTACTGTGGGAGCAGCCCCCACCAAGTGCCACGAGCGCTCAATTACCTCTTTTGAACAAACTAGAGGGAAGGAGAGTTGAGGGGTGGGGGGATGGGTGAACGAGGTGATGGGGATGAAGGAGGGCCCTTGTGATGAGCACCAGAATTGTTGAATCATTATACTGTACACCTGAAACTAACAAAACACTGTATGCTAACTAACTGGAATCAAAATAAAAACTAGAAAATAAAACTAAAAAAATTAAAAATGATCTCTTTTAATATTTAGGACCCTCGACTTTATAGAAAGCTGAAGCTCAGATATTACCAAACCATAAGACCTATAAGCAAAATGGCAGCCTAACCAACTAATTTTATTCCCAAATGGTCAAATTCCTTATGTGTTTACCTAGAACAAGGTATCTCTCTTATGACTTGTCCTTCTAAATGATGCAGCAGAAATTGCTTCTGGAGTCTCAATTAGTAATCTGGGGTTCCCAACCTTTTCATGTGTCAGTCTGTGGTTGTTCAAAAACTTTTATAACCAGGGGTGCCTGAGTGGCTCAGTGGGTGAAAGCCTCTGGCTTCGGCTCAGGTCATGATCCCAGGGTCCTGGGATCAAGCCCCACATCGGACTCTCTGCTCAGCGGGGAGCCTCCTTCCTCCTCCTCTCTCTCTCTCTGCCTGCCTCTCTGCATACTTTGTGATCTCTGTCAAATAAATAAATAAAATCTTTAAAAAAAAAAAAAACTTTTATAACCAAAGGAAATGCTAAACTTCAGTTCTATGTTGGTGAAAATAGAGATGTAATGTTTTTCCCATATGACTTCATTGGCCTCTAAATTCTATCAGAGAATGTTGAAAATCCATAGACCCCATTATGAACCCCAATGGGTTAATGAGAAAAACCACCAATTCAGAATTCTTCAGAATGCATCAATTCTGTACTCCTCATTTTTCAAACTTACATTTAAGACAAAGAGTTTACAAATGTATAAGTTTGCATATTCTAACCAATGTCCTTAATTAATTTTGAGTTAGAGTGTTTCATAATGAGATTGAAAATAGCGTTCAACAACCAACCCCACACAAAAAAATACATTTACTTTAGCACTATCATCATTACTGCCAAGCTATGCTTGTTGAGGAAAGAGCAAAGAGGGTGAGATAAATGCCACATCTTAGAAGGTAGCGATCAGACGCACACTCCGGCGTACCTGCAGATCCACCATCAACATCACTGACTATCTTCACCAACCCCAGGGATCTGCTTCTCCCAAGAGGATATAAGGCGCCCACTCCTTTTCATTAGTGGAATAACATGTGAAAACAGTTAACAACTACATACTGTTTTCTGCGTCAGTATGGGGAAACTGTTTCAGGCTCTTCAACTCAGTGAGGTCCACAGACCAGCAACACCAGCCTCACCCACGAACTTGTGAGAAATGCAGAATCCGGCCCCCTCAGACCTATAGAAGCACATTCTGCACTTGAGCCAGATCCCCAGGGGACTCCTGTGCACAGTAATGTCTGAGAGGCCCTGCCGTAAAGCACACTTAAACTACAAATCCACTCGGAAAGGGTCACCGAAGTTGACAGGAAACACAAGAAGCAGAAGACTGGAAACACTGATGATAAACCCCATAAATGTTTCTGAAGCTGAACTTGTTCACTTTGAACCATTAGCAGAAAAAAGGCTGTACAGAGCTACCCCTTTCCTTTACAGCCCCAAACATATACCCAGTTTAACAGGGAGACTGCCAGGGAGCCACAGCACTGTTATCAACGCCTCCCAGGGCGTATAGCGCTAACCCAGCCAACCCACCACAGGGCTTTGGTCCACAGAGGGTTCCTGAAGGTGTCACTGGATTTTGCGGTGATGCGAGGAGGGGCATGAGGGAGAAGAATGGGGAAGGCAGAGGAAGATAAATTTTCAAATAATAAAACATTTTCTTAAGCAGTCTTGAAAATACATTATGATCTCCAAAAGCAGTGCTTTATTTCCTTTAAACATAAACCAAATATCTATTATAACAGACACCAGAAGGACAAGAGAGAATCCAAATCTCCAGAAGACTAGAGAGGGGAGATACTCTGTCTGAGGACTTGGGACTCGGGTCTTCTAGCTCCCAGGCTCTTTCTGCAGTATCACCTGCCAATCTTACAGCCTTCTGTTTGCAACTGCTTTTCTGCTCAGGGAGATACAGATTCCCAAATTCCAGTTTTCCCAGAAATGCTCAATAAAAAGTTTACTATTTTCATTCAAATGTATCATCTCAACACAGTGACATTTTCTGAATACTTAAAAAGATTCTTATTTTTAAGAATCATGTGGGGGAAAAGTGGTCATAAACACTGTTAAATGAACTCAGCTGTGGGGCTGACAGGGCAGAGGGGTGATGGGCGGCATGTTTGATAGAAACCTTACCTCTCACTTGATGCACAGGAATTAGCTTTCCAGCCAGCATATCATAGACATAAAGAACCTTGCTGTGGATGCTCGTGGCTAAAACCTCTTCTCCAGTAGCACTAAAACAGGCCTTAAATATTGGAAACTTCTCCAAATAGATGCTCTGGATTTTAGGATTTGTTTTTCCATCAACCTATAAGGAGAGGCAAAACATTCCTTTTGGTTATTTCCATAGACTGTATCCTGTGAGTAAGTACTTCTCACCACGAGTTTCCATTTAAAAAATGCACAGCACAGGGTGCCTGGGTGGCTCAGTGGCCTCTGCCTTGGGCTCAGGTCGTGATCCCAGGGCCCTGGAATCAAGCCCCGCATCGGGCTCTCCGCTCAGCAGGAGGCCTGCTTCCCCTCCTCTCTCTCTCTGCCTGCCTCTCTGCCTACTTGTGATCTCTGTCAAATAAATAAATAAATAAAGATACACACCTGAAACAGCGACACGGCATTATCTCGCGCGGCAACCATTACAACTTGCGCACAAGGATGGAACTGCACGGATGAGATCCGAGCCGTGGTAGGACGTTCCGCGTTAACATGGAGACAATTCTTTACCTGTGGAAAAAGACAGTGACAACTCTATCAATTCAAATGAGTTAACATTCTTTTTTTTTTTTGAAGATTTTATTTATTTATTTGACAGGAAGAGAGAGACAGCACGTACAAGCAGGCAGAGCAGCAGGCAGAGGCAGATGGAGAAGCAGATTTCCCATAGACCAGAGAGCCCAGATTCAGGACTTCATCCCAGGCTCCTGGAATCATGACCTGAGCCGAGGGCAGATGCATAACTGAGCCACCCAGGAGCCCCAACATTCTTTTCTTTAAAGCATGAAGGAAAGACAATTCAACATAGCTTATGCTGAGAAGGAAGTACACTGGTATGGTAACCACAAGACCACAGCTCTACTACCAACTAGCAAGTCATTTTACTAAATAATAATCCATTTTTACCATCTTTCTAACAAGGGGATGAAATAGTTAAGGTCTTGGGGGGACCAGGACAGTCATTTCCTCATGATATACCATACAGATTAGGAGACTGACTTCAAGCATATTTTACATAAAATTGCTACTCTAGCATTTTTGCATTCATGGCACAAAATAAAAGGCACTCTGTAATGGTCCCCATGGTTCTGTGGTTGGCATGGACAGCTATGTTCTCCTCTCAAAATACATGATTCCTAGCTTAAAGCAATGATGACCTCATACATCATGCATTAGGCTATTTTCAGTTATTTCCTAGTTTTTACAGGTTGCTCTCTCTCCATTAAAAACTCAATTATAGGGCACCTGGGTGGCTCAGTTGGTTAAGCAACTGCCTTCGGCTCAGGTCATGATCCTGGGGTCCCAGGATCAAGTCCCGCATTGGGCTCCCAGCTCCACAGGGAGTCCGCTTCTCCCTCTGACCTTCTCTCCTCTCAGGCTCTCTCTCACTGTCTCTCTCTCAAATAAACAAATAAAATCTTAAAAAAAGAAAAAAAAAACTCAGGGGCGCCTGGGTGGCTCAGTGGGTTAAGCCTCTAGCTTCCACTCAGGTCATGATCTCAGGGTCCTGGGATCGAGCCCCACATCGGGCTTTCTGCTCAGCAGGGAGCCTGCTTCCCACCCCCGCCCCCGCCTGCCTTTCTGCCTACATGTGATCTCTGTCAAATAAATAAATAAAATCTTAAAAAAAAAAAACTCAAAGGAAAAAACAGAGTACTAGGTGTATGTTTTGTTTATAAGAAACGAACTTAGATTCTTACGATAACTGCATTATGTGGATGTGAATCTACCCTATGAAGAGCTGACTGAACTGTCTTCATAAGGTGGAGGAAACACAATCACTCTGTCTCCTAGTAATCTGCCCTAATAGGGTTCCCTCCCCCATCTAAAGGATGCTACCATTTTATAATGGAGAAAAATATCTGTCAGAGATCTGTAACAGATATCTAACTGAAGCACTGGGCTGGGCAGGTACTTATTACCACAATGAACAAGTCAGATACAGTCTCACTAGTGCAGACCACTTTAGACAAGAGAGCCAGGAATAACCTTCCTAAGTGTCGTCTGAGCAGAAGGGTACGGACAGGTTTGGCCATGAGCAGTGCTTGAAGGACAGACAGGCAGAAGCAAGAGCAAAAGCTCAGAGGCAAGAAAGGACTCGGTATGCTCAAGAAACAAAAAGAAGGCCTGAGGGAACCTGGGTCAGAAACAAAGGGGAAACTTCTGGGACGAAGCTCAGATACACGCAGACACCAGATTATGAAGAGCAGTGGAGACCATGATAAAGAATTCAAAAGTTTTCAAAAAGCAATGAAAAGTGACATGACCTGATGTTTTAGAAGCCCCTCCTGGCTACTACTAATGAAGAACAGGAAGAGGAGAGTGGAAGTGGGAGACACCCACTTCCAATTCACCAAGTGACTGCAGTGCATGAGCTAACAAAGAATGGCAGCATGAGCCAGGCTAGTGCCCAAGGAAACGCAGGAAAACGCAAAAGGAGAAATCAAACAATTGGTAAAAGATTCCTGGGAACATAATTTAATCTTCTTGATCATTTCTGCAGAAGAGTAATAAATGACAGCAACATGTTTAATCCCACAGAGAACACGAACCCACACACTGGGTGTCAGAGGTAGTCAGCTGGAGGGGCCTAACTTGGCTGACTCTCACCTTTAAGATTCCTTTAGGAAGAGAAGCTGATGTAGATATGAAATTCCCAGTCCTTTGCAACAAATCATCTTCATCCTCTTCACTTTCACCTAAGTCAAACAAACCCACAAGGCTGAGTTTTAGAATCAACGAGATGGCCATTCCCTTCCCCAAACATCTCTATATTTCAAACTTCAACTCCCCCCATTCCAGCCGCCAATCTCAATCACTTTATTTCAACTGCAATTGGTAAAAGTAAAACAAACTAAATTTGAAAGGGAGGGGAAAATGACACAGAGTCCAATATATATGGTTAAATACAAGCTTGACTCTGGAATGAAAGATACACATTCACAGACAATGACTAAAACAGGATGAAAAAAATAAAAGTTGAAGTCAGTATTTAATTTAAAAAGAACAATTCATAATTATGGCAAAATTGGCAATAAGGTGGACAGCAGATCTGGCTTAACCCACATGAACAAGGACTAGCACTTCTAGTTGACTGAGAGACCAAGATCAGCAAACTGTGTATCAAAACTTCAAAGAGAGCTAACAGGGCTTCTTTTCTCCTGAGGATTCTAGTAAAGAGGGCCAAGAAGCTGAGCAACATTTTTAAAACACCCACATGGGGGACATCTGGGTGGCTCAATGGTTAAGTATCTGCCTTCAGCTCAGGTCATGATCCCAGAATCATGGGATCGGGCCCCAAACTAGGCTCCTTGCTCAGCAGGGAGCCACTCCCCCTGCTTGTACTCTCTCTCTGTCAAATAAATAAAATCTTTGGGGCGCCTGCGTGGCTCAGTGGGTTAAGCCACTGCCTTTGGCTCAGGTCATGGTCTCAGGGTCCTGGGATCGAGCCCCTCGTCAGGCTCTCTGCTCAGCAAGGAGCCTGCTTCCTCCTCTCTCTTTGCCTGGCTCTCTGCCTGTTTGTGATCTCTCTCTCTGTCATTAAATAAATAAAATCTTTAAAAAAAAAAAAGTAAGTAAATAAAATCTTTTAAAATTAACTAATTAATGAAATAAATAAAACACCCGCAGGAAGAAGAGGGTAAAAGCCAGCACTAAAAGACCTCTAAGATTCTTAAGGGGGTCTGGTAAACCATCAGGCTTCTAATTAGAGCCACAGAAGTCTACACCAAGGATTAAGGGTGAAATCAAAAAATTGTAAGAATTATAGGAAAATCCTCCACAGGGGCACCTGGATGGCTCAGACAGTTAACTGTCTGCCTTCTGGCTCAAGTCATGATCCCAGGGTCCCGGGATCAAGCCCCTGCTTCTCCCTCTCCCTCTGCTTGCCACTCTACCTAATTGTGCTTTCTCTGTCAAATAAATTTTTTTAAAAAAGAAAAAGAAAAGAAAATCCTCCATAAACTGAAACCCAGCTTTGAATCCTTACCATCTCTCACTTGAGTAAGATGCTGTGGGACTATAGTGCCCCTTACCCAGCGACTACTTAGAAACAAATGTACAAATTCTCTGGAGAAAGATATCCTTGTTCTCTTATTAAGCAGCACTATTTTTTATATACTGTGCTCAGCACCCAATGAAATATAACTAGGTTAATAATGACAAGGTAAGGTAACTTGATTGAAAAACCTAAGGAATAACAAACAATTTTCATAGGAGATCTAAATAACTATGTTTTTCAGACTTAAGCTTTTAAAGTACTATGTTTAATATTTTCAAGAATAATGAATATTCAGATACTGAACCAGAGAACTATACTACTAAAAAAAGAACCATATGTTAATTCTAGAACTGAAAACTACAGGAGTTAAAATTAAAATCCCAGTGGTGTTTTTAACAGCATATAAAAATTAGCTAGAGAGACAATTAGTAGTCTGGAAAATGGATCAGAAAAAATATCCAGCCTATACTACAGAAAGCAAAAAGGATCAAAAATGCAGAAAAGAACACAAAATACATTTAAAAGAATAAATAAAAACATTCAACGCACAACAACTGGTGTTCCAGAAGAAAAGGAAGACTGAACAGAAACAGTATTTGAAGAAAATTAGTGAGATTTTCCAGAACTTAAAAAAGACATCACACTAGATTCAAAAGCACTGTGAAGACCAGGCAGAATACAAAGCAAGCTAGAAGGATCAAAGGTTGGGGAGTGAGGGGGAGGAGATAAATGAACAAAATAGCAATAATAAAAGAATCCATCATATTAAGGAATTATTGTTAATTTCCAAAGGCCTATGATGACAGTATTCTAATTATGTTTAAAGTGGGGAGTATTTCCCTTTTAAAGATACTGTGCAAAATATTTACCAATAAAGATAACATGTAAAGCTAGGGTTTGGTCAGCACTGTGCCAATAAGAAGTACACCTTGAACAAGTCACTTTTATCTTTTTGAACCTCGCTCCCTGGTCCTAGGTAGTAGACCAGGATATCCTGATGGTAGCTGACTGGCTAATAAGTGACCTAATCCATTTCCTTTTTCTAATGAATACAAAGACAAACTTCATTTCCTGGGAGTCCATGAAGTTAACGTGGCCTTGTGACTGAGCTCTGGCCAATAAAATCTAAGTCAAAAGTCCATGTACCACTCCCAGGACAGGCCAATAAAAGTGTCTTTTGGGTGAGCCACTCACTCTTCCCCAATAAGCCACCTGGATGTCAACCTCAGGAAACTTTGAAAAATCCAGCATGAAGCAGGCAGAATCCCTTGGGTCCCTAAAGCACACCAACCCCTCCTCACCACAATTTTTACATGCATGAAAAAAATAACTTCTATTCGATTAATCCACTGGGACATGGAAGGTTTTCTGTTTCAACAGCCAACATAACCTTACCTATTAATTACATAGATCCAAACGTTCCATGAAGGGGCACCTGGGTAGCTCAGTTGATTAAATGTCTACCTTCAGCTCAGGTCATGATCCCAGTGCCCTGAGACAGAGCCCTGTCCGTGTTGGTCTCCCCGCTCAGTGGGGAGTCTGCCACTCTCCCTCTGTCCCCCACCGCCCCTGCTCATGTTCTCTCTCAAAACAAGTAAAATCTTTAAAAATAAATAAATAAAATAAAATGGCCTACAAATGCAGCATTCTAAAATGGATAGTAAAATTATACTTCATCGAGGAGGGCAAACTGGTAACTAAGGAGGTTAAAATCATATATGTAAAAAAAGGTTAAAGGATCAGGGATGTTAAACTTGTTAAAAAAACAAACCTGGAAAGATATTTCTTCAACAACAGAGTTTTACATGAAACAAGAAGTAAAATAAACTGCACACTGTTTTTAGTTTTTTTAAAACTGTATACTTTTAAACGGTAGGACTACAGAGTGTATGGAGGTAAAGCTTGAAACTGGAAAAAAATTCTAACAATTAGTCCTTTAGAAACAGAGAAGAGGGAAAACCAGTCCAGTAACCAGCATTATTTGATGTGTTTAAGCAGAGGCTGAATTACCATCTAACAGATGCTGTAGAGAAAGATTCCTGCAGTGGATAAATTCAGGCTGTATCACTAAGATTCCTCCCACCTCTAAAAGCCATCTGGCTAGAAACCAGAAGGTAAATTCTGACTTAGTAAAAGATTGGGTTTTCTAACAGAATTGCAGAAAACAACTGGTTCTTTAAATGGGCTCCTTGTACTTGAATACCATGAGGCCTGGACTCAAAGGGCCGAGAAGAAGGGAGGGAGAGGTGGTAGTGATAATTAAACGGAGGCTCATCAGAAATCAAGAATGCTAAGAAGAGAGCTCCTGCATCGTGTGGGAAGATATACTGCAGACTCCCTAAAGGATTTAGGAATAGAGATTCGTTTACTAACTTAAACAGGTATCAGCACTCACCATCTGAAGATGTCTTCCGCTTACTAGTCTCTGCCCAGGCAGGTACACCCCCCATGGCATGCTGGAATCTAAGCGAAAATACAAAAATGAAATTTTCTGTTGGCTAATAAATGTTCACCAAACTTCAAAGACTTAAAGGGTATAAATTAGCTCATCCTTGAAAGCATGTATACAATCTCTGCCAAAAGAATTATCATCTTGGGGCGCCTGCAAGGCTCAGTGGGTTAAGCCTCTGCCTTTGGCTCAGGTCATGGTCTCAGGGTCTTGGGATCAAGCCCCGCATCAGGCTCTCTACTCAGCAGGGAACCTGTTTCCCCCCTCTGTCTGTCTGCCTCTCTGCCTACTTGTGATCTCTGTCAAATAAATAAATAAAATCCTTAAAAAAAAATTATCAACTTTAACAGAAAAGCTACTCACAAAGAATAGTCCCAACTTGCCAATATGGGAAACTTTTGTGAACCTCTAACTGTATAAACTAGTCTTGGATATAGAACACCTGGATACATATTTGTTAATTATTTTTGTCTAGTTACAGGTCTACTTATTTGCTCATATCAACACATCTCAGATCTTGGAACTAAGTGAAGAACTCTATATGCGGTGATAAACCAATGCCACAGTAACAGAATACATCTTAAAACACATCTGAAAGACTGGTAAGAATATACAAAACACAATCACATATCCTTTGAATAAAATTGGAGCATTTCACTCTGGAAAAAAGCTAGCTTTATGAGAAACATATTCTGAAGTGCTGGTTTCTGAAAAAGTGCAGAGTCATTCTAATAGTTTATTACAGAAGTGCAGACAAAACCACCAAACTCAGCCCACTGGCCATAAACAACTAGAAAACGAGACAAAACATATGAAACTGTTTTCAAAAATTGGAAAAAAACATAAGATCGTGATCCCTGAGAGAAAGGAAATAACAAGGTAAGTGCTGCCATCCCAGGATTTCCCCCCAAAGGCAATTTTTTGAGACCTTGGCACAGAACCAGTGAGAAAAAGTCAGACTTGAAAGAGGCTGAGAGAACTGGAATTTGAGGGGCACTGAATAACAGAAGAAAAAAAGAAACAGCTCCAGGTGCCTGGGTGGCTCAGGTTGTGTGACTGACTCTTGATTTCAGCTCAGGTCTTGATCTCACGCTTTTGAGTTCAAGCCCCAAATTGGGGCTCCATGCTGGGTGTAGAGCCTACTTAAAAATAAGAAAAAATTTTTAAAACTTTTAAAAAGGATTCGCCGTATTAAAATATAAATGAAAGAAAAAAGAGTAAATTGTTTTGAAAAAGCGGGCACCTAGGAGACTCAGTCAGTTAAGCATCCAACTCTTCATCTCAGCTCAGCTCTTGATCTCAGGGTCATGAGTTCAAGCCCTCACATTGGGCTCCATGCGGGGCATGAAACCTACAAAAAGCTCCAAAATCTGCACTGGGGTCCACAGACATTTTTGCTGAATACTAAGCTGTACATTCACAGGATGAAACTCCATGAGACCAGGCAAAGAACTAGCAGGGAGCTGTAAGTTGAATAACAGCAGAGTTCAGACACTTGAGTTTCAACCAGTCATGGAAAGGTCCTTACTAAAAACTCAGGGCATTCAGAAGAAATGGCAAAAGAGTCTATCTTAGACATGGGGCTAAACCAGCCTAGAGTAAATGCTACTCTACAACAAAACTAAAAACAAATCCTGAGAGGATCAAACTAATCTCCAAGCCAATCAACTGATTGCCTAGACAAAGTCACTAAAAGTACTCACTCATTCAACATTCACTCATTAAACACTCATTAAAAGCCAAAATCAAAATCCAGACACTGATCAATTTACCACTCACACTGCCCAAAATCCAATCAAAATTTCTAGTTTTTCGGGGCGCCTGGGTGGCTCAGTGGGTTAAGCCTCTGCCTTTGGCTCAGGTCATGATCCCAGGGGCCTGGGATCGAGTCCCGCATTGGGCTCTCTGCTCAGCAGGGAGCCTGCTTCTCCTCATCTCTCTCTCTGTCTGTCTCTCTGCCTATTTGTGATCTGTCTCTCTGTCAAATAAATAAATAAAATCTTAAAAAAAAAAAAAAAAATTCTAGTTTTTCTAGTTTTTCTTTTTCTGCAGGGAAGCAGAAAAATATGAACCACAACCAGAACAAAAAATCAGTCAATAGAAAGACACAGAAAAGACAGACATGAAAGAATTAGCATAGACTCGGAGTTCAGAGCCAATACAAATGAGAAAATGCTCAACATCATTCATTATCAGGAAATACAAATAAAAACCATGATGAGATACCATCTCACACCCATCAGATGGTTAAAATTAACAACAAAGGAAACAACAAACATTGACAAGGATTCGAAGAAAGGGAAACCCTCTTGCACTGTTGGTGGGAATGCAAACTGATGCAGCCACTCTGGAAAATAGTATGGAGGTTCCTCAAAAAGTTAAAAATAGAGCTACCCTACGATCAAGAAATTGCACCACTACTACCCAAAGGATACAAAAATACAGATTTGAAGGGGTACATGCACACTGACGTTTACAGCAACATTACCAACAACAGCCGAACTATGGAAAGAGCCCAAGTGTTCATGAATTGATGAACAGATAAAGAAGATGTGCTGTATATATGCATATACATGAAATATTACTCAGCCATCAAAGAATTAAATCTTACCATGTGCAAGAACGTGGATGGAGGTAGAACGCATTACGCTAAGTGAAATCGGTAGAGAAAAACAAATTCCGTATCATTTCACTCATACGTGGAATTTAGGAAATAAGAGAGATGAATTTACAGGATGGGGGAAAAAAGAGAGAAGGAAACAAACTGTAAGAGATTCTTACCTAAAGGAAACAAACTACCGGTTGATGGAGGGAGACTGGTGGAGGATGCTCTAGATGGGTGATGGGCATTACGGAGGGCACTTGTTATGATGAGCACTGAGTGTTATACGTAAGTGATGAATCACTAAATTTTGTTTCCAAAACTAATATCACACTGTGCATTAAATAACTAGAATTTAAATAAAGGTTTAGAAGAAAAATAAATGAGGTTAAGGTAAAGTACCAAGTTTTCAAATACTCAATGTTCAAATACTTAAATGTTCTTGAAAGTTAAAACCAGTTACTTAATCACTATAATGTAAAATTAAATTTTTAAAATTTCTATTTTTGATGTAACTAAAATGTAGAACACTAAGCAAAGTAAGTCAGTCAGAGAAAGACAAATACCGTATGATTTCACTCATGTGGAATTTAAGAACTAAAACAAATGAACACTGGGAAAGGGAAGGAAAAATAAAGTATGCTAAAAACAAAAAGGGAAGGGCGCCTGTGTGGCTCAGTTGGTTGAGTGACTGACTCTTGGTTTTGGCTTAGGTCATGATCGATCCATCCATCCTGGGATCAAGCCCCTCGTCAGACTCTGCACTCAGCACAGATTCTGCTCAGGATTCTCTCTCCCTCTGCCTCTTCTCTCCCCCGCTTGAGCTCTAAATTAAATAAATAAAATCTTAAGGGGAAAAAAAAAAAACAGAGAGGAAGGCAAACCACATGAAACTCTTAAGTACAGAAAACAAACTGAGGGTTGCTGGAGGTGGTCGGAGAATGGGGTAAATGAGTGATATGCATTAAGGACAGCACTCGCAATGAGCACTGGGGTTTGTGTGCAAGTGACGAACCACTAAACTCTACCCCTGAAACTAATGCTACATTACACGTTTACGAACTTGAATTTAAATAAAATATTGAAAGAAAAAATATTTTTGAAGATCTGTAAGTCTGAATTGGAAGAATCACAATGAAATCATCATTTTATTTTACTTACCCAAATTTTTTAAAGAGAGAAAGACTTTTTTTTAAGATTTTATTTATCTGTTAATTTAAGAGAGAAAGAGAGAAAGGAGTGGGTGGCCAGGGAGGGAGAAGCAGGCTCTATGCTGAGCCTGGTGCCCAATGCAGGGCTCGATCCCAGGACCCTGAGACGACCTGAGCCTAACTCAGACGCTCAACCAACTGAGCCACCTGGGCGCCCCATGAAGTTATTATTTTAAAATATACATACATCTCCCAGCTCTGCTTAACTAAAAGAACCTAAAAGTCATGGAAAAGAGATGGTTTACCACATACAAACAAACAAGCAAGTAAGCAATACCATCACTGATTATATGTGGGTGGTAGGATTACAAGATTTTTAAAAAAAAATTTTTTTTAAGATT
Source organism: Mustela lutreola (assembly GCF_030435805.1). Taxonomy (NCBI): domain Eukaryota; kingdom Metazoa; phylum Chordata; class Mammalia; order Carnivora; family Mustelidae; genus Mustela; species Mustela lutreola. The sequence goes on along the minus strand of NC_081304.1, from coordinate 26,328,934 downwards.
TTATTTACTTATTTGACAGAAAGAGACACAGCAAGAAAGGGAACAGAAGCAGGGGTTGTGGGAGAGGGAGAAGCAGGCTTCCGGCTGAGCAGGGAGCCCAATGCAGGGCTCAATCCCAGAACCCTGGGATCATGACCTGAGCCAAAGGCAGACGCTTAATGACAGAGCAACCCAGGAACCCCCCAAAAACTCTTTTGTACTTGTATTCCCTCTCCCTCCAAAATACTAAAACTTAAACCATTTCTTCCAGTAGCAATGTTCTTACTACTTCAAAATGGAAACTCACTACCCAAGAAATTGTTCTAGCCAAAGACTCAGTGAATCCAAATAAACCACTCATTGTAAGTTAAAGCTTGGTAAATCACAAGGAAAAGGACACTTACTCTTCCTTAAGTCTTTTTTGAAGCTTGTCTTTTGAAAGTTTACTTTCACTGGCATTTTTCATCATATCTTTGCGGAACCGATTGCTCATCATGTCAACCCTATTAAAAACAGAACAACAGTATGCTTTAAATGACCTTAAAAGATTTGTGGCAACTAGTTGTTGCCTTTAAAAATTTGAGAACACATTTAACCAAATATAGGTCAAGACCTGTGAAGTACGCAATATCAAATACACATTAATTTTTGAAAAAAGATAAACACGTAATAGAGAATGCTCTGAAAAAATACCAATGACTAATGACAAAAATCACACAAATGAAGAAGTTATTTCCTGCCCATTAAACTGATGAAGTCTAAAAAAAGATAAGCATTGTTTTTAAAAATGGAGTGAAATGGACACCTTTCAATGGGAAGGTAAACTGGGAGAACCTCCTGGTCAGTCTGGCAGTTTTTATCAAGACTCTGACACATGCTCATGCCCTTTGATTAAGTAATTCCACCTCAGAAAATCCTTCTTACAGAGCAATTAGAAAGGAGAAAAAGGTTTATGCAGAAAAACATTTGTCTCAACATCAACCTATCAAAGGGAAAAATAGGAAAACCTATCTGACAATACCTACAAAAATTGTAGTTAATTCATGTAATAGACTATAATACATTTAAAATCATTTATAAACATTTTTATTCTTAAGCGGGGATAAACGCTTGCAAGACCATACAGTTTCATCTCTTAAGACCATAGTACTGACTGTTAGCTTTTTTCCTAGCCTTTTCTCAGTTTCAGACATTGTGCTAAGAGTTCCATATACATTATTTCACTTAATCTCAAGAACCTTCTGATATTACTAGTATTATTATCTCTGTTCGAAAGAGAAACCTTGCCCTTGATCACTTCGGAACGGGCCACATTAAAAGACAAACTCAGATGTGACACCAAACACTATGCTTTCTTTGCCATTCAATACAGCACACAAGAGACGAGGGCAGGAGAGAAGAACGCCAACACATTAACAGCGGTTCTCCCTCGATGTGAGTTTATGAATGACCTTTTCCTTTTTCTGCTTTACAGTATTTTTCAAATCTTCACGTAATCATATATTTGTAAAGAGAACTTCTTTAAAACTTACAAAATGTTATTTTAAATATCCAAAGGGAATCTGGAAGAACAAATAGGCAACTTACATTTCATCATTTTCATCTTCTTCATCCACCCAAACTGGCTTCTTTTGAAACAGAAAATTATCTTTTGCTTCATTTTCCACTTCTGAGTCACCTGAGTCTTCCTGCACTTGAACCTAGAGAAGACAAATGCCCTCAAGCACTGAGTTTTTCAGCAGACGCACACACCTTACAGCTGGAATCCTTCTTAGGCCCGCTGATGGAGTAATGAGACAGAATGTTAACCACGGCAAATTCTGGAAGCAGAACAGAAAATGCGGAGAGGAGAGAATGGCACCGTATGCTGGAAAGGCAGGCAGGATGAAAAGTCAAGGAGTGAAAGCTGACATGCTGAAAAGAAAGGATCAAATAAGATGAGAAAAACAAAAGGTAAGTTGACAGAAGAGGAAAATGAGCTGGAAAAATCCCAGAACTACAGAAAGCATGGGACCAGAGGCAGACTAACATCAAAAATTATGTGACTGAATACTATAACTAAGTGGCATTTCATTATTCTTAGACATACTGCTTCTCCATTGTTCATAACAATTCTTGACCCCCTCCCTCAAGAAAATTTACCCTAGACTATTAAATCTAAATCTTCACCACAGAAAACTCCCAGAAGTTGAGCTCGAGCTTTCCCAAAAACCGCTAATAGACATGTCCAAATATTTTCTCGCTCTTCTGTTACCAGCCTATGATCTTTCAAAGCCCGATAAATACCACCTCACAAAGACTGTTCCTTTGTTCTCGACTATAAAAAGTCCCAAAGGCCAGTTTTCCAGTAACAGTCCTCTATCTGCCAAAGAGATTTCTGCAGGTTCCCTCATATGCACCCAAAGGAGATACTGACAATCAAATGACACTGGCCACTTGTGAGGTTGGTATTCATTCACCAAACAGTATTCTCGGTGAGGCTTTGCTTGGCCACGTCTCCTAAAATTTCACTGGCCTCTACACACACTCGTCTTCCTCTCCCTAATGCTTTTTTTTTTTTTCTCTTCAGCACATGTCTCTGACATATTTGCATTTTACTTTATCTTCTTTTTGCACCACTAGTACACATGGTCTAAAACAGCAAGGGACTTTTGTGTTTTTCTCCATTGCTGTGCCTCCTCCGTTTCCTAGAACAAGGCCTGGAACTTCCTATCTTGGAAGAAATATCAGGTGTAGCATAAAAGAGATAATTAAAAGTGGCTCCTAAAAAGTGACTTAAAATGTGCAAAGTAAGGTGGGGGGGGGGGGTGGCTCAATGGGTTCAAGCCTCTGCCTTCGGCTCGGGTCATGATCCCAGGGTCCTGGGATCCAGCCCCAATCCGGCTCTCTGCTCAGCCAGGAGCCTGCTTCCCTCTCTCTCTCTGCCTCTCTGTCTACTTGTGATCTCTCACTGTCAAATAAATAAATAAAATCTCTTTTTAAAAATGTGCAATGGGGGTAAAAAGGGATGATAAAAAAGCAAGCAGGGTTTTCATTGCCCGAAAAGATATGTGGCCCCCAACAAACGCACAATGATCTGGCGAACAGACAAATGCATGATCATTCTCAGAAGCTGGCCAGTCCATCACTTGGGAAGCTGTTAAAAACGCACGTTCTGATTCCGTAACTCCTGAATCCCGACAAGGTACTGAGGCAGGGGATCGAACCGCCACAAAGAAAGAAACACAGGGTTTCGATCTGAGCCGCGACAAAATGCTCACGACTGCCCTGCGCTACACAGACGTGTAGAGCGCCTGCTGGATACCCGGCGCAGGGGCTCCCCCGCCCCCTCCACCCCGGGGGCGGGGAAAAGCAAGGTCTCCGCCCAGTGGAGACTACCAGTCTGGCCCCCGTCGGCGCCCGCGTTCTCCGGCGCCCGCCGACCTGAGCGCTCCCGGCGCCGCAGGTCGCCCAGGCTCCGCCCCCGGAGGCTCACCGCCCACCGTGCGCCCCGCCTGAGCGCGCCCAGCCCGCGCGCCGCGGCCTCCCTCACCCGCGAGCCCTGCAGACGCCGCAGCAACGCGTCCTCGTTGTCCTCGACGTCGCCGAACACCAGCTCCTCGAGGCACCGTTCCACGGCCGGTTTGTGCTCCTCCAGCGTCAGGCGGTTCCGCTGCCGGAGCCGTCTCTCCTCCTCCGCCGCGACTGCGATCGCAGCGGCCGCTGCGCTCGGCCGGGCCGGCGGTTTCCGCTGGGATGAAGGAGCAGCCTTTCGGGGCGGCCCGCCCGGCCCTGCTCCGGCTCTCCGGCCCGGCTTCGTTCGGCTCTTCCGGTCCAGACTCACTCCGGGTCTCCGGTCCGGTTTCGTTCGGCTTCTACGTTCTGGCGGCATCGTTGGGTTGGAGAAGAAACGCAGGCGCTCACGTGGAACCTCGCTGCGCGTGCGCCGAGGCGGTTCGCTGTCCGCGGCCGCTGAGGCCCCGCGGGGTCGGAAGGAGCCTGCGCGGCCTGTTAGCACGTGACCAACACTCTCTCCCTACGTAACGCCCACTCCCCTCAGCAACCCCTCCCCGTAGGGGAGTTCCTCCGGGAGGACCGATCTTCCGGGTGGAGGGGGAAGCGGCGTGACTGGAGTGGAAAATTTTTTCCAACACAACTTCGCAGCTGCAACTGATTGAAGGGAGCACAAGAAAGCAGGAGTATAAGCTGGGATGACTGAATGAAACTTCTGCTCTTCTTCCTGACTTTTTAACCACTCGACTTAACACGAGCCGCGGTTGCCTTTTCCACCCCCTCGTCTTGGTACGGCCCTTGGAGTACGGAGCCTGCAGAGGGTCCCACGCTGGAGGAGAGAGAGAGGAGGGTATGTAGGGAAGTGGGCCAATCGGGGCGCGGGTCACGGCGCAGGCGCGCTGGGGAGGGAGGGCTATGCTAATGTTGTTGATATCCTGGGGCCACCCGAGTTAAAGGGGGGAAATCCGGGGGCTGCCGCAGCCGCCGTGGGTCTGGGCACAGCGGGGGCCCCCCCCCGTGTAGTCGCCGTAGTCCCAGGGAGAGGCGCCTGCCCCCAGCTCGGGGAGGGGGCGCCGCGGGCCCGGGGAGCACGGACAACCCCTACCCATGAGGCCCTGATGGAAAACACAAAGGATCTGGTGAGAGCCGAGCGCGGCAGCCGCTTTGTGTGCCAGGTGGGGGGGACGCCTGCAGCTCCCCGACCCCAGCAACCCTTGCAGCTCCCTGACCCCCGCTCCCAGGCCTGCTTCTCCATCCCACGCCCCCTCAACCTCCAGAGTCCCCCTCCTCCTACCGGCCGTTAAACGATTCGGGGGGTTCCCCTCCCCCCACCCCCTCAGCCCGGGGCTTGGCGGGGGTTCTCTCTACTCCCTCCACTCTGGGAGAAAAATTTTAGAAGAAAGTTTTTCTCTGCGTCCCGCCCCCCCTCTCCCTTCAGCTCTGGCTGGTGCGGGGGGAGAGGGAGGCTGGGTTGGAGACTTTTCCTTTTTTAGCCGTCCAGGGTGGGAGAGTGGAGTCCTCCCTTGCCCCCGAGGGGCCTGGTTTGGGTGCTTTGCGGGGGAAGGTGCCTATCGGCTCCGGGGCGAGCGCCGCGAGGCATTTCGCACGTGGAGGTGGAAATATTGAAAGGGGGCGGGGTGGGCACGTGTGGGAGGGAGAGGTGGGAGTGGTGTTTGGGCAGCAGCCACCTGGGCCGCAGCTTTAGAAGGGGTCTAGGTCGGTGGGCTTTCGGGACCCTTGCGTTCTCTTTTGTGAAATGAGAATCCTAACATTTCAGAGTCGGAAGAGACATTAGAGGTCACCCAAAGCAGCCGTCCCCTCTGCAGCCTCTCTGACAAGTGGTAGGTAGTCTGGTCTCTGCTTAAACCTTTAACCAACACTGAACGCTCTCTGCTGCCCCGGAAAGCCCGTTCCTTTTGAATTGTTTGCCTACCCTTATTAGACCCTCTAGTCTCATTCATGTCCTTGTTAAGTTGCTCCCTTTTTTACTTCTCAAATTTTCTCTCACATCCTCCTCACCCACCCACCGCTCGTTGGCCTATATTTTGTGTGCCAGGAAAGAACAGCAGGGAAGTGGAGGAAGGAGGATTTGAGTGAGAGTGAGGGCCAGCTGAAAACTTTGCTGGGTCATTTTCAAATGCGCTGGCTTGTATGCCTGAGAATGGTTGATAAGTTTCTACAGGAAGCTTGGGAATTACAGTCTGGCTGTTTTCTCTCACTAGTGCATCTGTCCGAAGGCAAAAAAAAAAAATCAGCAGCAACTCTGTATTTCTCCTCTCTCAGAGTGCATTTGTTTGTGCCTAAATTTTCTCTAAAGCTGTCTAAAATTGTCTTTGGGAGGTAGTACTGAGGCTGTTAGAAGCATCTCTTCGTACACGGTGGCCAGTACTGCGCCCCTCCCCCTTCCTTTTGACCTGTGTCTTCCTTTCAAACTGGACTTCCTTTTCAAGTCCCTCCTTCACAGTACTTTCATTTCTTTTTTATTACTTACTTCTGAGGTTCTTTGACGAGATTTGAATTTTTTGTAGCGTACAAATTTTTTGTAGCATAAATTTTTTATTTGCGTACAGTTTGCGATAGTTTTCATGTTCTTTACATTAGTGTATGCCATTTATCACTCAGTCGTTGAGGTGGTTCCCTTTCTGCTGTTGTCCGTTAAGGTTTTCTAATGTTCTTCATTTGGTGAGCTGTGCTGCCTCCAAAAGTAGTTTTGTTGGCATAAAATCTTCAGGGTACTTGTTTTTTCTCTTCCTAATATAGTGAAGTGGAATCAAGACATAACAGATAAGATGTAGAAGTAATTATCTGGTCTAAAAGCCAGAGAATAAATTTCCTCTTAAAACTACCAGTACCCTGTTTAAAATACTGAAACATTTTTCTCTTTCCTCCTGTCATGACTTGAGACTCTTGTTCTGCTTTTACATGCTTACTTAGACTCTATTTTTTTGTTTGCCTCAACACCAGTGAGTGTTTAGAAAGAAAATAGCTGTTTTTTGTGTTTTGGGGGGGTTTTTGTTTTTTGGGGTTTTGGGGGTTTTTTTTTGTTTTTTTGCACCATCTCTTTCTCTGAATAACAAGTAACTTCTATTTATATAGAACCCCATCTCAGGGTTTCTGGCTGCCTTGCAAATTACAGCAAAACTGTCTTGAATAAGTATTTGTTCATAAGTATCTTATGTTGGGCCATGGTTTTCAACAATCCAGTTTTTAATTTTATAGAGTTTGAGGTCATTTTCATCTTAATCTAGTGACTAGAATTTAACATGGAAATGAATAGTAGGTATAGAAAAAAAACTGATAGAGCTGTGTAATTCTGTCTTTAAAGTTCTAATTACCATGGAGTTCCAAGTTATTTTCCTGCTCACTTTAAACATGAACTGTCATGACTTAAGCTGACTGACTTTGGAGACATTTGCATTCTGATCATACTAGACAGGAACAACTGGTTTTATTTTTAAAGAAGACACTGTTGTATTTTTTGTGACTGGTTATATGTTGTCCTGGTTAGAGTCTAAACCTTCCTACACAGATGCTTCTAGGCCCTCAAATTGTTGAAAATATAATAGTCAAAAGAGGGTAGAGCTGTAGGTTACAAGTGAAAACAACATATTAATGTCATAAATACAAAACCGCTAGATCACTGAAAGCCAGGAGTGCTCAGTGGTTTGAGTGACCACATTCTAAAATTAGTATTCACTATTTTTTGGTTGCTCTTTCTCAGTTTTCTTCTTTAAAGTGTTTGCTGAATAAGATGTAACCTTTTCACATTTAAATATTAAGGTTAAGCCAGTTAAAATGAACATTAATTTCAGGGTTTTGATTCGAGAGAAAGATAAAAACATGAGGTCAGTAGAAGAGGAAGGAATTAAAATAAGCAAGATAAAATATGCCTCTTAACACTAGGGTATTGGTAACTGTCCAACACTACCTTTAGTTTTATGCAAAAATTGCAGATTGGTTTACATTTAATCTTTTTTTTTTTAAGATTTTTATTTATTTGACAGACAGAGATCACAAGTAGGCAGAGAGGCAGGCAGAGAGAGAAAGAGAAGGGGAAGCAGGCCCCCGGCTGAGCAGAGAGCCCAATGTGGGGCTGGATCCCAGGACCCTGAGATCATGACCTGAGGCATCCAGGCATCCCAGTTTACATTTAATCTTTTTTTTTTTTTTTTTTTTTACATTTAATCATTTTAATGACTTTTTTTTTTTTTTTTAAGATACACACACACACACACACAGTTAGACTTTTGCATCTTACTTTGCTGGAAATAGGAAAGGAAATAATTCCCATATGAAAAAGCCTGATTGAGATGATACGGTAAGAGAGGTACTGGCAGACTAGGATAGTGTTTCAGTTCTGCCACTGACTAGCTTCATAGTACTTGTCAGATGAGATCCTGGGCCTCCTTTTCTCATCCTCATAGTTGAAGGGCTGGTCTAGAAACAGCATTGTCAGATAGAGCTTTGTATGGTGATAGGAATGTCTTAGGTGTGTTTTCTCCAGTGTGGCAGCCACTAGCTAGCTACCCATGGCTGTTGGACACTTAAAAGGTAGCTAGTACAACAGAAAGACCCGGTTTTTCCGTTTGATTTAACTGGTGTAAATTTAAATAGCCATAGGTCTGCCATGTTGGACATGGCAGATATACAAGAGCATTTTCCAAACTTAACTACTCATTAAAACAACCTCTTGGGGCTCTTGTAACCATACAAAACCTCTCTCCCGGTGATTATCATTCGGTAGGTCTATAGTGGGGCCTATAGGTGCATGCCTGACAAAGTTTTTATCAGATTGCTTAGGGAGGTACTCCAGTTCTCACTTCAGTATTGATGACTTAAAATGTAATGTAGTGGAAATAAGCTCTGGACAAAGTTGGCAAACTGGCCAGGCTCTCGCTCTGCCACCTCCTGACCTCTGATCTTAAGTAAATTTTGTAACCTCTTCAGGCATCATCTTTCTCACCTAAGTCTGGATTGAGCTTCAATTCCCAGGGTTTCTGTAAGCCAATTAGATGTGATAACCAGCATACAAGAAATTGCGAGCTGCTGTAAAGTATTAAGGTGTCTTCTCAAAATCCCTTTTTCTTTTCCCTTTTTCACTACTAACCTGTTACTACTTCTTATGGAATAGGTCCCATACAGTAACTCACTTAATTTAGTAATTTCTTTTTTTTTTTTTTTTTTAAGAATTTTATGTATTCATTTGTCACAGAGAGATACCACAAGCAGGCAGAGAAAGGGGGCCGGAAGCAGGCTGCCCACTGAGCAGAGAGCCTGATGTCGGGCTCACTCCCAGGACCCTGAGATCATGACCCAAGCAGAAGGCAGAGGCCTAACCCACTGCACCACCCAGGTGCCCCTAATTTAGTAATTTCTTGTTCCCCCCAACTATAGTTTGTAATCTATGTCGAGGATATGTACAGTAAATCTAACACTTCGTTGTATTTCTGTTGCTTAGCATAATGATCTGTCTATATTGCTCAATAAATATTGGATGATATAGCCCATTGCTTTACTTTTAATTTTCAAAACTTTAGTTAGTTGGTTGCAGATTTAGACAACAAATAACCTCCTTCTGTACACATACGTGTTTAACCCTGTTTTTAATTTTTTCATTATTAATACCCCATGGTTGTTATTATCCAGTGAAAGTGTATCTTTTACACGACCAGCTCCAAATATATTTTCAAAAGATAAACACCATAGACACCTGGGTGGTTCAGTGGGTTAAGCCTCTGCCTTCGGCTCAGGTCATGATCTCAGGGTCCTGGGATCCAGCCCCGCATTGGGCTCTCTGCTCAGTGGAGAGCCTGCTTCCCCCCCTCTCTCTCTGCCTGCCTCTCTGCCTTCTCTCTCTCTCTGACAAATAAATAAATAAAATCTTAAAAAAAAAAAAAAAAAGATAAACACCAAGAGAATATCATCACCTTAGGTCAGTGTTTTTAGGTTATATCCAATCTGTTTAACTTATTTTTTGCTGTGTTCACATACTAACAAATGAACTCATTTGATTGCTGAGACTGCGTTTGCACTACAGCCCCAGCTTTAGTACGAATTCTGTTATTTGTGGTAGAGAAGATAGCTAATGATGATCTTTTTTTTTTTTTTTTTAAATCACAAGTAGGCAGAGAGGCAGGCAGAGAGAGAGAGGAGGAAGCAGGCTCCCCGCAGAGCAGAGAGCCCGATGCGGGGCTCGATCCCAGGACCCCGGGACCATGACCCGAGCCGAAGGCAGAGGCCCCAACCCACTGAGCCACCCAGGCGCCCCTAGCTAATGATGATCTTAAGGTCCCTCTCAGCTACTGCTTTTCAGACTTAATTTTGATGCGGTCATCTTTTTTTAATTAGCTCTTAGGTTCATAATTAAGGATTCATAGCTTTTTTCTGAAAAACTGAAAGCCCATTTATGTGAGTTATTTTATCAGACATCATTCCTGTTGTGGTATGTGATGTTTTCCTTATTTTGAAGAGAGGGGAAACTGATACCCAAGTAATTGTTACATCCAAAGTCATAGTGTGGAGTGATGGAACCAGAACTTGAACCCAGACAGAAATGTGTATTTCTTATATATCTAAGAAAACCTTCCTTTTGCTCACTGTTGCTTTAAGCTATAGAATACTGTTGTATAGAATATTGTCCTCTCCTGTCATTCCCTGGTTACTTTTCAGTTTCTTTAAGGGAGTTATTTAGTATATTACTGTTTTCAGTTTTCTCTTGATTATATCATTGACATGAATTTATTCTTTCACATTGGTCTTGTGGAAAACAAAAACCCAGTAATCTCAAATCCTCACCATTTATCATCCTCCTAATAGTAAGCTGGGAAAGAAGAAAAGCATTTAAGGCCTGTGAGTTGTATCACCATGCCAGACTGCTTTTCATCCTGATGGTAGAATGACGAAAACCAGCAAGAGCTAAATAGCTCTCTAGCTCGTATTGAGTCCAGTTGTCATAGATCCCTTAATTTCTTAGTTTTAACTTTGTGAGTTCACACATAGAACCTTCCCAAATTCAAGGATTTAGGACACTTCATGACAAAATCCTGGGAAGTTATGTGGGCTACTGAACCCTATTGGTTTGGATAATGGAGGGTTGATTAACTTAATGATGAGTTTATTCATGTTGAAATTATGCTATTATTACTTTGTTGTGTATTTATTTGTGCTTGCATTTAGAATCTCAAATATTTTCTGTAAAATTTTTGTTGAAAAGTTTTACCTTTCAACTCTTTTGTAGATTTTATAAGGTGGAAGGTTCATCAGAGTGATAATTACAGTAGGGAAATGAAATTTAACTGTGATCTGTGACTCTTCTTTACATTTTGTCACTATGAAAACCTTTTTATTTTTTCACTATAGAAGTATTACACATTTGCTGTTTAAAAAAAGAAAATGAAAATCATAGAAAAGTTAAAAATCATCCTCTTATTCCATTGTCAGCCTGTTAATAGCTTAGCTGCTCCTTCTAGGATCTTCCTAAATGCATATGTGAACATAGATACATTAGTCTGTGCGTATACAGCATACGTTGTTTCTTTTAATAAAAAGTGAGTCATGCCATTTCTATTTTGCGATTTATTTTTTGCCCTCAGTATCTTGCCTGTTACTAATCATTCCCCTACTGGTGGTTAGATGGCCTCCAGTTTCTCACTATTAAGTTATTGCTTCAAGAAACATCTTTCCATATAGATTTTTGTGTCCTGTGAGTATTTCTGAAGGGCAGACTTGAAAAAGTAGAATTACATGTTCAAAAGGCATACTCCTTTTTTTTTTTTTTAAAGATTTCACAAACAATGTCAGATTGCATTCCAAAAAGATGGCATAAGTTTTCCTTCCTATCAGTATATGGGCTATTTCACACTTATATTTGATCATACATACATATCATACATGATATGCCAGATATCCTCAATCTCTCCATCTTTATCAGCTTAATGAATTTTAAGAAGGGAATTTGTGCTTTGTAGAAATTGACCTTTGTTTTTATAAAAATAATGAATGTACTTGATAGTACAATGTTAAACAATGGTAAAAGTGCCCCCCAAATAGGATCCTTTACAGCAGTCTCTTTCTCTTCCCTATACAGCCCTCATAAAACAAGTACTTATAATTCTTGCAGTTTTTTCACCTAGAATATATCTCTGTAATTCTAAATATTAGGCATACATCACTCAGCATATGAATCCTAGGAATTTTTACTTTCTCTGTGGTCCATATATGCCCATACCATATATACCCAAATATTAGGTGAGGTTTTTTTCTCCTCCAGTCATCCCATCATCATCTACTCAAGATCTTAAATAGTCACCTAACATGATTTTTCACTTTTATTTTGAAGAGTAAAGTGTTCAAAAGGGCACATTACTTGAAATAGTTTTTATTTGATCCTTATTACCTACGCTTATAGAAGGTAGCTGACAGAAAAATAATTAAGAGGGAAAAAAAGAGAAAGGTTGAAATTAAACATAGATCTAAGATTATTTTCTTGACTCCTATTGCTAGTATTCATTTTAGTTGTATGACCTCGGACAAGTTGCTTAGCTTATTTGAGCCTCTGCTTCTTCATCTATAAAATGGGAGTAAAAATAATTGTGAGGATTTAAATACATTACCATTCATTAAGTGCTTAGAATGTGCCTAGTACATACTGAGCATCCTACAAATATCAGTTATATTAATCATAAGAGACCTTTTACAAATCATTAGCAAAAATAGTCCAGTAAGACACTATTATGGGATTTATGAAAAAAACTCCCATAGAGCAAAATGTGTTTCTGAACCAAATTAGATGAAAATGTAGACGACTTACTCTAGGAAACTGTTAGGTGATACAAAAAGTGAATCTAATAATGATAGGTAAAGTGTTTCAGAAAATGGGAAAACCAGTGTTTCTAAGATAGTAATATTTAAATATGAATGTGTAGATTTACAGTTTTGGAGAACAGTGGCAGCAGCCTGATCCAATTTTCCCATCCACCTTTCTATAAACCTTTAAAGCCAACAGAGAGCGCATATCCATCACACATCAGGTTTCAGCATTATTAAGAAACAGGTTACCACGACCTTCAGATTACCTCTATATAGAGATATAAATCAGATTCCAAGAACTTCTGCCCAATCCTGTGGACGTGAAGAGGAAGAGAGAAAAGGCTTAACAGGTTCACTGATAGAATTTAGGGCCATGCAAGACTTCAGTGTAGCCCAGAATATCACGTCCAAAAGAGAATCCGCCACTGAGGTCCAAAGTATTGAACACAGCTTTGAGGGCACCTGGGTGGCTCAGTGGGTTAGGCCGCTGCCTTCGGCTCAGGTCATGATCTCAGGGTCCTGGGATCGAGTCCCGCATCGGGCTCTCTGCTTGGCAGGAAGCCTGCTTCCTCCTCTCTCTCTCTCTCTGCCTGCCTCTCTGCCTACTTGTGATCTCTCTCTGTCAAATAAATAAATAAAATCTTCAAAGTATTTAACACAGCTTTGAAATTTGGTAGTTTGCCCCTTTAGCCACAGCTAGGGGCTTGAAAGTTAGCAGTGCCCAGAATCAGTAACTTCAGTTACAAGCAGTACTTTATAGGGAAGGGGTGGACACATGGCAGTGAGGAGAAAGAGGGAAGAGGAGAAATTAATACTCTTTCAGAAAAAGAAAGAGAAAATCAACTTAGGAGTGTTCTTGAACCAGGAACTTGACCGTGAAATGAATGGCAATAGGAATGAATGGACTACATGTAGACAGAATACGTAGGAATATTTTCTACTACAGGAAAAAATGTGAATCAGAACATCTCAACTGGCGAAAATCTTCCCCTCCCCCAAAAAACATAAGGCAGAAGAAAATTGACACAACACTCAAAATGAAATAAAATGTCCTCAAACCATTGTTCGGGGATATGAGGAAAAAAAGAAAACCTTGAGTCAGAAATCTAAAACTAAGAACAGAAACAGCAAGAAACAGGGAAAAGATCAGAGTATATTAAACTCAGAAAAACAGGGGGCGCCTGGGTGGCTCAGTGGGTTAAGCCTCTGCCTTCGGCTCAGGTCATGATCTCAGGGTCCTGGGATCGGGTCCCACGTCGGGCTCTCTGCTCAGCAGAGGGCCTGCTTTCCCCTCTCTCTCTGCCTGCCTCTCTGCCTACTTGTGACTTCTCTCTCTGTGTGTCAAACAAATAAATAAAAAATCTTTAAAAAAAAAAAAAAAAACCCTCAGAAAAACACATATCAGAACTGAAGACTAGTTGTAAGGTTCATACCAAACATTCAAATGCAGATATAATAAATGACATGGAAGAGCAGCAGGAGGATGGTCAAGAGAATGAAAATGAGATTATTTTTTAATTGACATTTTAAGTGGAAGATGGGTCCAAAAAGTCTAATGTGTAGTTGTTGCCTCTCAAGAAGGAAGAATAGTAAGCCATAATATCCAAGAAAGCTTTCTGGAAATGAAGATCTGAATCTCTATATCAGAAGTTCATACCAGAAGGTAAACTGCAGGATACATTCTAGTAAAGCTGTAGGACTTTAAAGATACAGAAAAATTCTCCAGGCTTCCAGGTGAAAGATGAAGTACATTAAAAAAAGGCCGGGGAAGTGGACTGGTATTCGATTTCTCAAAAGCAACATACAAAGCAAGACAATAGTGGTGTAGCATAAGGAAAGAAAATGCTAAGCAAAGATTTTTTATATCCGCTCAGCTGTTTTTCAAGGGTTAAGACAATAGAAAAAGCTTTAACCATGCCAAGAATTCAGGGAATACTGCACTCACTAGCCCTTCCTGAGGAAACCGTATGGGAAATTTTCTGCAAATAAGATGGATAGTGATTGCATGTGTATTTGAACTAAGGTTAAAATTAGGAATAGGGACATAAGTAGAATAGTACATAAATGTTACAGGTTCTGACAAAGTAGAAAGGGCAGCTAAAAAATGTGGGAGGGGAAAGGAAAAGAACTAAGACTAATAATTATATATTAGTTATCACAAGGGACTCGTGAAACTAAAAGCAAAGATTAGCTAAGGAAAATGATATATGGAAACAAAGGATTTAAAGGTAAGCTTTAGAAAAAAAAAAAAATACAAACCTTTAGAAACACTGAAATGTTTAAAAGGCCAAAGAAAACCATCATAGAGAATCATGATGCCCACGGTAATTATAACAAAATAATATGACAGAATTGAAGTCAAACCTACCAGTCACATCAGTGAGGATTCTCTCACCAAAAAAAAAGGTTTTCAGATTGGCTCAAAAATCAAAATCCAATAAACTATTATTATATGTCAATTATATTTCAATAAAAATAAAAGAAGGAACAAAATCAGAATCCAACTTTAATATGAGGCCCTTAAAACAGTTAAAAAGACGGACAAAGATCAACCAAGCAAATAGAAATAATATGAAAGCAGGATTGGCAATGCTGAAACCAATTTCACAAAGTAGAAGCCAAACAACAGGCATTAAACAACAAAGGAGGACAGTTTGTAATATTGAAACCTAAACTTACAGCAAAGGTATTAACACTTACAAATACATATGCACCAAGTGACAGCAAGAATCTTGACAAAACAAAAGCTAAAAGAATTGCAAGTAATAAAAAGAAGCACTAAAAATTGGACACTGACCCACTTACCACAAGATAGGTACAGTAGATAGAAAGTAGAGATATAAAAGATCTAAACATAATGAGACACATCTTCAGGTCTATCTATCACAGCATCCTACATACAATATACTCCCTCTTAAACACAAAATAGTCACAAAAATCTTTTCGTAGTTAAGAAAACATCAGTAGGTCCCATAGAAGAAAACAAAAAGCAAAAGGGCGGGCACCTGGGTGGCTCAGTGGGTTAAGCTGCTGCCTTCGGCTCAGGTCATGATCTCAGGGTCCTGGGATCGAGTCCCACATCGGGCTCTCTGCTCAGCAGGGAGCCTGCTTCTCCCTCTCACTCCTCCTGCCTCTCTGCCTACTTGTGATCTCTCTCTGTCAAATAAATAAATAAAATCTTTAAAAAAAATTTTTTAAAAATTTTAAAAAAAGCAAAAGGGCATTTCCACCTTGAACAAGAATTTCCAGCCTTGTACAAGAATGATCATAGTGACTCTATTCAAAGTAGTCAAATACGAACGGAGAATGGATAAACAAATACATTGCTGAAGTGCATTATTAGCAGGACACCTGGGTGGCTCAGTTGGTTAAGCATCTGCTTTGGCTCAGGTCATGAAGTCAGAATCCTGGGACATTGGGCTCCTTCCTCAGCTTCTTGCTCTGCTTCTCATTCTGTCTGCCATTCCCCCTGCTTGTGCGCACACATACTCTCTCTGAAATAAATAAAACCTTCATTTTTAAAAAAGTGCAATATTAGCAGTAAAAAGCAATGAACCATTCATACATATGATAATATGGATAAATCTCAAAAATACTATGCTGTATGAGCGAAATTAGATATAAAAATGTCTGTAGCCTTTTATTCCATTTAAATAAATGTATGCAAAATTAACCCATAGTACTAGAACTTCTGGGGGAGGAGGAGAGAGAAAAGGACATGAGGGTCCTTTTTGGAGTGACAGATAATTTCTCCATCTCAATACACATTCAAAATGATGCTTCATTTAAAAGAAAATCTTGGGTAAAGGGGGAATATAAACAAATTACAGAGTTCCTAAAAAATTATGATAATGAAAATACACATGTAAGAATCTGTGGAATACATTGAAGACAATGAGCAGAGGACAATTCATAGTCCTAAATGTTTGTTAAAAAATAAAATTCAAGTAAATTTTTTAAATCTTACTGACTTTATTCAGTCATTAATAAGTTGTGCAACGTCCAATCTAGCAGATATTGTTATGACCCAAGTGAGTGGGAACAAGGAAGTACACTGGGCATTTGCTAATTGGTTAAAGCTGGGTTGCTTTTCTTATTGGAGCAAAGGGAAGTCTTGGACCTAGATCAGGCACTGTATGCTGAGTGAGTACTCACTGATAATTTACCAAAGCCTGCCTTTCCAGGGAGAGGAATATAGAAACTTCGGTACTAAATCTTGGTTTGCTGAGGTGGCTTAGCCTGAACAACTTCATCTTGGACCTAACCTGGTTACTTTATCACAGTAAAAGTAATAGTAATAATATTAATTAATAAATCCCAACTCAGAAATGAAAAAAGAACAACAAAGTAAACCAAAGGAAAAAAAACCAACAACACAGAGAACTAAAGATAAAATTAGAAATATATGAGTTAACAGAAAATCTATACTGAATCAGTATAGATGATGAATTGATGAATCAGTCCTGGACCTTTAGGGGGAAATCCATAAAACTGGTAAGCTACTCGCTAGTTTAATCAAGGAGGAAGAGAAAGCACAAAATATACAAAATAAATGACAAAGGAAAAAGAACTTGATACAGAAGAAATTGAGAAATTCATACGCAACCATTTTACACACTTAGACAAATAAATTTGAAAACTTAGATGAAATGGATTCTTAGGAAAATACAGTTTAAGAAAACCTCATTAGAGATTTTTTTTTAAACTTGGAATACCAGGGTGACTCAGTTAAGTGTACAATTCTTGATCTCAGCTCACGTCTTGATCTCAGGGTCGTGAGTTCAGGACCCACTTTGGGCTCCACGCTGGGCATGAATCCTGCCTAAAATTCTCTCTCTCTCTCTCTCTGCCTCACGCCCCTCCCCCACCCTCTGTGTACACAAGCTCAGTCTCTGTCTCAAAAAATCAAAATTTTTTTAAAAAATTATTTTCAACTTAATGGAAGAACATTTATCAAGGAGCTAGCCCACAAAACACCAAACCTATGTGATTTCACAAAGGAATTCTGTAAAACCTTTAGAGGCTATACATTCCAAACACTACATCAATTACTTCACAACATAGAAAATGCAGAAAAACTTTCAGTTTTCTTTTTTACAGACTTTCCTATTTATTTATTTATTTATTTGGCAGAGAGATCACAAATAGGTAGAGAGGCAAGCAGGGGGGTGGGGTAGCAAGCTCCCTGCTGAGCAGAGAGCCCGATGCTGGGCTCAATCCCAGGAGATCACGACTCGAGCCAAAGGCAGAGGCCCAACCCACCAAGCCACCCAGGCGCCCCAGACTTTCAATTTTTATGAAGCAAGAGTGATGGCAATTTCTAAACCTGTTAAAGATGGTACAAAAAATATACAGAATATTAGAGCTCTATTTATGAATATCAATGCAGTATCCTAAATACTGTGCAATCTTTAACACTACATCAAGAAAATATATCCTGATGAAGTGAGGTTTATAGTAGGAATACAAGGATGATTCAGTATTTGGAATACTTGATACAGTTCACCATATTAATGGATCTAAGGAGAAAAATCATTCTCTTTATAGTTGCTGAAAAAGTCTGTGGAAAATTCAGCACCTATTCCTTTAAGAAAACGGGAATGGATAGATCCTTAACATGATTTTCATAAATACATATGCATACATTCACCTAAATCCTAAGACCAGCATCTTAAGATAAACACTAAAATCAGAAACAAAGTAAGGATATGCATTGTCTCTGGTATATGACATTGTACTACAGATAGGAAAAAGTGCAGCTAGGAAAGAGAAAACAATTGTAGGCATAGTAATGGGAAAAGAAATAAAAGTCTCTTTGCAGATGACATGATAGTTCATCTGGAAAGCCCCAGAAAAGCAATGACAAAACTATTTCAAAGTAATTTAGCAAGATTGAAGGTTATAAAATAAATCTTCATGTACTCAGTAACCAGTTACACAATATAATGAGAGAAAATTGTTTTTATAAAGCAAAAAAAAAAAAGTTCCTAAGAATTTGGTTTTAACAATGAAAATCTACATAAAGCAAACTATAAAACATTTCTTAAAGACACAGTATACAATTGGGGAAACATTCCTTGTTTTTGGTTAAGACCTCAACCTCATGAGGTCACTTTCTTCCTGAGTTAATAAATTTAATGAGATCCTAATAATATCAACGATTTTTTTTTAAAGGTTTTTATTTATTTATTTATTTGAGAGAGAACATGAGAGAGGAAAAGGTCAGAGGGAGAAGCAGACTCCCCAAGGAGCTGGGAGCCTGATGCGGGACTCGATCCTGGAAGTCCAGGATCATGACCTGAGCCAAAGGCAGCTGCTCAACCAACCGAACCACCCAGGTGCCCAATATCAATGATTTTTGGTGTAGAACTAAACTAGTTAATACTGAAGTTCATTTGGAAAAATAAACATGCAAGAATATCAAAACATTAAGGGGGGAGATCTCTGAGTGGAGTATAGCCCTACCAAATATCGAAATATATTAGGAAGCCTCTAGAATTTGAAAAGCAAGATACTGGCACATGAATAGACCAGTAAAACACTGTTAAGTCCAGATATGGACACAGCTACATATGGAAACCTAGTGCTTTATTGAAGTGGTATTTCAAATCACTAAAACAAAAGGGACATTTTTTTCCCAAAGATTTTATTCATTTATTTTGACAGAGATCACAAGTAGGCAGAGAGGCAGGCAGAGAGAGAGGGGGAATCAGCCTCCCTGCTGAGCAGAGAGCGGGATGCGGGGCTCCATCCCAGGACCCTGAGGATCATGACCTGAGCTGAAGGCAACTGAGGCTTTAACCCACTGAGCCACCAAGGTGCCCCCAAAAGGGACATTTTCATAACATGGCAGCTTTAGACAGCTACTTAGGAAAAGATGACGTAGGTCAGTTCTTCACACCATGCATAAGAATAAACTCCCAAGTGGATCAGAGGTCTACATATTTAAAAAATGTACAGACAGCAAAATATCGGTGAACTTTTGCTATACAGTGGTTATAAGAAAAAGTTTTCAATGAGTCAAAATCAAGTTATAATAAAGAAATACTGATAAATTTTACTACTTTTAAAATATTAATTACATGACAACTTTATAAGCAAAATCAAAACTTCCTATATATTACAAAGTTCCTAAATACACAGAACTTTGGGGGGAAAAAAAACTCAGAGTCCTGGGATCGAGTCCCACATCGGGACTCTCTTCCTGCCTCTCTGCCTACTTGTGACCTCTCTCTGTCAAATAAATAAATAAAATCTTTAAATTTAAAAAAAAAAAAAAAAAAACCTAAGAGACTAAAAACCCTAAAGAAAAAAGAACAAAAGATCACACATTGCGGGGCACTGGGTGGCTCAGTGGGTTAAAGCCTCTGCCTTCGGCTCAGGTCATGATCCCAGGGTCCTGGGATCAAGCCCCGCATTGGGCTCTCCGCTCAGCAGGAAGCCTGCTTCCCTCTCTCCCTCTGCCTGCCTCTCTGCCTACTTGTGATATCTGTCTGTCAAATAAATAAATAAAATCTTTAAAACACACACACACACACATTGCATCAATATACAAAAGAAAAGAAATGGCTCTGTGTAAAACAATAGTGAGCACATGTTGGTTTTTAATACCATTCCTCACTGAAAAGAATGAGAGCTCCTTGGAGAAATGGTTGAAGAGTGTAGATAGAAAATGATCCTGGGGGGCGCCTGGGTGGCTCAGTGGGTTAAAGCCTGTGCCTTTGGCTCAGGTCATGATCCCAGGGTCCTGGGATCGAGCCCCGCATCGGGCTCTCTGCTCAGCAGGGAGCCTGCTTCCTCCTTTCTCTCTGCCTGCCTCTCAGCCTACTTGTAATCTCTGCCTGTCAAATAAATAAATAAAATCTTTAAAAAAAAAAAAAAAAGAAAAAAAGAAAATGATCTTGGAATATCTTGATATGCCAGAAAGTAAGTCAACACTTAATAGGCAATGATGGGAGCATGTCACAGGGATGTAGCAGCCAGTTTGAGGGAATCCAAGTAGCTGAATATGGGATGTTTTGAGCCCCAAAATAATTGAGGTCAGTGATGGATTATAAAGCATTGGGGTGAAAAAGAGGTATGAATTCATACTGATAATAAAAGTAGATAGGTAGACAAATACATGAGGATGGTGGAAGAATTTTGTGCTGACTGGTAAAAGAGTACTAGAATTACAGAATTATTTTGTAGCCATCATAGTAATGTTTGGTTTGGCAGGAGTTACTGGATGCTAACTTTAGGGGTGGGGTGGAATGAGATTTCAATGAGAAACAATATTTGCACATTTTAAAATATGTCTGCAAGATTTCTCATTAGTTGTAAGGAGAAATATAGTAAGTGTACAGTGGAAAACTGGAAAGCGTCTTGAAATAATGATTAAAATTAACACCAGCAGAGAGGGCCGCATAGTTATCTTATGCCTCTGGATGTAATGTTCTGAGAAGGTTATCTCACTTATATAGCATTATGGGGATATAACTTGATCTAATGCAGAAACAGGAGGAGCATCAAATGAGAAACATTCTATTAGGAAGGTGGAGAGAGAGCCTGCATTATTCAGAAGTAATCTTCCAGATTAAAAGAAGCTAAGGACACAAATAGGACATGGCATCCTGGATGGAATGGAAAAAGGCTATATAAGGACATTATTGGTCCATTGGACTATGGATGGTAAATTGGGGGAGAGTATCACATTAATGTTAAATTTCTTGAAACTGTTAACTCTGTGGTAGTTATCAGAGAACAATTTTATTTTTAGAAAATTCGTACTGAATTTGGGGTGGACAAATAGATATTAATTATATACCTTACTCTCAAACGGCTTAGCAAAATGGCTATGTATATAGAGAGAAGAATAAGACAAATGAGGCAAAATGTTAATAATTAGCAAATCTCAGTGGAGTACACAGGATTTCATTGTACTATTGTCCAGTTTCCCTAGAAATTTGAAGTTCGTTCCAAGTACAAAGTTTAAAAAAAAAAAACTACACTGACATACCATTTTTCATCTGTTACATTGGCAGAAATAATCTCACTGTTGCTTATGCAAATGCAAAATGGTAAAATTTCTATGGAGGAAAATTTGGTAATACCTAAATAAATTATATGCACATTCACTCTTCGACCCAAAGAATATACTGTGAAAGTATACCTCTGGCAGTAAATGTATATGTATACATAAATGCGTAAGTTTGTTCATTGAGGCAGTGCTTATAACAGCAAAACACTGATGTTTTGTCTGTCCAAAGGAGATTGATTGAGTAAACACACACACAGCAGAGTACTGTACCGCTGAAAAAAGAATGAAGAGAAGATGTCTCTGCACTGAAATGGAACAATTTCTAGGATATATTTCTGAATTACTAAAAGCCAAGGACAGAGGAATTTAGTGCGTGGCCTTTTCTGTAAGAAAGAAGAAGAAAATAAATACACCTTTTTACCTTTTCAAAATATACACATACAAAAGGGTGAACCAGAAAGCAATAAAGTTAGTTACTTGCCTGCAAGTAACTAAGGTAGATGGTGAGGTAGGAGATTTTTTCCAAGTTGGAACTTTTTATAGTTCTTTATATTTGGAAGCAGAACAGTGTTTTAGACAGGCCCCAGAAATGAAATTATTTCAGTAAGGATGGCAGGGAAGACTAAAAACCAAACTCCGTTTATTTCAAATCAGTAACATAACCACAGTAAAGGAGGGAGAAATAAACAATCCAAGCAACTCTTAAACTCAATACTCTGACCATTAATTTAAGGAGATGGGACTACAAAGAAATTCTGGACTCGTAAGTTTGTTTTTCGCAGCAGTATGGATGTAATCCTGCAACTACTAAAATGTATGGAAGGATTGAGCAAATGAGTATGTGTAATTTGGGTGGAAGCCAGGGTTTTCACTGTGGAGGATGAGAGCTCCAAATACAGATGTGGGAAGATAAGGGAAAGCCCTAAAAGATGGATTGGAATTGGATTAAAAATTGTGAACTCGTGATTTCCTAAGATAGCATACATGTATGTATATATTCCAGTTCCATCTACTAAAGGACCCAGAGACAGAGACTTCAATAGTGCTGAGCACATGGAGTACCCACATCTTTATTTCTATTTATTTATAGCCCCCACTAAAAGAAACTGGGGCTCTCTGAAGAAATGGTTGACTCTAGGGTTGGGACAGGAAAATGAGTGTCAGATAAACCTGGAATATCTTGTTATGCCAGAAAGTAAGGAGTTGCTCAAACAATGATACAAGCCTGTCAGAATGACATGACTCAGCTGGATGGGCTCCCATTGGCTAAATCTGGAACAGTTGAAGCTCCAGAAAACTAAGGACTATAATGAATTATAGGCCACTGAAAAGTAGGAATTCATGAGTGAATACCCATAATAAGAGAAAAAAGAAGGATCTTCCCTACAGAGGAATGCCAACTGAGAATATGGAAGAAATTCTGAGGCTGGCAAATCCCAGTTATAGATTGGGCAAGATCCTCTTTGGATGCTAAATCTGCAGTGAAATTTGGATGAACAGCATTTGTATAGACTTTAAGTATCTCTCCATAGATTGCTTATTAAAAGAGAGAAAATAGTAAGGCTGCAGTGGAAAACCAGACCACACCTAGACCAGGTCTTCAAACTTCTCATCACTGATAAGACGCAGGTGGAAATCCCATCACCTGACTTTGCTACCCTGAGAGACATTGTCAACTGGAGACGTCCAACAGGAGAGAAAACCTCACATAAACCTGAAAGAAGGAAATCTGTGTGGAAGAACTCCATATTATTTGTGTGGATGCACAGCTGTCAAGGAGAGGGAACCTAACTCCCCACTTCACAAGTGTAGACTTCACAAAGTCGCTTCCGAAAAGTATAGTGTGTAGAGGGGTTAGGAGTAATTTTATTTTAACAAAAAAACCTGAAAAATACGGCTTCAGGTAGAGGTGATCAAGGTCAATACCAACAGGGATAAGTCATGTTAGTAGTAGGTTTCCTTATATGATTTGATGAAAAGGGTACTTCTCAGTACCGCTGATCTTTTTTCCAGAAAACCACCCTGGCCTGATCCTGGGGAAACCATGAGACAAATCTCAGGAGAGGATCATTGAACAAAATACCTGACCAGGGACTCCTCAAAACCTTCAAGGTCATCAAAAACCAGGAAAGGAAAACCTGGAAAATTGTCACAGCCAAGAGGAGCTTTAGGGGACACGGGAACTAAATGTTACTTGAGGCTTGGAAAAGAAATAGAACATTAAGTAAAAATGAAGGAAATGAAAAAATAGTTCACATTTTCTAAAGTTTTATATAAATGGAGTCCTACAGCATGTGCTCTTGTCTGGTTTTTCGCTCAGTGTAATTATTTTGAGACTTATCCATGTCATGTATATCAGCTCATTCCTTTTTATTGCTGAGCAGCAATATGGAATCACTATGTGGATATGCCATAATTTGTTTACTCATTCGCCTGTTGATATTTGGATTGTTTCCAATTTTGAGCCAGTACGACCATTCATGTCTGTGTGTGGATGTATCTTTTCATTTATTTTCGGTAAATAGGAACGAAATGGGTGATAGGTGGCATATATTTAACATTTTAACAAACTGCCTCTTTTACAAAATACTTTTGTACTATTTTATTTTCCCATCTGCAGTGTTTGAGAGTTCTGTTTGCTGCATAGACCATAGAGGGTTGGTATTTTTGTTTTTGTTTTTAATTTGGGGCAATCTAATAGATGTACAAGAGTGTCTCGTGGTTTTAATTTGCATTTTCCTAATGACCAGTGCTCTTGAGCATCTTTTCCTGACTTTGTTTACCATCCATATATCTGTGAGTAGTTTATTATTGTGTTGTATCTGTTTTTTTAATTGGACTGTTTCAGTTGTTGAGTTTGGGTAATTCTTGGTATATCCTAGATACCAATCCTTTATCAGACATGTGATTTGCAAATAACTATTCTCCAGTCTGTGTCTTGCCTTATTCTTTTAATAGTATATTTCAAAGACCAGTTTTTAATTTTGATAAAGTTCAAATTGTCAACATTTTTCATTTATGTATCATACTTCCGATGTCATATCTAAAAATTTTATGCCTACCTAAGGTCATGAAGATTCTTTCCATTTTTTTTTTCTAGAAGTTTTATAGTTTCAGTTCTTTTAGGTTGGTGATCCATTTTGAGTTAATTTTTGTAGATGACGTGAAGTATAGATAAGAATTGGGTTTTCTTTTTGTTTTTTTAATTTTGTAATCTATTTAATTTTTTAATTTCATCATGTATTTAATTTTGTAATCTATTCAATCCAGCACATTTTGTTGAAAAGACTATCTTTTTTTCCACCAGATTACCTTTTCTCTTTTTTTCTTTAATTTTTTTAATTGGATGTGGTTGACACAATGTTAACATTGGTTTCAGGTGTACAACATAGAGGTTATCTTGCCCCTTCTGTTTTTATACTTCAAGATTTTGTTCAGGGATGGTGTTCTGTTCTTACATCCCTGAAGAATTTCATTTTTTTTTTTTTTTTAAGATTTTATTTATTTATTTATTTATTTGACAGACAGAGATCATAAGTAGGCAGAGAGGCAGGCAGAGAGAGAGAGAGGAGGAAGCAGGCTTCCTGCAGAGCAGAGAGCCCGACGTGGGGCTCGATCCCAGAACCCTGGGATCATGACCCGAGCCGAAGGCAGAGGCTTTAACCCACTGAGCCACCCAGGCGCCCCGAATTTCATTTTTTTTCTTAAAGTTTTTTTTAATTTATTTATGAGAGTGCGTGTGCATGAGCAGGGAGGAGAGGGGCAAAGGGAGAAGTCGACTCCCCACAGAAAAGGAGCCTGATGGAGGGCTCTGTCCCAGGACCTCAGGATAATGATGACCTGAGCCAAAGGCAGATGTTTAACCAATGGAGCTACTCAGGTGCCCCATTAATTTTATTTTTGAAGGTTTTGTTTTGTTTTGTCTTTTGCTCCTTTTATTGCTTCTGTTTCCTTATAGGTTGTTTTTTCCTGAAGATTTGTTTTGGTCTTTCACATTCTCAGAGGCCTTTGTTTTATTTTAAGATTTTATTTATTCATTTGAGAGAGAGCCCAGGAGCACGGGCAGAGGGAGAGGGAGAAGCAGGCTTCCCGCTGAGCAGAGAGCCCAATGCAGGGCTCGATCCCAGGACCCTGGGATCATGACCTGAACCTCAGGCAGAGGCTTTAACCCACTGAGCCACCCAGGTGCCCCTCAGAGGCTTGTCTTAAATGATTGGTGATCCTTGCCTATCCTTGCCTATCCTCTTATAGCTTAGTTCAGTCACTAAGCTGCTGATTGTACTGAATGAGCCTGAGGTTGGACTTTTTAAGGAATAGGATTCACTGTGGTGATTGGTCCCTTTTTAAATCTTGAGTGGTTTGCACTGATGCTATGATCTGTTTAAATGTGTTTTTCTTTTTCTCGTGTTCTATTTGTTTTTAGTGTTATTGCAGAATTCTCAACCAGTCTTTCATTCAGCATCTCCATATTCTCTCCTCTGAGAATTCATATTAGACATTTATTAGATCTTTACATTTTATGCCCTTTTAACCTCTTTTTTATATTTCTGTTTTTCTTTGCTGTGTTTTGGTTGTTTTGTTAATCTTCCATTTCCTTATTTCTTTTTTAGCCATGTTTGATCTATCCATTGAGGTGTTTTGGTGGGGGATGTTTTTTCCATTACAGCAGTTATATTTTTCATTCATAGAAGTTATATTTGATTCTTTTTAGGTCTGTCTGATGACTTTTATTCTTTTCTTCATTTTTTAATAATAATTTTCCTTTTTTCAGAATTCTTTCTTTCTTTTTTTCTTAAGATTTTTTTCTTTAAAATTTTATTTATTTATTTGACACACAGAGAGAGAGAGATCACAAGTAGGCAGAGAAGCAGGCAAAGAGAAAGGAAGAAGCAGGCTCCCCGCTGAGCAGAGAGCCTGAAACGTGGCTCGATCACAGGACCCTAGGATTACAACCCAAGGCGAAGGCAGAGGCTTTAATCCACTGAGCCACCCAGGCGCCCCTAAGATTTTTATTTAATTGAGAGATTGAGAGATCATGAGGGGGGAGAGGGTTCCAGGGAGAAGCAGACTCCCTGCCGAGCAGGGAGCCCAATTGAGGACTCAATCCTGAGACTCCAGGATCATGACCTGAGCCTAAGGCAGTTGCTCAACCTACTGAGCCACCCAGGGGCCCAAGATTTATTTATTTCGGAGAGAGAAGAGAGCATGCACACACGTGTGTGGTGGGAGAGGGGCGGGGGTGGCATAGAGGGAGAGGAAAGAGAATCTCAAGCGGACTCCCTGCTGAATGAGAAACCCAGTGTAGGTCTCATCCACAACCATAAGATCATGACCTGAGCCAAAATCAAGAGTCAGTCACTTAACAGACTAAGCCACCCAAGTGCCCCTTTTTATTTCATCTTAAACAGTTTTTGGGACCCCTGGGTGGCTCAGTCAGTTAAGTATCTGCTTTCGGCTCAGGTCGTAATCCTAGGGTCCTGGAATCAACCCCCTCATTAGGCTCTCTGTTTAGCTGTGAGCCTCTTCTCCGTCTCACTCTTTCCTCCTCCCTCTCTCTGTCAAGTAAGTAAATTTTGGGGAAAAAAAAAAAAAAAAACAGTTCTTGAATAGTTCTTTTATACTCTGTCTAGCAATTTCTGTGCCTACTTGGAATTCCTAATCTATTTCTACTGACACTTGTGATTGATTGCTTATTATATGTTTGATTCTTGATTGTGTACTCATACTTGGTCAAATCTGTGGGAATGCTAAAAGGCCTGAGTTGTAGGTGATTATTTCTTGCAATGATTTAGGATGCTTTTGCTGGGTTTCATGGGGCACTAGTGGCCAGAAACTACTTTAATGTCTTGAGCTGGGGATTCACTGACCATCTAGGGTAGTGTAAGTTATATCCTCAGAGGTACAGGAGAGCAGGCCTGTGATTATAAAATCCCAGAGTAGCCTCTCCACCCAGAACATGGGCAGAAAAGACTCATTTGTAGGTCCTCTTTTGCATGTAGTCAGATGTTTTTTTCTTACCTACCCTTTTATTGAAGTCGCAGCCCCCTTAGGGATTTTGGTCTCATTCAGGTTTTCCAATTAAGTTCCCCTGCAGTAAATGGTAAGTTTAACATAGAGTAAGTTGATTATAGCTCATATGTATAGTTCATTAGTATTCTTTCCTAATCTAAGAAAAATATACTCAAGGAACACCACTTCCCAAGTAGAATGTAGCTCCCCACCTAGTGTGTCCTGGATTTGTCAAGTTAATTCATCCCTGCAATGCTTGGGATATAGTCAGAGGCCTCAGACTAGGTACATTCAGGGGCTTATAACCCTTGCATTGTATAGCTGATCATTTTCTTTGTGTACTGGAACTATGGAAGAGACTGCATATTCTATATCCCTCTTAAATTACCATAATGTTCATAAGCATATTAAAGGTTTAAAGAGGCCTTAAGGGGCACCTGGGTGGCTCAGTGTTAGGTTAAAGGCTCTGCCTTTGGCTCAGGTCATGATCCCAGGGTCCTGGGATCAAGCCCCACATTGGGCTCTCGGCTCAGCAGGGAGCCTGCTTCCTCCTCTTTCTCTGCCTGCTTCTCTGCCTGCTTGTGATCTCTGTCAAATAAATAAATATTCTTCTAATAAATAAATAGGCCATGAAATAAGGAAAATTTTCCAAATGTATTTGACCATAATACTTTATTTTTAATACTTTTTTTTTTAAACGTTAACAGCCTATAATGTTGATACCAAGATGTTTATCATTGTTGACTCCCTGAAACTATAAGGTTATATTCGCTGGCAAGTAGAGTCCGAATAAGATACTCTGCACTGACATTTAGGGGTCAGTAAATATGCATTGGCTGCTAACTGGGCTGGCTGTAAAGTGGACTACCTTCTATGACAACTTTGGGTATAAAAGATCCATCTCTGCATGGATGTGAGCTGTGTGAATCTACTAGAACTTAAAATTCTAGCCAGTGTTTATTAAGTGTGCATTCCAGACACTGTGATAAATATTTCATAATGTCTTTCCATTCCCTTCAGGAAAAAAGAATGTATCACTTCTTTGCCCTGGCCTTCAAGGGTTCTCATGATGTGGCCTCTTTATCGTCCTGCAACCCCATCTTATAAACCTTTCACACGACACAAGCCACACTGGCCTTTCAGTGTGCCACATATGTTCCAACCTTGTTCTTGTTCTTTGCTCTGCCTAGAATATCCCAGCACCAAATATTCAATTGACTGCCTTTTTTGGCATCAGGGTCTTATCTCACCAAGGCCTTTCCTCACCCCTGAATCTTAGCTGACCACTCCTGCCTCAGTTTGACTCTGACTTCACGTGGCCTTGCTTGGATTCCTCCCTGCCAGTAGACTCGTAGCCTGTGTGAAAAGCATGAGTCTTGTCTGCTTTATTACACGACTCTGTCTTTAGCTTCTGCCACTGTGAAACACACAAATGCTTGGTAAACAGTTGTTGAATGTTGAGTGAATAGGGAAAGAAGCTCATAACTTGTTTCACAGCTGAGTTCACAGCCAATGAATGGCAGAGCCACAACCCAAACCTAGGGCTATCCGAATTCTGTGCTGTTAGCACCACCCCTCACTCTAACAAGGACTATTCCATTCCTTACCACCTTATCAGTTAAAAATGTTGCTAGACTTTCTTTTGGCATTACCCTCAGAATCTTACTCTTGAAATCTGGTGGTAGCAGATTTTGATTCTTTGAAAGTACATATGATTTTTTTTAAATACCTGCAAGTTATTCTGTGAGGTAATCAAGCTAGGGAAAACTATTGAGGGAAATGGAATTACAAAGTAGCCACATACAATACGGTTTTCTTCTTAAAACTGGATCTAAAAGAGAGTTCTAAGAAGGATACTAGAAGAAGAGGCCTTCTTAAAAGAAAGTATTCATTTGGGTATAAAATATTTCCATTGTGTGGATTAAGAAACTGATTGGGTCACTTTCATAGTGACACCTGATACATGGGAAAATCAGTTTCCCATATCTGTGTACCTAAAAATAATTGCTCAGTAGCTCAGTATCTCAAACTTAAAGATGCATTTGCTTGGTTTTATTTTTGTCAGGCTTTGAATAACAGATTTCAGCTTTGTTATTGGTCATAGTAGAAAGTTAAACCAGCCTGGAAAGAAACTGAGCAAAAAGTGTAAAATGATACCCAAAAAATACTAAGTGAAGCAAAAGAATAAGGATAGGTGCCAAACTCTAAAGATTGTTTGGTTGATACTTGGCCCTCTAGTTGTAACTCGCTGTGTATGTTTATGTCGTATTTTTTTTGAAGTTTTCTTTTGTTGCCTGTGTTGCTCCTATTTCCTTATAGATTATTGTTTCCTGAAGATTTTGTTTCTCTTTATTTTCCTGTTTTCTTTCTGCTTTCTTCTCACTAATCTCAAAGTTTTACGGTATATTATTATATTATTGTAGATATCTACAGTTCCAGAGCAGAAAGGCAAATTGAGAAATCATTTTTCTGTTTATTATGTGTATTTCACCACAATTTAAAAAAAAAAAAAGACAAACCGTCTAACCTACCCTTTTTTTTTTAAGATTTTTTTTTAAATTTATTTATTTGACAGAGATCACAAGTAGGTAGAGAGGCAGGCAGAGGGGCGGGGAAGCAGGCTCCCCGCCGAGCAGAGAGCCCAACACAGGGCTCGATCCCAGGACCCTGAGATCACAACCCGAGCCAAAGGCAGAG
Source organism: Mustela lutreola (assembly GCF_030435805.1). Taxonomy (NCBI): domain Eukaryota; kingdom Metazoa; phylum Chordata; class Mammalia; order Carnivora; family Mustelidae; genus Mustela; species Mustela lutreola. The sequence continues at coordinate 26,298,930 of NC_081304.1, read as the reverse complement.
GCTTACCCCACTGAGCCACCCAGGCGCCCCTAACCTACTCTTTTTTATAGAGAAGTGACCCACCTAGTTTATGGCAAAGCTTAAATTATATGGTGATCTTCTGATCCTACTCAGTGTTCTTGCTGTCACCATTGAAGTTCTTGTTTGTTAACATGGTAGCTAATGAAGTTGCACCTTATAGAAAGGGAAGCCTCTGTTTTGAAACAAGCGTTTCATTACAAAATAAAATTATCATTTCTGGGAGCTAGATCTTCATTTTTCAGATGCCACTTAACACAATTTGAACTAAGTTAATTGAGGGGGGAGGGGGCATATTCTTTCTGTGTCATGGATCACTGATTTCTTCTACTTTCAAGACCGAACATTCTTCACGCTCTGAAAGGAAAAGGAGAGACTCATTCGGGATGTTTGACGGTTATGATAGCTGCAGTGAGGACACGAGTAGCAGCTCCAGCTCTGAGGAGAGTGAAGAAGAAGTTGCTCCTTTACCTTCGAACCTCCCAATCATCAAAAACAATGGACAAGTGTACACGTACCCAGATGGTAAATCTGGCATGGGTGAGTATTTCCAGCCTTCCAATGTTACTCAGCTTCATGATGGGGGGTTATGTTCTAGTTTGACTTTTTTCCCTTCCTTAGAATTTTTCAAGGAAAAAAGAAACACAGTCTGAAGCTTATAGTTGTAGATGAGACCCTAGATTTCGGTTTGAACTCTTTATCTTGCCTACCTGCCGTATTCTGGCCGAAGGCAAGGAGAACAAAATAAAAACAAAAGGCTATTGAGAAACATAATGTGGACATGAATTCAGTCTTCAGGTAGTAAATCCCCGTGTAACTGAAAGTGTATAGGATCATAGGCTTGTAGAGTTAACAGACGCTTGCAAGGTAAAGTCTCGCTTCTCTACAGAAATTCCTCATGGGATGTTTTCTGTTAACACTTCCAGTGATAATGTATCTGTGATTACCAGAATATCCTTTATATTGCACCAAAATTATCTGTGCTCTGGATTTTGTTGTTGAGTCTTAATTTTGCCTTTTAGAGCTACACGAATAATTCTAATCCTTGTTACAGTGGTCTCCTTTCCCACTAGAACACTCTGAGTAACTCTAGTTGCTTCAGTGATTTCTCGTAATATTACAGTGTATTTTAATTCATCGGTATGTCCTGCTCACCATCTTCTAGACATACTTCGAATTAGTGGTAATGGGGTAACAGCCTGTCCTGCCTTGCCTAAGACTGTCCTCTTTTTAGGATTGGAAGTCCTCTACCCTAGAAAGCATCTCAAGCAAATGTTTGGTCACTTATGTAATTAGGACAGAAGGTAGTTACGCCTTCATCTCCCTTTCTCAGGACTGTGTTTCCACTCATGCCCCAGAATTGCTCTAGCTTTTTTTTTTTTTTTTTTTTTTTTTTTTAAGATTTTATTTATTTATTTGACACAGGGAGAGAGATCACAAGTAGGCAGAGAGGCACATAGAGAGAAGAGAGGAAGCAGGCTCCCTGCCAAGCAGAGAGCCCGATGCGGAGCTCAATCCCAGGAGCCTGAGACTATGACCTGAGCCGAAGGCAGAGGCTTCATCCTACTGAGCCACCCAGGGGCCCCTGCTCTAGTTTTTTTGAAAGTAGCACTGATTTTGCATATAGCTGAAACTCTTTCATCTTTTCTACAACTTAATCAGTAAACCAATTAAACTAGTTTTGTGCGTTTGCAGTTAACTTTTTTTTTAAGATTTTGAAGTAATCTCTCCACCCAGCACGGGGCTTGAATTTAGAACCCCAAGATCAAGAGTCACATGCTCCACCACTGAGCCAGTCAGGGACCCCAGCTCTCTGTTTTTAAATAAATGATATGAGGCTAATTTGAATATACTTTTAGGAAAGGCACAAGCAAGGGCTATGGGAGCATGAAAGGCATGCGGAATCTTCACTGGGTCCAACCAGAGAAGGCTTCACAGGGCAGGCAGCCTTTGAGCCAGCTTTGAAGGACAAAGGTAGAAGGCGTGGGAGAAGCCTGTGAAAGGAGGGAACTATACTAGCAAAGGTTAGGAGGTAGGACTTTGAAGGAATAATGCTGGGCCATTCAATTATGGCAGACACATAGGCGACTGATCACAAGAAACATCACTAAGAGATGAAAGACGTGGAAATACAACCATTTTGTGTCCTGCAGTACCTGAAAACATATTTTTAAATCAGTCAGTGCTCACTGAGGGCCTCCCACACGTTTCTGATACTTGCTGTCAGCAAAAAGGCTTCCTATTGGCAAAAGCTGAGGGACACAATCCCACTCATTTGGGAGCCAGACAAGGTCATCTCCAAGGACATCACAAAGACTCGGGCACAGGGGAAAGAAGGTAGATTAAGCAGATTTGGAGTTAAATTTTTGGCCTTGGGCAGGGTTCTAACCCACTGAGCCTGTTTTTCTGTCTGTACAGTTGAGATGTGGTTACCTGCTAGGCAGAGTGGCCTGAAGGCAGGGGTGAGGGAAGTATCCCCAGAAGCCCCATCTGGGGCTGCATACACCAGGGATGCCTGAAAACACTGAATGGGAATAGGATCCAGCCTTGTTTGATACCACTTAGATTCTGAAGTGAGTCCGCCATGATACCATTCTGATTTTAAAATTGAAGAATGATTCCGGGCCTGAAGAGGACCCAGGAATGATTTCAAACTTACTCCCAGGTTGAGGCTGTAGTGAAATCAGTTTCACATTTCTCTTAATGCCTCTCTTGATAAAGGGAAGCAGAGTAACAGTGATCAGAGCTTAAATAACTGTCATAGAACCTCAGCTGCCAAAAGCCAGGTTCCGAGGCCTCACCATGGGTCTAAGGGCAAAAGACTGGCTCTGACCTCCGCAAGCCTGTCCATCAGGATGATGGGCAGCAAGTATATATGCAGAAGTTTCCCCTGTGGATACTGGATGAACTACACACTGTGCTGGTCCTCAGAGACCTCTCTCTGAGTGTGGCAGGATATCTGGTAAGAATTAGGTTCTTCCTCAGTCCCCAAAGGACAGGCTCTGGTTTTGGAAACAGAAAAGCTTCTGGGGGCTTTCCTTTTGAGACCCGCCAAGTTCTAGCCCCTTTCCAGCTACAGTTGATTTTTTTTTCTTTTTTTTAAGATATTATTTATTTATTTATTTATTTGAGAAAGAGAGCACACATGCACGCCCAAGTCTGGGGAAGGGGGAGAAGCAGATGCCCCACTGAGCTGGGGGCCCGCCACTGGGTTAAATTTCAGGACCCTGGGATTGTGACCTGAGTCGAAGGCAGCTGCTTAACCAGCTGAACCATCCAGGTGCCCCTGCAGTTGATATTTTAAATCCAGTGCTTAAGACTTTAAATTACTCTGGGAGCAACCGGGTGGCTCAGTTAAGTATCTGACTGTTGATTTCTGCTCAGGTCATGAGATCCAGCTCATCTTAAGCCTGCTTAAGATTCTCTCACCCTGTGGGCCTGGATGGCTCAGTGGGTTAAGCCTCTGCCTTCGGCTCAGGTCATGATCTCGGGGTCCTGGGATCGAGTCCCTCGTTCGGGCTCTCTGATTAGCAGGGAGCCTGCTTCCTCCTCTCTTTTTCTCTCTCTCTCTCTCTGCCTGCGTCTCTGCCTACTTGTAATCTCTCTCTGTCAAATAAATAAATAAAATCTTTAAAAAAAAAAGATTCTCTCACCTTCTCCCCTCCCCACTCCTAAATAAATAAATAAATAAATTTACATGGCCTGTTCCTTACTTAATTTTGGTCTTTTTAGAAATTTTTTATTTCTGATTCTGTCATTTAATGTTGAAGGTTGTGTTGTATAATATTCTAGTTTTGTGCCATTTTCAGATTTGATGATAATGCCCTATTGGTCATATTCTAGTTTTTCAATTAAAAAGCTGAACAGCACAGGGCCTGGGGCAGAGATGTAGGCCATATCAAAAAATTTCCCATGGGGCGCCTGGGTGGCTCAGTGGGTTAAAGCCTCTGCCTTCAGCTCAGGTCATGATCCCAGGGTCCTGGGATCGAGCCCCGCATCGGGCTCTCTGCTCAGCAGGGAGCCTGCTTCCTCCTCTCTCTGACTGCCTCTCTGCCTACTTATATATAATCTCTGTCTGTCAAATAAATAAATAAAAATAAAAATTTCCCATCACTGGGGCACCTGGCCGACTCACTTGGAAAAGCATGTGACTCTTCATCTCAGGGCCACCATGAGTTTGAGCTCCATGTTGAACGTAGAGATTACTAAGTAAATAAATAAAACTTTTTAAAAATTGGGGTTGCCTGGCTGCCTCAGTCGGTAGAGCATGCAACCTCTGATCTTGGGGTTGTGGGTTCACGTCCCACATTGGGTATAGAGATTACTTAAAAATAAAATCTTTAAAAATAAAAAAAAGAACTTCCTGTCATTTATCAGGACCAACTAGGTATGGTCATGTGGTCAGTTAAAACCTACTTGGATGTCTTCTACTTCACCTTAAATTTCTTGGTCACTATTGACAAAGCTGCATGAGATTTTATCAAAGTGTTAACTCTTTTTCCTCTTTTTAAGTTGGTTTTTGTTTTGGTTTTTTTTGACAGAGATAGCGCAAGTAGGCAGAGCAGCAAGGAGAAGGAAAGGGTGAAGCAGGCTTCCCACCGAGCAGGGAGCCCAACAAGGAGCTCGATCCCAGGACCCTGGGATTGTGACCTGAGCCAAAGGCAGACGCTTAACTGACTGAGCCACCCAGGCGCCCCTAAATGTGTTAACTCTTTAAAAAAAAAATACTATTAATACATAAGTTGACCCTCGAACAACACGAGTTAGGAGCCCATCCCTCACACAAATATGTGTGAAACCTTTGACTCCCCAAAAACTTAATTACTAATAGCCTACTGTTGACCAGAAGCCTTACTGATAACTTTAACAGTCGACTAATGTGTTTTGTATGTTTTTTACATTATATAATGTATTCCTACATTATATAATACAATATATAGAATAAAGTAAGCTAGAGAAAAGATTTTTAGGACAGTCATAAGGAGAGGATACATTTACAATACCATATTTACTGAAAAAAAAATCCACATACAGGTGGACCCACGCAGTTCAAACCCATGTTGTTCAAACTATACTCTTGCCATGGTTTACTTTTACCAGTCCAGTACTAGTCCTTATCACCAAAGGAAATAAGGCTTATTGAGGCTTTATGTGTCCAGGTCTATTTTAAATACTAGAGATGCAGAGAGAAACAATACAGAATAGTCCCTGCCTTGGTGGCGCTTACAGACTTGTCCTGGGAATCATAGTTGGATATGTAGAATTCTTGACAAAGATTCACTGTCCCTTAGGATCACAACTTCTTTACCTAGAAGGTCACAGACCTTTTTACTTATCTGTTCTGTAATTTTTTCAACAGAGAACTGTTTTTTTCTCTCTTTAAACATCCTTTTTTCATCTCTAATTCTGTGGTACCTTATCTTTCTTTCATCATTTCGCAAGAGATTTTTAAGTACTGGTGGAACTACAGGTCCCTCCAGTTTAACTGGGTGGAGATTTAAACCCACTCAGGCATTTGTTTGCTGTGTTACTTTCTGGGTTTGTTTTTTTTCCCCCCTCTTTTGAGGAATAAATGACAAATATGGTTGTATGTATTTAATATGTACAATGTGATGATTCTGTATTTATACACGTACATACATACATGTTGTTCAATGATTACCAAGATCAAGGTAAGTTAAACCTATCCATCGCTTCATATAGTTCTTCTGTGTGTAGGGTTGTGGAAAAGAACACGATATCTACTCCCAGCAACTTAACAGTATGCAGTACAGTATTACTTTTTTTTTTAAGATTTTTTTTTTATTTGCCAGAGAGAGCGTGCACAAGCAAGGGTGAGCAGCAGGCAAAGAGAGAAACAGGTTCCTTGCTGAGCAAGGAGCCAGATGTGGGACTGGATCCCAGGACCCTGGGATTATCACCTCAGCCAAAGGCAGACAGACACTCAACCAAAGGCATCCCCACAGTACAGTATTATTAACTACACTTACCATGCTGTATGTTAGATCTTCACAATTTACTGTTCTTATAATTGAAACTTTATACCCTTTAACCTACATGTCACCAACCCCCCCAGAGGCTGGCAGTCACCATCCTATTTTCTATTTCTATGAAATCGGCCTTTTTTTTTTTTTAAGGATTCCCCGTGTAAATAATCCCATACACTATTTCATTTAGCATATTCCCTCCAGGTTTAACCCTGTTGTCATAAATGGTAGAATTTTCTTCTTTTTTTGTGAATGAATAGTATTTTATGTGTGTATATATTTACACACCACATTTTATATCTCCATTCATCTTTCAGAGTACATGTAAATGTTTTCATTTTCTTGGCTTTTGTGACTTATGCTGCAGTGAACACGGGAATGCAGATATCTGATTGAAATACTGATTATCAGTCAACTAATTATTGAAAAGGGCAAGAAGAATACAGAATAGGGCGAGGACAATCTCTTTAATGAATGGTGTTGGGAAAACTGGATATGCACATGCTAAGGAATGAAACTGGATCCTTGCACCAATCAACAGAAATTAACTTGAAATGGATTAGACTTTAACCTAAGACCTAAAACTAAAACACAGGAAAATAGGGGAAAGCTTTTTTGACACTGGTCAAAACACTGGTGATTTCTTGGTTTAGACACAAAAGCAAAAACAAATGGGACGGGGCACCTGTGTGGCTCAGTGGTTTAAAGCCTCTGCCTGGTCGGGCTCTCTGCTCAGCAGAGAGCTGAGCTCTCTGCTCAGCCTGCCTGCCTCTCTGCCTACTTGTGATCTCTGTCTGTCAAATAAATTTTTTTAAAAATCTTAATTTTAAAAAAAAATGGGACTACATCAAACTAAGGAGTTCTACCCAATAATGAAAGCAGTAAATTGAAAAGGCATCTTTCAGAATGGGAAAAAATACTTGCAAATCATATCTGATAACTCCTACAACTCAGTAGCATAAAAACAAACAAAAATTCAAATGAAAAATGGACAAGGACCTGAATAGACATTTTTCCTAAGAAGACATACAGATGGCCTACGGGTACATGAAACAAGCTCAACATCACTAATTATCAGGAAAATAACGATCAAAACCACAGTGAGATGCCACCTTACACCTGTTGGGATGACTGTTACTGTTACCAAAATGATAAGAGAGAACAAATGCTGGTGAGGTTGTGGAAAAAAGGAAACACACACTGCTGATGGGAATGTAAAGTTGTATATAGCCATTACAGAACAGTCAGGCAGTTCCTCCGAAAAACTGAAACTAGAACTGTCCTGACCTAGCAGTCCCACTCCCAGTTCATATCTGCTTACCTATTTTGAACTTCAGTTCTGTGACCCTTCTTCTAATTCTGCCTTTCAGATTGTTGTCCAGTGTGCAAATTTACAAAAGAGGCACATTAGGAAGCAGAGTCTTGTTTTCCTCTTATCAGAGGGAATAATCAAGCATCTACCTCAAGCTTTGAGCCTGTCCTTTCCTTCTTGTCCTCTGAACATAACATGAAAGAATCTGTGTATTACCCTTAGCATTTTCCCGAGACGTGGCTCTTTCAAGGTCGTTCCTCATGTTAAACGTTGCATTGCACCACTTCTTATGTTTTGTTTATAATCCTCTCAAAAGGCTAGCGCTCTTAGTGTCTATGAAAATGCCTGGCACATGGTGAGCACTAAGGACATGTAAGTGGAATCTGCTTTATATTTGTTTGTGGGTTCAGACCCTTTGTAAAACCTGTTAGACTTTGAGCTACGGCCAAGACTTTCTGGAGCCGTAGCCATGGCATCATACCAGTCTTTTCTCTAACTTTCGTGGAGGATTTTCCATCATTTCTGTAACAGAAGACATTGTATGTCTCATGTTTAAAATAAAACCTTTAGGTAATAAGTTAATAAAACTGTGAGATTAAAAAAAAACGGTTTTATTTTATGACCATGACACCAGTGTTTTCGTTTTCTTCATTAGCTACCTGCGAAATGTGTGGGATGGTTGGTGTGCGAGATGCTTTTTACTCCAAAACTAAGCGTTTCTGTAGCGTTTCATGTTCACGAAGCTATTCGTCAAACTCCAAGAAGGCAAGCATTTTGGCCAGACTTCAGGTAACGGTACAGAAACCTTCTTGTTCCTTATATCTGTTATTTCTATGGTTTTCACTGTTTACCTTTCATTTGATTGTGATTCACTGCACTCCACTCTACCCAGTTGGCCAGCTCCCACTTTATACCCCCCCCTTTTTTTTTTTTTTTTTTTTTTTTTTTGGAAACATATGGTCCCCAGGGTTTGCTCAGTCCATAAAATGAAGCAGCTGTTATAAATAGACAAGACACACTATCCAAAGTAAACTATGAACTGTTTCTATAAGTGAATGAAAAATATGTCTTCTTTTTCTGAATAAGCATAAATATAATAAACACCTTGTTATGTACAGGAACTGAAGCCTTTCTTTCCCCCCTGTTTTCTTTTGAGTTAATATCAAGGTAGAATCATTCAGTATTTGGGGAGAAATGATTTACCCTTTGGTATTATTTCTCCATCATCTTTGCGTTCTACTACAGATTGCAGCCTGTTTGATACCTTGAACAAATGTGTTTGGTTAATCCAACTAACCTTTTTGAGAATGTTCATGGTATAAAAAGAAATTCATCTTTCTTTAAATGTACAGCAATGCCTACAAAACGGAGATTTGACCATTTAACTAAGTTGTTACTATTAGAGCATATAAACAATGTTTTTAAGGCACTTAATTGATTTCTGTAATATATTTTATTTTGATCACATTTTGCTTACTCTCCTTTAACTTAGCTGTGATCATTACATAGCACTGAAAGGATTATATAAATTCCCCAGATTAAGGAAATACATCACTTAGATGTATTTCTATATTTCAGATAGACATTACGTAAGATCCTGAGCAGTGGTCTGTACCCAAATGGATGGCAGTTTGTCACACTGTGAATTTGGCCCATGATCATTTTGTCATTGATCTTTTGCGTTAGCACTAAAGGTATAAACCTCAGTCACTTGCTCTTTAAACATTAAATTATCTTCTCTTACCATATAAATAGCAATGCTTGGCAACCTGCATGAGTGAATAACCACTGGTTTTATCTAGTATAAGAAGGAATCAAGTATCCACCACAGCCTATGTTTAACATCTTATGGGATATAATTTTTTATTAACATATTAATTTGCATATTGCTGTTTTAGTCTGTGCCAGCTCTGCTACCCATGTTAGATGTCTACATTGTAGCAGAACTCAAAAAGACATTTCTCATATTAAAATATCTTGTATGTTTCCTCTGCTTTAATAATTTTCTAAACCCTTGATGTTACTTAAGCAGAATGAGTAGTATGCAATCAGGTTAATTTTTTCGGTGGAGGGGGGTGGATGAGAAAGAATCCTATTTACTTAACTCTTCTTGTTTCAGGGTAAGCCTCCAACAAAGAAAGCGAAAGTTCTTCAGAAACAACCTTTAGTTGCTAAACTAGCCGCATATGCTCAGTATCAAGCTACCTTGCAAAATCAAGCAAAGACTAAAGCAGGTAATATCGGTGAATATAATAGAGGTGAAATATTTGATACTGATTCATTTAGTTTGAGTTAATGACATTTTAATTTTGCATTTTTGTTAACTAAGCTATTTCTAGGCCCAACTGGTATATTATGACATTAGGTTTCCTCGTGGTTGTTTTGGTTTCAGTAAATTATTCTAGAAGAGAGTAGTTGTATTCCCAAGTTCACAGTGCTTGGGGCAGTATCCTTAGCATTTTTTATCTGGCTTATTATTTTCTGTGTACAGGTTCTCTATGCTGTGAATGGTGGGGAGCGTTGAGGATATAAAAAGCAAAGAAATAAGACGTTTAGCAATATTTGCAGGAGAAGAGAATAGCAAGAAGAATAGATTGAGGAAAGCATCATTTCTAATAGAAGATTCTTGATAGGAGGGCGACTAGGTGGCTCAGTTGGTTAAGCAGCTGCCTTCGGCTCAGGTCATGATCCCGGAGTCCTGGGATCGAGTCCCATATCAGGCTCCAGCTCAATGGAGAGTCTGCTTGTCCCTCTGACCCGATCCCCTCTCATGCTCTCTCTCACTGTCTCTCTCTCAAATAAATAAATAAATATCTTTAAAAAAGAAGAAGAAGATTCTTGACAGGAAAACAGAGAAGTAGAGAGATGTAACAGGGAGTAAAGCAATGAAAAACCCTCCTAAAGGTATCTGTGGCAGATACCGGATAGAGATCTCATTGCGGTGCCCAGTAAAAGCTGCTTGGGAATAAAAACCCAAAAGCAGTCATGGCATTCTTTGAACACTTCTGCTCTCAGCTGTTCTTCCCCGCTGATTACTGAAGAGCTCTTTCTTCCTTCACTTTCCAAACAGCTTATACTATGTATGGAAGACTTAAATTGCTTTTTGTTTGCAGGTATGATCTATGCAAAAGTTCATGTTTATTCAGAAAAGTTTTTAAATCTTTACAGGAAAAAAAGAAAACTTTCTTTCAAGGTGATAAGTTAATTTTGTATCATTTCATATTGTCTTGTAAATAAAAGGTTTGAGAATTGTAATACATCTACATGTATTTTTTTTCCCCACAGCAGTATCCATGGAGGGCTTCAGCTGAGGTAACTACATCAATAGCAATAGCTTTATAGCAGCTCCTGTTACGTGCTTTAAACATGTGAGTATGGAATTTCTCACCTATTGAAATGCTTAGTCATTGTTTAAAGCCGAAGATACAATAACATCTGAAGTATCTTGTCTTTAGGAGGTCTTTATTTTATACTTTGTCATAAAAATGTTACTTTTTATTATACTTATTAGTAATAAAAACAATTTCTAGAAGATGTGCAAGTGTTCTTTAAAGAAGTTATCGTTTGTGGGCAACCCTCTCAGGTCCCAGGACCTCCCTATTGGGGAGCTTTGTGCTATCACTTTACTATTGCTCAATAAACCTTGCTTTCCTGCCCACCAAAAAGAATAAAATAAAAAGTAAATTACAACTTGAAATTACTCAAATAGGGAAAAGTACTAGTCTTCTCTAATTTTCATATTAAGCTGAACCATACACAGTTGCTGCTTTTGTATGTCATGTGTATTGGCAGTGTCGTATGGTTCAGCGTAACACAAACCTCCATCGTGCATGTTACCTAAATCTTTCTGAGCTGACCTGATATTTCAGAAAAGGAAGGATCTTTCTTCCAGTTATGTTTTTGTCTCCAAAGATAAAATCACAAAAACAGAGAAGGAACTGTTAGTAATATAGCATTGTGGGCTGAAATATGTGACACATACCAGAAAACCCTTTGCAGGATGTCCTTTTTGGCAAGCAGATCTTATAGAGTATATGAAGTAATTCAGAATTAAGTTAAAAACGTTATCCAAAGATAACTTTGTTCCTTTTGCTCCTCTTCCTTCTTGTTAAATGATCTGTGATTACTTCTCTCCAATTTTTTTTTACCTTACTACAAGTTTAATTTATATTTAAAGATTCTATCTGCTATTTAAAAAAAAAAAAACAAAAATAAAAACAACTTTGCTACTATGTACAAAAAGAAAAGAGAATTTAGAAAATTAATGAATGAAATTTTGCTTACACTAAACATTTTCTTAAGTTAGGACTTCACTTTCAAATAACAGCATGTGGGCAAAACTGAGCTTGAATTCTTGCTGTGGAAACTCAAATGAATTTTAGTTCACAGCCAATACAGACTCTTAGTCAAGGCAGAGCATATGAAAGCTGTGGTAGAAATATAAACTAAAGCTGAGTCCTCAATTTGCTAGTTTTCTTTCCTGAAAGTACAGGTGTTCAGCCTTAGTTGGTGGTATAAGTGGGATCCTAGATAACTTTATCCAGTGCAAAGTAGGTAAAATCCTTCACCGTAGGGTGGATAGTAGTGTCACGTTTGTGAAATAGATTAAATAAATATATAGCAACAGCAACAGAAAAGAACGGCAAAGCAGATCTTTCTCTTTCTCTCTACAGTTCTTTGTGCTTTTGAGAAACTCAAACTCAGCCTAAGTTCTCAATTACAATTTAACTCCTTCATCTCAGATACCTGGAAATTTGTTGTCTCTTCTGAGTAGCCTTTATCTCTTTTCCTGTCTTTAGTATTCTGGGGTCCGTTTATATTTTGATACCACAAACCATGTAAAGCTGTGTTATATAAGTAGTTAAGGTATTTTTTTAAAAAAGCATTTCAAAATCCGAGAAGCACATTTTATTCATGTCCATGTCTATTAAAGTTCTTTGTAAGAAAAATCTCTACTATAATAATGAAACTGGTTTTGTTTTCAACTTGGCTTTTTTAAGATTAAAGCGTTCTATCATGTAGATTAAAGCAGCTAGCCTTATTGTATTATTAGCCTTATTGCATTATTGTGTGCACTCCCATTTCTCACTCAGGAGCAAAGCATCTGTCACCCAGTGTCTTCCTTCTCCACTCATCTTTCTTTACTGCCTTTTTCTCACTGAGTAGGAAAGTGACTGATAACGATAATTTCTTAGTTTATTTTAGTACAAATGAGTTTGCTTTGTTGCCTTAACCAGTATCTTCACTTGAATCCCTTTGGTTTTAGTCAGATCTCACGCTGCACTTGATTTTATCCCTCAGAGCTGGTTCTTCCCCCAGGTAGTTTTGTAGGTCTCCAAGGAGAGTTACTGGCTTTGGCTTTAGGAAGTCTGTTGTCAGGAGCTGCTGGGAGCGCAAGTCCCTGCCTTGTTTCGTCCATCTCCTAGTGTTCTAAGACTCAAACTGCCTGCCCTAAAACTGGTTGATCAGTAAGGCCAACTTCTTCTAAGTTCCACTTCTGCCTTGTCCCCAACTTGAGCACAGGTTGGGGGTCATTTCCTGCTCATAGGGGATTATTTTCCAAACATAATTTTAAGAAACATGCAGTGTGTAAGATGGAAGCAGAACTATTCTGATTGAACTAAAAATTGGGGCTGGGAGCAGTGTCCGAGCCCTGAGTTGAGTGCCTTGCTACTTTAAGGTAACCCAACCTCTTCTGGAGTAAGGATCATAGGGAAACAAACACTTTATATTTCCTGGCACTTAAGTGTGATTGTCATTAGTTTTAAAATCATAGGATTTCAGCAGTGGATCTCTTTTTTTCCACAGTCTATCGTTAAACTTCTGGGAATAAAGTTTCTACGAAGTATATCGTAGGACTATGTCCTCTTTAATAGTTGCTGTAATTATTCACAGTGCCTCACTGAGTTACTTAGTTACAGCAATGTTGACATTTTTATAATTAGCAAAGGAAATTGAGCCTCAACTGTTATTAAATATACCTGCTTCCAATCTGTGTATCATGATTGCCATGTACCTAGTATATCTTTCATCCTGTGTAGGTTGTAGTTTGGTAGTTTTGAGACTTTTTCTTTTTTCTGGTTTTTTATTTTTGGGGGTTTGTTGGTATAAGCTTCAGAATTATTACTCTTTTCCCTAATAGACATAGTCAGGTTAAGAGGAAGCTGCACTCACTGTCCTGGCAAGGATGGGGTGGGGTGGGCAAAACCTTGGCCCCTGACCCTTGGCTTCCCCTTTTCTGGCGGTCTCCGGAGTTGGAAACCACGGAATTAGGTAATAACACTTTTAATTAATCATAAATCATGCGGTCACAAAACTATAATATATCTTAAAAATCATCTAGTTCATCTAATCTGTCTCTTATTGTAAATGAAACTCTTGCTACTTTTTTCAGTAGCTGGATTATATTTCAGTTTTGGGCTTTGACCTTCTTCTCATAATTTAAATTTTTTTGTTTTGGGTTTTTTTTTTTTCATAGTTTTTAATTAAGCCTCTATAGGGAAAACGTTCCTGTGCTTCTTTTACTCATACACTGCTACCACACAGTATTTCTGACACCAGATATGTAGGTTTTCCATACATCAGGTAATTCTCCAACACCAGCTGGGTGTCTGACAAGTCAACTCGGTTCTGACACTGTCTACCTGGAGTTAATCATATCCCTCAGGTTAATCATATCCCTCAGTCCCACAAGACTAGCCCTGCTTCAGTTAACAATCTGAAGTCCCAGCTGTTACCTGTGCTTATGACCAACTGGCTGCAAATAAGGGTTCCCATGACCTGTTCCTTGAGTTCGGTAACTTGCTGGAATGGCTTACAGGGAAATGAATCCTTGTATTTGCCAGTTGATTATAAAGGGGATAACAGGTGAACAGCCAGATGAAAAGATACATGAGGCAAGGTTATGAGAAGGCACATGGAACTTCCCACTCTCTCTGGGTTATGCCACTTCCTACCAGCCCCATGTAATCAGCAACCCAGAAGCTCTCTGGGCCCCATCTACAGATTCCCTCACTATCCAAATGTCTGCTGTAGACTACTCCACTTTTACAAAAGGCCTGCATTAGTACTTGCTGTCACCAACCAAAAGAAACCAGGAAAGGATTTTTGCTTTCAGGAAACAAAAAGCATTTCCTCACCTTATGCTGTTTTGGCTTACAAGAGGTTTAACAGTTATAGTTAAGATTGATTTTATCTACTTCCGGATGGCGGGGGAAGCCTGTATTTTAGGATTCTGATGAAGGCTTTCATTGTATAGGCAGGATCAGTCATGAGCTCAGTCTCCACACCCTTACCCTTTCCCAGGGGATGGGGACTGGGGCTGAGAGTTCTGAGCTTCTACTCATAGGCTCATCTTCATGGTGACCAGTCCCATCCTGAGGCTATCTAGGAGCCCACCCAGAGTCTCCCCATTAGAACAAAAGGTGCTTCTATCACTTAAGAGATTACAAACCATTGAGGAGCTCTATATCAGGACCCGGGTCAGAAACCAGTGTAAGAACAAAAGATGCTCTTAGTGCTCTTATCGCTTAGAAAATTACAAGGGTTTTAAAGGCTCTGTGCCAGGTACAGGAGCAGAGACTGATTATACACACACAGATACACATATATATGTATCTACATATATTTCTATTTTTTTCAATATATATTTCCTGTTTTTTCACAGCCTCTAAAAGCAGTATCCATATCTATCCTAACTGTGGAAAAATCCACTATATTACTGCAGTACCAATGCCAGTTAGGTGTACGGTATACATTCATGAAATTCACAGGTGATTTTTCTCTAGTAATTTATGTTTGAACCCAAGAGAGCCTCCAGTTGATCAGTGTGTATGCAGAACATTGAATTTTAAAGCAATCTTAATTTTTTTTAAAGACTGTAGTCCTTTTTTTTAAGTTGGTTTGTTTTTTTTTTTTTTTTTGGACAAAGGGATAGAGAGTACATGTAGGCAGAGGGAGAGGGAGAAGCAGGCTTCCCCCTGAGCAGGGAGTCTGATGTGAGGCTTGCTCCGAGGACCCCAGGATCATGACCTGAGCATGCTACTTAATTGACTGAGCCACCCAATGACCTGAGCTGAAGACAGCTACTTTTTTTTTTTTTTTAAGAATTTATTTATTTGAGGGTGCCTGGGTGGCTCAGTGGGTTAAAGCCTCTGCCTTTGGCTCAGGTCATGATCTCAGAGTCCTGGGATCGAGCCCCACATCGGGCTCTCTGCACAGCGGGGAGCCTGCTTCCTCCTCTCTCTCTCTGCCTGCCTCTCTGCCTACTTGTGATCTCTCTCTGACAAATAAGTAAATAAAATCTTTAAAAAAAAAAAAAAAAGAATTTATTTATTTGACAGAGAAAGATCACAAGTAGGCAGAGAGGCAGGCACAGAGAGAGAGGAGGAAGCAGGCTCGAGCCTGATGTGGGACTCGATCCCAGGACCCTGAGATCATGACCCAAGCTGAAGGCAGAGGTTTAGTCCACTGAGCCACCCAGGCACCCCCATAAGAGTGTAGTCTTTTAAATTGAAGCAGTCCTTTTCCCATGACTCACCTTTTAAAGTTAAGTAAAATATTTCTCTCTAGACGTTACAGCACAAGCCAAATGTGCTATTATCAAGTGGATGTGAAACATATAAACCAAACCTTTAGTCATGTACTTACAGATTTGAAATTTCTTTCATTTGATACTGGACTGTATACTCTGGTGTCTTTGCTAAGACCAGAAATCATCTTTCTTTTTTCTCCCTTGATAATAGTTGTAGTTTTGTTAGTTTTTTTTAAAAAGGCCCTTTGTACACATGTATACTATAACTTTAAAGCTGACTTTAGGGGCACGTGAGTGGCTCAGTGGGTTAAGCCTCTGCCTTTGGCTCAGGTCATGATCCTTAGGGTCCTGGGATTGAGCCCAACATCGGGCTGTCTGCTTGGCGGAGAACCTGCATCCCCCCATCTCTCTGTCTGCCTCTCTGCTTACTTGTGATCTCTCTGTCAAATAGATAAACAAAATCTTTAAAAAATAAAAAAAATTGAAAATTTAAAAAAATAAAGCTGACTTTACTGCCTCCACAAATATATCTGGTATCACTTACATGATACATTCTAATCCTCTCTTAAACACCTGAACTATAAGTCAGGTGTTTTGAGAAGGTAAGGTTATTTGCACTTCTTTGCAACACATAACACAAGTGTGTTTTGGATTTTAAGGTCAAAAACACAAGTACTTTTGTTTGTGTACATACAGTAACAGTAGTTTCTCTTTATAGTAAAACTTACGATCCATTTCTCAAGTATGTGTTTATTAGTAAAGTAATGCATTTCAAGTAAAATTATTTTTTTGGCTTTTTTCCCTTAGCCTAGATTACACATACACAGGACTCCACTAAAAGTTGAAGTACTCATGTCCTTTCTCACTGAACTCAGAACCTCCAAGATGTCATCCTAGATTGCAGAATTTCTTTCTAATGGAAATAAAGCTTCAGTTAGTTCCTGGCACTCGTTAGTGCTCCAGCTGAATTAGCTGTCACGGATCTCACCGTGCAGTAGAATTTGTACAGGAAAACAGTGGACTCTAGAATAAGAGAAATCACTTGTCATGTTTTTATGTTTTAAAGAAAACCTAAATAGTCTAGGTTATTTTAATTTTAGTCTGTTTTCTAAAGTGGTTCTTGATTTGATCTCCTGATTGTTCAACAGTATTGACTTAATACATTGTTTTTGGTTTTTTTAATGGTGGGCTGTTTTACGCCTTTCAAATTAGTAGTCACTGCTTCCTATCCCTTTTTACACACACATAGCCTTCTCCCATTCTTAATCTTGCTTCCACCCCACGCATCCCGTTTTCCTTTTATGCTCTCCTCACACTCCCCCTCATCCTGCTGCCACCACCTCAAAAAGTAGATTTTGGTCTCAAATCAAAAGGTGAGTGGACTTTCCGGAGAAGGAACATTTTTTTTTTCCTATTTCAACCAACCAATTCCACTGAGTAGCATTTAGGAGTTCTCCTTTCTGTCTAGTTAATTTCCTGTAATGTTTTCTTCCCTTTTTGGCCAAAAAGTATTTCATCTTTCTCTACTGGATGAACCTTAATACTCATATGCCTGTTAGTCTTTCATTGGTGGCTTTTTGTACAGTTGTCATACCATCGCTGGGTTAGATTCTTTCTTGGTTACCTCTGTGCAGCTTCAGGCCTAACTTCTGCCCACTTGTTGAAGATTGTGGGTGGTTATCAGAATAGGTTGGCAGTTCTGTGGAGGGAAATTTGTATTTCTGCCATGAGGCATCATGTGTACAGTGTATCAGCCCTCTGAGAGTCTAGCCATCTGGGCTGTTGGACTATCTGGGAATGTTGTTGAAGTGCAGGAAATAAGACTTCCACCCAGTTATTTTTTTATAGACGACAGTCAGGTGGAGGTGGTCATTCATTTGTGCTGGGGAGCCCTCAGTGTTTGGATCTGGCCATGTCCTGCAGGACCTGATGACAGCTTACCTTGCAGGGAAGGAGAGTCGCTCCCAGATAGCCCTCACGAGTGGCCCTGGAGCAGGAAGTGGTGAAGCAGATCTTCCTGATTTGGGAGGAGCCTGAGGTGGACCTCTCGTCCTGAGTCTGGAAGGTAAATTTGTTGTTACCTGTAAATTATGGTTCTGCTAGTTCATGCTATGCCAATCCAGACTTTCAGAGGTATCCCTCCTGCCAGCAAGAGAAGACAGATGACTTGGATGAAGATGGCTGTCAAGCCCTGGGTCATTTCGTCTTCCACAATTAAGAGTATTCATTTTAAACAAAAGGGCAGATATATCTGTGAAATTACCTTATTATTTCAACACATTGAGCACGTGCTATTTAGAAACTATGGTGCTCTTTTTGGTTGTTTTTGTTTCTTCATTTTTTGTTTCTTAGAGTGAACCATATGGATTGGTTTAAGAGGGCCTAGCAGAACCACAACCTTACAGGCAAGAACAAATGTCACTTTCTGCTACTTTCTCCTATACCAATCCAGACTGTAGGGACAAAAACATAATATCCCCCAATAAAGTGAATATTATCCTTATTTTTTAATAAGCCTATTGACCCTTTATTTTCTTTAATAAAATGTGACTAAAAACTATTTTCTGCAAATAATTGTTAAGGCCCAAAAAAATGTTGGTGAAATTGTCCTATCTAGCTCTGAGAGGAGTGCTCTATGCCAAATTCACTTAGCAGTATGCCAACCTAACCCCCAATTTATCAACATAACCAGGCTTCTTTCTTCTCGACAAAAAATAAACCCATTCCACAAGATTTGGCAGCCAAACAAAGAGGGGTGGATACCCTGCCTTATTGTAGCATAAATTCAGCTGCATCTGTCTGCTCTAATTGGTTCATCGTCACAGAAATGAAAACATGGTCTTTATGTTAATACATCTTAGCTTAACCTACGTTATCTATCATCTTTCCAGCCTCTCCTTTTCTGATCCTATCTGCTGGCAATAGGGATGGCCCTACAGTCTAGAGTGATATAGGGGGAGATAGCAGAACCTGAAGAGTCCAGTCTTTCAATTCAAAAAAAGCAGAAAGGGGTAGTCATAACAGATGTATTGTTTTTTTTGCAGAGTTCAGGGAGATAGTTACGTGGACCCTTCCAGAATCACAAATATTTGAGATAGGTCGCTGTCTCTAAGTACTTTGTTGCTTGTGCTACTTAAAGTAATAGCCATAATTTGATTCTGTCTTTGGTGCCCAGATGTACTCTAGTTCAGGATTATTTGACCTTTTCTTCCTCTCCTTCAGAAATGTCATGAACTGTTGAGAGGATAGGGGTTGAGTACTATTTTAGGCTAACCCTTCTGTTGGGTTGGCATCCACCGAAGTATGAGAAGCCTTGCATGGAAGACATTTACCCAATGTTCAAATTGGCTAGATCGTGTAACTCCTAGATGTCTTTGTTTGGTCATCTTTGAGCTCTGAAGCTGTTTTGTCTTTTCCTGATTTGTTCATATGATCAGGTCTTTGATATCCTTTTCTCTATGTTCAAGGTTCTAAATTATTTTTAACGAGGAGCTGATTGTCAGAGCCACAGAGACTGTTTAGTATTACCAGCATTCCTAAATTCACTTACTTGATTTAATTAACCGTTGCCTAAACTTCAAATAATTATAAATGGCCTCAAGTTTTAAGGATCAAAATGTAATGGAAATTGTAATTTGGGCATGTTAGACTTGGGAAAATCTCTTCATGATACTCATTTAATCAGTTTTCTGAGTCTGCATCCTAACAAGTAGTGTGAAGGCTAGTGATTATCAGTTCTAACAGTGAATGTTTCCTCTTTGTTTATAAGTAATAAATTATGTAACAGTTTGCCCCATGATATGCATCTCCAGAAACTCTTCAATTCCACTTTTTTAATAACTTTAGCTGGTGCTTTTGCCACATGTCCACTTTAACAGACTGTATTTCTGTTTTATGAATTTATCTTAATTTGAAAATACGGATAACTAAGTTTTGTTTCTCCTGTTACTGGAAACCCCATTGCTGATTGGAAGTATTTTTCTTTCTGCTCTTTGGACAGACCCTTTAAAATTAGAGGTTAAGGTAAAGTGCATTCATTAAGCATATATTTTAAAAGTAATAAGTTTATCTGCTTTGTCCTGTGAAATCTATTGAGTTTGTGATAGCTTTAACAAAAAATGCTGCTCGGGTCTTGTATTAGGACAGTATTGAATTTCAAAGCTGGCATGGATCTATTCTAATATATTTGAAATTCTGTTCATCTTAAGCTTGCCCCTCACACCGGCTTTTTCCAAATAGAATTCTGTGAAAAAGGAAATAACAACTCTATTTTTAGAGAAAAATGAATGAATTAAATGGCATTTTTAATTTAATATTTCTGTTACTGATGGGAATGCTTATTTTACAAAATGTGTTTTGGGCTTTATGTTAATAAGATGATAACTTAATAATTTTTATATGACAGGCACCTATGGGGACCTGCTGGGGTGATATCTCAGAAAATGTGAGAGTAGAAGTTCCCAATACAGACTGCAGCCTACCTACCAAAGTCTTCTGGATTGCTGGAATTGTAAAATTAGCAGGTGAAAGCACACGTAATAATTTACCAGAAAATGCCAGTTATGTTTTTATTAACTTGTAAGAAAGCATATTTGTAAATTTCACAAATATTGCCAAGTAAATAAGAAATGCAGTAATAGGGTAGAGGGTAGCAAATTATTATTATTATTTTTTTTTTAATAAAAAACTGAACAGTAAATAATTTTAGTTTTGGCAGTACAAGCTCTGTCATGGTTCCTCAGCTTGACATCATATCATGAAAGCAGCCATGGCAAGACATAAATGAATAGGCGTGGCTGTGTGCTAGTGACAACTTTATTTACAAGCACTGAAGTTTCAGTTTTATATGTAACTGTCATGTGTCATGAAATGTTATTCTGTGTTTGATTTTTTTTTTTTCAGCCATTTAAAAATGTAAGACCATTCTGAAATGCAGACTGTAAGAAACATCAGTCAGTAGGCCAGACTGTGGGCCACTATATAGTGTGCCACACCCTGGTGTAGGGAAATACTTGGAAAAGTAACAAAAATTTGAGGTGCTAAGAAGAGTGATGAGGTCCGTAATACCAAAAGTAAACTAGTGTTGATAATTTCCTCTATGTTGGGTTCTTTTTCTTCACTCCTACTGCTTTCCATGTCCCCTAGGCCTTTGCTGCCTTATTGCTTATCACATAAATGCATTAGGTATGTCCTGTGTTCGACACTGTGGGCAGGTGATATGCAGAAGTATAACACCTCGTTTATTCCATGAGCTGCCATCTGCCAAATGCTCCCTGCATTTATGACGAGGCGCTCAGTGAATGGTGTAGGACACTGTAGTCCTTCATCAGGACGTAGGGATGGGGCCTACAACCACTCAGCTAAGTTGTCCTTCAGTTAGTCAGAAGTCTGATGCATCCTACTCTTTCTAGTCCTCTTTCCAGCCATCCTCCCCCAAACAGCCTGCTCGCTACGTACTGTAGACAAACTTGATTTACTAAAGATGATCTTGTATTTTTTTGCTCAGGCGTCTTTTTTTTTTTTTTTCCTGCTCAAGCATCTTTAATCACTTCTTTGTCCTTAAAGAATCGAGGTGGTTGGCATTTATAGTTATTGATGAGTTTCTCCATTGGTTGCTTCCCAGCAGAAATGCTATCTCTGTTCTGATAAGGCGAGTTCTCCCTCCTCCCTCACAGAGCCTATTAGCACTTCTGTGCCTTTGCACAGACATTTTACCCAATTCGGTTCCCAGCTTTTCCTTGAAACGTTCTCCCAGCTATACAAGTACTCTCTAAATGCTTGTGGTGTTCTCTGCACTGTAATTCAAAACAACATAGTCTGTCTGTCCTAGGTGTTTAAGGCAGTTATATTTAAATAGATCTAAGGATCAGTGTGTTTAATATCCAAGAACTATTTACACCTCCCATCTCCAGTTTTACATTTCTGTTTTCTCTAATTATATCATATATCATTTTTAAGCCACTTTAATGACATTTTAGAATTGAGCCTGATGTTAATCATGAAATAGAACTCAAGAACAGTTGTCAAACTCATAATTTAGTCCAGGAATTACTGAATTTTAAAACTTAAGGTTTTAATGCTGTAAATTTTCATCATAGCTTTTAACACATGAAAATGCTGACTGAACTTAGCTCCCTGCCCAAAATATAAATTTGTTGGGCCTTTTTTATTCCCCTGAAGGCCTTAAATAAAATTGAAATCTGTTACCAACAGAAGGTTTATTATAAACAGGATATATCATACACTTTTTGTTCTTTCTAAGAAGTAAGGCTTCCCGTTTGCTTAGTATGTACGGTCTTTAAGTCCTTTCATATACATTTATTTGTGTTTTCACATTTTATTTCCAAATAAATAGGACAGAAAAAATTAGGCGCTTGAGGTAGCCACAACCAAATTGCCAAATTACCCAAAATATTTATTCATCTAAGCAAAGCAGTTTCTTTTTTTTTTTTTTTTTTTTTTTTAATTAAAGGTGTGTGTGTGTGTGTGAGAGAGAGAGACAGGCAGGGAGACAGGGAGAAGGAGACTTCTCTGCTAAGCAGGGAGCCCGATGCAGGACTCAATCCCAGGACCTGGCATCGCAACTCGAGCCAAAGGCAGCCGCCCAACAGACTGAGCCACCCAGGCACCCCAACCAAGCAGTTTCTTTGAGATGTTACTTTACCTGGATTTCTGTGACTTACCATAACCTTCTTTCTTTTATTTTCAAAACTACACATTCTAGTAGGACTTTACCACCCCCATTTCCACTAAGAATTTCCACTAAGAATTTCAGAAACTCTGGGTAAAATTAAAATACATTAAAAGGGAGGAAGCCGAGCTCTAAAAACAGTTAAACTAATGACATTACAAAAACAGCTCTCAAAGTTTGATCAGTACACCAGTAGCAGCGGCTTCTCCTGGGGACTGGTTAGCAGGGCCTGTTCTCACTTGGCCCCCAGCTCTATGGAGTGTCAGAGTTTGGGGATGGGCAGCCATCTGTCTCCTCACACACCCTGCACGGGGTTCTGCTGCGGGTACAGCTAACATCTGACACCCACTGCCAGCAGCTAGGTCGTGTTCTGTTTCATTGCATTTTCTTATTATGTGGTGATTGGTTTGTTGGTTTCAGGTTACAATGCCCTTTTAAGATATGAAGGATTTGAAAATGACCCTGGGCTGGACTTCTGGTGCAATGTCTGTGGCTCTGACATCCATCCAGTTGGCTGGTGTGCAGCCAGTGGAAAGCCTCTTGTCCCTCCTAGAAGTAAGTGGCCTCTTGACCCCTACTGTAATTGAATATTTGTACTTCAATGCAGTGTCACACATAGTAATATTCAAGGGATATCAAAATTACGATAATACTTTTTGGTTTCACATCTTATATGCTCGCAAGATATACTTGTGGTTTTTCTGTTTGTTTTTGGGGTTTTTTTGTTACTCTTCTACAGAACCTTAATACTCTGAATACAGGGGAAATTGTTGTGGTTTGAAAAAATAGTTTATGAAGGAATTCTGCTCTTTGCTAAAGTGTAACTGGTTATTTCTTTTGTTTTAGCTATTCAGCATAAGTATACAAACTGGAAAGCTTTTCTAGTGAAACGACTTACTGGTGCCAAAACACTTCCTCCTGATTTCTCACAGAAGGTAAAGACAGGATCTTAGAAAGGACTGAAGTGTCAATTGAGAGCTCTAAAAAAGGAATAGCCTGAAGTTTTTTTAAGGAATTATTTTAATTTAGTGAGCCAGATGATCTAGCTAAATGTCGAGTGCACTCAGTATTTTTAATGGTACAATATTGAGATTATCTGTAGGCCTTTGTCATGAATTCTGAACAGTCTTTGTTTGCTTTTGTTTAAGGTTTCAGAGAGTATGCAGTATCCTTTCAAACCTTGCATGAGAGTAGAAGTGGTTGACAAGAGGCATTTGTGTCGCACGCGAGTGGCAGTGGTGGAAAGTGTAATTGGAGGAAGATTAAGACTAGTGTATGAAGAGAGTGAAGATAGAACAGATGACTTCTGGTGCCATATGCACAGCCCGTTAATCCATCATATCGGTTGGTCTCGAAGCATAGGCCATCGATTCAAAAGATCTGGTAAGCACCTGTCACAGGACCACCTGTTGAAAACATTATTGAGGCTAAATTGTACTACCTGGTTATTTTTTTCTCTACAGAATAGCAGAGATCAGAAATAGCATTCTAGTTGTCTGGGCTGCTCATTCTGCCTTAATTAGGGAAGGTTCACACCAGAATAGGAGTGTCCTGACTCCTTTATATTCCTTCCACTTGTTCTCAGTTCAAATATAATGCACTTCTGGTCACAACTACACTTGTTGTCTTAACACTTTTCCTAGCCAGCCCATTTGAAAGATCTAAAGGTAGCCTTTCCCTTTGCATTCAGTTCTAATCAAAAGAACAAGATTAAATGTGGTTAGACTTAATACTAAACACATTAAAGCATACCTCCAAAGTTGTGATTCCCTAACTAGGGAATTACCAGCATTCTGATTGGCTGAATGTATTTAAATAGCACATGTACTCTGAAAAGAGAAAGACTATTAGAAGATATTTTTCACCATAAATGTAGAAGGCATGTATTTCTGCCATGTTTTAGAGTATACATACCTTGTGAGTTTGAAACCTTCAAAGAAACGTGGTTTTTGGTCTTCTCACAAATGCTGACAGATTAGTATGTAACTTTTCCTTGTAGATATTACAAAGAAACAGGATGGACATTTTGATACACCACCACATTTATTTGCTAAGGTAAGAAGTTTTTATAAGAACCCTCATTTGTAAATTAGGTTTGAAAGAGGGTTGTGGGTTTTTTCCTAACATTATGGAAATCACAATTACATTTGTTCACGTAAAAGGAATTAAGACCTTGTGATCCATAGGTGTCACAACTATTGATTATAGTTTTTCTTAAATTCTGTCTATTTGCCTGAGTTCTCTCTATTCTCGAACGGAAGTTTGAGTTATAATATTAGGTAGGTAGGAGAAGGCATTTGGTATTTTCATCTGATAAGTGTTTTCAAATTGGTAATATTTTCATTGTTAGAATGATAATATTTGTAACGGTGGCTGTGCTTTCATGTAATTCTTTAGGTAAAAGAAGTAGACCAGAGTGGGGAATGGTTCAAGGAAGGAATGAAATTGGAAGCTATAGACCCATTAAATCTTTCCACAATATGTGTCGCAACTATTAGAAAGGTAAGACTATAGGTTTACAAATTCAGAAATGCAACTGTAAGAATTGGGTTTAAGGTAATAGGAGAAGGAGGCCCTTAACATATTCATTCGATTCCGGTGCCTGGGTGGCTCAGTTGGTTAAAGCCTCCGCCCCAGGGTCCTGGGATAGAGCACTGCATCGGGCTCTCTGCCCAGCAGGGAGCCTGCTTTCCTCCCTCTCTCTCTGCCTCCCTCTCTGCCTACTTGTGATCTCTGTCTGTCAAATAAATAAACAAAATCTTTAAAAAAAAAAAAAATACTCATTCTGACATAAAAGTATGTATCTTGATCTTCACCAGGGGGAAGGATACTAGTAAAATAAATTTCAGTTTTCATATCAGTGTTTTTTATAGCTTGTCAAGATTTTCATCTTGAGTCTGCTGCCTTTATTTATGGAGCTGTATATCCTGAGTTAGAGAATATTTGAGTTACTTCCTGGTCAAAGCTAATCTAATACAGAATTGTAACAAGGCCAAGTTTATCTTCAGCTTCCTGGTTTTTTTCCTTTTGTGCCCTTTTTCTTCTTTTGATAATACTTTATTTCTTCCTTTGTTCCTCTCTCCTGAAGCTTTGTTTATGAAAGGTTCTAGAAGAGTTGTTCTTGGGGTGCCTGGGTGGTTGTGTCATTAGGTGTCTGCCTTCAGCTTGGGTCATGATCCTAGGGTCCTGGGATCTAGCCCCACGTCGGGCTTCCTCCTGGGTGGGAAGCCTGCTTCTCCCTCTCCCACTTCCCCTGCTTGTGTTCCTGCCCTCACTGTCTCTCTCTCTGCCAAATAAGTAAATAAAATATTTTTAAAAAAGAAGACGACTGGTTCTCAATTCAAGTAAGCATAAGAATATGAATACCCTGGGAAACTTAAAAAAAAATAAAAGTGACTAGACCTTTTAAGTGCCTACCCATCCCTGTTCTGATTTCATCAGTCTGCTGGGAGGCCCTAGTATTGACTTTTCTTTTTTTTTTTTTGAGTCCTCAGGTAATTGTCCATTACAGCCATGGTTAAGAAGCACCAATCAGAATCTGCTTATATAAGAGTATAGCTAGAATTGTTATTTGCATTTCAACCCAATTTAAAGCCTTGAGCCAAAAGAACTAAAAACAGTAATGATTGCTGCCATGTCGCAGGCTCAAGATCACACAGCTAGAGGAGACCTGTTCCAAGCTTTTGTTCTTCTCTTTACCTGACTAGTGATCAGAATCACCCAGTATTATTTAGCACCTGGGTGGCTCAGTTGGTTAAGTATCCAACTCATGGTTTCAGACCATGATCTCAAGGTCATGAGATTCAGAGATCATGATCTCTGGGTCACATCAGGCTCCATGCTCAGCATGGAACCTGCTTGAGGTTCTTGGCCTCTGCCCCACGCCCACACGCATGCACTCTCACTCTCAAAATCTTTTTAAAAAAAAGATTACCTTTAAAAATATATAAATATATAAATAATAGATTTCCATGACCTACTCCAGACTACTCAGTCAGAATCACAAGAAGTATTACACACAATAATGTATTTGTTTAAAAAAGATACAGTTCTTGGGGCGCCTGGGTGGCTCAGTGGGTTAAGCCTCTGCCTTCGGCTCAGGTCATGATCCCAGGGTCCTGGGATCGAGCCCCGCAGTGGGCTCTCTGCTCAGCAGGGAGCCTGCCTCCACCTCTGTCTCTGCCTGCCTCTCTGCCCACTTGTGATCTCTGTCTGCCAAATAAATAAATAAAATCTTTAAAAAAAAAAAAATACAGTTCTCTAGGTGATTCTGTTAGTCAGGTTTGGGACCCAGTGCCACTGTACCATGCTCTGTTGCATGAAATGAGAATGAAGTGTATAGCATCAGACTTCACTCAGGAATTGCTTAGTTAATACTTGGTGTGCTAGGTTTGGTCTGGACTCTAAAAAGCTTACAGTCTTGTAAAATAAGGTAAGATACATGAAGAGAAGTTTGTTTGAGGATCTACTCTGACTTAAGAAAGGTACACAGTACTGATGGAATTCAAATAAAGGAGAGATCACATAGTCGCAGAGGAATCAGGGAAAGCTCTATAGAAGAGGTGCAGACATCACCTTGAGCGTTGGGAAAAACAGCCCTGCAGAGATGCAGGGAGGAAACCGTTGTGGAAAGAGGATGTGCCCAAAAGCATCAAGATAGGAGAGCACAGGCTGGGTTTGGAAGAGACAGGTCATTCACACGGTACACATCAAACGAGTTGCACTGAGGTGCGCCTGGGTGGATGAGTAGGTTAAGCGTCCGACTTGATTCTGGCTCAGGTCGTGATCCTCAGGATCATGAGATCAAGGCTCATGTTGGGCTCCACAAGCGGAGCCTGCTTAAGATTCTCCCTTTCCCTCTGTTCCTCCCCTCCCCTGTGAACGTGCTGCTCTGCCTGCCCCCTCCCCCAAAAATACAGGTTGTGCTGAGTATTCCGGCCAAAGCTTCTGTTTCATAAGGAACAGAAACCCACTCAAGTTAGCTTTAGGAAAGTTACCCTGAGGCCAAGGCAGTCTCATAGGCATGCAAGAATGCAGGATGAGAACCGGAAAGCCATAAACCCAGTGCAATTCTCTCCACCTCTCAGGGCCTCTGTCCCACCTTTCTCTGCTCTTTCACTTTTGTGGGTGACTTCTGCCCACTCAGTCTCCGTGTGTGGCTGCTGGCTCCACTCCCTGTGATGGGCTTCCAGCTCCAGCTCCAGCCCATGACTTGACAGCAGTTCGATCCTAATCCCCAGAGAGAGTCTAGCTGAGCCCAGCCTCTGGCTTGGTCCTCTAAGGTTAGATAATAGTCCCCACTCTGGTCAGCTGTAGTTAGAAAACGGGAAAGGAATCCTATGGGAGTGAGGGTAGACCTTTCCAAAGGTGTAGGCAAGGTTGTTAAACTCAAAGAGGAAGTTCACTGGGTACATACCCAACATAGTAGAAACAACTAGGAAAAAGGGCACTTTGGGATAGAAACTAAAAGATAATGTGGAACCAGGAGAGGCAGGCTTTGTTTTGGTTTTTCTTTTTTTTAAGATTTTATTTATTTATTTGAGAGAGGGATAGACATGAGCTGGCAGGGGAGCGGGGGTGCCGTGACCTTGGGAGACAGAGAAGAAGGCTCTGCATTGAACAGGGAGCTCAGTGCAGGGCTCGATCCCAGGATGCTGGGATCATGACCTGAGCTGAAGGCAGACACTTAAGCAACTGAGGCACCCAGTCATACAGGCTTTGAATATGTGGTCAGGCCCTCTGAGCTTTCTCTGTTGAACAGCTCTGTTGGAAGAGCTTCCTGATGTGAACAGAGGTCATACCAATGAAATGTTAAGCTGTGTAAGACGGGAACTGGCAAAGAGGAAGGCTGAAAGCAGTTCTCATACCGTGTAGTGGAAAGAGAGTTGATGGCACAGATAGAAGAACTAACTTTAGGAGGAGTCATGGGACCTGGTGCTTGCTCACCTTTAAAGCTGGCTTTGACACCCTGCATGGACTCTCAGAGGGTGTGTTTGGCACACAGGGAAAAGGCGGGACTAAGACACTGCAAGGGACACAAACTTCCAGCCGACCTGGCGCGAGGAGTTGTGGGCGTGGAGGTTGATTACTGAAACAATGTGTGTAGGTGACATCGCCAAAACAGAAAAGGTCCAAGATCAGAAATGTAAGGGTTGGAGGTAAAAGGACACCACCAACAGGAACAGGTAGTAGACTGTAATGTAATGTGAGTCTGGGAGAAAACGTTTCAGAAAGTTGAGAGTAGTCAGCAGGTGTAGGAATACTTCAGGGACACTGAGGTTTGAGGAGGGTGCGAGTTGGAGGAAAGGTACTTGGTCACCCTCTGGTCAGACTTGGTCACTGGTGATTTTAGCATTTTAGTAGGATCAGGACAGATCAGACTGCAAAGACACATAGTATATACCTGCAAGTGGGTATCTAGGTGAAGTGTCTAGGAATTCATCTTACTATTCTTGTACCTTTTCCGTGTTTCAAAACAAAGTATCTTTAATAGCTTAAGTGTAATGGAAATTGGGAGACATTAGAAGATAAGAAATAGTGTTTTTAGAGCAAAGTACCAGCAGTAATAGGGCAAGATGGAAAAGTTTGTCTTGCGGTGTAGGGTACCACGTCTTAAAAGAGAGGTGCAAAAAAAGGAATATGGGAACCCTTGCACAGGGTGACCTTAGTTTCTGTTAGAAAGGAACATGGGTGTGTGTAGCATAAGAGAGTTAAAGCAGAGGCTTGACGAAGCTGGAAAAGGTTTGGGAAAACTCCTCTGTGTGCTAAATCAGAAGAAAGAAGTAAAGTTAAGATGAATGGGACCTCAAAGCTCACTGAGACAGGACAGTTAAATTGGAGACGAACACTCAGCCCTGTTTCATGGGGCCACAGCAGCCAGCACTTTAGCCACTGGCAAAGGCACAATTTGTCCTAGACCTCTGAAGTCACTTCTGTGTAACCCTGCTTTTGTTCTGGTACGTACTGCAATCTACAGAGGTTTTTCATTATCATTTCAGTTAGTAACATAATTCAGTGAAGAAGCGTTTTTCACTTTAAAGAGACCATTATGTAATAGATTTTCCTTTCTTTTAGAATGTCAGTTTAAAGGGTTGCTTTTATAATAGTAGTACCTAATTTCACATACTTGGAATTCTCTTAATTTGAAAGGTGCTGGCTGATGGATTCCTGATGATTGGGATCGATGGCTCAGAAGCAGCAGATGGATCTGACTGGTTCTGTTATCATGCAACCTCCCCTTCTATTTTCCCTGTTGGTTTCTGTGAAATTAACATGATTGAACTTACTCCACCTAGAGGTACTTCATCCTAATATGTACACTGGGTCTTCATCCTTGCCTTCTTTTTACATGGTATCTATTGACATCATTTAACCCAGCCCTGGATTTGGTGCTGTGTGAACCTATGATACGTGCACATATGTAGATAAATGTGCATATACACAAGAGGTGTGGGGTGCTCTGAAAATATAAAGCACTGTATTCTAGCTAGCTTTCATAAATTATATTAGTTTGAATTTTTCCTGAACATCTATACATTTTATAATATGAATTGGTATTCTCCAAGCCCTATTGAGATGATGAGATAGGTAATTGCACACATAAACTTTTGTTAAAAATAGCTACAGGCTAAAGCCTTTGAGGGAAAGCAAGTTTCCATCTTTAGAGTATCATGTGACTCTAAAAAAAAAAAGAGGCATACCCTTAAATATCTCTCAAGGCTTAACCACTGTCTTTCCTAATTTCAGTATCAGAGCCTTGGGTTTTTCTCTTAAGAAAAGAAGGGGGGGGACTAAAACAGAGGTCTGTAAAAATAGTATTTCCCCAACCAATTTTCTTTCTTGGAAAGACAGAAAAGTATCACTGTGAAGGATGAAATGTTAGATTGTCCTAAGTCTAGGATTTTAAATGCAAAATTCTGGAACTCTTGTGGTAGACAGGAGAGAGACACTTTTGAATTAGGTGAGAAGGTGTACCTATGTCTGTCTAGAAACGAAAGAAAATCCTTATAACATGGAGGAATGGTTGCATTTGAATATATTAGAGCAAGAGTTTATTATATAATCTAAAATCTGAGCTCTCTGTATACTAAGTTAACTTTATATCTACATTTTAATCTTTCGCTAATTTTAAATGAACTGCTAGTTAAATGAGGTGTGTTTTTCAGGTTACACAAAACTTCCTTTTAAATGGTTTGACTACCTCAGGGAAACTGGCTCCATTGCAGCACCAGTAAAACTATTTAATAAGGTAAGTTGAAATAATGGCCTAATAATTATGTGGAGTTTTTTTGATGCCTCGCAAATGCAAATCACTGTTGATCAAAGTGTCTTTGATTAACAAATATACAGTAATAAAACAATATATTTTCTTTACCTAGGATATGAAGCTCATTTTCAAAGTTGGCTTCATTTTTAATCCGAGTAAAATAGAAATGAATACTTTTTCCAACTAGTTTCTTATGTAACTTCACCTTCATGTGTTTTATTTTTTAATTTTTAAATTTTTTTATTAACATATAATGGATTATTCACCTTCATATGTTTTAATAATTAAAGAATTTTTTAGGGTTTTTTTGTTTATTTAAATTGGGTTATTTGGTTACGTTGCTTTTTTTTTACCCCCCTCTTTCTTGGTGATAGTGGACTCGTGCTGCCTTCTTTTCACCAGTGGTAATGCTTTGCTTCTTCTATGTCAGGATGTTCCAAATCACGGATTTCGTGTAGGAATGAAATTAGAAGCAGTAGATCTCATGGAGCCACGGTTAATATGTGTAGCCACAGTAACTCGAATTATTCATCGTCTCTTGAGGATACACTTTGACGGATGGGAAGAAGAGTACGATCAGTGGGTAGACTGTGAGTCCCCTGACCTCTATCCTGTAGGGTGGTGTCAGTTAACTGGATATCAGCTACAGCCTCCGGCTTCACAGTGTAAGTTGGTATACAGAAAAGGTGTCCTTTTGTAAAAATCAGCAATTCTCCAGAGGACTGTTTCACATAAGTCATCTTGTGAGCTCACAGGACAAGAATATACCTTTGTCTGATTGGTTGCCAGGTAAGATCTTAAGACGGAACAACGCTATCACTCAGACCATGGGTACCACCGCAGTGTGAACCCAGTAACCAGTTACATAATGACTCTAGACAGAAACACCAGAGTAAGAGCAGCCGCCCAATGCAGCTGGACTTGTGTTAACGAGTTTGAAATGATAGGCTACAGTGTATTTTACAAAATAAGTGTTTACTGAATCAGTAATGGAATCTGTCTGGTATCATGGGTTTTACAGGAACACGCACCCTTATTTTCTAAGCATCATGTACTTTTATAAGCATAATGGTTTTGGTAAATATAATTCGTCTAAGTTGTATCTAGAGATGTGAGCTCGGAGTGCTTATCTGGTACCAATTTTCCCTTTTATTTTTCAGCGTCAAGAGAAAGCCAATCAGGTTCTTCAAAACAGAAGAAAAAGGCTAAGTCCCAGCAATACAAAGGACATAAGAAAAGTGGGTCACCACATGGTGTTTATATACATTTCCTAAGCTGTTAACCAGTTGGGGTCACAGCATTCTCACACAGAAACTAACATCCCTTGTGAGAGCCGGTGACTGTGCATTATGTATTTTGCTTAAAGGTGCAGTATGCCATAAAAGGCAAACCTCAGTAATGAAAAACACTTCTATTTTAGTGGGCAGGAAAAATGATCACCGTAATATTTTAAAACATGTATGGTGAAGAAGAGAGCACAAATAGTTCTCGAAATAATATGTAAACCTACTGAAAATTAATTTTTTTAATCTTTTTTGTAAAACTTTAAAAAGGGAAGCACTTGATATTTACAGTGACTTAGAGCCTATGAAGCCCATCCTTACAAATCAAAACTCTCCTTCTAGAATAAGATTTTATAAGAAATTCAAGTTGGTGGCTAGCAAAGGCCTAAAAATTTTTTTCTAAATATGCTTTCTGTATTATTTTTTACCTTACGATGAGTGGTTATTGGCATTGATAGTCAAATTAATATAGACTATATTGATAGCCCTTAATTTTTACTCTTTTAACATCTTTTCTCCCCCCACATAGGAAGCCACAGGTTTTTCTCTTCATGACACTCCTCATGGACTGTTTCATTCTGAGATAAGATTACTTTTATATAAAGATACTTTCAAAAGCAAAGAGTACATTTAAGGGTTAAAACTAAAACATATTTTTCCAGCTGACTTGCCATATGTTCAGATAAGTTTTAATCTGTCTCATTAACCACCAAGAGACTGAGCAGCATGAAGAATGAAACATACCCTTACTTTCTGATTACAGTCACTTGTTTTATAGTTGCTGTTTTTTTTTCCCACTGGGGGACAAAAAATTTCTACCAGCCACTACCATGGTGCTCTCGTGTTCTTCCAGCATGAAATTATGTCCACCTCAACACTGATAACCTCCAGGCCTTTCTCTCACTCTTTCTTTTATATCAAAGATATAGGCCTCCCATTTGTCCAGTTGCTTTTCCCACTAGCTGCTTGTCAGGTTCGATACTCATCTGAAAGAACTCTAGAGAACATTGCCAGGCAGGCAGATTGAAGCAATCCCCATGCCTCCGGAAACAAGGAGGAAGAATTCACATGGAGACTTTGTCAGTGGACTAACCGTAGCACGCATGGTCACTGAGCTTTCTATGAGGTTGGATAGCACAGGCTGTGTTAGCCCACCTTTTCACTTTCTGTTGGGCAAGACCGAGATTCAGAATTTTCTTTCCAAGATGTTGAATTAAGAACATTTATTATTACATGACATATTTTTTAGAAATAATTTCTGAGCATTGAGTTCACATGTCTCCCTCAGTGTGACTTTTGTGGGTTTGTGTCCACCTTAAGGGGTTTAACGATTTTGAATTAATTGGGCCAGGGACATGGGAAGAAGTACGAAACTAAAGAAATGATAGTATCAATATGCCAGTTTATAGGGACATTTAATGGTACCACATTTCTTGATAAGCTGGGGAAATGAATTTATGTGTAAATATACCGTGTTCTTTAACTGTAATGTTTTGTAAGGGCTCTTAATATTATGGCATCATCTCGTGCCTTTAAATCGTCCTTTGGGCATAGGAAGGAAAAGGACAGTAAGCCCACAGTCCCTTATTAGAAACCCTTGGGACCAGATGTGTTTTGGAATTCAGAATTCTTCAGATTTCAGGAAAGTACAGCGTAGCATATATTACATAACACCCCTTCCAGACTCTGGCACATTTTCTGGAAGCAAAATATATGTAAATGTTTACATTAAATGGGCCAAATAAAGATTAAAAAGAGTATCACCAAGTGAGGTCTGGTTTTGTTGCCAGAGTTTTATAGGAAAACTGAATTTTGGAATTGAGGTTAAGGAATTCCAGTGCCATATGAGTGAAGAAGCAGCGGTCTTCATTGTAACTCCCTGTTTCCTTTATTGTTTTTGTATAGCTCACCAGGTAGTTCATTAGACATTTTTCCTGCAAAACTTGACTTGTCCAAATAGGAAAGAATTTGGGGTCCATAAATGTAATTTAACCATTGCATGCAGTATCATTAGCAGATCAGCCACAGACTCTTCTCTTTTTAAGTTTGCTTACAGATTATTGTATTCGGGCTCTTTGGTTTCATCTTCTGGCTCCTCAGTCTTTTTGTACTCAAAATCATCCATTGGTGTGTTCTTTGGTAGTGTTGCTTTTTGTTTGGTTGTTTTGCGTTTTGTTTTGTTTTGTTTTAGCAGAAATAGTTGATTGGCTTCATTGTTCTAGCTTGTTTTGCAGTAATCTGTGTTCATGCTACAAAGGGATAATCATTGACCAGTGCTCTTAAATAACGATAGTGTTCTGCCAAGAGAATCAGATAGACAGTTGCGTGCGTGTGTCTGTCCAATATGAAAAGCCTTATTTTTTTCAAGGTTTGGTAATTCTAGAGCTGGAAACCCAGCACACTAATTTCTGAACCATCTTTAGGGGACTGTTAGAAGCAGTAGAGAGCTGGAGATCCTCCTTGGAGTTTTACCTCTGAGTGTGTCATACATTAGGAAAAGTCTAAATGATTTGCTGCATGTGATTTTGGTTCGGCAGTTGAGAGTTGAATGTATACTCACACCTGGCTTTAGTCTCCAGACCATTTTACAGAAGAATACTGTCTGACTTAGATTTATCTTTTAGTCCTGATTTCGTGAAGCATAATTTCTGATTGCTCTTGCTTTGATTGTTCATATACTCTGGAAGAAAACAGATACAATTTATAGTCCCAGAGGTATGTAAGTATCCTTCAGCTTTCAGCCTGACTAACGCAATATGTTGGCTCAGTATTTGCAAAGTTTAGAATATTTTTTGCTGGTGAAAGCATTGTATAAATCTTCAAAGGCTTATATTTGCTTATAAACTATGACCAAAAGGTGTTTCAAAAGAAATTAGATTGCTTAAGTACTTGCAGGCAACAAGCTTTAAATTTTAGAAATGCTTTTCAGAGTAAGAATTGTGTTTTCTAAAAGACTGGATTGTAATCCGAAAGGTAGGAGAGCACATTTCATATCAGTAAATCCTGCCACCTAGATAATACATTGATTCAGCCATTCAATTCTCCCCAAAAGCCAATCCTTTCACCTTATATGGCATTGAAATGTACCCAACAAGTGGGGTTTTAAAACTTTCTCTCTCTCCCATTGGATTTTCAGCCTCCTTCAAGGTAAAATTTTCTTGAAGGAAGTTAGCCTGCTGTTCTCTACACCGAATGTTCTAGGTGGTTCATTTTGCTTTGTTGTATTTTATTTCATTTTATTTTTTTAAGATTATGTTTTTAAGTAAAAAAACTTAAACTGCGAGTTCAGCGCCACATGCGGCCTGAACTCACAGCCCCGAGGTCAAGAGTCGTAGTGTGCTCCACGGACTGTACCAGCCAGGTGCCCCACTTCGTTGTATTTTAAGTTGATGTTAAGAGTCGGGAGCCAGGATCCCCAGGCTCTCAGAGACCAGAAGTAATCTCCCCCATCATTCACCCTGAGCATACACCCCCACAGGGTACACACCCTCACAGTCCTTGTTTCCAGAAATACAGACCTTGCATAGTCGGTTCTCTTTCCAGAGTATCCTATGCAACACAGTCTTTCCTAGTTATAATGCACTTTTCTTACCACACATGTAAGTAAAAGCTTACTTTAGTTTGACTTGATATTTAGAGAGGAAGATGCCAGTTGGGAAGAAGCCTGTCAGTTTGTCGAGCCTGCCCATGACAGGTGGGGTGCGGAGGAGCTTCTCTGGTGACGAAGAGTTGACTCCTCCTCCATATCGAACCCTTCCAGCACAGACAGCCCCAGAGGCCTTCCCACCTCCCAGCACTAGCCGAGAGTTCAGTCCCAGCCTCAAAACAGGTAATAGTCCCCTCCGCACCACAGGTACTACAGGGGTTGAAAGTCTGGGCAGGGCGGTGGGAGACAAAGCATGGTCCGGCATGACAGATGCTGACTCATTAAATTTTTCTTTTCTTTTTTTTTTTTTTTCAACTAAAAACTTCATCTTCACTAGTCCTTGGGAGTCACTTCACTGAAGTTGAATCATCAGGGAGGGATTTTTATTTTCTTTTAAACCACTTCTTGAGCCTCACATGAAGGTAAAGCTCATCGTTTCAGTTGGTGGAATTGTGAGACAACTTGTACTGTTCCATGGTTTCATTAAAATAGTTGAACATTTTCCATTGCAGAATTCCATGTGGTGTGACCTGTGGGAGAAGGACACCATGAGGGATCAGCCTGATTAATCAGACTCAAAGATGAGGCTTTTCGTCTCTCACTCACTAGGAAGGATGTGTTTTGTGTTCCTGTGGAATTTGGGGTCTGGTGGTAACACTGACCGCCACTAGTTGAATAACATGAACTTGGACCTAAATTCTTGTATAATTTTGGTGTTGAATTTGAGTAAAATTTATTCCCATAACTTTATGTTTCTGCATTTACACCGATTCAGTAAGTGACATTTAATTTGAATTTAATTGATCTGGCCAAGCTAGTACATTGTAAGGAAAACTGCAAAAGGTTTAGCCCTTTGTAGTTGTTGAGAGCAAATGTGTTTATCATAGAGTGCCTGAGAGGCTTCACTTGCTTGTGATGAACTTCAGGAGTGAGTCGGTAGAGACGGCTTCGTTGCCTGAGTCCTACAGGCCTTGGCATGTGTTCTGCTGTATCCTACCTGTTGCTACTCCGTGGTTTTATTCAGTCAGCGGTCTTCACAATGTATGTGTGTTGGAAACCCTGATGGGACTTGATACCTAGCTCTGTTTTCTTCTTCTTCCTCTGTTTGATAATGCCTTTATGTCTGAAGTTTTTTGGGGTTTTGGCTTTTGTGGGGTGTTTTTGGCTTTTTTTTGTGGGTGTGGATTTTGGTTTTGTTTTATTTTGGGGGGGGGGGGGTGCTTTTGCCTTTTGTTGTTTAGCTTTTGTCTCCCTACCAGTGTATTGGGTCATCTTCATCCTTCCTAGTCTGTCTCTCTGAAGATCACTCTGATATCCTTACATCTAGAGGAAATTACTATGCCTTTTTTGTATTTAAAAAAATAGACTAGGACTGCAAACTTAAGTTTATCTGCTTCTCAGTGGAAAAACGTTCAAAGTCTAAAGAACATTTCAGTTTCTCTTGTTTGTCTCTCTGACTTTGTTTTTGTACTTGTTATTTATGACATACTCTTCTTTAATATAAGTCATTAACTATAGATATTGTGAGCTCTGAATATGTTTGAATTTTTATTGGGTGTTAGGTGTTTTCTTTAAGCATTGGACTAACTTAGGTGTGTGTCAGGTTCTGTGAGAGGTTACTGATTCATGTAAAATAGAACTTCTAGGATTGGCAAGACCCTAGAACTCAGAGTAGACGCGTGGGATGGAAACCAGGGGGTCTCCTACTTGATGCCCTTCTTCCACCAGTGTCTGTAGTGCCACCTCAGCTGGGGGCACATCTCTTGGGACATGGTGTGATCTTTCTCTGCTGAAAGTGTGTGGGGACTACATTCCCTGTCTTAATTACCTGAAAGCTGTAGTTTGATTAGCCACTGAGACTTTATTATTTCTGGACTATCCTAGCTAGGAAAATATGATTTCCATTAGCTTATCTCTTGAGATGTTAGTGAGTAGAGCCCACAAAGTGACTTCCTTTTAAAAAATGGCACTCGGGAGATGCACTTGCATGGAAGTTGGCATCTGGCCACAGGGTCTATTTTATTTCATCCATCATTCATTGAGAATAACGCCTGGAAAAGAGAAATGATTAGCCTGAAGACACCAGACAGGCTTTATTTTAGGTTCCATGAAAACAGTGAAACTTTGCATGAAAGCATTCTACATCTGAGTGAACGGTTTCACCTTTATCTTAAGTTACTTTATTTTAAGCACATTATTTCCATATTTTAACATGTATAGAAGCATAATCCAGAAATTCATTGTTAATAGTAAATGCAAATAGTTTCAGAACTGTTTAGAATCTCAGCTTACCTTTCTTACATTTCAAAAAAACAAAAAACAAAGTAACATCGGTTTGAATGGAACGCGTTTGGTCTTGAAGCACCCAGGTTCTTTTCTCATTCATGTAGCCATCTGACCATCCTATAATAAGATACTGTTTCAACCAACCTTTTATCATGGGTACTGCACCTTTAATGAACTTGGGGTTTTTCTTTCCTATGTGTTTATTTTCACAGCATTGTTCAAATGTCCTTAACAATTAATGTGTGTTGGTTAGATTTAAAAGATAACTAGTATATACTTGATACTCTCCATAAAAGTATTTTTAATTTTTTTTTTTTTACAAAGAAAAGAACTACACAGTCTTGTTTGCTTTGAGTTTCAGCAGTCTGATTCGTGTTTGTTTTGTTGTTATTCTAGGCATAGTGTATTCACTTTTCTGTCTTTGGGCTATGAAGTTTCTTAACACCATTACCAAAACAAGTACCAAAGTAAAATGAAATGAATTGACATCTCTCAAAAGAGTATTATTTAAATTATTGAGTAAGGTGTCAAAGACCTTAAGATTTCTTTTTAAAGTAACCTCTACAGCCACTGTGGGGCTTGAACTCACAACACTGAGATCAAGAGTTGCATGTTCTGCGGACTGAGCCGGCCAGGCACCCCAGAAACCAGTATTTTTGGAACTAACCTTTTATAACTAAGATTAGGACGGAAAACATTTTTCTATGACTATACTGTTTAACTCTAAAAGTGTAACCATTTTAGGGCACCTGGGGGGCTCAGTTGGTCAAGTGTCTGCCTTTGGCTCAGGTCATGATCCCAGGGTCCTGGGATGGAGTCCCACATCGGGCTCCCTGCTCTGCAGTGGGTCTTCTTCTCCCTCTCCCCCTCGCTTGTGGGTACATGAGCCGCGCTCTCACTCTTTCTCGGAAAAATAAGTAAAATCTTTAAAAATAAAAACGTAAAATTGTAACCATTTTAATATGGTTCCACATGGTGACACTGTCTAGTTAGTACTTCATGAAAACTTAGCTCACTATTTATCTAAATACTCTGAGTCCTAATTCTTCTCATAAATTGAACTTTTTTCTATATAAGCAGTTCCCAGTTTACATCCCGTGTATGTGCTCATCCCGTCTTTCCAATCACAATGGAAAGATCCACAGTGGAAGAAACAAGAAGTCTGCACTTTTTTTTTTTTTTTTTTTTTTTTTTTTTTTTTTTTTTT
This sequence comes from Mustela lutreola, assembly GCF_030435805.1. Taxonomy (NCBI): domain Eukaryota; kingdom Metazoa; phylum Chordata; class Mammalia; order Carnivora; family Mustelidae; genus Mustela; species Mustela lutreola. Next base: position 26,259,701 of record NC_081304.1, on the reverse strand, counting down.
TTTTAAAGATTTTATTTATTTATTTGACACAGAGAGAGATCACAAGTAGGCAGAGAGGCAGGCAGAGAGAGAGGAGGAAGCAGGCTCCCCAGCAAGCAGAGAGCCTGATGCGGGGCTCGATCCCAGGACCCCGGAATCATGACCTGAGCCGAAGGCAGAGGCTTTAACCCACTGAGCCACCCAGGCGCCCCATGAAGTCTGCACTTTTTATTTGGAGCTTGTGCCTGCAGGCGGCAGACGGGTGCTCTCAGGGAGCATGAGCTCACCAGCACGAGCAGGGGCCACATGCAGTGCATCCACATCTGTGCCACATCTGTGGCAGGCACCGTGGCAGAGGGAGGCTCGGGCTGCCCAGCTACAGAGCACAGCAGCCAAAGAGTTCCCACCGATCGCAGCCCCTGGAGATGGCTGGCCTCCCTGTGCCAAGTCTGCCTGCTTTCCCAGGTCTTAGGTGAAACCTCTTGTCTCAGAGCAGTCAGTCCAATTCAAAAGAACCATGGGACACAGGCCAGGGAGCAGGAAGGACACGGTTTGTGACCTCTGATGGAACACATCTGTGTGCTGAAGAAATTGGAAAAGGAAACTAGCCCTGCTCACCACGGGATTAGATTCCAATCAGCGTCACTGTTACCATGCTGGATCACCTATCCTTTCAATTATTTGGAATTTGACCAGTCAGTTTTGGTTAAACAGTAACATTTTTAAGAAACCTGGACACGTCTCTGAGAGGTTGGTAGTTAGATAATTTTTTATTTAAAAAGTAGGGACGTAGATAGGAAAATCTCAGAATTAAACAGCCTGAAGTTTTTGCCCAAGGCTACTGCTGGGCCCCCCAAAGAAGAAATTTCTCTTTCTCATCATCTTTGCCCTCCCTCCTGTCCCTAAGGATTCTGACTAACTAGCATGACTTCAGTGGCTGCAAAGAAATCTAAGCCCCACTGAAAATATTAGAAACTGAGAAACTGGAGAAGGAAAAAAAACGAAGGAAACTAGAAAATAGTTGTCCACAGAAGACCCCCTGATATATGACCTGTTTATAAATTGAGGACTGCCTATACTGTTGGGTTTGTGCTCAGTGGGTAAAACATGCTATTCTTAATCTCAGGGTCAAGAGTTCAAGCCCCCATGGGGTGTGGAACCTACTTAAAATTTGGGGAAAAAAGGGAAAAAGGAGGTCCTCAGATAAGGACTCCGGCAGTACTGCCATCAGGTGATGCCATTGGCAGTGTTCACTGTTCTGCACCAGTGATTTTCTCATTGCCAATGTCAGACAAGTTTCGTTTTGCCTAAAATGATTACTCAATTTTTCCAGTGATTTTAGTTTTAATACAAGTGATCTAATATCAGTTATCATTTGTTTTTATAAATATGTAAATTACATATATACATAATACCCATCTTATAGATGATAGAAATCTTTGTTTTATTTATAAGTACTATTTTAATATTATCAAATTTATATCTTTTTTTCTGCAGGGAGTCTTTTTAGTAAAGGTACTCCTTGGAAATAATAAGACTGCATTGAAGTCCTATTTATTGGGTTGTTACTCATTTTAAATATTATAATTCAGAATAATGTGAGAAATATATCATTGTTGTATAGACCTTGACATAAAAGTGAATACTGCACTGTAAGAGAAATTCTAATTGTTCTTGCCAAATTAGTGCCATGATCTTGACCATTTCATTGAAGATGTCTGTCGTGCAGTATCTTACAGTTCCTTTATGGAACTTTCCTTAACTGCTGATATACTTTGAAAATTGAAATGAATTAAATGTTCCTACTTTGGGGGGTTAATTTTTAGAGCTATCGAAGACATGTAAAGTTAGTGGAACCTGAAGACTGAAAGTAATCTGCATTTTCTAGAAAGGCTTAATAACATCGCATACGTTTATCCCTTTCATGCAGTGACTACATTGCAGCTGAAGGAGGAGTTGATAGACGGAGAGGATTATAATTTCCTCCAAGGAGCATCTGATCAGGAAAGCAATGGCTCTGCCAACTTCTACATCAAACAAGAGCCCTGAGAGGACTCCAAAACTGAGGGCGGGAGGGGAAGAATTTTACACAGGACTGATTTATAATCCCTCAAGCTGTACAGCGGGACTATTCTACTGGGACATTTTGCTAAACATAGAAAATTTCAGTTCCAGATTTTTCAGGTGGGTGGGGAAACTATTTTAGTCGTGGGGGGAAATTTTTCAATTTATAAAGATGGACAATTTTTGTGTTGTATTTGAAGCTTTTGAAAGAATTTTGTAATATTTTCCAAGTTTGGATTTATGTGCATTGTTAACAACTGAAATTCTAACTTTTTGGTAAGATTAAAGTTTAGGTAGCAGGATTGAAGGAAATGATTTAAGAAGGATATAGTTGTAAATGCAAATGAACTGTCATTACAAATGAACCTTTTTTGGTACCTGTTGGGAAATTTTTGGGATTTTAGAAGTTAGGCCAGTCACATCTCCAGCTTCCTTTGCTGCAGAAATATGCAACTGAGCCCCCCTCTCGTGGAGGGTTCATCACCACATAGATCATGGAAGGGGAATTAAATCCGCTTGGTGGCATTTTGTTGTAGCCCATTTTAAATGTTTGTACAGAAATGTTTTTCATTCTGTGAAAATTTATTTGGAGTTCTATATGAAACTGGAAGAACTCTGATACTTTTATATGTTCTCTTTTAATTAAAAAATGATTAAAATTATCCTAACACTAAAGTGTTAAACTGGAATGGTTGACCAGATGAACAGGATCTCAGTGTACACGTTGAGGGGTTGGGGAAAGTATAATATTGTCCTTCGTTCATTTTCTTTTCCTTACTAAAGACACCCCACAAGAGGGATTCTGATCAGTTCTCTGCCATTTCCCTCCTTCTGTTAGATAATATAACCACACCCCAAAACAGATGTTCTTCTGTATAACCAGTAGAATCAAATCAAAAGTTGTTTAAAGCCAAAAATCAGTTTAGAATTCAAAATCATTCCAGCTCTGCTTTTAACTATCCTGGCTTTGTTTAAAAAAAAAAAAAAAAAAAAACTAATTTGAAAGAGAATTTAATTTTCTTAAAATTCCATATATATATAGGTATATATATATATATTATATATATAATATATATATATATAATGAGTTGTCTTTTAATTGTATTCAAAATTAATTTTAACAGTAATAACTGATTTGGACCATTTCAAACATTCCCTACTTTAAAATTCACATGGCTTCCTTTAAAAAACAAAAGGATACAAGGGTAAATTGGTGAAAGGTTTGCTCTCTGCATTTTTCTAACTTTCTGAGTTGTGACTGAATGAGAGAGCTCTAGCGTTTACCAGTGAGGTTCATAAACTAAACTCTCAGGAATTAATTGCATCTGTTCTAGAAGTGCTTCTGGGTCTTAGCCTGGCCTCTTCAGAGTGGTAACATTGACCATCTCCTCTGGAATATAGGTAGGGCTAATTAGAAATTAATCAAAATGATTAACCTCTAAAGTCCTTCAGCCTATGGAATGCTTTAAAAAAAAAAATGGTAATGGAAAGCCCCAGGAGACCATTTTAGGTAAGATTTTTGTTTGAATTTTAAAATGCATAGAACATTAAAAACCAGCAGTTTATTTTCTAAAATATTGCTCTACTTTTGGGAATAATAGCATTGGTAATACGCACAGGTTTACCTCATTCTATGCAAGAGGGGTTAATAACATAAGGTTTTGTAGTTGCTACTGGAAGTAAAATTTGTTACTTTATAGTGTAAGAATGTATGGAATCGCATGTCAACATTTCTTAATACTGACTCTTTAGGGGCATAAATGCAGATCATATCAACGCCAAGTTGATTCTCATGTGTCAAATATATGTGAATTCAGCTGTTAAATTACTGGATATTTATCTTAAACAACCTTACTGAGAGGGACCTACTGTAAATGTGACATCCTCACACTTCCCAAATCTTTAACTTTTAAGAATCTTCCCATAAACGTAAAGCCTAGAAGAAGACTTCCACAGCAGGGCTTAACCATGGTCTTCATTCTCAGGCTCTGGTTCCGTGACAGGAGCTGCAGGGCGTGCCTGGCCATACCTGGGGCTTAGGGGCCCTGTGGGGAACTGGGGAAAATCAGGAGGGATTTGATTTGGAGCCTGGTAATTAGTTCTGTGCGCAATGCTCATTTGTTAGCCAGGTCTTAGAAGCTTCCAGTCATACAGCAAAACCAGGCTCTGAGTGTCTTTGAATGTCCCACCTGTTCGTGAAATGTTTCTTGTCTTGATCCCATGATCAACAGTTAAAGGTTGGCAAGGACTTCCTGTGGTCTCAACACAGTCTGAAGCCCTCCTCGTTGTTCAGGCTCTAACTCCTGCTGCTGATAAACAGAAAACAAGTTAGTGCAGAGGAGAGTGATGTCTTAGCCATAACTCCAGTCGTATGACCCAATAGCCCCATTCTCTTTTACGGTTCAAAATGTACTGCTGACCTTGGGTTTGTTTTCATTTTTCTCCTCTTAGAATTATTTGGGGATTTTTGGTAGTTTAAACTCTTTAACCTTTTCCTTGCTGTGTATGAGGAAAGCTACAGCTGTTATCAACTTCTTATTCTACGGATACTAACACGGGTTTTCAGTGTTTGTTTGTTTTTATTATATTAATTTTGCGTGATGTGAATACCCTCTCCCATCAATACTTGTATTATGGTGCTATATATTTGGTAATGATCCTTTACTATTGGGAAGGGATTTTAAAAATACTGTGATGAAACTGGGTTGCTTCCTTTGATTTTCATATTTTAAATAAAGCCACAGTCATTTATACAAAAGAAAAGCATCTGTCCCTGGGCAAATCTTTTGAGGACAGAGGTCAAAGTAAACTGCATAAGGTTTTTACATCATTTCTGTATGTATTTGATATATAGATCAATATCTGTACAAATTTAATCTTTTATTTTCTTGGTAACTTGTGATCACTGAGGAAGTATTTGAGACTTTCTCATGAAGTGTATATAATGGCGTGAAAAATTCCTTCGGAGAAACTTATGTTCCTTTCATTTTTACCAAACTGCAAATTTTCAGCATGGATGTGAAAAGCATTAAAATTATAACTTTGTGTACAAGATGAAAATAATTCACTAAATTGCCCTTTTTTACACAAAATAAAACGTTAAAGTTAAGTTGTATTGGAGCAATTCTTTAATACACTTTGGTCTTTGAGGGGTTTCCTTTTTTCTTCAAGATACTGAGTGGCCTTCTACAGGCGAGCCAGGTGCCTTCCTTCCTCACAGAACCTGTGACCCGATGAGGGGAAAGCAGGCACATTTACTCCCGGCTGGCAGGGGAGGAACAGTATGTGGGGAGCTGTGTGGACATGGCTGCGTTTGAGCCAGGATTGCACAAAGGTACATGGCCAAGCCATGACACGGCAGAGGGGGTGCGGACTGCTGGTGGGGGGAGTCCATCACTGTAGCTTGAACATGGGGGCAGAGGGTTGGTGTGCTTGCTGGGGAACTTTTTTTTTTTAAACTCTATTAACCTCAACAGCAGACAAAATTCATAGGATGTAAATAAGTGACCCCAGCTGGCTCTGGCGGTTTCCATGAGGAAGAAATGCAAGACACCCTCCTTTACCAACAACTAAGTCATTAGTAAATTATCCAACTTTACTAAAAAATAAAGCAGTTTGTAGATAATTTTACGGATGTTAAGATAACAGATGGGGGCGCCTGGGTGGCTCAGTGGGTTAAGCCGATGCCTTCGGCTCAGGTCGTGATCTCAGAGTCCTGGGATCCAGTCCCCCATGGGGCTCTCTCCTCAGCAGGGAGCCTGCTTCCCTCTCTCTCTCTGCCTGCCTCTCTGTCTACTTGTGATCTCTCTCTGTCAAATAAATAAATAAAATTTTTAAAAAAAAGAGAGATAACAGATGGATTGGGACTTCCGGGGTTAATTCCATCATCACACTTCAGAAAAATTTAACACACTGCAAGAAAAAAGTAGATCCTAATTTCTGCCCTGCTTTCTCCCTTAAATGGCTTCCACAGTTGCCTAGTATGTTGGAATTCCCAGCTTGGCTCTCATTTACAGTCCCATGAGCTTTGAGATACACATACTATTCTTGAAACCATTACATGCCCATTGGGAAAACTAGGTTCCTGGTATGCTTTATGCCGAACATACGCTCAAGAGAACCAAGTGTTGGGCGCCTGGGTGGCTCAGTGGGTTAAAGCCTCTGCCTTCAGCTCAGGTCATGATCTCAGGGTCCTGGGATCGAGTCCCGCATCGGGCTCTCTGCTCAGCAGGGAGCCTGCTTCCTCCTCTCTCTCTCTGCCTGCATCTCTGCCTACTGCGATCTCTGTCTGTCAAATAAATAAATAAAATCTTTAAAAAAAAAAAAAAAAAAAGAGAACCAAGTGTTTCCCCGAAACTAACTTTACCCTTGTGGTGTTATCCAGCCTTGTGAGATCCAGGGACAACAGTAAAGGATTTCTTGCAGACTGTTACTGAGGCCAGTGCGTTTAATATGCGTTCCTAAAAAAAAGTCTGGAACGCATAAAAGGTTCTGAAGGAGGTGTCTGCTCTCACACACTTAGCTGGGTGATAGGATGAGGTCCAAAATCCAAACTTACTCCAGAGGCAGTAACTTTAATCTCACCACAGTCCACCCTTTCTCGCTCAGTAATTGTTCCAAAGTTCATACCATTCCTCTCAATTTGCCCACACCAAGTTAGATTTCAGTTACCCTCCAAACTCAAAATTTTCACTAAAGGTAAAGGTAGTGAGGGACAGTGACCAAGAGCGTGGGGTCCGAAGCCAGCCGCTTTCACTGAAACCATCCTTGTTGATTCTGTAACTTGACTCCCATTTCCTCAGCTGTAAAATGGGGCTACTAGGCCCAATCTCCTAGGAGTTGTGAGGATTATAAATCATATGTGTAGCCTTAGAACAGCCTTGACACAGAGTAAGCCCATAACTGCTGTCCATCCAAGTATCTCAGCCCGTGAGTCACTGCAAGACTTCCAGACACATTAAAATACAGATCTGGGGATGTCTGAGTGGCTCAGGTGGTTAAGCATCTGCTTTCGGCTCAGGTCATGATCCCAGGGTGCTGGGATCGAATCCCACATCAGGCTCCTTGCTCAGCAGGGAGTCTTGCTGCTTCCTTTGCCTGCTGCTCTGCCTGCTTGTGTGCTCTCTCTCACAAATAGGTAAAATATTAAATAATTAATTTAATACAGATCCAGGGACACCTGGGTGGCACAGTCAGTTAAGTGTCTGCCTTCAGCTCAGGTCCCGCGATGGGACCCTGCATATGCTTAGCGGGGAATCTGCTTCTCTCTTTCCCTCTGCCCCTCCTCCCTGCTCCTCCCTCCCCCCCTCTCTCTCTTTCTCAAAGTCTTTTTTTAAAAAATGCAGAGGTACCTGGGTGGTTCAGTCAGTTGAGCGTTTGCCTTGGGCTCACAGGTCATGATCCCAGGGTCCTGGGATTGAGTCTCACGTCTGGCTCCCTGCTCTGCAGGAAGCCTTCCTCTCCCTCGGCCTCTGTCTGTTGCTCCCTCTACTTGTGCTGTGTGTCAAGTAAATAAATAAAATCTTTAAAAAGAAAAAAAAAAAAAATGCAGATCCGATGGGGCACCTGGGTGGCTCAGTCAGTTGAGTGTCCAACTCTTGGTTGTAGCTCAGGTCGTGATCTTGGGGGTCCTGGGATCAAGCCCCAAGACCAGCTTAGCAGGAAGTCAGCTTGAGAGTCTGACTTCAGACTTTCAAGCTGAAGAGAGTCAGCTTCTCTCTGAAGCCCCTCCTCCCCCACTCATTCTCTCTTTCTCTAAAATAATTTTTTTTTTCTAAAATAATTTTTAAAATGCAGATCCGGGGATGCCTGGGTGGCTCAGTCGGTTAAGCGTCTGCCTTCCACTCAGGTCATGATCCCAGCATCCTGGGATCGAGTCCCACATCGGGCTCCTTGCTCTGCAGGGAGCCTGCTTCTCCCTCTGCCTCTGCCTGCCTCTCTACCTGTCTGAACTCTATCTTTCTGACAAAGTCCTAAATAAAAATAAAAATAAAAAATAAAATAAAATGCAGATCCGTGAGCCTGCTCTATCCATAACTTTAATAATCAAACTACTTAATGTGGTAAAAGCATGTAGCATGTACAAATATATTAAATGTGAAGTTGAAAAATAATTTAGAAAATGTTAAAACTTGTGAACTGTTGACTTAAAGCTATAATCCTGACAGTTTTTGCACCAAACTGTCAATGTATTTTTGTCATTGTCTTGTCGTCTAACCCATATGCATAAAAAAAAGTAATATTGTGTCTTTTGAGTCTTTTATGTGCCACTAGCATATGAAGCTTTCTCCAGATACCTAGCAGAAAACAGCTATTCATAAACCCACATATTTCTATCATCTCCATTTTTTTTTTAAAAGGGCAGAGGCAGGGCACCTGGATGGCTCAGTGGGTTAAGCTGCTGCCTTCGGCTCAGGTCATGATCTCAGGGTCCTGGGATAGAGTCCTGAATCGGGCTCTCTGCTCAGTGGGGAGCCTGCTTCCCTCTCTCTCTGCCTGCCTCTCTGCCTACTTGTGATCTTTGTCAAATAAATAAATAAAATCTTTTAAAAAAATAAAATAAAAGGGCAGAGGCAAAGGGAGAGAGAATCTCAAGCAAGCTCCATGCCCAGTCCAGAGTCCAACCCGGGGCTCGATCTCACAACCCTGAGACCGTGCCCTAAGCTGAAATCAAGAGTCAGACACTTAAAACCAATTGAGCCAGGTAGCCTATAAAACTCAAATTTTTAAACCAGACTCCAGTCTGATAAACCTGATAGTAATCATTTATCCTAAGGGGTACTATTTGGTGTTACCATACAACTGTGCCATCCAGGGAAACTAACCTTAAAAGCAGGCAGTAAGAACCTTGTAGCCACTCAGTGCATGTAGCCCAGAAAACAGGTATAAGTATCTCACCTCAGGGAAGAGTAAGAAGTAGGGCAGGAGTGCAAGGCACACCTTACCTGGGGCCAGGCACTACATTTGTTCTTTCTCTTAAACCTGCAGTGCAGCAGTGATTCTCATGTTACAGATGTCATTAGCCTTCTACTTCCTCATAACTTGCCCAGTGATCAGTCAACAAAGATGTAAATCTGGACAACTTGACTACTCTGTGTTCACCTGGGATTCAACAAATTCACTGTACAAAAATACGCATTTCTACATCCTCTAAGGTGGCCGGGATATTTTCATTATTTCCTTTTTAGTTTGGACACACGGTCAGTGCCACGCCTGTCCTCTTCAGCCTCTCTACTCTACCTCCCAGAGTCTAGCACTTTGCTGAGAAGGGTCAGATCATTCTTCCACAGCAAGCAGCAAGCATTATCGTTCTGGATAATGCTATGAAAGCCAAGGAACCAAGTCATCTCTTCTAGGGTAATATCAAGTAAGCAGAGGAAGTTGCACCCGTTTCCAAAGGCTTTATTGGTAAGTAGGTTTTAGAAAAGAAAGATTGATTCTATTATTTCCAAGTCACTGGAATGAAGAGCTGTGTCCAGGGACACATCAAGTGGGGCCAAAGGGGACTGAGGCTTTGTCCGCCTTTTATTCATAGATCCAGTCAAAAGCACAAGACTTGTAATCCACCAACTCTTCAGGCTTGAACCAGAGGCTGATTTCTTTCTCCGCACTTTTCACTGAATCACTGCCATGAATGATGTTCCTAAGAAAAACAATTACTAGTTACCACATTTTTATTTTTTTTTAAAGTAGGCTCCACACCCAGCATGGAGCCCAACATGGACTTGAAATCACAACCCTGGGATCAAGACCTGAGCTAAGGTCAAGAGTCAAGATGTTTTGGGGCGCCTGGCTGGCTCAGTGGGTTAAAGCCTCTGCCTTCGGCTCAGGTCATGATCCCAAGGTCCTGGGATCAAGCCCCGCATCCGGCTCTCTTTTCAGCAAGGAGCCTGCTTCCCTTCCTCTCTCTCTGCCTGCCTCTCTGCCTACTTGTGATCTCTGTCTGTCAAATAAAAAAAAAAAGTCAAGACGTTTCATTGACTGAGCCACCCAGGCACCCCAGGTTACCACATTTTATTTTTATTTTTTATTAAGATTTTATTTATTTGACAGACAGAGATCACAAGCAGGCAGAGACGCAGGCAGAGAGAGAGAGAGAGGAGGAAGCAGGCTTCCCGCTGAGCAGAGAGCCCGATGCGGGACTCGATCCCAGGCTCCTGGGATCATGACCTGAGCCGAAGACAGAGGCTTTAACCCACTGAGCCACCCAGGCGCCCCGAGGTTACCACATTTTAAAGTGCCAAAATCTGTTTATGGCTAAGGCAAAGGATGGTCACTACAGACCTTTTTGGCCAAATTGCTATTTGAATTATCGCCAAAGTATTTCCTCTTAAAAGCAATATTAGGTTGGGGAGGGTTGGGTGGCTCAGTCAGTTGAGCATCTGACTCTTGATTTCGGCTTGGGTCATGATCTCAGGGTCGTTGAGATCGAGCCCCGTGACGGGAGTTGGGCAGTCAGCAGAGTCAGCTTGGGATTCTCTCTCTCCCTCTGCCCCTCCCCCACTCGCTCCCCAAACCCCTGTACACATGCTATCTCTTAAAATAAGTAAATAGATAAAATTATAGGGACGCCTGGGTGGCTCAGTTGGTTAAGCAGCTGCCTTCGGCTCGGGTCATGATCCCAGGGTCCTGGGATCGAGTCCCGCATCAGGCTCCTTGCTTGGTGGGGAGCCTGCTTCTCCCTCTGCCTCTGCCTGCCATTCTGTCTGCCTGTGCTCGCTTGCTCTCACTCTCTCTCTGATAAATTAAAATCTTTAAAAAAAAAATAGATAAAATTATATATGTATTCGATCAAAAGTATGCCCTGGCTCAACTTTATTATACTCCCAAATTTCCAAAACAGGGCTTGTACCCCAAGACTGCTCTGCCACAAAACATTCCTTCTTGAATTTTGAAACACAGGGATAACCAGACCAATAACCAAACTAGACAGAATCAAGGGCCATTTTTGCTGCGTTTTCTTGCAACACTCATTTGCAAAGCCCAGCCCAAACATTCACGCTCCCTGAAATCCCTTTATTCCATTTGGATCTTAAAATTCTGTACCAAGTGTTTGTACAAATTTTTTTTAAAGATTTTATTTATTTATTTATTTGACAGAGATCACAAGTAGGCAGACCAGCAGGCAGAGAAAGGGGGAAGAAGGCTCCCCACTGAGCAGAGAGCCCAATGCGGGGCTCGATCCCAAGACCTTAAGATCATAACCTGAGCCGAAGGCAAAGGCTTAACCCACTGAGCCACCCAGGTGCCCCATGTTTGCACAAATTTTATACAGTGAGGAAACCAAAAAGTTAAGTGGCCCACCCACGGCCACTGCACCACTAGGAGCAGGGCTGAGGCCCTTCCCACTCTCCTCGCCTTCTGCTGTGTCCCACGGGACCTACCGCACGCAGATCCCTTGTGCAAGGCCTTAGGTAAAATTTTAGGTAGCCTAGGGAAGTAACTATGGAAGAAACTTCCACCAGTGATCGCCACCAACTAATTTTAGAAGTCCCAATGTTCCTAAATCTGGGATACACCAATCATGCTTCATACCCCCATTGAAGTGTCTTTGAGAAAAAGTCATCCGCGCCCCTAGGGCTTACCTCCCAACTTGAATGCAGAAGTCCCCACGAATGGTGCCTGGCTTAGAATCCGCTGGGTTGGTCTCCCCAAGCATCATCCGCCCCGTCTTCACCACATTCAGTCCCTCCCAGACCTGGGAACAGTCGGAAAGAGGAACGGCATCAGATCTGTCACTTGGGACCCGTCGGTACAAACCTTCACACCCCCCCCTCAGGGCTCGCTTCCGGCAGACCCATCCATGACCCATTAAGCAGCTCCCCCCCAGCACTAGACAGCAGAGGCCTGTAGTGATGCTCCGGGCTCCATGCCCAGTATACTACTCCCATACAGAGAACCCCGCTACCCAACCTGGGGACTTCCCACCCGAGAGGAAGATGAACAGGACGGAAGAACTTCAGGCAGCCACCAGCAGGAGAACAAACAGTGATGAAGGGGTAGAGGCCAGTGATCGGGCTGAGAGAGTCAGGGGACATTAGTACAGGACATGGTGAGGATTCCCACGGAAGCCTAGGTGCAGTCCAGGGAGAACAGGAAGAACCAAGAGCCGTCCTCTGAGAATCGAGGCCCGACTTCAGTGCCTCCCTCCTGAACTTTCTACTCCTCTTCATTCCCAGCTGGACATGAATGCCAGAGGAGGAAAGAGACTGCTCCATTTCTACCACGGGGCCATAGAGAACTTTTTCTCCCATCCAAGTACTAACCAGGCCCGACCCTGCTTAGCTTCCGAGATCAGACGAGATCGGGCGCGTTCAGGGTGGTATGGCCGTAGACTAGAGAACTTTTTCTAAGGTCTGATTCTGCTTCTCCCAGCTGTTCTGTTCACTGAGTAACTCCAGCAGGCTCCATTTGTAAAACAAGGAATTTGGAGTGGCTGGGGAAGATGACCGGCTCTGTACCAGCCCTTGTTCCCAGCCCCCCAGTCCAGGCCCCCACAAGCACTTGCCATGGCCACAACCGGCCCGGAGTTCATGTACTTCACCAGCCCTGGGAAGAAGGGACGGTCCTTCAGGTCAATGTAGTGCTGCTTCAGGAGCTCCTGAGAGGCCTGGCATGCAACAGGGGGTCGCCGTTAGGAAGTACGCTAGAAAGGCTGAAGTACAACTGTCCCATCCAAAGAAGCCCCCATCCCCAAGACAGGTTCGCCAAGTCCTGTACCATATGTTAGTTCACATTCATAAGGTGTATATCGAAATCCCACCCAAACCTCGACACTGATACTTCTGTAGCCGAAACACTGGTGTGATCATGAAGACAGCCTCAAAATGTCCATGCTGTTAGGGGGGATATTATCATCCTAAGAAGCACGTGGTTTGAGAATCTGGATGTGGAGTGTTAAGCTTTGGCTGACTTTGAGGAAGATGCGTCTGAGAGAGATCATGTCAACTCTTCTGGCCCATTTCTAGCTCCTTTTGCAACATTTCACACGCTGAGAATGTTTTCCTCATCCCTGATGGGCTTGGTTAAGATTTCAATACCTCTCAAAGGTCCAGATTTGTGGCCCACATGTAAAGTGTGGAAGTAGCGGGCTCTGCCCTAAACCGGAGGGAGCTCCGTCTGCCCGCACCGTGGGCACGTGTGGCCCGTGTGGCCCGTGTGGCCCGCGTGGCCGGGCCGGGAGACAGTTTCCTCTGCTCCCCGCGGGCCCTGCTCCCCCGGCCGTCATGTCACCTCCGCTTAACCTTGCGAGGGCGCCTGTGCCCGCTGGCCCCAGCGCCGCGATCGCTGCGGGGGCCGCGAGGGGGAGGAGGGGAGGTCCTCCGGGTGCGGGAGGCGGCGGTGGGAAGCCGGCGGAGGAGCGGGGTATGGGGGGGGGGGGCGCGTTACCTGCAGGAACTTCATGGCCACGAGGCGGAACCCCTTCTGCTCGAAGCGCTTGATGATCTCGCCCACCAGGCCGCGCTGCACGCCGTCCGGCTTGATGGCGATGAACGTGCGCTCCTGGTGGGCCATGGCCTGCGGGCGACAGGTCGGCTCAGGGCCCGCGGCCTCGGGGACACAGGACCCCGGACGCCCTCCCCCGGCCCGCGCCTTTCCCCCCGCCCCCAACCCCGCGGGCGCTCCGGCCCCTCCGTCCGCTCCTCGGGAACACGAGCCCGCCGGCCGCCGCCCCGCGGAAGGGGACCCGGCGCAGGGCCCGGGGGAGGCCGAGGGGGTAGAGGCGAGCGCGTCCGCTGGGGGCGGGGGAGGGGTCCCCGGGGGGGCGGCGAGGAAAAGCGCCCCCAGCGCCTTACCGGTTAGCAGGCTGCGCGGCGGGGCGGGAGACGAGACGTGGAGCGAGCAGCGGGGCCGGGAGCTGATCGGGAGGAGGGACGCGCGACGGCCACACCCCGGACGCCCCGCCGCCCAACCCGCGAGGCCGACGCGGCCCGAGACCGCTGTCCACGCCCCAGGCAGGCGAGGAGGAGAGGGGGCTCGGGAGCAGGAAGTGGCTTCCTCTCCCGGTTGGGGGTGGGGTGTCCTGCAGGGGTAGTGTCGAGAGGGGGCGCTGCCCGGCGGCGGGAACTCAGCCCGGACTCCGCAGTCGCTCCCGCCACACGCGCGCAGGCCCGCGCGCACACACTTATACTCCCTGTGCGGTGAGCTGCCCCAGCCCGAGACACATCCTGACACGGTTCTAGATGGTCTCCCAGCAATCAGACCTGGCGCGTCCGCACAGCTCCCCAGCCCCGGGCCGTGCTCGGCTTCGGTGCGGAGGCAGCGAGTCCCTCCTTACCGCCGGCGCGGACAGCAGTCCAGCCATGCTTGTCCCTGAGATGGTCCCAGGCCTCGTGCCTGTCCCTGCTCGGGACCGTGAGCTGACGGTGGGCCCCGCGGGCCTCTCCCGACTGCTGGCAGTGACCACCCTGATAACCAGTACCCTCCAGGTAGAGAGACTTCAGCTACCTCCATTTTGACCTCAAACCCTCCAGGTGACTAAATTCTTCCTAGTTTATCACTTAACTCTGGGAGAAGCCCCTGCAGGCAAAGGATTCCCTGATGGGAACCGATACTACCCCCGCAAGCAGCAGGGAGAACTCTGCAGGACCAACCCCAAGACACTGAGGGACTTGACCTTCAGGTACAGGTACACACTGACCTTTGTCCGTTTCCATATGGAAACGTGGAAGTATTTTCAGCACTTTGGAGACAGTCTGAGAGAGATGTTGGTCTAGTCTTTCCAGTGTCAGCCTCCCAGAAATAAATTCTCTTCTTGTTCTGCCTCAACTGGTCTACCTTTGGGTTTTGTTAGTGCCGAGTGTGGAAACTGGTCTGTTTGCCCCACCACCTCCACCCCCAGCCAACTTGCAAACCTGGCCTCGGCTGCAAGGGACCAATCCAGCCCTCTGTGACACCTTTTTGCCTTCCCACACTGCTAGGTGCAAAGCATTAAAACGCAATTCTCCTTCTGGAGAAGAGACAGCCAATGTTCCCTTTGGCTTCAAGGTAGAACCCTGATTTGGGCTTCCTTTTCAGAGTTATCCAATGTCAACTGTGGGACAGGGTCTGGGAATTTCACTGGAGATTTCTCTGGAGAGCTGTTTGCCCCGTTGGTCCAGTCACTCTAGCTCCGGCAGAATGGTCCATGGCAGCCTTCTGCCTTTCACATTCCCTGCCCTTCCTGAAAAGACAGCCCTTAAATGGGCAAGGTGTGACCCCGCCGCCTCACTGCACACACAGTCATTCCCCAAAGGTGTGAGTACTTTCCCCCAACAGGGAAACAGAAATGCATCTAGTTCTCAGCTGCCTGAAAGGAAAGTAGCCCCCCACACCACCCACACCACTGTCCTCCCCGCCACCCCTTAGAGGAAATCCTTTCACAATGTAACTGTCCCTTAGAACCTCAGAATAATATACTGCTTAAAATACAACTAATGAGGAATTGTACTGGTCACGCAAGCATGCTTAAAGATGACCTTGAGAAAAATATGTACTAGCAGCGGGCCTCTGGTGGAGAGGATGATACACGTCCCTGAAGCCGTCCCTGAAGCCGAGCAGCCGGGGATGCCCGTCTCTCTCAGGGCAGACCACCACCTGCTTCCCTGCCTGCGTCCCTTTATTGTAGCCTCCCCTGCCTCAGAGAAAGCCTCTGCGCTTGCTCAATAAATTCCATGCTGCTGGACCAGACACACCTCTCCTCTTCTCGTTGACCTGTAAGACTTGTGATCAACATATGACTCACATTCCTTCTTGTTTACCTACAAGACCTATGGCTAATTATAACCACCTTCTCCTTTGTTGGTCATCTTGTATCTGATAAACGGGGGACGGAGTTGTTCCGGGTGACAGCCCTTCCCGCTGTCGTCCCGGCTCCCCCTCTCTTACAGCTGCCTTGTTTGTGCCTCATTCTTCTCCCACGCACCGTCAGGAAGCGTGTACATCTGTCAACTCTCACTGCACCCTTCAAGTAATCTTACGATTTGGTCAGGTGCACCCCAGTGAAGGTGGAGAAACACAGCAGCCCCCAACCCAGTTCCTCTCAGCTCCCCTGCCTCTACCAAAGCCAGGTGAACAGGGAAAATAGCAGGAAAGAAACCTTGAAGTTTGTAGCAAAAGTAATTGTCCCCAAGATGTATTCTTAGCTTCCCCCTTCTCATAGGGGAGCTCTGAAGTATTCTCTAGCCACCAGGTGCCCAGATAAAAACATTTTCCACATTCTCTTGCAGCAGGAGACTCGCACGTGAAGTTCTGGCCAATGAGATGGGAGGGGGAATGAAGGTGGTAGATTCACGGTGACGCCCTTCAAAGAAAGGAACAATCCACTTTCCTTACCAACCTGCCATTAGGCACGCATAGGGGACAAGGCATGGTTAGAATCAGCCTCTGGGGGCACCTGGGTGGCTCAGTGGGTTAAGCGGCTGCCTTCGGCTCAGGTCATGATCTCAGGGTCCTGGGATCGAGTCCCGCATGGGGCTCGCTGCTCAGCAGGGAGCCTGCTTCCTCCTCTCTCTCTGCCTGCCTCTCTGCCTACTTGTGATCTCTCTCTGTCAAATAAATAAATAAATAATCTTAAAAAAAAAAAAAAAAAAAAACAGAATCAGCCTCGGGACAACCTCAAGGATCAGAACCTCACTGCCATCCCCACCCCTACTTAGTCACTTGGACTTCTTGCAGTTTTACTGAGGTATAACTGACAAAACATGTTCTGTATTTAAGGTAACCTGTTTTAATTTACATATACTGTGCAATGATCACAATTAAGCTATGGAACGTTAACAATTCACATCGTTACCATGTTCATTTGTGTGTGTGTGTGAGCACATTTAAGATCTATCCTCTTTGCAAATTTCAAGTACACAACACAGCATTGTGAGCAACAGACCCAGGGCTGTACGTTAGATTTCTAGTTTAGATTTTTAAATAAAGAGAAGGAAATTTCCATCTTGCCTCTATTAAAGCAACCAAATCAGCGCCCTAACAAATCAAAGCTACTCACAAGATTTCACCTGCTTTTTCTGACATTTTTCCAGGGCCAGGCCCCACTATCCAGCTTTTCTGCTTTGGGAGTAGTTACAACTTCTCACACTCCCCCATCTGCTGAGGCCGAGAGCTTCTCAAGAGCAGGAAGGATATCTCTTATTTCCAGGGAATCCTCTGCCCCCAGTACAATCTTGGCAACTAGCAGATCTTCCTAGATGACTATGGACTGGCTCGGTACCAAGAGCGGATGGGATACAGGAGTAAAAGGAAGGATGGGCAAAGAGAAAAAGAGAGAGAGAAAGAGATCTCAGGACAACAAAAATAATTTACATAGTATTTACACTCTGTCCTGTCGGGTTACCCAGCATAAATGGGAAAGAAAAAAGAATACAAAGCAATAGGGCATTACAAAGTAACCAACTCGATGAATCCGATGTTGGGATGAAATATTTTAATTAGACAGCAGCACATAATACTGTACAGTGAGCACACCCAGCTCCAGGAGATGCCCTCCAGGTTAGAAGGAAGGTCTCCAAATTACGTGAATTTGTGAGAGCCTGGCCCCCTGCTCAGGGGAGGGAGAGGGAACGGAATGAACAAAGCATGGAGGTCTGCTCTCCGGTCACTCGTAGATCCAGCTCTGAGCACAGCTCTTGTAATCCACTAGCTCTTCAGGCTGGAACCACAAGCCAATCTCCTTCTCCGCACTCTCCACAGAGTCGCTGCCGTGGATAATGTTCCTGGATGGGGGAGAGAGAAGGCCCCGTTACCGAGACCCAAAGGATTCAACAGCCTGGAAGCCCCCCGGCTCCCAGTGCCAGAAAGCTGACAGCCCCCTGCCGCAGAAAAAGCCAGAGCCCCCTGCACCTGAGTCCACAGTAAAAGAAAAAGCCTACAGCCATGGTTCAGGTGGGGGTGAAGAATGCCCTCCCTGTGTTCCAGTCCTCAGAGCAACACCAACGTGAGCAAAGAGGGGACTCCGGCCAGCATTCGGTGCTGTAACCGGTTCTATACCCTCCGAAGCCAGGCACAACCACATGGATGCTGACGGTTGAGGGCAGAGAACTCACCAAACCAAACACCAAATTCAGAGAGAAAGAAACAAAAGAACTGATTTTAAATTGATCTGCTTATGGTATCATGTCCATCCCAGCCTCAGGAACCCAATTTTTTTTTAAAGATCTTTTTTTCTTTTCTTTTTTTTTTAAATTTGACAGACAGAGATCACAAGCAGGCAGAGAGGCAGGCAGAAGAGAGAGGGAAGCAGGCTCCCCGCTGAGCAGAGAGCCCGATTCGGGGCTCGATCCCAGGACCCTGGGATCATGACCCAAGCTGAAGGCAGAGGCTTTAACCCACTGAGCCACCCAGGTTCCCCTCTTTTCTTTTTCTTTTTTTTTTTTTTTTAAGTAATCTCTATACCCAAAGTAGGGCTGGGCTCGAACTTACAACCCAAGATCTATAGTCACATGCTCTACCTCTAAAAACTGAGCCAGCCAAGAGCCTGAGGAACCCAAATGCTTGTCATCTAATTCAGATTTTGGAAAAAGGCAAAAGCACCCACTCCCACCTGCCAACTTGGATGCAGAAATCCCCACGGATGGTCCCAGGCTTGGAGTCTGCAGGGTTGGTCTCCCCAAGCATCACTCGGCCCGTCTTCACCACATTCAGGCCCTCCCAGACCTGCAAGGATAAAAGAATATATGGTCAAGGAAGAAAACCCACCTCAGCAGAAAATCTGGAATCTATCAATTCAAAAAAAGCCCCTTTAACACTGAAGGAATAATTATGGAGCAGCTACTTGTTCCAGCACTGGGATACTAGTCTCCCTGCTCCCACTCCTGCTTTTCTACAATCCATTCCCAACAGAGCAGCCAGAGCAGCCTTTTAGAAATGCCTCGTTAGACATCCCCTAGCGTCCGTCCGGGAGCTCAGGAAGTGCATGGCCAGCACAGCCCTACCTGATCTGGCCCAGGCCCAGGCCTCTGAACTCTTGTTATCTGACCCTCTCTTTCACCTACCAGGCTCCAACTGCTCCAGCCTTCTTTCTGTACTTCAGAAAGTTCAGGCCCTTTGCACATGCTGTTTTCTTGTTGAGACTGTTCTTCAGCGTGATTTTGTATAAGTCTGGCTCTTTCTTCTCACTCCGATTTCAGCTCAAAAAGCATGCTCCTTAACCACCCAATCTAAAGTGGCTACTGCTGTCCCATCACCCTGTTTCATTTCTGTGCATATCACTAATCATTAGCATGTATATTTTTTTCTTCATTATGTGCCTTCAAGATGTGTAAGTGAGCAAAGCTATGAAAATAAGTACTTATTTGCCTCATTCATGGCTGTATTCCTGGCGTCTGGAAGAGAGCCTGGCACAATGATAACCAATACATACTTGGAGGAAAATTACTGCAGGAAGCAAGAGACAATTTCGTTGCCCTCCTGAAGTGTAGAATCAGGCCGACCTCTCCTGATTGCTCCCTGCTCTGAGTCGCTGTGGGTCCTCAGTTTAGCAAACAAATGCATCGTGCCTTTGGTGGGTCAGAGACCTAACTCACATCCTAACTGCCCAATCCTCCCAGCCCCCATCTCCTCTGTATCAGTGAGGACCTGACGTCAGAGGCAGGAATCACACGCCTCACACTCGGCTCCCAGTGGAGTCGTTCACATCGGTATCTCACCCATGCATACTCACCATGGCAACCACGGGCCCTGACTGCATGTACTTGACCAAGCCGGCAAAGAAGGGACGGTCCTTCAGGTCGATGTAGTGCTCCTTGAGAAGATCTTCAGAAGCCTGTTGTGCAGACAAAGAATGAGAAATGGCCCCCCAAGTCTTCTAAGAACTAACAATCTAGTTATTTCTCACTCACTGCTGTGAGCACTTGGGGTGCCTGGGTAGCTCAGTCATTAAGCATCTGCCTTGAGCTCAGGTCATGATCCCAGGGTCCTGGGATCAAGCCCTGCATCAGGGCTCAGCGGGGAGCCTGTTTTTCCCTCTCCCACTTCCCCTGTTAGTGTTCCCTCTCGCTGTGTCTCTCTCTGTCAAATAAATAAAAATCTTAAAAATAAATCAGTAAAATAAAATGTGAGCTCTTTGCTGATTCTGTTGTAATGCAATCCACTCCCACCAGTACCAGAGGCAAGTGATGCCAGAGAGACTCAAAGTGCTTCAGCTTTGTGCCAATTCCCCCCTATTGGCCTTGATTGATGGGAATAAAACCACAGAACTTTAGAATCAGATCCGGCCATGCCACTGTAGACAGTAAAACTAACAATACGATGAATTTCCATTCATTGAGAACAAGCCTCAACTCAAATGTCAGAGGGAAGTCGGGAGTGGTGGGATCTTGGCATTCGACAGGAAGCAAACTGAACCCAGCCATGTCCCAGGGAGGTGGCACGTTTACTCAGGAGAGGAAGGCCAGGGGCCAGGTGGGACAATTATGTGACCCCCACAAGTATTTCACAAACCACTCAAAAGTACATGACATCCAGCAATAAAGAAGTTTGCTGAAGAAGGACTTAGAAACTCTCCCTCTGCAAGGCTGGTGTGTGGGGACAAAACAAGTCAGCCAGAGAGCAAACCACCTGCTTGGCGATTCCAACTCCCTCAGCCAGGCTCTCTCAAGGCACACAGGTGTGATCAGGGTCTGACAAGGACCCTTCCTTCTTCCAGTTTGTACCCTGCGCACTGCACTCATACCCACAACTGCGGACAGCCACTGCCAGAAAGCACAGCCAGAGTGACCCCTCACTCTGCCTCCGGTTGGCCGTTCCTTGCCAGAGTAAAAGGACACAGCCAAGTGACCATGCCCCCTCAGCAGTTCACTCTTGGCCACGCCCCAGTCCCAACGGAAGACTGGTAGTGGTGGTCTCCCGACACATGCTCACTGGACCTGTCCTTCCTTCAACACTTTCAATTCTACTAATTGGTTCAAATTGTTTTGGGGGGAAGAGGGGGTTCTGGTTACCTTTACTGTTTTTTTAAGATTTTTTAACTTATTTAGAGAGAGAGAGAGAGAAAGAATAAGCAGGGGGGAGGGATAGAGGGAAAAGCAGACTCCCTGCTGAGCAAGGAGCCCAATGTGGGGCAGGACCCTGGGATCATGACCTGAGCTAAAGGCAGATGCTTAACCAACTAAGCCACCCAGGTGCCCCAGGGCTGGTTATCTTTAGTCTGCGGAACAGATTACAGGGTTTTTTTGGAGCGGGGACATCAAGTTTTCCCTCGCCTCCCTCCCCCATGTCAGATATAAACAACCTGGCAAACTCCTGGCAGCTGTCCCTCCTCCCATTCTTCCTCAAGCCCACAACCTTTTTATTTTTTTAATTTTTTTTTTTTAAGACTTTATTTATTTATTTGACAGACAGAGATCACAAGTAGGCAGAGAGGCAGGCAGAAAGAGAGGAAGAAGCAGGATCCCTGCTGAGCAGAGAGCCCGATTTGGGGCTCAATTTCAGGGATCATGCCCTGAGCCAAAGGCAGAGGCTTTAAGCCACCGAGCCACCCAGGCACCCCTATTTTTTTAATTTTTAAAAAATATTTTAGGGTCACCCCTAAATAGTACAGATAGTACAGAGTCTATCACGGGGCTCCATCCCATGACCCTGAGATCACCACCTGAGCTGAAACCAAGAGTCTGACGCTTAACCAACTGTGTCACCCAGGTGTCCCCTCCTTTTCACTTTTTGAACTACTGCCTTGCAGATAGGTGTCTTGCAAGAGTTTCTGCTCTCTGCTGCTTTCTGGCAGGCCTCCCAAGGGCAAAACCACAGCTTTCCCCCCAACATGCCCTGATGGTGACTACTAGACATTAGACACTAGGTGGACAGTAAATAAGGATGGAAAGATCTCCTTGCTGAGGATCACCTGGCTCAGCAAGGAGGGTGCAGGAGCGGGGGAGAAGTTCTCTGAAATTTGCTCAGGAAGCTCAAGACCAGGAGCTCAAACACACCCACCAGGGCTCTGAGTCAGAAAGCACAGTGCTCTCCTGAAAACAGTATCGCAACTGTATGTGAACTAACTAAAATTTAAATAAAAATTTGAAGGGGGGGCGCCTGGGTGGCTCAGTGGGTTAAAGCCTCTGCCTTCGGCTCAGGTCATGATCCCAGGGTCCTGGGATCAGGCCCCACATCAGGCTCTCTGCTAGGCAGGGAGTCTGTTTCCCCCTCTCACTCTGCCTGCCTCTCTGCCTACTTGTGATCTGTCTGTCAAATAAATAAATAAAATCTTTAAAAAAAAAAAATTTGAAGGGAAAAAAAAAAAGAAAAAAGGAGCATGTGGCTAGCTCAGTCAATGGACCATGTGACTCCCGATCTCCTGGCTGAGTTTGAGCCCCACACTGGGTGTGGCGATTACTTAAAAATAAAAATCTTAAGGGCACCTGGGTGGCTCAGTGGATTAAGCCTCTGCCTTCAGCTCAGGTCATGATCCCAGAGTCCTGGGATTGAGCCCCGCATCAGGCTCCCTGATCGTCAGGAAGCTTGCTTCCCCCTCTCCCTCTGCTGCTCCTCACTGCTTGTGCTCTCTCTCTGTCTCTGTCAAATAAATAAATAAATTCTTTAAAAAAAAATTAAATTAAATAGAAAAATAAAAATCTTAAAAAAAGAAAAAGAAAAAAAAAAGAAAGAAATCACAGTGCTGCAATAATATGCGGAACTCTGCATTGCTAAGGGAAAAGGGAGGCTATTTCTCAAAGTCCCAGTAGCTTGGTTTGTTGTAGGATTCCTACTGGGCACCAAGGAGTTTCCAGGTTTCTGGACTTATGTGCTGTGGAGAAAGCTTAAAAAAAAAAAAAAAAAAAACAAAACAGGGAAGGGGAAAAACAGGGAGGCTAACGTACAATCATCCTCTGACCTCCAAAAGAACAGAAATATGAGGAATGAAGCCCACTTACCTGAATTAATTTCATAGCAACGAGGCGGAATCCCTTTTGCTCAAAACGCTTGATGATTTCTCCCACGAGGCTGCGCTGGACCCCATCAGGCTTGATGGCAATGAAGGTGCGTTCACAGTTGGCCATGGTCCTGAGGGTAGACAGCTGGGAGGATGAAACAGCACTGACCATCCTGCCTACACCATCATCCTTCTCAAGCAGATTACCCCATAAAGCTGGTTTAAATCTGTCGTGCCGACTCCAAGTCTCCCTGGTAAGAACCCAGTTCCTAGTGTGTTCAGCATACTGTGCTACTCTGAAGGCACATTTTAAAGAAAAAGGTATAAACAACGTTCCTACAATGGTAGTTGTGTTTGCCAATAAGAATAGTGTGCTATAGGGGCGACTGGGGGGGTGGCTCATCGGTCCAGTGTCTAACTCTTGATTTCAGCTCAGGTTATGTCTCAGGGTCAGGGATCAAGCCCTGCAATGGGTTCCGCGCTCAGGACAGATCTGCTTCAGATTCTTTATCCCTCCTCCTCTGCCCCTCCCTGCTCAGGCGTGCCAGCTCTGTCTCCCTAAAATACATAAAAAAACCCTGAAAAAAAAGAAAGAAAAAAAAAGGAATAGTGCGCTATTGCACAGTATGAATGTGTTCGCCACAAGAAGCAGCACTGAAAAAGCTCTGGACTAGCACATGTGTAAAAAATGTTCCTAAGGAGAAAAAAAAAATTTCCCTAAGCAAAAAACAAACAAACAAAAAACAAAGCAAAAACAAAAAACCAGGGACTATTAATTCTATCCCATTTGACTTAAAAGCTACTATTAAACATCTATTTTGTACTCAATACTGTGGCAGAACTAAGGGAGGAGACATAAAAAAAAAAAAAAGACACCTTCTGAATTATCCAGAGAATGGAAACTACAGCGATAAAGCGGTAGTCGGGTGCCAGGCAGAATGAAACAGTTTGACCCACTGCCACAGTCATAGTATTAGAAATGGAAGAGGTTTGAGAGATGATTTCGTTATAATCCCCTTAATTTTACAACCAAACAAATCTAGAGCACCAGAATGAAGTCCAAAAAATCCCAATTTCCCAAACCGATACAGTTTATGCTACATCATAAGACATAATGAATATTCAGGCTGATAAAAGGGGAATGATGGGAGAACTAGAGACGTTGGTAATATCTGAGATGGGACATCAGGCAGGAAAGAGGCCCAGACCCTGCCTTTTTTTTTTTCTAAGATTTTATTTTTTATGTATTTGACAGAGATCACAAGTAGGCAGAGAGGCAGGCAGAGGGGGGTGGGGGGGAAAACAGTCTCCCTGCTGAGCAGAGAGCCCAATGCGGAGCTCGATCCCTGGACCCTGGGATCATGACCTGAGCGGAAAGCAGAGGCTTTAACCCACTGAGCCCCCCAGGCGCCCCCAGACCCTACCTTTTACAGAGAAGATTGGGCTCATGACCTGCTGTGATTCCACAAGATGGGAAAGGAGGAGGCCCCTGACCTTGAAAGACAATCCCTAATGAGGATAGCTACACCACCTCCCGGCTCTATCTTCCTCTACTTCAGTTAATCTCTTCTTATAGCACCTTAATATATTTTAATTTGTTCGTGTTGCTGTCTCCTCACTGGCCTGCGGCCTGTATACGGGGCTGGTTTGTGCCTGTGTCTCTCTCCCTGGTACCCAGTCACATGGCCTGGCAGTCGACACGAGCAAGGAAAATGTCTTACTTAAGTCGTAATCGCCCCGCCCCTCCAAGAAAAAGGGACAAAACCCAAGGACTGGCAGGAACTGCCAATGCAAGCTCGAGGCCAGCATGGATTCGGGCTACCGAGCCACAGATCGGCTCTCTACCCATACCTTGGACCCCTAGAAATGTCCTCCACACCCACTGAGACCCACGCGCACACAACTCATTCATTCATTCATTCATTCAGGAAGAACTCGCGGAGCCCCAACTCCGAGCCCAGCGCTGCACGCGACACAGACAAATAAGGCACAACCCGGGTGGTCGCGGCCCGACGGGAAAGTCAGCCACGGACAAAGGCAAGTCCACGTGGCGTGGGACGTGCGCTGACAGGTCTGCCCCTGCCCACCCGCGCTGCCCTGCCTTAACCTCCCATCCCATCCCTCTGGCCACGTCTCAGGGCCGAATTCATGCGACCCCATCGCCTTCCTCCCTCCCCCGATCCCAGGATCCCTCCTCCTTCTCAAGACCCCATACCCCTCTCACCCCTCCAGCGGCTCCGGCGGCAACTCCTTCTAGGGACGCCGGCACCGGAAACACGCCCCAGCCCCACGTAGTTCCTGGCACCCACAGGCGCGGAACGCTTCTTTCCGGATCGGCTGCCGGGGAGCTCGTTTTTGCAGAACACCACTCGACCACGCTTCCTCTCGGGCGTCGGATGTCATTCTAGAGAGCAACATTCCGAAGTTTAACTTCCGGCACTGCTTTTTCTTGCTCTTCCGGCACGCCGCCCTTCCTCGCCTCCCCACCCCCCAGATTCTCTGACTCACTTCCTCCGCTCTCGAGTCAGTCGGCTTCCCGAGAGGGGGCGCTCCCACTTTGCGCCAAGTCCGAACGGGCACGTGACCTAGAAGTGGGTCTTTCTCACTTTTCCATGTGCTGCTTCTCCCCAGCCCATCAAGCACTGCATTATTGAGTACCTACTGTGTGCGGGACACTGTTCCAGGGCCCGAGGTGATGGCAGGAAACTAGGAGGCTTTGGTGGGGTTGGGAATGAGGACAAAGAATAAAGAAGCAAACTGATACGTAATACACTGCATTATTTTAGTGCCCTTAAGAAAAAGCAAGGTAGGGGCGCCTGGGTGGCTCAGGGGGTGAAAGCCTCTGCCTTCGGCTCAGGTCATGATCCCAGGGTCCTGGGATCGAGTCCCGCATCGGACTCTCTGCTCTGCGGGAAGCCTGCTTCCTCCTCTCTCTGCCTGCCTCTCTGCCTACTTGTGATCTCTGTAAGTCAAATAAATAAAATCTTTAAAAAAAAAAAAAAAAAGAATGAAAAGAAAAAAGAAAAAGCAGGGCAAGGGAGAAAAACGGAAGGAGTAAACAATTTTCACCAAAAGGTTAGTTGGGAAAAGGCTCTCTGAGGAAGCGACAGTGGAACAGGAGGTCTGGTGTTCATCTGACCGCGGAATATTATTACGGTGGACGGCCAGTGGGAGAGATTGCCGTCGGAGAGCGGCCGGGTTACGTGGTCGTGCCACTGGAAGGTTTTGAACAGGGAATGACCTTATATGATACACATTAAAAAAAAAAAAAAAAAAAAAAATCTGACTGCCGTAGAATAAATGGGTGGGGTAAGGTAACAGAGCGGAAGCAAGTGCCTTTTCAACAACTGGTCCTGGGACGCCTGACTGGCTCCGTCCCTAAAGCTCGGGAGTCCTGATCTTGAGGTTGTGAGTTTAAGCCTCAGGTTGGCTGTACAGATTACTTTAAAAAAAAAAAAAAGAAAGAAAGAAAAAAAAGAGGTGCTGAGGCATTGGACAAATGCAGGCAAAGAAAGAAAAGAACCTCTACCTACACCTACACCTTAAACAAAAATTCGTTCAAAATGGATCATAGAAGGGCGCCTGGGTGGCTCAGTCCCTTAAGCATCTTACTCTCCATTTGGCTCTGGTCCTGATCTCTCCAGAGATGGAGCCAAGTGTGGGGCTCTGCCTCTGCCCCTTCCCCCACTCATGTGTAAGTGCTCGCTCTCTCTCTCTCTCTCTCTCTCTCAAATAATAAATACATATTTTTAAATGGATCATAGATTTAAATATAAAGCAATAACAGTTTAGAAAAAACATGGTTAAAAAAAATCTTCATGGGCGCCTGGGTGGCTCAATGGATTAAGCCTCTGCCTTCAGCTCAGGTCATGATCGCAGGGGCGTGGGATGGAGTCCTGCTTGGGGCTACCCTCGAAGCCTGGAGTCAGTTTCTCCCTCCACTTGGGCTCTCTCTTTCAGAATAACAAAGCAAAACAAAAACTTCAGGTCCAAGGGCCAGGCAAAGAGTTTTTAGACTTGCCACCATAAGCACAATCCGTAAAATGAAAAACTTGGTAAATTGAACCCTATCAAAATTTAAAACTTTTTCCCTTTGAAAGGCTCTGAGCAGAAGATGAAACAGCAATTTACAGGGTAAAAGAAAATATGTGCAAACCATCTACCCAACACAGGCTTGTATCGAGAACATAAGAATTTTCACAACTCAACAGTTTAAAAAAAAATCCAATTAGAAAACGAACAAAAGACAAGAACAGACATTACACTAAAGAGGATTTTCGGATGGCATGAGATGAACATGAAGAGATGTTCAACATCATTAATCACTAGGCAAATGCAAATTAAAGCCATGAAGAGGGGCACCTGGGTGGCTCGGTTGGTTAATCATCTGCCTTTTGCTCAGGTCATGATCCCAGGGTCCTGGGATGGAGTCCTGCGTAGAGGCCCCCCTCAGGAGGGAATCTGCTCCTGCCTCTCCCTCTGCCCTCTGCCCCTCCCCTCTGCTCGGGGTTGCTCTCTCTCTCACTCTCTCTTGTAATAAAACCTTTTAAAAAAGGACAAGGAGATATTACTACACACCTATCTTAATGGCTAAAAAATTAAGAGCACACCACTGGCTCAGTGAGTAGAGCATGAGACTTTTTTTTAAGATTTTATTTATTTGACAGAGAGAGCCAGAGAGCTTAAGTGAGGGGAATGGCACAGGGAGGAGAGAGCAGGGGACTCTTGATTTAACTGTGGTGAGGTTGTAAGTTTGAGTCCCATGTTGGGTGTAGAGTTTACTTAAAAAAGGGAAAATTTTTTTTTCTTTAAACAGAATCAGGAGAGCTAATTGAAACTACACTGTTAGTCCAAGTGGGAGATGCTGGTGGTTTGAACTATGTAATGACAAAGGAAAAAGAGACAAACGGGTTAGTTACAGGATATATATTCAAGGTTAAGGCCATAAGTCTTACTGAAGGATAGGATATGGAACATGATAAAAAAAAATAGATATTGGCTTCTAGTTTTCTTTCTTTCTTTTTAAGATTTTAATCTTCTACTTTTTTTTTTTAAAGATGTTATCTTTAAGCAATCTCTACACCTAACATGGGGCCCGAACCCACAACCCTGCATTCAAGAGTTGCACCATCCACCACAGAGCCACCCAGATGCCTCCTAGTTTTCTTTCTTTCCCTTCCTTCCTTCCTTTCTTTTTCTTTTTCTTTTTTCTTTTTTTTTTTTTTTTTTTTGGAGAAGGTACATTAAATATCAGTTCAATAGTTACCTACCAAGCTCATTTATAAGTTGTTGGGGTCCGCTGCACTAGTACTTTTAAAATCTCTAGGTACAAAAAAATCACACAAGGAATTGTTAAAATGCAAACTCTGATTCACTAGGTCTAGTGAAGCCTGAGAGTTGAATGATTCCAATCTTGTTGATTGACAGTCTTTGTAAGACCATGTCCTAGAGCCAGGTTCTTTTAAAGATGTTATAAGCCTCGGAAGGTGCAGGAGGATCTTGCCCAGGCAGATGCTGGAGAAGGGGAATGGGCATTAGAGAATGGGAAGATTTCATCTCTTCCTGGAAGCCATCCTAATTACATGACTCACCCTACCCTTCCTTGCCCAACCCTACATACAACCCTTGAGGCTCCTGTAGGTTAATGTTTCAGCAAACCAAATCAGAAAACAGTAAGAATTTAAAGCTAACAGTAGTATATTTTTAAAGTTTTATTTACTTATTTAAGTAATCTCTGCACCCAACGTGGGACACAAACTCATGACCTTGAGATCAAGAGTCACATGCTTTTCTGAGTCAGGCAGGAGTCCCTGAACTGTGAATAATCTTAAAGAACATATGGGCCAGTCTCTCCAGAAACCCTGGTAAAGGGTTTCAGTTTCTGCTTGAAACTTCCAAGAATGGGAATTCACTACCTCAAACATCAGATCCCTCACCTCTGGTCCTCATCAGATGCACCCTCTTCTTGCTTAAACAGCAACAACAGCAACAGTGAAACAACAAATTTGCAAATTGAATATATTAACCCCCCCAAAAAAATAATAACAGGAGTAATGTTTAGTGAATTGCACTAATGACTTCAACTATTATGGAGAAAGAGTGGTCACCGGGATTGCTTTGGTAGAATAGGGGGAAGGTTTCATAGAGGTATGATCAGGATGTGGATAAGTCTAAAGGTACTGGGAGACAAGGGAAACAGCCAATAGAGTGCTCTAGCACAGTGGGGATAAGACCACAAGATGAATGGCAAGCCTTGAATGTTAGTCTGAGAAGCTGGGGCCATAGTTAATGGAGAATCATGGAAGCTTTGAGGGTAGAACAGTGACCTGAAAAACATTTTAAATTCTAGAACTCATTACAACTGTTGTGGCTATCTGATTCACTCCCTTTACAAACATACACACAGACCAAAATAGATGACATGATTTATTGAAGATTACACCAATACATAGGGAAAGCTATGCTTTAGAACAGTGAATCTAGCTATGGTGTGGAGGGCAGATTAGATAGGGAGAGACTGGAAGCAAAGAGGCCCATAAGGAAGATGCTGACATCACCAGTAATCAAGGCATGAGGATTAAAGCGGTTAAAGGGATGTTTGTGCTAAAATTCATAGGATAAACCAACAAGGTTTGGGAACTGATTGAATATGATTAAAAGAGCTGGAGAGGAACTCTGTCATAGCAATGATAGGGCTGAAGACCAGGAGTCTGTTTTCAAGGGATGTGGGGGTGATTCTTGGCTCAACCACATATCATTTATGTGACTTCAGACAAGATATTCAACATTGCCAAGCAAACTCGTGTTTCTGTATTTGTTAAATGGGAGTCATACTCCATCAAAATACTACATCCTGGGGTGCCTGGGTGGCTCAGTGGGTTAAAGCCTCTGCCTTCAGCTCAGGTCCTGGTCCCAGGGTCCTGGGATAGAGCCCCGCATCGGGCTCTCTGCTCAGCAGGGAGCCTGCTTCCTCCTCTCTCTCTCTGCCTGCTTGTAATCTCTGTCTGTCAAATAAAATAAATAAAATCTTAAAAAAAAAAAACTACATCCTCACTACATCAAAAGAGTGTTGTGAGGATTATATAAAGTAATGTGATCAATATTTAACACAGTGTTTGGCACATTGTAAATAATAAATAGCTGCTTGGGTTTTTTACACCTATGGGTGACAGATTTTATACCTAACCATTGTGACAATAATGACATTAACCCACAAAAAAATAATAATGACATTAACAGATGTAGGGAAGTCTAGAAAGAGCCAGCTGCAGGAAGATGAGCTCCTGTTGTACATCTGCTGGAGGGTGATGCAAGAGAGAAAATACACAGTAACCAATTAAAGACATTTGTCTGGGGTTCAGAGGAGATGCTAAGGACAGACATGTGGGGATTATCTGCATAAAAGTGATCTCTAAATACCCTGAAGCTAAACATGAAAGCATTGACAATATTCTTTTTTTTTTTTTTAAAGACAGACTTCTTGTGATGGTGCAGGTATGAATTCCAATGGTATTTGCCAACCAAATATGCGTACTAACAATATGTCAAATGTGTCCTGCAGAATTTTTACAATGATACATTATGTGCTATAATTTGCTAAGCCTAGAGTCTTAAGAATGAGATTATATAGGAGCACCTGGGTAGCTCAGTCTGTTCAGTGTTCAACTCTTGATTTAGGCTCAGGTCGTGATTTCAGTGTTGTGGGATGGAGCCCCGTGCTGGGCTCCCCACTCATCAGGGAGTCAGCTTGAGATTCTCTCTCTCCCTCTGCCCCATCCACCGTTCATACTCTCTCTCTCTCTCTCTCTCTCTCAAATAAATAAATAAATAAATCTTAAATGAAAAGAAATGTAATTCTATAAAAAATCATTTTCATATTATAATATATATTATCTGGAACTGACATTAATTATACTGTGATTTATTTTTTAGATTTAAAAAAAAAATTATTTATTTATTTGACAGACAGAGATCACAAGTAGGCAGAGAGGCAGGCAGAGAGAGAGAGGGGGAAGCAGGCTCTCCACCGAGCAGAGAGCCCGATGTGGGGCTCGATCCCAGGACCCTGGGATCATGACCCGAGCCGAAGGCAGAGGCTTTAACCCACTGAGCCACCCAGGTGCCCCAATTTTTTAGATATTTTTAAAAAGGTTTTATTTATTTAAGAGAGAGTAAGCTAGAGAGATAACACAAGCTGGGAGGGGAGAGGGGGAGGGAGAGGGGCAGACTCCCCACAAAGCAAGGAGCCTGTTGTGGGACTCGATTTCAGGACTCTGGGATCATGACCTGAGCTGAAGACAGATGCTTAAAAGACTGAGCCACCCAGGCGCCCCAGTGATCTATAAGTATTAAAAAGTATCTTAAAAGGAGCAATAAGCAATAACTGCCATTCATTTGTTACACAAAAATGAACCATAATAGACAACATATATTGAAAGATTGCTCTGTGCCAGAGCACCTAGGTGGCTCAGTGGTTAAGCATCTGTCTTTGTCATCTGTCTTCCTGCTCAGCAGGAAGCCTGCTTCTCCCTCTCCCACTCCCTCTGCTTGTGTTTCCTCTCTCTCGCTGTGTCTTTGTCAAATAAATAAATAAGATCTTTAAAAAATAAGAAAAAAATAAAATAAAACAACTTAAAAAGAAAAAAAGGTTGCTTTGTGCCAGGCAGAGAGTGCTTTATTTATAGTAATTTGCACAACCTCTTCGTGAGGTAAATACTGTTATTGTTCTTGTATTTTGGGTAGGGAAACTGCCGCTCAGGAGGGTGGATGACTTGCCCAAATTCAGACAGCTGGAAGAAGTGGATCCAGGATTTAAAGCCAGTCCGCGCAGGGCCAGCGGTTTGGCTCTAAATTACGTATGTGCTTCTTCACCATGGAGAAGGCTTTATTCCAGAGTCTCACCTGCAGGAGAGATCACTGCGAGGTGCGAAGAAATCATCATTCAAAACCAACAAGACGGCTAGCTCTAACACTGCGCACAGAATAGAATTGATTCAGGTCATGACTGTCCTGCTATGAATGATTTAAGGAATCAGAGCAACTAATGCATTATGCCCACGTGTGAGAAACAGAAAGGCATCTTGGGATGCAGGGCAAAGAGAGGCCATTCATAATACTGGTTAGGAATGAGTCCCGAGGGAATCTTCACTGCCCATAATCAAGAATGAAGTATGAACCCTCCCACTTATGACTCCAGAATCGAACTACAAATCAAACAGCAGGATCATTTGGTGAAGGTAATTGCCTGTGTTTTGCAAAAAACAAAAAACAAAAAACAAAAAAAAAAAAAACAAGCACACAGGTCCCTTGTCTGAGTCTGACGGAGAAATATGCATAAGGAAACTACCTTTCGATCTTCTGAGTGAGGCCTGATCCTTGGTGGGGGAGGGGAGGAAGAGGTTTGGGGGGAAACCTACAAAATTTGCTAACTGGGGAAGTAAGTCCTAAAAGATCCCTCACATAGTCTGGTGCAGCAGCTATACGAGATGGGCCTGATTCTAGGTTCTATTTTACAGGTGGGGAAAATGAGGCCCAGGAAGGTTAAATAGTTTAGCCCAGACCACAAAACCATTTCAGAGGCCGAGGCTGCCTATGGGTCAGTGTCACTCTCGCTCCAGAGCCTGTGCGCGTAACCACCACACTGTGCCATAGAACATAGAACATCACGTCAGGAATTCTAGACTTCCCGGCCCAATGAGACCCCCGGGGATCACCGGGCAACCCAAGCGAGATCAGTCATCTATTTTTTTTCTATTCAACAACACTGCCTTCCTCTGACATTCTTATGTTTTCTGCTCTTGACTACTGAAAGCAAGGACTCTAATACCTTTTATTTTTTTTCTCCTTAAGCTCTTCAATCACATTTATTTTTACATTCTCTTACAACCCTCCTCGTTTCCACTTTCTAAACTTAGATATAATAAAGCCTTTTGCAAAGACACCGGCTCTTTGCCTGTAACAGTCTCTCTGCTTGCCTTGACTCTGGTCTAGTCTTTCAGACTAAAACTCTCTGGGGGAAGGATTTCGTGGCTGAAGAGGTGCAAGGTCCAGAGCAGTGATTTCACGTTCATCTCCCTCCTGCTTTCTTGTGATTTGATTCTCCAGGACCCCTACTGGGAGTCATGGGCCTGGTGCCTTCTGTCTTCACTGAAGATGGTTGTAATACTGGATTCAGTTCAGTTTGTCTCCCCAGGCTCTCTAGATTGGGGCCAAACATCACATAATCTGTCATTTCTGTAATATTATGATCGTAGTGCCTTGTGTATTAATTGGGATGAACTAGGTTGTGCTAGAGCAAAAAGTCAGTCACAAGTCTCAGTGATTTAATGCCTTAGTCCATCAGGTTTGTGTAACAGAAACACAATAGACTTATAAACAATAAACATTTATTTCTCTCAGTCCTGGAGCCGGGGGATATCCAAGATCATGATACCGACAGATTCCGCATCAGCAGATCTCATGTAAGTTTGGTTTTGTTCAGTGCAATGAACTGAATGCTTACACTGAATCTGATGAGACGCTCCTTCTTAATGGATAGCAATCTTCTCACTGGAACCTCATGTGGTAGAAGGAGGTTTTTCAGAAGCACAGTGTTGGGGAGCAAGAATTTCCTGTCCCCGTCCAAAGTCCTTTGAAGGCTGGACGAAGAATGAAACTGACATGTGACAGACGAATAGGAGAAAAGCAAATTTAATTTCGTTCCTACGGGGAATCCACCCAGACACGGAAATTCCAAAGAGTTTAATACAGATCAAGCAAAATGAGGTCTATATGTCAGCCTGAACTAAGGAGAAGGGGGAAGGGGTATGTAACTTCTAAGGGAAGGAATGCAATTCATAGGGCAGTAAGAAAAAGAGCAGATGTTTGGAAATTAGATGTTTGCCCTACAGATGAGTCACTCAGATAAAATTTATCCCAACTAATAATCATTGTTCTGGGAAACACCCCCAATTTTAGAAACTTTTTCTTTTCTCTCTCTCTCTTTTTAAGATTCTTCTAGGTAGTTAAAGGAAGAGCAAAAAGTTTCTCGTGAGCACACAGGCGCTTAATTGCCTTCAGCTCTGAAAAAGTTATGCTAAAATGGTCCCCTTGGGGTGGCTGGCCCTTGACCCCTATAGCACTAATCCTATTCCTAAGGGCTCCATCTCCTAATACCATAGCCTGGGGGGTTAGGATATGAATTTTGCTTTTTTAATGTTTTCTTTTTCTTAAAGATTTCATTTTAAGATTTGATTTATTTTTTATTTATTTGTCAGAGAGAGAACTTGCACACAAGCAGGGGGAGCAGCAGGTAGAGGGTGAAGCAGGCTCCTCACTGAGCATGGACCCTGATGCTGGGCTCGATTCCAAGCCCCCGGGATCATGACCTGAGCCAAAGGCAGATGCTTTAAGGACTGAGCCACCCAGGCACCCCTTAAAGATTTTAAGTAATGTCTGCACCCCCGGTGGGGCTCACACTCACAACCCAGAGATCAAGAGTCACAAGCTCTTCTGACTGGGGCAACCAGGCGCCCCTCCCTATATGAATTTTGGAAGAAACACGAACTCCGAGTCCTTTGCACTGCACAAAACCAAATCTGCTGTAGGGCCAGCACCTCTCCAGTTCAATCCCCGCCTTCCAGTGATTCCGGGAGGCTGTTACCTCTCCCCGCCCATCTCAATACAAGGCCTCTATGATGCAGAACCACAGGACAGACAAAGCTGGGGGAGAGGGAGGGTCCCACGGTAGCTCTTAAATGGTTGGTTTGGCCTGGATGCCACTGCTCCTTTGAACCCATGGACCAGCACTAGTGGAATGGCCCTGCGTAACGTGAAGGGAGATGGGAAATAGGGAGGACCACACGGCATTCTGTGAGCAGGAAAGTTCTTTGCTTTCTTCTCATCCCCGCATCGTATGCTGCAATCTTGTCTTTTCCTTTCCCAGTCCCGGTCCCAGCTGTTAGCCTATACCTTGGACTTTAACCTTCTACCTCCAAACCCACAAATTATAGTTTAATCCAGTGCTTGTTCTTTGGAGTATTTTATCTCCTGCCTGATGACCCTGTCCTTTCACTGGCATGCCTTATGGCTGGAATGTTGTCTCCCTTATCCTTGTGTCTTGTTTTGTTTTGTTTTGCATCTAGTCATTTTCCAGGAGCTACCCGGCAGAGAGTGGTCTGGAAAGACCTCCTAAACTTCCTGAACTTGAAATTGAAGTTGACACAGAGGGATCACAAGTAGGCAGAGAGGCAGGCAGAGAGAGAGGGGGAAGCAGGCTCACCGCTGAACAGAGAACACAATGTGGGGCTCAATCTCTGGACCCTGGGATCATGACCTGAGCCTAAGGCAGAGGCTTAACCCACTGAGCCACCCAGGTACCCCCAAAATTAAAAAACCTTAAAAAAAAAAAAGGAAGAGCATGGAGCACTTGATATTGGTATATTGAATTCAAGTCCCATATTGGGGATAGATGTTACTTGAGCAAATAAATAAACTTAAAAAAAAAAGAATGAGCATTAGTATCTTGCTTATGCTTTTATATATATTTTTTAAAGATTTTATTTATTTATTTGACAGACAGAGATCACAAGTAGGCAGAGAGGCAGGCAGAGAGAGAGGGAAGCAGGCTCACCAATGAGCAGAGATCCTGATGCGGGGCTCAATCCCAGGACCCTGAGATCATGACATGAGCTGAAGGCAGAGGCTTTAACCCATTAAGCCACCCAGGCACCCCTTGCTTTTGCTTTTAATTAAATATACTAGAAAGGCAATACTTAAAGAAATTTAAAAGAAATAATTTATCCTACGAATCTAATAACCTAATAGTTATTCTTGTTTGCATGCTTCTTTCCAATTGTAACAGAGGGAAAAAATATATTTTCCTCTGCCCCTTCTGTGTTCTCCAGCCAAGAACATATAAATCCGCCTGTCCAAAGGCAGACTAAACAGGGCCGCCTGGCTAGCTCAGTAGGTGGAGTGGACCCCTCTTGCTCTCTCGATATAAGTTCGAGGCCCACGTTCGGTGTAGTGATTACTGGAAAATAAAATCTTAGAAAAAAGAAAAGGCAGATTAATGAAAGAAAAACAAACAATTTTATTACCATGTGCATGGCACATGTATATATGGAAACCCCCAGGGATGAACAGCCCCAAGAGTGGTTAATCTTTGGGCTCATAGCCCATCTAAGGCTAAACAAACAAAGAGGGGTCTGGGGCTTCTGGGTAGGGGAGGCAAGCTATGGGAAGTAATCAGGAAGAGTTTGGTAAATATTTGTTGTTTAGGAAGGCTCATTATGCAGATTTAAGTGGGAACTTTCTCCAGTAATAGGAGCTGTCAAAAGTCCTCCTCTTTCCTGTAAGAAGGAGAGATACACTTTTTACAAATGGCAATTTCTTTTATAAATGGAAGTTTCCTTTACAAAAGGAAATCTTGTACCTTGTATTTGAGCTATTTCTGTGTCTACCAGTTCTTTTTAAAGATTTTATTTATTGGGGTGCCTGGGTGGCTCAGTGGGTTAAAGCCTCTGCCTTCAGCTCAGATCATGACCCCCAGGGTCTTGGGATCAGCCCCGCATTGGGCTCTCTGTACGGCGGGGAGCCTGCTTCCTCCTCTCTCTCTGCCTGCCTCTCTGCCTACTTGTGATCTCTGTCTGTCAAATAATTAAATAAAATCTTTTTTTTTTTTTTTTAAAGATTTTATTTATTAATTTGACAGAGAGAAATCACAAGTAGACAGAGAGGCAGCCAGAGAGAGAGAGAGGGAAGCAGGCTCTCTGCCGAGCAGAGAGCCCGATGCGGGACTCGATCCCAGGACTCTGAGATCATGACCTGAGCCGAAGGCAGCGGCTTAACCCACTGAGCCACCCAGGCGCCCCATCTTTTTTTTTTTTTTAAGATTTTATTTATTTATTTGACAGAGAGAAATCACAAGTAGTTGGAGAGGCAGGCAGAGAGAGAGAGAGGAGGAAGCAGGCTCCCTGCTGAGCAGAGAGCCCCATGTGGGGCTGGATCACAGGACCCTGAGATCATGACCTGAGCCGAAGGCAGCGGCTTAACCCACTGAGCCACTCAGGCGCCCCTAATTAAATAAAATCTTACAAAAAAAAAAGATTTTATTTATTTATTTGACAGAGAGAGAGAGATCGCAAGTAGGTAGAGAGGCAGGCAGAGAGAGAGGGGGAAGCAGGTTCTCTGCTGAGGAGAGAGCCGGATGTGGGGCTGGATCCTAGGACCCTGAGCAGAAGACAGAGGCTTAACCCACTGAGCCACCCAGGCACCCCAATGTCTACCAGTTCTTAATAGCCTTTAGCTCAAAATAATCCATATGCCCAAGAGGCATTCTTTGGGGGGGTGGCACATTCTGTTATCCTTCAAAGCCTTTATGTTTGTGATTTTTTTTTTAAGATTTATTTAGGGCACGTGGGTGGCTCAGTTGTTAAGCATCTGCCTTCGGTTCGGATCATGATCCTGGGGTCCTGGGATCAAGACCTGCATTGGGCCCCTTGCTCCACAGGAAGCCTGCTTCTCCTACTCCCCCTGCTTGTGTTCCCTCTCTCGATGTAACTCTCTCTGTCAGATAAATAAATAAATAAAATCTTGGGGCGCCTGGGTGGTTCAGTGGGTTAAAGCCTCTGCCTTCGACTCAGGTCGTGATCCCAGGGTGCTGGGATCGAGCCCCGAATCGGGCTCTCTGCTCAGCGGGGAACCTGCTTCCCTTTCTCTCTCTCTGCCTGCCTCTCTGCTTACTTGTGATCTGTCAAATAAATAAATAAATCTTTAAAAAATAAAAATAAAAAAGAAATAAAATCTTAAAAAAAAAAAAAAGATTTATTTATTTATTTGAGAGGTTCCTGGGTGACTCAGTTGGTTAAGTGTCTGCCTTCAACTCAGGTCCTGATACCTCATGAGTCCTGCATTGTTTCTGCCTCTCCCTCCGCTGCTTGTGCTCTTTCACTATCTCATTCTCTTTGAATCTTTCAAACAAACAAATAAATCTTTTTTTTAAAAGATTTATTTATTTAATCCCCCAAAGTGGGGGGCTCCAACTCAACCTGAGATCAAGAGTCACTTGCTTTACTGATGGAGCTGGCCAGGGGGCCCCCACTATCTCCCCTCACCCCCTGCCTGCTGCCCACTCCCAACCATTTTTGGACAACTCCCACTGATTTAAAAAAAGAAAAAGGGGGAGCCTGGGTGGCTCAGTCTGCTGGGCCTGACTCAGTCTGACTTTTGGTTTTGGCTCAGGTCATGATCCCAGGGTCCTGGGATCTGGCCCCTCATCCGGCTCATTGCTCAGCAGGAAGTCTGCTTCTCCCTCTGCCTGCTGCTCCCCCTGCTTGTGCTCTCTCTCTGTCAAATAAATAAAAATGAAATCTAAAAAAAAAAAAAAAAGATTTAAGTTCCTGGGTCAGTTTTCTATAAAAGACCAGCCATAAAGCCCCCAGTGGTAACCCATACAGAACGACTCTCACTCTAGAGAGCTTTCTATCTTTTCTCACCTTCACTTAACAAACTATCACTCTATCCTGTTGTGTCCCCGAGATTCATTCTTCAACTCCCCGGACGAGAACCCTGCAACCCTCATCCCTTCGGTTATAATTCTGTCTCTAGTCCTCCCATAGGCTATGAGCTGTAGGAAGGCAGCTCTGTAATCTCAGAGGCTGTCTTCAGTAAGGTCATCAGGTTCAATTACTTCAAACATTCTTGTGTCAAGACTTTAAGTCCCATCTCCAGCTGGGCCACTTGCCCCCTGAATATATCTGGTGTCTGTAGTTTTCAAGGCGTGATATCATCCTGCAGAAATCCTTCCAGGAGAAAGGAGACACTGCTACAGACACACAGGCTGTGACTTTTGAAACAGTGACTCCTAGAGGACTCCTGGGTGGCTCAGTCAGTTAAGCATCTGCCTTAGGCTCAGGTCAAGGTCCCAGGATCCTGGGATTAAGCCAGCATCTGGCTTCCTGTTCAGCAGAGAGTCTGCTTCTCCCTCTCCCTCTGCCTGCTTCTCTCTCTGCTTGTGCTCTCTCGCATGCTCTCTTTGTCAAATAAAGTCTTAAATAAAGAGAGAGAGACAGAAAGAGTGATTCCTAGTAAGAGGAGATACCCATAGGAGATGGAGCTGGGCTTGGCACCTTGCTAATAATTTGACAGGAATTAATGATGTAGCTTACATTTACTGAATACATATGTGCCAGCCACTATTCAAAGTACTTTATGTGTACTGTCCCATTGAACCTTCAAAACAACCCCAGGAGATGGGTACTCTTATGCTCAACCTTCTTTTTACAGAAGAGGAAACTGGTACAAGAGAATAACTTGTCTAAGGCAGTGCTGCCAGTAAGTGGCAGAAGCATAATTCAGACCCCGGGGGTTAATTTCAAACCCCTTGTATACTTGCAGTCACTGGTGTTTATTGCCTTGTGCTTGGCCAAGATTTTGACTTTTAACATTTTTACAAAGCAGTAAAGAATATATTTCCCTGAGTCTTGGTTTCTGCTAATTTGATAGTAAACAAAATGTTAACTCCATTATATGCAACATTTTTTTTACAAGATTTTATTTATTTATTTGATGGACAGAGCTCACAAATAGGCAGAGAGGCAGGCAGAGAGAGAGGAGGAAGCAGGCTCCCGATGCAGAGAAGCAGAGAGCCCGATGCAGGGCTTGATCCCAGGACCATGGGACCATGACCTGAGCTGAAGGCAGAGGCTTTAACCCATTGAGCCACCCAGGCACCCCTGTATGCAACATCTATATAATAGTAGAATGAGACACAGGCCAGAATATGTCCTCTTCTACCAGATTTATGATCTCATAGCAAATATATATTATTTGGCTTCTGACTTCAGTATTTGAAAAAAAAAAAAAAACCAGAGGGGGAAAAAGGGCACTGAGCGGAGTCCAGTGTTCTAGATAGGAGCTTCGTTGCAGCCAGAGGTGACTGTGGGTGATTCCTCAGTTGTAAGAGGAAGGAACTGGATTCCACTGCTAGCGAAGGGACCTCCTCATGCTCAGATCTCACGTCCAGAGGAGTAAATCTCTGCGGGGAGTTCCCAGCGCCGAGGGAGAAGGCAAGAGCAAATATCTGCCTTGAAAGAGGCGGACTCTCTGGTGCCCCTTGAGTTACGCAGATCAAACTGAAATGAACAAGTGGGTATCTGTTCCCTGCTTCTCGTGTGTGAGGCTGATTGGCAGCGGTGCTATGCTTAGGTGTTTGACGGGCTCTGCTGCTCCTACTAAAAATAAGCAGCCGGTGTGAGGAGTGAGTCATTTTCATACAGGACTATGTGGAGGAACAAAGTGACAAAGGTCACAGCGGTCCCGCGTGAGATGATTTCCCTTCTGAGCAGATACTGCACCCTGTTTCCAACCAGCCCCTCTTTTTCTGTTTTATTTTAGATAAGCCGTAGACCTTAAATAGAAAACCAACTCAACAGCCTTTGATTGTGTTTCAGTTTGTTCATATCCTGTTCCCTGTTTGTGGACTGGCCTCATCCTTAGGGCTGGATTTGTTACTTTTCTGGGCGAATAGACATTGATGTTAACATTGGGGTTAACGACCACAGTTTGCACAGTGATTACATATGCATATAAGCATAGTTGCTTTGGAATAGTCAGCCACGGCCCTGGCGACGTGGCAACACGTGGACAAGTTCCCAGCTTTCTCTAGAGGGAGTAAAGTCTTATCAGGACAGGATCCATCCTGGGCGAGATTGTAAAGTAATGTTGTCCTGTTTTTTTGTTTGTTTGTTTTGTTTTTTAAAAGATCTTATTTATTTACTTGACAGAGATCACAAGTAGGCAGAGAGGCAGGCAGAGGGAGAGGGAGAAGCAAGCTCCCTGCTGAGCAGAGAGCCC
Organism: Mustela lutreola; assembly: GCF_030435805.1. Classification (NCBI taxonomy): domain Eukaryota; kingdom Metazoa; phylum Chordata; class Mammalia; order Carnivora; family Mustelidae; genus Mustela; species Mustela lutreola. Next base: position 26,218,972 of record NC_081304.1, on the reverse strand, counting down.
AATGTGGGGCTGATTTCAGGACTCTGGGATTATGACCTGAGCGGAAGGCAGAGGCTTTAACCCACTGAGCCACCCAGGTGCCTCTAAAGTAATGTTGTTTTGTTTTCAGGTGATCTTTCTATTTCATTTCTGAGGATTTTTCTGTTTCATTTCTGGGATCTCCGTTCTCACCCCCTATCCCTGTGGCCAGTGCCCTCATTCAGCTTTCTTATCAAAGCTTCTCTCTTCTTTTTTAAAGTAGGCTCCACACTCAATGTGGGGCTTGAACTCGCGACCCAAGATTAAGAGCTGGTGCCAGCCAGGTGTCCTGAAGCTTCTCACTTGTTAGGCCTTAGTTTCATTGGCTATAAAAAAATGGGAGGAGAAGGACACTAAACATCATTTCTTTCCTTTTTTTTTTTTTTTTTTTTAAAGAGAGAGGAGTCAGGGGAGAAAATCCTGAAGCAGACTCCCTGCTGGGTGAAGGGCTTGATTTAGGACCCCAAGATCATGACCTGAACAGACACCAAAAGTTGGACTCTCAAGCGACTGAGCCATCCAAGGTGCCGCACTAACATTCTTTCTTTCATTTTTTAAAAAATTTTATTTATTTATTTGACAAAGAGAGATCACAAGTAGGCAGAGAGGCAGGCAGAGAGAGGAGGAAGCAGGCTCCCTGCTGAGCAGAGAGCCCGATGCGGGACTCGATCCCAGGACCCTGAGATCATGACCTGAGCCGAAGGCAGCAGCTTAACCCACTGAGCCACCCAGGCACCCTCTTTTTTTTTTTTTTTTTTTTAAATAAAGATTTTATTTATTTATTTGGCAGAGAGAGATCACAAGTAGGCAGAGAGGCAGGCAGAGAGAGAGAGAGGAGGAAGCAGGCTCCCTGCTACGCAGAGAGCCTGATGTGGGGCTCGATCCCAGGACCCTGGGATCATGACCGGAGCTGAAGGCAGAGGCTTTAACCCACTGAGCCACCCAGGCGCCCCACTAACATTCTTTCTTAACCTAACCTTTTTTCCCTAGATTTTCCTTCCTAAGAAGCGATGACATAAACTCCAAAATTAGTTCAGGCTTCTTTCCCTTCCCCAATAAAATACCCATTCCCTTGCGGTTGCTGATTTCATCTAGCTATTTGTTAGAAATTAGTTGATTAAACAAAATATAAAGGCTAAAAAGGTGCCTGGCTGGCTCAGTCAGTAGAGCGTGGGACTCCGGATCTCAGGGTTATGAGTTCAAGCCCCATGTTGGGTGCAGAGACTACTTAAAAAAAAAAAAAAAAAAAAAGTCTTAAAAACTAAAAAATATAAGGGGTGAAATTGGACCATGTGCTTCATAAAATGATTCACCCTAGCAGTATCATCCACAGATAAGCCTTACCTACATTCATAAATGAATGACTTCGAATGGTTTATCCACCTGTTATCTTTCTTTGTGATCCAGCCCAGTAGCTCCTCAAACCATAGTGTTCAAAGTGAACTTATTTTATTTTAAAGATTTATTTACTTATTTTAGAGAGAGACTCAGCGAGCACAAGCAGGTGGGGGCAGAGGGAGAGAGAGTCTTAAGCAGACCCTGCCCTGAATGCAGAGCCTCATCTCACCACAGGGACCCAAGCTGAAACCAAGAGTTGGGCACTTAACGCACTGCACCACCCGGGAGCCCCCAAACTTATTTTATTTTTAAAAAGTAACCTTCTGGAGACCTGAGCAGTGGGTTAAGCCTCTGCCTTCAGCTCGGGTCATGATCTCAGCGTCCTGGGCTGTCTGCCTAAGGCTGCTGTCAGCAGGGAGCCTGTTTCCCCCTCTCCCTCTGCCTGCCTCTGCCTACTTGTGATCTCTCTCTCTGTCAAATAAATAAATAAAGTCTTTAAAAGAAAAAAAAAAAGCAACCTTTCTTCCTGGATTAGTTCTCTTGATTGGTGGTACCACCATTTACTCATTTGCCAAGCCAGAAGCCTGTGAGTCCCTTTCTATCACCCTCTCCATCTAGCAAGTTCTGTCCATTGACTCTTTTAAGTATTTCTCACACCTATAACCATGGCCATTACCTTAAGTAACATGGGGATGGAGAGGCTGGGAGGGAGATTGACAGATGCCAATGGAATGCTAAGGGAAAGATCTGAAATCAGTTGACATTAACCTGGCAAGACATTAACCTGGCAAACCAGACAAAATTTTTGTCCCTTACCCACAGTATTCTGGCCTTCTCTCTACCCACCTCCCATTCCAGCATATTAGTGGCCTTGCCAGCAGGTCACCCAAAGTGTAGAGAAAATCCCTGATCACTGATAAGATTTAACCAGGATTCTGAAGTTGAGATGGAGAAACAACAATGGGAAAAGGCCTCACTTATTCAGACTGGAACATCAGTAGGATAGGGGAAAGGAGAACAGGTATGAAGACCATAAAACTATCAGATGATCATCCTTATTTTTGGAAGTCCACGCTTTGTTTTAGAGAGTAAGAGGGGTGTTGAATAAGTGGAAAGTACCACTAAGGACTCTACCCTCACTGCATCTCTACCCTTACCAACATCAAGTTGTCTGTGCTGGGGGGCTTGGCGGTTAGGCCCTGGGAGGCCTGGAGGCTTAGCTTTGCAAGCCGAGCCTGGGGACTTGGTGGCAGAAGTGGATGGTAGACAGCAGCTGGCTCTGAGGTGAGGGCTGCAGGGAAGGCTGCCACCCCAGCCAGACTTCAGAGACATCTCACATAACATCAGAGTCAAAGGAGGCCAAATGAAACAGGGAGCGATACATGGGGGTTGGGGAGCAGGGCATGAGCTGCAGTAGCTCAAAACTTTAACTCTGAAGGCCCAGGCACACAAGAATATGACTTGCTTGAGACCAGCCAAAGACCATTCACCTTTACCCAGCTCCAACAAGTGCCTAAAGACATACTTAGCCCTTTTACTGTCAGTGCTCTTACGGGGAGTTTCAGGAGGGGTAGGGGTTAGCCAAAAGATGGTGTTCTTCTTCTTCTTTTAAAGATGTTTTGTTTATTTAAGAAAGAGAACACAAAGGGAGAGGAAGAAGCGGACTCTGTGCTGAGCAGAGATCATGACCTGAGCCCAAGGCAGATGCTTAACTGACTGAGCCAACCAGGTACCCTAGGACTCATTATTTTTATTTAAAAGAGACCACACACGCATGTGACCTAAAGGAACTGTTTCAATAATCCTTTTTAAAAAAATTTTTTTTAAAGATTTTATTTATTTATTTGACAGAGAGAAATTACAAGTACACTGAGAGGCAGGCAGAGAGGGAGAGAAGGAAGCAGGCTCCCTGCTGAGCAGAGAGCCCGATGCGGGACTCGATCCCAGGACCCTGAGATCATGACCTGAGCCGAAGGCAGCGGCTTAACCCACTGAGCCACCCAGGCGCCCTTTTTTTAAATTTTTTAAAGATTTTATTTATTTATTTGATAGAGAGATCACAAGTAGGCAGAGAGGCAGGCAGAGAAAGTGAAGGAAGCAGGTTCCTTGCTGAGCAGACAGCCTGATGCGGGGCTCGATCCCAGAACCCTGAGATCATGACCTGAGCTGAAGGTGGAGGCTTAACCCACTTAGCCACCCAAGCTCCCCTCAATAATCCTTTTAGACCAAGCTTTCCTTTGAACTAGGTCTGTTCTGTGATTGTGGTCTCAGGAGTAGGCCAGATTTGGTTGAGACAAAACAAATAAATTTTTCTCTGTTTATCTGAATCAGAGAGTTAACCTTCAAGCCAAGCATTTGCCAAGATTACTTTCCCCTTGGCAGAATCCTTCAGGACGCCTTTGCCTAAATAACCTCCAGACCTGTTTTTTTCTCTTTGCCATCACTGTACTTTGTATGTATGTAGATTTCACTAGCACATGGTTTATGCCTCCCAGGCCTGCCTTCCTTACTAGACTGCTCATCTTGAGGGCAAGTACTATGCCCGATCTATGTTAATCTTAGTTTAGAACCTTCACCCTGGGCCTAGCACAGGACCCATCACTTCCTAGGCAGTAAGTGTTGGCTGAATTGCACTGAGTTCTTGAAGATGGTGGATTTCAGGAGTGATGTTTTAGATCATTGGGATCTTCCCCCCAAATCATATACACAAATGAACTGGCACTTAGAAGAAATAACTTCTTCTCACCTCCATTCCTTTCCCAGCATGACTGTTAGTGTGTCGAAATTAATTCCTAAACTAGAATGAATTTGTGATGTTATCCCCAATGAAATCTATTTAAAGATTTTTGGAAATGGGCTTTGGGTTTGTCTGATATTTCCTAAAATTTTAATCTATGTCTTTCTCATCTAGTTATTTAAGAGACTCAAGTGAGGGAGTGGGGGTGGAGTTGGGGACCAAAATTCAGGTTTCCTGCTGGCAAGTCTCACTGGGTGCTTACTTACTCTAGAGAAAAGAAGTCCCCTTGTACGAACTTGACTCTTCTCCCCAAGGACAATGAAGACTTCCCGGATCGCTCTACAGATTGTCAAATGTTAACTATGTGACATCTGGAAGATGGGACTCTATGGGTGATTTTAATTTTCTTCTCTGTATTTAGCAAATACTCTATAGTGAGTCTGCATGTGTCTGTAATCGGAGGGAAAATCCAACTTGCTATTTTTTTTTGAAGATTTTATTTATTTGACAGACAGAGATCACAAGTAGGCAGAGAGGCAGGCAGAGAGAGAGGAGGAAGCAGGGCCCCTGCTGAGCAGACAGTCTGATGTGGGGCTCGATCCCAGGACCCTGGATCATGACCGGAGCTGAAGGCAGAGGCTTTAACCCACTGAGTCACCCAGGTGCCCCCAACTTGCTATTTTAAAAATATATCTTTTGGGATGCCTGGGTGGCTCAGTTGGTTAAGCATCTGCCTTTGACTCAGGTCATAATCCCAGGGTCCTGGGATCACGTCTGGATTCAGGCTTCCTGTTCAGCCGGGCTCTGCTTCTCCCTCTGTCCCTCTTCCCTGCTCCTGCTCTCTCTGAGACAAATAAATAAATCAAGTCTAAAAAAAAAAATATCTTTGGGGCGCCTGGGTGGCTCAGTGGGCTAAAGCCTCTGCCTTCAGCTCAGGTCATGATCCCAGGGTCCTGGGATCGAGCCCTGCATCCAGCTCTCTGCCTAGCAGGGAGCCTGCTTCCCTCTCTCTCTGCCTGCCTCTGCCTACCTGTGATCTCTGTCTGTCAAATAAATAAGTAAAATCTAAAAAAAAAAAAAAAAAATCTTTTACTCCCAGAGTGAACTTCAGCTCTATGTGTAAAAAATATACTGAGGTGGGCGGTGAGCCTCTTCTTTCCCTTAACCCAAGTCAGAAGGAAGTGGAGAAAAAAATAGCCCTTAATACAAATATGACCGATATTCCTTGGACCCATTAAAAACAGCCTTAGGTACTGGGATTCTTGCTTCAGCCATATATTCTGCCTCCTCATTTTATTTTAATTTATTTAAAGATTTCATTTATTCATAATAGAGAGGGAGACAGTAAGAGAGAGAGAGAGAGAACACAAGCGGGGAGGGGGAGGGGCAGAGGAAGAGAGAGAAGCAGGCTTCTCAGTGAGCAGGGAGCCCCAAGGCAGGGCTCTACCCCAGGATCCTGGGATCAGGACCTGAGCCGAAGGCAGATGCTTAACCAACTGAGCTACCTGGGTGCCCCTGTTTTTTATTTTTTAATTTTTTAAAATTTTTATTTATTTTTAAAAATTTTTATTATTTATATCAGTTACCATAAAATATACCATTAGTTTTTTTTTTTTTTTTTTTTTTTTTTTTTGATAGAGATCACAAGTAGGCAGAGAGGCAAGCAGAGAGAGAGGGAGAGAGAGGGAGGAAGCAGGCTCCGATGTGGAACTCGATCCCAGGACCCTGAGATCATGACCCGAGCCAAAGGCAGAGGCTTAACTCACTGAGCCACCCAGGCGTCCCCACCATTAGTTTTTGATGCAGTGTTCCAAGATTCATTGTTTATGTACAACACCCACTGCTCCACCCACTACCAGGTTCACCCATCCCCCAACCCTCCCCCAACCCCCTCTTTTTTATTTTTTTAAAGTAAGCTCTAGGCCTAAAGTGGGGCTCAAATCCAGGACCCTGAAGATTAAGAGTTGAATGCTCCACTAACTGAGCCAGCCAGGTACCCAAGCTTCCTCATTTTAGAGGTAATTTCTGCTAGTCCAGAGTTCCAAGTCGGGGGTGTTGAATGGAATAGCACTCACCTGGAGGCCTTTTTGCAACTACAACCCGGACAGATTTATCTATCTTAGGCTGACACCTTAGAAAGAATTTTGAAGGAAAAACTGAGGGCTGAGAAAAGTCCTCTGGAACTTTTTAAAAACTCTGAATTCCACAGCAAGACTGTCTCCTCAAGGACTTTCTGGTTTGCGATCTAGTTTGTGATTATTTGTCATTTCACACTGCCCTAGGTGGAAAGCCTTGGGAACGAGGAGCCTTCTTTTCTTTTCCTCTTTCAGAGACCCTCTCTCCACCTATGGGAAAATATAATCTGTGAAAGCAGAGAAATTGACTCACTTAGAAATAACCATAAAAGTTCGAGAAGGCTAGACAAACAACAGGACTAGTAATTTCAGTCTTCCCGTGATTATAGTTATTGTGCTTAGGAAGAAACACCTCCCTTCCTGCCTCCATCAGCTCCTCCCTTCTGCTGCCCCCATTAGTGTCCTCACTATTTTTGTAAGGCCGAATAATCTCTTAAAATGGAATTTCCTTCCTTTTAGGAATCAAGAATAAACATTTACTCTAAAGTCCATAACATGACCTGTTTTCCTGAATGACTCTTAGTCTTTAACAATAATCGCAGCCCTGGTGGGTGCTGGAAATTTATCCAGGTGGTCAAGTATAGGAGGTAGGATTACTGTCTATGCAATTAAGAGTTGACTGATGGGACTACATTTTTTTTTTTTTTTTAGATTTTATTTATTTATTTGACGGGCAATGATCACAAATAGGCAGAGAGGCAGGCAGTGAGGGGGGAAGCAGGCTCCCTGCTGAGCATTGAGCCCAATGCAGGGCTTGATCCCAGGACCCTGATGATCATGACCCCAGCCAAAGGCAGAGGTTTAACCCACTGAGCCACCCAGGTGCCCCTAACGGGACTAAATCTTAAGGCCTTCTCTCCTGTCTTTCACTCCCACCTAAAACAATAATCATAGGGTTTTATTTTATGTTACTTTATTTTATTATTATTTTTTCCCCTCCCTGAGAATCATAGGATTTTACAATTGCAAGAGGGGTGCCTGGGTGGCTCAGTCAGTTGAGCATCCAACTCTTGATTTCAGCTCAGGTCTTGATCTCAGGGTTGTGAGTTCAAGCCCTATGTTGGGTTCCATATAGGCTGTGAAGCCTGCTTAAATTAAAAAAAAAAAAAAATAGGTGTTTGGGTGGCTGAGTTGGTTAAGCATCTGCCTTCAGCTTAGGTCATGATCCCAGAGTCCTGGGATCCAGCCCTGCTTTGGGCACCTTGCTCAGTGGAGGGCCTACTTCTCCCTCTCCTGGCCACACCCCCCTCACCCCCTGCCCATGTGTGCGTGCTCTCTCTCTCTCTCAAATAAATAAATAAAATCTTACTCTTTCCACTTTATCACATGGTTGTATGCTTCTATTGAGTTTACTATAAAGTTATTGTAACCATAAATTTTTATTTAACAGCTTTACTGAAATATAATTCACATACAACACAATTCAATTTTTTATACTATACAATTCAATGGCTTTTGAAGATTAAAAAAAATTTTTATTTGAGAAAGAGAGAGCAAGTGAGCGAGCAGGAGCGAGGGGAGGGGCAGAGGGAGAGGGAGAAGCTGACTCCTGTTGAGTGGGGAGCCCCACACCAGCCTTGATTCGAGGACCCCAGGATCGTGACCTGAGCCACTCAGGGATCCCCCTCAATGAATTTTAGTATATTCAGAGTCATGTAACTATCAACAAATAAATTTTAGAACATTTTCATTACCCCCAAAAGAAACCTCATACATCATTCATTTTCCCTCATTACCCCAGCCAGCTCAAGGCAACCACTAATCTTTCTTTTTTAAAAAAATTTATTTGAGGGGGAGAAGGGCAGAGGAAGAGGGAGAAAACCTCCCGCACACTTCCCACTGCACACAGATCTGGACCAAGGGACTGATCCCACAGCTAGGAGATAATTACTTGAGACAAAATCAAGAGTCAGGTGCTTAACCAACTGAGCCACCCAGGTGCCCCAGCCACTGTTCTTTCATATGTGGTCCTTCGTGACCGGTTTCTTTTACTTAGCATAGTATTTTCAAGGTCTATCTATATTGTAAAATGCACTTCATTTCTGCTTCTCGATGAATGCTAAATATTCCAAGATATGCATATACCATATTTTATTCATCTATTCAACATCTGATGAATATTTGGCTGGATTTTATTTTAAACAAATATGACCTCTGAGAGCTAGCAGAAGCTTAAAATCAAGACATATATATTTCATGTCTTTCTATATTGAATTTATACCTAAAGAAGCATACGTCTCCCTCTGCCTGCTGCTCCCCGTTTGTGCTCTCTTATACTCTCTCTCTCTTTTTTTAAAAAAGATTTTATTTATTTATTTGACAGACAGAGATCACAAGTAGGCAGGGAGGCAGGCAGTTAGAGAGGGGGAAGCAGGCTTCCTGCTGGGCAGAGAGCCCAATGTGGGGCTCAATCCCAGGACTCTGAGATCATGACCTGAGCAGAAAGCAGAGGCTTTAACCCACTGAGCCACCCAGGCGCCCCATCTCTCTCTCTTTTTGACAAATAAATAAAATCTTAAAGAAGAGGTCATCTGTGCCCAGTATGGGGCTGGAACTCAAGAACCAGAGATCAAGAGCCTCATGCTTTACTGACTGAACCAGCCAGGCACCCCTTAAATTTTTTGATGGGTATGATAATATTGTGCAAAGACAAAATGCAGGCTTACCCTAGGTTCTCCTACTCGTCTGACTTCCGGGGATGGGGTGCAGAGTCTATCTATATCTATATCTGTATCTATCTATATGTCTAAATGACAGCCCTCAGGAAGGGAAGAACGAAAAGTCTAGAGCAAGAGTCTTGACCCAGACATACACACAAACAATGTAAGGGTAGGTATGCAGTGAGGTGAGAAAGAGGGACAGTACAGACCGCTGTAAGTCTTAATATTTTCATTTTTGTCCTTCCTAGTTTATAGGTTGGCCTATGTCCAACGTCCATACTGTTTTTTGTGGGTCTCCAGGTGGGTCCAGATTGGAAGGCTGTGGGAGACTCATTCATACTCGGTAGAAAAAACTCGAACTTGTAAACAAGTCGAGGGTGTCTGATCCTGGGAGTGGCGTACTCCCTCACTAAACCTTCCTTTATCCGAGTCCTGCCTTCTCTTCCCTATTCTTTGAAGAGACCGGCCTCAATACGACTGAGTCACCTGCCTCCCGGAGAGGATCTTTGGGAGAGTCTCCCGTCCCGTCTACAGAGGTTAAAGAAGACGGGAAAGCGATCCTTGACTCAGTCTGCCGGAGGCTTGGGTGTTGTGTCATTCCCCACACGTGATACTCTCCCAGGCTGCGGAGACCTCACGTATCATGGGACTTACTCACCCCAGAGACTCCACCCCTTTCCTCCCGTACTCCCCAACCACTCACTTCCCCGCTCCGCCCCTCGAGACTAGAGGAAAGTAGGGTGGCTGGAGCCCGGAAATACCACCCAACCAATCTGCACGGCAGAAGCGCAGAAACTCAGTTTGGAAAAAGTGCAAGATGCGGCTTTAGTTTTATCCTTCTCCAGAATGCTCTGCACTTCCTGTTTTAGGCTGTCCTTACTGTCCTGATCCCCAAACAGTTCTGTCGAAACCACCTTCTCACTTCGGGAGACGTCTTAGTCGACGTGGCTTTCCCTCTCCCTCTGTTGCTCACTTTTCTCTGAGCCCGAGATTCTTTTTTTTTTTCTTTTTTTTTTTTTTTTTTTTTTTAAAGATTTTATTTATTTATCAGAGAGAAAGGGGGGCAGAGAGCAAGCACAGGCAGACAGAATGGCAGGCAGAGGCAGAGGGAGAAGCAGGCTCCCTGCCGAGCAAGAAGCCCGATGTGGGACTCGATCCCAGGACGCCGGGATCATGACCTGAGCCGAAGGCAGCTGCTTAACCAACTGAGCCACCCAGGCGTCCCTGAGCCCGAGATTCTTAATCTGAACTGGTCTGAGCCCCAGATCTGCCTCCTTCCCGTTCTAGCTGGGTGACCTTGAGTGAACTACAACTTTTCTGGGCCTACTTTCCCTGTTCGTGGAACGGAGGCCAAACGTCTACCACACCACGCCTGTCGGGAGGAACACATAAGACAGCCCTTTGTGAGCTGAAAAAGGAAACAGAAATGTTAGCTATGTTAATTCTGGACGGCTAGTCACTCTTCCAGAACCCCTCCCTTTCCTTTGGGACCCGCCCTGCGAACCCCGCTGGGGGCTGACCGTTCTCGCCACCCTCCTCCAGCCGTCTTTCCCATTGGCGAAGGGGTCGGCCGCGCGGCGCCGAGTGTTGACGCCACGGCGCCCGTTCCGCCGTCGCAGGATGACGCATGGCCCCGCCCCCGGCCGCGCCTGGCCTCCCGCGGGGCCCCGCCCATCGGGCCGACGCGGCGCGGGTCCCGCCCCGTGGGTGACGTGTGGTGCGCGCGGCCCGGCCGCCCCGGCAGTTGGTGCAGCGGCCGTTGGGCTGAGTGCGCTCACCCCACCCCTCCCCTCCGCGGGCCCGGACCCCCCACCCCGCCGGGCGCAGCCCCAACCCCACACTAAGCCCCAGCCGGGCCCGTCCCGTGCGGGCCCGTGACACCCCCTCAGCCGGCGACGCCCCGGGCCGCCCGCCCGCCCGCCACCATGGAGCTGGAGGACGGTGTGGTGTACCAGGAGGAGCCCGGCGGCTCCGGGGCCGTGATGTCGGAGCGGGTGTCCGGCCTGGCTGGTTCCATCTACCGCGAGTTCGAGCGGCTCATCGGGCGCTACGACGAGGAGGTGGTCAAGGAGCTGATGCCACTGGTGGTGGCCGTGCTGGAGAACCTGGACTCGGTGTTCGCGCAGGAACAGGAGCACCAGGTGGAGCTGGAGCTGCTGCGGGACGACAACGAGCAGCTCATCACCCAGTACCAGCGGGAGAAGGCGCTGCGCAAGCACGCCGAGGAGGTGAGGGCCGGCGGGCGGAGAGGGCGGGGGCTGGGCCTGAGGGCGGGCGGGGGGCCGGGGATTGCGGCCCGGCCCGGGAGGGGGCGCGCCTGAGGCCGAAGCCCCCCGGTCCGAACCGGGCGGCCGTGAGGTCCCCCGGGACCCCCGACCGGCGTCGGAAGCCGAGGCAGGCGGGTGAGTGTCCAGGAGAAGGGAGGGAGATGAGGAGGCAAGGCCCCGGGAGGAAGCCGCAGCTTGGCCTGAGGGAACCTGAGGTTGGCTGAGGGCGGAGATTATAAGGGTGGCCGGTGGCCGGTGGTAGTTTAGGGAAGTTTCCGACCACCGTAGGATAGTCGGACGGCGGTTCAAACTTTTACCATGGTGTGTGTGTGTGCTGGGGCATTTACACACTTCGGTCCTGGATATGTAACTTCCGCTGGTTCCAGTACCTTTCCAGGGGGTTGCTGCTTTGGGAAGTTAGAGATCTCCCTCTTTCGGTCAGTTTCTTCGTGACGTTCTTAACCCTGTTGAGAAGGAGGTTTTATTTTATGTTTTTTTGGTGTTTTGGTTGACACTTTGTCAACATTTAGGTGTCGTATAGCAACGCTCTGTCAGTAGAGCGTACAATTTTATTTTGTTGATATCCCACACCAAAGCGTTTCTCCGTGTCAGGTGGTCACCTTGGACAGTTCCCTTTAAAAACCCTCTGTTTATTTATCGAGAGGACTGGGGGCGGGGCGGGTTGGGGAGGTGTAGGTGACTGTTGACAGCCTTTCTCAGACTGCATTTTACAGGTGCCCTTAACCCTAGCTAGCATCTCGGCAGTGACCTCGGTGCCCTCACCTCGGGTCTGTGAACGTTTTGGAGGTCTGGAGTGCAAGTGATAGGCCTTGGACTTCTTGAGGCAGTCAAGGATTGAAGCTTTCAGGCTGTGTTGGCATTATTTTTGTGGAAGTTATCTAATGCAGGTGAAGTGCTCATCTTTGTTTTCTGAGCATCTAACACACCTAGCTAAGTACTTGGTGACTGAAGGAGCTAAATAACAAATCATTGAACCAGCGACATATTCTCTTTGAAAAATGCTAGAAAAAAAGGTATTAGGACGTGAGATTCGTTTAGCAGCTCATTTTTCCTAACCCTAAATAGTACTCCCATTTTATTTATTTATTTATTTATTTTTAAAAAAGATTTTATTTATTTATTTGACAGAGATCACAAGTAGGCAGAGAGGCATGTGGTGGTGGTGGGGGGGAGCAGGCTCCCTGCCGAGCAGAGAGCCCAATGTGGGGCCCAACCCCAGGACCCCGGGATCATGACCGGAGCTGAAGGCAGAGGCTTTAACCCACTGAGCCACCCAGGCACCCCAGTACTCCCATTTTAACTTTATTTTGTCTTTTATACCTTTGTACCAGGTCACAGAGTTCTCTTTATTCTCCTTTTTAAGCTTGACTGTAGTGATGATTTTTAGTTCTGATTTTGTGATCCATTTGCCTCAAAGGAATGCCATTGCACTTGCCAAAGAAAATTGACTTTATTTCAAGAATATTTCCAAGTCTTCAGGGAGGGAGGGATTGAAAAAAAAAAAATCTAAAGATGGGATCGCAGTTTCCAGTGGTTTATTAGTACTGTTAGAGGTCATGTACTACTTTTGAGATAGTATGCTGTGTCTTAATCCTCATACAGGCGTTTGCCAGTATGTTGATACAGTAGCAATAGACATATATACACAGGTGAGGAGCAGGCCCAGCATGACCTATCACCTTGGATAAAAGAAGTGCCATGTGAACATAGCAAAAGGCCAGGGTCACACGTGCCAAGAAAAATACCTGCTACAGGTTGCAGAATCAGAAAATAAAATTGATTGGGCAGCTGGGTGGCTCAGCAGGTTAAAGCCTCTACCTTCAGCTCAGGTCATGATCCCAGGGTCCTGGGATCGAGCCCCACATCGGGCTTTCTGATTGGCGGGGAGCCTGCTTCCCCCTCTCTCTCTCTGCCTGCCTCTCTGCCTACTTGTGATCTCTCTCTCTGTCAAATAAATAAATTAAAAAAAAAAAAGAAAATAAAACTAATTGGTAAGCACCTGATTGGATATTAATTTCTTAAGTATATGACTCTTTAAATGTTAAATGTTTTTGTTCTTTATACTTTTTCAGATATGTCTGTAAATTATGTATAATGAAATCTTTGGGCAAAGAGCCATGACCTGAGAATAGAGAACATTGATGAAATGCTAGATGAGCCAATTCCCAGACCACAAACATAAAACTACCTTGTTAATCACTTTTTATGTAAGATGATAAATCAAGTTTTACCCAGTCTCCAGAAATGAAGTCTTTCTTAGGCCAATATGCACAAGTGAATTCTGTGTTTAATTTTCTGGGAGTGCGCCTATTGGGCCTTTAATGCGGAGCCTGAGTCTGCTATTATGGCAAAAGTGCCTCAGGGTATTTACTGTAAAAGTACTTGAAAGCCTGGAAATTGTCCATCACCAGAAAGTGTAAAGTAAATTCTGAGCACCTTTGTGGAACTTGAGGAGGATATATAAATGGTGAGAATGTTTTAGGGGGTGTGAAGTGCTATGCTATAATCTCTTACTTACAGGAATTCTTAGCAAGGAATCGGAAATTTAATCTTTAATCTACTGATTTACTTATCTTTTTTTTTTTTAAAGATTATTTATTTATTTATTTGACAGAGAGAAATCACAAGTAGGCAGAGAGGCAGGCAGAGAGAGGAGAGGAGGAAGCAGGCTCCCTGCTGAGCAGAGAGCCCGATGTGGGACTCGATCCCAGGACCCTGAGATCATGACCTGAGCTGAAGGCAGCGGCTTAGCCCACTGAGCCACCCAGGTGCCCCCTGATTTACTTATCTTGAATATTTTACCTTTTTCTTTGTTTTATTTGAATTTTTGGTTTGAGTCTGCTATTTTTGTGTCTTTAAAAACAACCTAAAGTAGTCTGATTTTATTATTTATTTACTTACTAGTTTTTAAGATTTTACTTCCTTATTTGACATAGCACACAAGTAGGTGGAGTGGCAGGCAGAGGCAGAGGGAAAAGCAGGCTCCCCACTGAGCAGGGAGCCCAGTGTGGTGCTTGATCCCTGATCCCCGGAGCCAAGGATCATGACCTGATGAAGGCAGCAGCTTAACCAACTGAGCCACCCAGGCGCTCAGGAAGACCGTTTTTGGTCGCTCAGTTGGATGAGCGTCCGCCTGTCTGCTCTACCCAGACTAAGCCCTGTGAATCTATGAATGATTTATTTGTAAATCAGTGGGTTTTTTTCCTCCAAGATTTTATTTAAATTCAAATTAGTTAACATAGGTGTAGTATGAGTTTCAGGAGAGTGGTTCTCCCCGCCCAAGATTGTTTTTTTAGGTAATCTCTACACCGGATGTGGGGCTAGAACCCAACCCTGAGATCAAGAGTTGCATGTTCTACTGACTGAGCCAGCCAGGCACCCCTCAATCGGTGATATATATTTTTTTAGATATTATATATTTATTTAACAGAGAGAGGGAACACAAGGGAACCCAAGCAGGAGCAGTGGGAGAGTGGAGGAGCAGGCTCCCTGCCATCCCAGGACCCCAGGATCTTGATGTCAGCCGAAGGCAGACACTTAATGACTGAGTCATCCAGGTGGGCTGTCAGTGATTTATTAAAAACATAAGTCTGTCTGTACAGTGATCTGGAGAGAGATGTTATTCTTAGGAAGGATATGTTAGTGTTTTTGGTTTTTGTTTATGTGAGTTCTGATTCTTTTACCACAACTTTTCTGATAAGTAGGCAAATAAGTTTAAGAATACTTTTTTAAAAATTAAAAAAAAATTTTTTTTAAAGATTTTATTTATTTGACAGAGATCACAAGTAGGCAGAGAGGCAGGCAGAGAGAAAAGGGGAAGCAGGCTCCCCGCTGAGCAGTGAGCCCGATGCAGGGCTCTATCCCAGGACCCTGAAATCACGACCTGAGCGGAAGGCAAAGGCTTATTAACCCACTGAGCCACCCAGGTGCCCCTGTTTTTTTATTTTTTAAATTTATCTTTAATTTTTTAAAAAGATTTTGTTTATTTGACACAGAGAGAGAGAGAGAGAGACAGCCAGAGAGGGAACACAAACAGGGAGAGTGGGAGAAGGAGAAGCAGGCTTCCTGCAGAGCAAGGAAGTTGTCATGGGGCTTGATCCCAGGACCCTGGGATCATGACCTGAGCCGAGGGCAGATGCTTAACGACTGAGTCATCCAGGCGCCCCTAAAATTTTTTAAAAAGATTTTATTTGTTTATTTGTCAGAGAGAGTGCACAAGCAGGGGGAGTGACAGGCGGGGGGAGAAGCAGGCTCCCTGATGGTCAAGGAGCCTGATGTAGGACTAGATCCCAGGACACTGGGATCATGACTTGAGCCGAAGGAAGACACTTAACTGACTAAGCCACCCAGGTGTCCCCATTAAAAAAAATAATAATAATAAAAAAATAAAAAAAAGTATATATATATATTTAAATTTTTTTATTTTTAAAAATATTTTACTTATTTATTTGACAGAGATCACAAGTAGGCAGAGACACAGGCAGAGAGAGGGGGAAGCAGGCTTCCCACTGAGTAGAGAGCCCAATGTGGGGCTCGACCCCAGGACCTTGGGATCATGACCTGAGCCAAAGGCAGAGGCTTTAACTCATTGAGCCACCCAGGTGCCCCATAAAAAAATATTTTAATCAAAAGTGTGGAAGAAGTTAATTTATTTGCAGTATAATTACAATGACAGTTAAGTTCATCTCTTTAGTAAACACTTAAACAGGAAAATTTGGTGTTTTTTCAATGAGTTCTATGACTGTTTATCAAGTAAGAGGAGTGAAGTAATTTTGCATACCTAAAACTTAAATTTATTGATGGTGATATTGAAGTTAGGGAGTTAAAAAACTGAAATTTCAAGTCTGCTTCAACTAAGTTTTACATTATATCTTAATTCAAACCTATTTTAGTTTTATTAATTTTTTTTTAAGTTTATTTTGTGTCTTTAGCACAGCTGTTATTTAAATTAGTATTGCCATGGTTCTTCAGGCTTCTACCCTTAATTCTATCAACTCTAGTGTCTTTTGGAGTTTAACTTTGCTCTTTTATTTCACTGGAGCAGTAGGAGAGAGTGGTGACATGTCAGTATAGGAGAACAGGTTGTTGCCCATGGTGTTTTAATATTTGACATTTTACATGTTTGGATATACATGTTATTAGTTTTCAAACTCCTTTTAAAAGGGAAGTCCTTCTGTGGTCCCTGTTAAGTGTTTTTTTTTTTTTTTTTAAAGATTTTTATTTATTTATTTATTTGTCAGAGAGAGAGAGAGAGAGAGAGAGAGAGATCACAAGTAGGCAGAGAGGCAGGCAGAGAAAGGGGGTGGAAGCAGGCTCCTTGCTGAGCAGAGAGCCTGATGTGGGGCTCTATCCCAGGACCCTGAGATCATGACCGAGCCGAAGGCAGAGGATTAACCCACTGAGCCACCCAGGTGCCCCTGTTAAGTGGTTTTTGAAATCAGTATCTTGTGGTATCTTCAGTGAGCTAAAGATTTTTGGTCCAAGAAATGACAGAGGTGCTAACTTGATTTCTCTATTGGGTCAATTAGAGTAAGGGTCAGCAGTTTTTTGGACTGTTACATTACATCTTAATTCAAACCTGTTTTAGTTTTATTAATTTTTTTTAAAGATTTTTATTTATTTGACAGATCACAAGTAGGCAGAGAGGCAGGCGGCGGGGTGGGGATAAGCACACTCCCCCCTGAGTGGAGACCCCAATGCAGGGCTTGATCCTAAGACCCTGAGACCATGACCCGAGCTGAAGGCAGAGGCGTAACCCACTGAGCCACCCAGGTGCCCCTATTTTTCTTATTTTTTTAGATTTATTTAAGTAATCTCCAGACCCAAGGTGGGGCTTAATCCCAGAATCCTAAGACCATGACCTGAGCTGAAGGCAGAGGCTTAACCCACTGACCCACCTAGGCGCCCCTTAAAAATACTTTTTTTTTTTAATGTTGTGCTTAGTAATCATAGAGAATACAGCTCTTACCTAAATAAATTACTATTAGGTTGAAATAAAATAAATCAACCCAGTTTAATAATATATGTAATGTATTCAGAAAACTGATATTTAAGAAAATATGTGTGTTGGGCACCTGCGTGGCTCAGTTGGTTAATCAGCAACTCTTGATTTCAGCTCAGGTTATAATCTCAAGGGTCATGCAATTGAGCCCCAGGTAGGGCTCCATGCTCAGCGTGAAGTCTGCTTGAGATTCTCTCTTCCTCTCCCTCAGTCTCTCCCCTCACTCAGTCTCTAAAATAAATAACTAAAAAAATCTTAAAAACATAAGTGTGTAAGCCTATACATTTTTAAATCTTAGCCAGTGATATTTATGTATTTTTTAGTAATCTTTATGCCCAGTGTGGGGCTAGAACTCAGAAACCCAAGATCAGGAATGACATGCTCTTCCCATTAAGCCAGCCAGGTACCCCTTAGGGATATTTAGTTAGTAGTTTGAAGCAAGAAAGTTTTATTCACTTAGGAATTGTAGTGTCTAGTAGTTTGGCGTAATAGCTGCCTCTAAAAATATTTGAACTGAACCACAGAAATTTACATATTAATCAATATAACGAGGAAGTTTCCAAATTGATGATATAGAGTTATTAGGAACTTTCAAAAAATTGGGGTTTTTTTTGTTTTTGTTTTTTAAAGATTTTATTTATTTATTTGAGAAAGAGAGATCACAAGTAGGCAGAGAGGCAAGCAGAGAGAGAGAGGAGGAAGCAGGCTCCCCGCTGAGCAGATAGCCCGATGCAGGACTCAATCCCAGGACCTGGAGATCACGACCTGAGCCGGAGGCAGCGGCTTAACCCACTGAGCCACCCAGGCGCCCCTCAAAAATTGTTTTAAAATTAATTAATTTAGGGTCACCTGGGTGGCTCACTGGGTTGGGGCCTCTGCCTTTGGCTTGGGTGGTGATCTCGGGGTCCTGGGATTGAGCCCCACATTGGGCTCGGTGCACAGCGGGGATCCTGCTTCCCCCTCTTTCTCTCTGCCTGCCTCTCTGCCTACTTGTGATCTCTGTCTGTCAAATAAATAAAATCTAAAAAAAAATAATAATTTGAGTGGGGGAGTGTGTACGTGTACAGGGAGATGGGCGTCTGTGGGATGAATAGGGAGAGAATCTCAAGCCGATGCCTCGCTGAGTGTGTAACCCATAAGGGGCTGGATCCCACAATCTTGAGATCATGACCTGAGCGGAAACCAAGAGTTAGTTGGATGCTTAATCAATTGAGCCACTCAGGCACTCCCTGTTTTTTTCTTTTTTAAATTAGTAAACCCTTCAGTAAATTCCTCCCGCCTAGCTTTTTATTAGGACAACGTTCAAACGTACAGGAAAACTAAAAGTGCATTGATAATCTGTATATGCATCACCTAGATTCAGTAGTTGTTGTGTTGTGTTGTGTACACGTACACTCAACATTTATATATGTACACATTTTAAAGTTGCTAAACCATGGCAAAGTAAATTGCAAATGTTATAACATTTCAACTTTTACTACTTAGAGTACTTATCTCTTAAAAAACAAGAGCATTCCTGGATACAGGCTGGCTCAGTCAGTGTGGACTGTGTGACTCATAATCTCAGGGTCATGAGTTCAAGCTGCACATAGGGTGTAGAGCCTACTTAAAAAAAAAAAAAGAAAATAGTAAAAAATTTAATTAAAAAAAGAGCATTCTACCATGTAACCACAAAATTATTTACATTGAGAACATTTTTAGTATTATTTAATATTCCATTTGAAATAATTTTTAAAGATTTTTTTAAAAATTTATTTGACACAGAGAGAACATGAGGGGGGAGGATCAAAGGGACAAGCAGACTCCCTGCTGAGCAGGGAGGGCTATGCCACATTCCATTCTGGGACTCCAGGATCACAACCTGAGCCAAAGGCAGTTGGTTAACTAACTGAGCCACCAAGGCACTCTGAATGAAGGGCACAGTATGTTGGTTATAAAGATAAGTTGTTCATATTTTTTAAAGGTTTTTTAAAAAAAAAATTTTTTTTTAAATTTCAGTGTAACAGTATTCATTGTTTTTGCTCCATACCCAGTCTCCATGCAATACGTGTCCTCCCTGATACCCACCACCTGGTTCCCCCAACCTCCCATCCCCCAGCTCCTTCAAATCCCTCAGGTTGTTTTTCAGTGTCCATAGTTTCTCATGGTTCTCCTTTTTTTTAAGGTTTTATTTATTTATTTGACACAGAGAAAGACAGTGAGAAAGGGAACACAAGCAGGGGGGAGTGGGTGAAGGAGAAGAAGGCTTCCTGTCAAGCAGGGAGCCCAGTATGGGGCTCGATCCCAGGACCTTGGGATCATGCCTTGAGCAGAAGGCATATGCTCAGTGACTGAGCCACTCGGGTGCCCAAGATACTTCTGTATAAGGAATTTAAATGAGATTATAAAGCTGAAAATTGGTTAAGATTTTTTATTTAAAATTACAGCACAAAAATATGATGGATTGTTTCTCTTCTTTGAAACTAAGATACAGAAATTGAGAAACTGATCCTTTTAAAGAGCTAGGAGGAAGCTCCCCTGATCTGGTTCTACTGTATCCTGGCTCCACAGGTAGCTAGAAAGATAAACAGACCCATAGATGATCAGAAAGAACAGATATTTATTGACCAGGCACTGTTGTAGGCCCTGGGAATATAACTACAAACAAAACAGACGAGGAAGGCAGTATTTATTTATTTGAGAGAGAGGAGAGAGAGCCCACACACGCCCGAGCATGAACGAGAGCATGCACGGTAGGGTGGAGAGAAAGAGGGAAGGAGTTCCAAGCTGACTCTGTGCTGAGTGCAGAGCCCAGCATGGGGCTCAGTATCATGACCCTAAGATCATGACCTGAGCTGAAAACAAGAGTCGGATACTTAGCCAACTCAGCCACCCAAGTGCCCTGCCATGCAGGAAATTAAAAAAGGTGATGTGATAAAGAGTAAAGAGGCAGGCACTTTAGATGAGTACACACCTTTATAAAAGGGTAAGCTGTCCATGCAGGAAATAATTTATCTCATAAGAGTACTTTCTTAGATCTGAAACTTTAAATGTATATAGTTAGAGTTTTTCTTAATTGTTATTCTTGAAAATTTATAAAAGTAAAGGAGCTCTCATAAGTGCATTTCTTCTATTTCTTTCTTTCTTTCTTTCTTTCTTTCTTTCTTTCTTTCTTTCTTTTTTTAAAGATTTTATTTATTTATTTGGGAGAGAAAGAGTGTGAGAGAGAGCACGAGAAGGGAGAGGGTCAGAGGGAGAAGCAGACTCCCCTCTGAGCAGGGAACCCAGTGAGGGACTCCATCCTGGGACTCCAGGATCATAACCTGAGCCGAAGGCAGTCGTCCACCCAACTGAGCCACCCAGGTGCCCTAAAGTCCAGTCAGTTAACATACAGTATTATATTCGTTTCAGGTGCCCCTTAAATTAATGTGTTAGAGGGGCACCTGGGTGGCTCAGTGGGTTAAAGCCTCTGCCTTCGGCTCAGGTCATGATCCCAGGGTTCTGGGATCGAGCCCCGTATCGGGCTCTCTACTCCGCAGGGAGCCTGCTTCCTCCCCTCTCTCTCTCTCTCTCTGCCTGCCTCTCTGCCTACTTGTGGTTTCTCTCTCTGTGTCAAATAAGCAAAAATCTTTAAAAAAAAAATTAATGTATTAGAGAGCAGGAGCAAGTGCACACGCGCGCAAGCGGGGAGGGGTAGAGGGAGAGAGAGAGAAACTCAAGCAGACGCCATGCTGAGTGTGGAGCCCCACTCCAGGCTCAATCCCAGGACCCTGAGATCACGACCTGAGCTGAACTCTAGTTGGCTGCTGAAATGACTAAGGTACCCAGGTGCTCCTCTTTCCTTTCTTTCTCTTTATTTTTCTGTCTCAATCCCTTCCTTCCTTCCTTCTTTCCTGCCTCCCTCCTTCCCTCCCTCCCTTCCTTCTCTTTTGTTCTTTCTCTCTCTCTTTCTTTTTTTTTCTTTTTCAAAGATTTTATTTATTTATTTGCCAGACAGAGATCACAGAGAAGCAGGCAGAGAGAGAGGAGGAAGCAGACTCCCTGCTGAACAGAGAGCCGGATGCAGGGCTCGATCCCAGGACCCTGGGCGGAAGGCAGAGGCTTTAACCCACTGAGCCACCCAGGTGCCCCTCTCTCTTTCTTTTTAAGCAGACTCTATACCCAACTTGGGGCTCCAACTCATGAACCCAAGAAAAAGAACTGCATGCTCCACCAACTGAGCCAGCCTGACCCCCCAGTTTTTCCCTCTTTGGACCACTCTGGATTCCTTTTACTTTGTTAGATTTGGCATTCCTTGGAGTTCTTTCTGAGGTCCCCTCTAGTTCTCAACTTGCACGTTGCCTAACTGGTATTATTCATTCCCATGGGGTCAATTACCATTTGTTGACCATTCCAAAATGTATATCTCATTCATTTCCTAGATGCTTATAGAGTGCCGGCTGTGTGCCTGGTATTGTGTCCACTGGGGACATAGTGGTGAGCAAAACACACGAGTTTTTTCTTTCATGAAGCTGACAGCCTGTCAAGAACCTTAAGACCAGATTACTCTTGTTTCTTGGATATGACTGTCTCCTGACATGTCCAAACCAGAATTTCTCTCGCAAGCTTGCTGCTCCTCTGTTCCCTGTTTTTGTAAGGGATACTACTGTCTGCTGGCCAGATAGCTCACCACCATCTTTATAGGATTTTATTTATTTATTTGGGAGAGATTGAACACAAGCTGGGTGAGGGGCAGAGGGAGAAATAGACTCTCTGATGAGCAAGGAGCCCCATGCGGGCTCTATCCTGGGACTGCGGTATTGTGACCTGAGCCAAAGGCTGAGGTTTAACCACGCTGAGCCACCTAGGTGCCCCAATTCTTTTCTCTCCTTTTTTTCCTTCTCCTTTATCCCCATTGCTACTTTTGTTTCCAACTTTTAAATATTTCTCTTTATTCTTAAATGTCTGAAGTCTTAAGGTACAAGATGTTGTGACCTGGCTGTTCCTTATCTTACCAGCCTCATCTTTTCCTTTTTGAGCCATATATTGAACACCTGGAATTTATTTTTGTTTTGCAAATAGTATTTTTTTCTCTCTAGGGCTCTTTTTTTTTTTTTTTTTAAATTAATTATTTATTTGAGAGAGAGAGAGAGAGAACACAAGCAGGGTGGGTGGGAGAGGGAGAAGCAGACTTCCCATCCAGCGTGGAGCCTGATGTGGGGCCTGATGCCAGGACCCTGAGATCATGACCTGAGTTGAAGGTAGACGCTTATCAGCTGAGCCACCCAGGTGCCCCAAAGATGCCCCTCTGTTTCTCTTCTGTTGCCTGGGTAACAGTATTCATCTTTCAGGTTTCAATTCTGGAACGCCTTTTATGAACACCCAAGTTGGATCGTGCCCATCTTACATTGTCCCACCACATACTCTTTCTTTCCCTACCATAGCACTTTCAGTGTTTTAGCAAACTAACCTATGGCTTTAACTCCCCCACTAAACTACTAGGAAGCTGTAGGTATTTAATAGATGTTAGTTGGTTGGAGGGATGGATGAAAATGCTAAAAGGTCAAATTGCTAAGCCTAACTATTTAAAGTTCTCTTTTGTGCATTCAAGTTATTTGTCCTTACCATTGGTGCCAAGTTATGCTAAAACTTCCAAAAAGTTCTTCAATAAGTCCTTTGACTTTTGTATAAAAAAAAAAAAAAGACTTCTGAGGGTAGTTATTGCAGATGCTTTACTTACATTGTCGTATACATAGTAAATATTCTAGAACTACTTATGCATTTAAAGATTTTATTTATTTGTTTGACAGAGATCACAAGTAGGCAGAAAGGGGCAGGCAGAGAAAGGAAGGGAAGCAGGCTCCTCACTGAGCAGAGAGCCCTATGGGGGGCTGGATCCCAGGACCCTGGGATCATGACCTGGGCCAAAGGCAGAGGCTTTAACCCACTGAGCCACCCAGGCGCCTCTAGAACTACTTATATATTTAAATTGAAATATTAAGATCATAGGCATTACTTCCTGGTATTTGCAAAGATTGGGCTAGGTGATCCTAGAGAGAGAGAGATCACAAGTAGGCAGAAACGGGGGGGTGGGGGGTGGGGGGGTGGGGGTGGGGGAAGCAACTCCCTGCTGAGCAGAGAGGCCAAAGCGGCGCTCCATCCCAGGATCCCGAGATCACAACCCCAGCCAAAGGCAGAGGCCCAACCACTGAGACACCCAGGCGCCCCTCCCAAACTTAATTTTAACTATTTGCTTAGAATCTTTTGATAGAAATTTCTTTTTTCCCCCCTAAGGTTTTATTTATTTATTTATTTGAGAGAGAGAGAATGAATTAGCATGGGGGAGGGCAGAGGGAGGAAGAAGCAGACTTCTGCTGAGCAGGGGGAGGGCAGAGGGAGGAAGAAGCAGACTTCTGCTGAGCAGGGGGAGGGCAGAGGGAGGAAGAAGCAGACTTCTGCTGAGCAGGGAGACTGATGTAGGGCTGGATTCCTGGACCCCAGAATCATGACCTGAGCCCAAAGCAGTCACTTAACTGACTGAACCACCCAGGTGCCCTAACAACATTTATTTTTGAAGAAAATTTTATTGTGAAGAACAGGGAAAATTTTATTTCTTGAGCATTGAAACATATATTGGTTAAAAGCATCTACTAGGTTATTATATAATTAAATTTTAAATTTCTATTATCAAATATCCAATTTGAATTTTCTTTCAGTTACCTATTGCCCTAGACTCATTTTTTTGTTACTGCTACCTATTCAAAAACAAATACCTTTTAAAAAGTTAAACAGGTTGCACAGAAATGTGGCATCAAATAAACAGGCTTTTATAAAACCTGAAGGGTAACTTTTTAAAAAGGCTATTGTCAATGGTTCTACTATGAAAATAGTCTGCTTGAACTTGTTTGATGTGATTTGGGAAATGTTTAACAGAAATTACCCCCTTATTTGTGGCTCTGATCAGTTTTTAAAAATTTATTCTTTCTTTAAAGAATACTTCTATGCTGGGATAGGAATTCATCCAGTAATTTATTCAGTGTTAACTACCTCCCAAGCTAGCTGAGGGTCAGGGAGTGAGCAAAGATTTCTGAAGAGCTAAAATGAATGTCTCAAAACTTTGTGTAATAAAGTTCATGATCTTGGCCTACTGAATAAACATTTAAAGGCAAAGCACTTAGTCATAGTATCTTCATTTTATTTTATTTATTTTAGTTTATTTTAGTTTAGTTTTGAGAGAATGTGTGTGCCTGAGGAGCAGGGGAATAAGGAGAGAAAGCTGGGCATGGAGGTTGATCTCAGAACCCCGAGATCATGACGTGAGCTGAAACCAAGAGTTGAATGCTGGGGCACCAGGGTGGCTCCTTCTGTTTTGTTTTTAAGATTCTGTTTATTTATTTGACAGAGAGAGCACAAACAGGGTGAGTGGGAGAGAGAGAAGCAGGCTCCCCACTGAGCAGGGAGCCTGATGTGCTTGATCCCAGGATCCTGAGTTCATGACCTGAAAGTAGGCGCTTAGCTGACTAAGCCACCCAGGTGCTCCTTTAATATTCTTATTTATTTTTTTAAAGATTTTATCTATTTTTCTGACAGACAGAGATCACAAGTAGGCAGAGAGGCAGGCAGAGAGAGAGGAGGAAGCAGGCCCCCTGCTGAGCAGAGAGCCTGATGTGGGGCTTGATCGCAGGACCCTGAGATCATGACCGAGCCGAAGGCAGAGGCTTTAACCCACTAAGCCACCCAGGTGCCCCTAGTATTCTTACTTATTTTATTTTAAGATTTTATTTGTTTAATTTTAGAGAGAGAGAGTGAAGAGCGAACACAAGCAGAGGTTGTGGCACAAACAGAGGGAGAGGGAGAAGCAGATTCCGTTCTGAGCCAGGAGCCTGAGGTGGGGCTCTATCCCAGCACCCTGGGGTCATGACCTGAACTGGAGGCAGATACTTAACCAGCTGAGCCACATAGGTGCCCCAAGTATCCTATTTTAAATAAAATAGTTTCTTAGCCCTCAACAGGTTATAAATAAGTTAAGAGAGTATTTGCTAGAGGTACTTTCATATATATATATATATATATAAATATATATATATATATATATATATATATATATATATATATATATATATATATATAACAAATGGCAGGTTATCTCAGAAGCAGGATATTGAAAATTATAAGAAGTAATACAGTGCAGTGGTTAAGGGCAAGGACAATAGGGTCAGATTGCCTTCGTTCAAGTCCTGGGAGATTTCCTAGATTTTAATTTCCTAGCTTTGAAATCAAGGACAGGTTTCTTAATGCCAAACCTCAGTTCCTTCCTTCTTGATGGTTTTGTTTATTTCTTTGACAGAGAGCGAGCACAATTAGAGGGGAGCAGGAGAGGGAGAAGAAGGCTTCCTGATGAGTAGGGAGCCTGACCTGGGGCTTGATCCCAGGATCCTGGTATCATGACCTGAGCAGAAGGCAGAGGCTTAACCCACTGAGCCACCCTATTTATTTATATAAATAAATTATTTACTTATATAAATTTATTTATAACAGGCGCCCCTATTTATTTATTTTAAAAGAAGATTTTATTTATGTGTGTGTGTGTGTGAGAGAGAGAGACACCACGAGCAGGGGAGAGGGACAGAAGGAGAGGTAGAAGCAGACTCTCTGCTGAACACAGAGCCTGATGCAGGACTTGATCTCAGGACCCTGGGTTCATGCCCTGAGCCCAAGGCAGATGCTTAACCAACGGAGCCTTCCAAGCACCCCGGGTTATTCTTTAAAAAAAAAAAAAGGTTATTTATTTGAGAGAGAGAGTGTACACGTGCACACAAGTGTGCGAGCAAGGGGAGGGGCAAAGGGAGAGGAAGGAAAGAAGCAGACTCCCCTCAGAGCATGGAAACTGATGTGGGGCTCCATTGCAGGGCCCCCGAGGTGATGACCTGAGCCAAAGTCAAGAGTTGGATGTTTAACAACTGAGCCACCCAGGTGTCCCTAATTAATTATTCTTAAGATAAACTCTACCCCCAATTGGGGCTTGAAGTCATGGCCCTGAGATCAAGAGTAGTATGCTCTACTGACTGAGCAAAGCGGGCACCCCATAATTTCTTTTTTTTTTTTTTGAAGATTTTATTTATTTATTTGACAGAGATCACAAGGAGAGAGAGAGAGAGAGATCACAAGTAAGCAAAGAGAGAAGGGGAAGCGGGCTCCCTGCTGAGCAGAGAGCCTGATACGGGGCTTGATCCCAGGACCCTGAGACCATGATCTGAGCCAAAGGCAGAGGCTTAACCCTTTGAGCCACCGAGGCACCCTCATAATTTCATTTTCTGATCATTG
Organism: Mustela lutreola; assembly: GCF_030435805.1. Lineage (NCBI taxonomy): Eukaryota > Metazoa > Chordata > Mammalia > Carnivora > Mustelidae > Mustela > Mustela lutreola. The sequence continues at coordinate 26,192,513 of NC_081304.1, read as the reverse complement.
CAAATGCTCAGAAATACACGTGATTTTTGTATATTGTTCCTGTATCCTGCTGGACTTACTATTCTAATAGGTTTTTTTGTGGTTCATGAAGATTTTTTAGTATACATTATCATGTCATCTGCAAGTAGAGATAGTTTTACTTCTTTCTCTACAATCTGAGAGCCTTTTATTTTCTTGCCTAGTTACCCTAACTATAACCTTCTGGTACAATATGGAGTAGAACTGGCAGGAGTAAAATTTTTGTCTTGTTTCTGATCTTATGAGGAAAGCATTCAATCTTTACCCATGCAATATGATGTAGTTGTGGGGTTTTGTAGATGCTTTTTGAAGGAGTTCTTTTCTATTCCTTGCTTGTAGAGTGTTTTCATTATGAGGAGATGCTGAATTTTGTCAAGTTCCTTTTTTGTAACTATTCAGATAAGCCAGTTCAGATATATTTTTAGGTCAGTGTGTGTAACATCTGGAAATAAGACACAAGTCTAATTTTATAACTAAAGTTTGAATAGTATAAAATTAATTCTTAAAAAAGGCATATGTGTGCTCCAAATAATTAAAACTATATGTAAAAAGTGAAAATAATAACCATATTCCCTCTTTGGTAGGGTGGTCAGGGAAGGCCATAGGGGATATAACATTTTAGTTATGAAATGAAGGATGAGGAGGAGACCGTCAAAGGAGTGTGTTATAGACCAAGGAAATGAGGCTCTAAGGTAGGAAACAATTTAAAATTAGGAGTCAGCCAGCATAGAGGAAAGGGAGGGGTTGAGGTAGGAAAATCATGGAGGAGCTGCTCACTCAGGCCTGATGGGGGCTCAGGTAGAATTGAGAAGTCTACACTTGTGTTCTCGTAAGAAGCCATTGATGACGTTCATTCAAAGCAATAAAATGGATCTTTAATTCATACTAAAGTATTTGCAGTGATTGTTATGATGCTGATGTTTGTTGGAGGAAAAGAGGAAGAATACAGACAAAACAGGCCATGTGCTGATAATTATTGAAATTAGGTGATGTTATGTAGAAGTTTATTATACTGTTCTCCATTATGCAGATTTGAAAATTCCCAACAATGTTAAAAAGCAAAACCTGGAAAACAACTGAAAAGATTATCCACTGTTTTTTTTTTTAAGGCTTTTATTTATTTATTTATTTGAGAGAGACAGAGAGAGCTCGTGCACGCACAGGCACACATGAGTGGAGGGAGGGGCAGAGAGAAGGGAAGGGAGAATCAGACTCCCCAAGAGAAGCCCAACAGTGGGGTCTAATCCCAGGATCGTGGGATCATAACCTGAACTGAAGTCAGATACTTAACTTACTGAGCCAGCCAGGTGCCCATCACTGTTTTTTTCTTTGTAGATAATTTTTAGAGTTTCAATACTAACCTATATACTATTCAGGATAATATTTTCTGATTTTTCTTAATAATAGAAATGTATTTTTATAACAGAGTCAAGTTTTGAAATAAACAACAGTGTCAAGCTTTAAGACCTGTAAATTAAAGTCAGAAGTATAAAATATTGATCACCTACCTACAGAGGCACAAAATTGTGACATGTAGGGAAAGCATTACTTGGCTGGTCTGCTACACCTTTTCAGGTTTTATCACGTGGTAATCAATTCCTGGTTGATAGCCTCTTACCTAGGCCAATGAGTTTTGGCTTATTCTTGTTTTTTGAGGTAAGATAGTAGAAAATCAATGTTCTCTGTGTGCTGTGGTAGTCAGTCACAAGGACTAAAAGGAATATGAAATATACAGAGGTCATGTGGGATAAATGGTCATGTTCGATTCCATTTATACAATTACGGATGACAGTTTGGGCAGTGAGTAAAATTCTTTTTGTGTGTGTGAGTAAAATTTACATGTGTCATACTTATTTGGTTATTTTATCTAAAAGTTTTTTTTAGGGGCGCCTGGGTGGCTCAGTGGGTTAAAAGTTTTTTTTAAATTTATGTACTTTTCCTTTTTTTTTTTTAAGATTTTATTTATTTATTTGACAGACAGATCACAAGTAGGCAGAAGGCAGGCTTGGGGGATGGTGGGGAGCTCCCCGGGGAGCAGAGAGCCGGACTTGATCCCAGGACCCTGAGATCATGACCTGAGCCCAAGGCAGAGGCTTAACCCACTGAGCCATCCGGGTGCCCCATTACTTTTCCTGTTAATACAACACATGCTCTTTGTGATAAACAAAACAGAACCAAAACATTATAGAAATCCTTCTAGAATCCTGCCTATTAGAGAAACCTCACTTTTTTAAAGAAAAGATTTATTTATTTTAGAGATAGAGTCACCCTCCGAAGGAGGGAAGGGGGGACCAGCAGAGGGAGAGGAAGAAATAGACATTCCCCTGAGTGTGAGCCCAACCCATGAGCTCAATCCCAGGACCCTGGCATCTTGACCTGAGCTGAAGTCAGATGCTTAACTGACTGAGCCATCTGAAGTCCAATACTTAACTGACTGAGCCATCCAGGCGCCCCTCCCTGTGTCTTAGCAACACTTGACACTCTCAGACTTTTTGGTTTTAGTTTTTTTTTTTTTTTTTTTTTTTTTTAAAGATTTTATTTATTTATTTGACAGAGAGAGATCACAAGTAGGCAGAGAGGCAGACAGAGAGAGGAGGAAGCAGGCTCCCCACTGAGCAGAGAGCCCGATGCGGGACTCGATCCCAGGACCCCGAGATCATGACCTGAGCCGAAGGCAGCGGCTTAATCCACTGAGCCACCCAGGCGCCCCTGGTTTTAGTTTTTAATCTGATATTTGTGAAACAAGCTTTTAATTTTCTTTTCTCAGATCACCACTGTGGTTGAGATATTTCTTACATTTATTGATGATCTGCTTGCCTTTTCTGTGAATTGCCTGTTCAGTTTCCACTCACAACTGGCAGCAACCTGTGTCTGTCTGGATAAATCTAAATTATTCTTTACAGTGGCTTTATAGTATTCCCTTATAGGATCACTGTAACAGATCATTGGGGGAAAAGGACTGGGGAAACTTTACATAATTATTTTATTTTTAAGAATTTTAATTCCAGGGGCGCCTGGGTGGCTCAGTGGGTTAAGCCACTGCCTTCAGCTCAGGTCATGATCTCGGGGTCCCGGGATCGAGTCCCGCGTCGGGCTCTCTGCTCAGCAGGGAGCCTGCTTCCTCCTCTCTCTCTCTCTGTCTGTCAAATAAATAAATAAAATCTTAAAAAAAAAAAAAAGAATTTTAATTCCAGTACAGTAAACATAAAATTATGGAATGCCTCACAAATTTCTGTTATCCTTGTGCAGGGGCCATGCTAGTCTCTGTATGTTCTAATTTTAGTATATGTGCTGCTGAAGCTAACATGGGAATCTGTACTTTAATTAGACCTAAGAGATGTATCATCCAAATGCAACATAGGGACTTTGTTTGCATCCTGGCTGTGAACATTTATGAGACAGCCAGCAAAATCTGAATGGTGACTGGATAGTCCCTATTATTTCATTAAGGATTGGGAAATGGTGCTCTTCTAATTTAGTTATTCCTTCAGCATTTTTTACCTAATTTTCTTATAAAAGAGAACTTCTCCCTCATCAACCATTTGATTACCCTAAGGTATAGTTTGTACAGGAAAGATAGGATAAGTGCTATATTCTTCAGTTCATACTTTTATAATTTCAATGAGCTCTTCCTTCTTGTTCTTCCCCTACCCCAACCTTTTTCTAAAAATAGCATACTGTTGGGACGCCTGGGTGGCTCAGTTGGTTAAGCAGCTGCCTTCGGCTCAGGTCATGATCCCAGCGTCCTGGGATCGAGTCCTACATCGGGCTCCTTGCCCCGCAGGGAGCCTCTCTCTCCCTCTGACTCTGCCTGCCACTCTGCCTGTGCTCTCTCTCTCTCTCTGACAAATAAATAAATAAAATCTTTAAAAAAAAATAAAAAATAAAAAAAATAAAAATAGCATACTGTTCTGGTTTCATGGATGTAATGACTTTTCTTTGGTCTTTGAGTATATTAATTATAGTTTTCATTTGTTCCTGTTTTGTCTGTTTTCTCAGTCCCATTTTTTTCTGGTAGTTTTGGCCTCTCTCTTTCAGGTTGGAGCTTCAAGTGCCTGATAACCCTTAATTATCCCTTCATGATTTAAGCATGAGGCACTAAAAAAAGTAGGGCCAGAAGCTTTGTGTGCCTGGAAGCCGTTCATTGCCAATTGGGAACCCAGATTTCAGTATCCCATGGTCTTTTTGCTCAGAGGCATTTGAATTTTGCCAAGGAAAGATAATGTCATGGGGAGTGGAGTGGTAGATAAGCCTAGTCATTATGAGAATCTGGGTGAGGGCCAGAACAGAAAGGGGGCTATCAGTGTTGCTGCTTGGTATATAGGTTTTCACTTAGTTCATTTCTTTTCATTTGGCACTTATTTGTTAAAATGTGGTATTCCCTTGTCTAGAATCTCTCTTATTGAGGGGTACATGGGTGGGTGACTCAGTCGTTAAATGTCTGCCTTTCACTCAGGTCATGATCTCAGGGCCCTGGATTTGAGGCCCTAGTGGGGGAGGGTCCCTGCTCAGTGGGGTGTCTCTTCTTCCCTTTACCCCTCTCCTCTGCACTTGTGCTCACATGCTTGCTCTCTCTCTCAAATGAATGAATTAAATCTTTAAAAAAATAGAATCTCTTATTGAATTTATTCAGAAAACATATTTCCTGTCTTCTGTGTGGGTAGGCAGGAGGGCCACCTGGCTGCTCTGGGATGGCACTGGGGATGTATTAGGGATGTTACCAACTTTTACTAGTGCAACCAACTGGGCCAACTGTATGCCCTGTGTTTTTTTTTTTTTTTTGTTTGTTTGTTTGTTTGTTTTTAAGTAAGCTCTGTGCCCAGAATGGGGCTTGAACTCATGACCCCCCCCCCCCCCCCCCCCGGAGATCAAGAACTCTTAGTTGGTTGTCTTAATCAGGGTCAAATACGATGGTTCACAAATTTACATTGGTTAATGTCTCTTAAGTTTCTCTTGATCTCTAATAGCTCTCCATTTTCTCCCTCCTGCCATTGGGTTTTGAAGAAACTGGACCATTTTTATTTGAAAATATTCCACATTTTGGATTGGAGGGGGAAATCATATCCTTTGGATATTGTTTAATATAGTCTATCTTCTTGGGTTTCTGGCTGGCTCAGTTGGAAGAGCATGCAACTTTTGATCTTGGGGTCATGATTTTGAGCCCCACCATGGGTGTAGCGATAACTTAAATAATTAAAAACTAAAAAAAAAAAAAAAACTTTAAAGGGGCGCCTGGGTGGCTTAGTGGGTTAAGCCTCTGCCTTTGGCTCAGGTCATGGTCTCACGGTCCTGGGATCTAGCCCCCATTGGGCTACCTGCTCTACGGGGAGCCTCTTTCCCCCTCTCTCTCTACCTGCCTGTCTACTTGTGATCTCTCTCTCTCTCTCTATGTCAAATAAATAAATAAAATCTTAAAAAAAAAAGAGTTAGCTTTATTAAAAAAAAACTTTAAAAAGTATATGGTTTCTCATTTCTTAAAAATATTACATTAAAGGCACCTGGGTGGCTCAGTCATTTAAGGGTCTGCTTTTGGCTCAGGACATAATCCGAGAATCCTGGGATTGAGTCCCACATTGGGCTCCCTGATCCTGCAGGAAGCCTGCTTCTCCCTCTCCCACTCCCCCTGCTTGTGTTCCCTCTCTCGGGCTCTCTCTCTGTCAAATAAGTAAATTTAAAAAAAAAAAAAAAAAAAAAAAAAAGATACTACATTGAAAAAAATACATTTAATGGAACTGATTATTATCAAACTCCATTTGATAGTATTATCAAATAGAATTTGATCATAATTACTAATATAATGCAATATTTTCCTTCCCCCACTCTGCAGAGTAAATGTGGGGATACTTAGCATTAGTAAGTCGTCAGCCTTTTATTTGGTGGTATTATTTTTTAGACAACTACTGTACTCAAAGTTACTAATAAAGGGCTTTTCTTTTTTTAGCTCTTGCATCTTTACTCCCAATTAGGAACAGTCTTTAGGGACTTTTTTTTTTTTTTAAACTTCGGGCGCTTGCCTTTTCAAAGTATTCATTTGTTTTTCTCTACAACAGTGGGGCAAAACAGCCCCTATAAGCCATCTGGACTTGAAACCATTTTGCTTCGTCACAAAGCTTATTCTTTTTAGATCCTGACATAAGTCTGTATTGTCTACTGATTTTTTTTTTTTTTTTAACAGTGTCTAGTTGCTCCCAGGAGAGTACTGTTTGAAGTTATGTCAATGTTGTTGTTGGCTGATCAGTGAGTGAGAGGGGAAGGGGGCATTTAGTGAAGAGAGGTTTATCTTTTACCATACATGCTAAAAAAGCCCATGCATGGGCTCTAATCCTCCCCACCCAACACTTTTTAAAAAAAGATGGGTGAGAGAGAAAACGTAAAGACAAAAACACACAGGGTTGGGGGGAGATGTGTGCTCTACAGCAACATTCCTGAGACATTTGACAAACTGCTGCTCTGCAGGAGGGGAGTAACCAGAATTTTCCAGGGGTTGAATACTTTTGGAATTTGGAAAACTGCTGTTCTCCTGCCTTGATTTTTGTTGTTGTTGTTGTTGTTGTTTCAAGTTTTTGTGTAAAGATTTTACTTACTTATTTGACACAGAGAGTAAAGCCGAGGGAGCGAGGGGCAGAGGGAGGAGCCTACTCCCTGTTGAGCATGGAGCCTTGCAGAACTTGATGAGGGGATCTGAGGGGCTCTATCCCAGGACCTCCAGGATCGTGAACTGAGCTGCCAACAGATGCTTGACTGACTGAGCCACCCAGGCGCCCCACCATTATTTATTTTATTTAAGATTTTATTTATTTGAGAGAGAGAGAGAGAAAGCTCGAGAGGTGGAGAGAGGGTCAGAAGAAGAAGCTGACTCCCAGTTGAGCAGGGAGCTGGTGGTTGTGGGGCTCAGTCCCTGGACTCTGGGATCATGACCTGAGCTGAAGGCAGAGGCTTAGCTGATTAAGCCACCTAGGCACCCCTCGCCATTATTTTAATATGTGCCTCCAAATCTTTTGTTTGTTTATTCCTCCAGTTTTTAAATTTATGGTCATGTTACATGTAATGTTTTATATTAAAGCCCATAAGGAATGTATGAAAAAATAACACTTTTCATCATTCTTCAAAGACTTTGATCCTCATTGCTAACCTGCAGTTGGATTGTATTAGTTTCATTCCAAATAGTGAGATAATTTATTTAGGAATAGATACCCCGTATGTGCAGTTGCATACCTCACAGGTAGCTCCCTTTGATATTAAAAATCAATTCTAGGGTGTCTGGGTGGCTCAGTGGGTTAAGCCTCTGCCTTTGGCTCAGGTCATGGTCCCAGGGTCTTGGCCTTGAGGTCTGCATCAGGCTCTCAACCTGCTCCCCCTAACCCCTGTCCACCTGCCTCTCTGCCTACTTGTGATCCCTCTCACTCTGTCAAATAAATAAATAAAATCTTTAAAAAAATCAATTCTATTATATTACCCATAGCTACCTCCTTTTTAAAAAGTTTTTATGTAAATTCTAGTTAGTTAATATACAGGTGTTAATTTCATGTGTACAACTGATTAGAGTGATTCAACACTTGCATACATCACCCAGTGCTCATCATATGTGTGCTCCCTAATCCCCATCACTTACTTCACTCATCCCCCTGATGTGATTTGAAGTGGGATTTGTGAGCCAATGTCCAAGAAAGAGTTCTTAAACATTTTTGGTGGAGAAAGGTGGTTTTATTATAGTATGGGGATAGGACCCAGGGACAGAAAGAGCTGCACTGGGATTGTGAAAAGCAATTGATTATATACTTAGGAGTTGGGGGAGGTGAAGACAAAGGAAGTTTCCAAAAGGATTTTCATATGTCAAAGAAAACTTACAGGATCCTGGAGGCCTAGCTAGCTATTGTCCAACTAAGGTTGCTTTTACCTCGAGCAAGGCATTAACATTAAGATTGGGGGTTCCTGGAGGAATGCCATACTTTGTGTGCCTCAGGTATTTGTTAAAGGGCTATAGGTTGTAAGAAGAGTTAAATTTTTTTTTAAGATTTTATTTATTTACTTGAGAGAGGGAGCAAGCGAGAGCATACAAGTGGGGTAAGGGGCGGAGGGAGAAATAGACTCCCCACGAAGCAGGGAGCCCAGTGTGGGGCTCAGTCCTGGGACTCTGGGATCATGACCTGAGCCGAAGGCAGCTGCTTAACCAACTGAGCCACCCAGGCACCCCAGAAAATTGAATTTTATCTGTATTTCTTTTGCCTTTGTTCTCCACATCACCCCCAACCACCTCCCTTCTGGTAACCATCAGAGGCTAAACTGACTGAGCCACCCAGGTGTCCCTCTCTCTCATTTTTCTCTACTCTTGCCATTCTGGTTGTCCTTGGTTTCTTTCAGTCTGTCTTTGCTTGATTAACTTTCACTTATTTTTCAGGTCTTAGCTTAAATGTCTCAGGAGTGTCTTTTCAAGGTTCTCATATCATTAATTCCCTATTTACACTTTTCTTTTTTCTCTGTTTTTAAAGTAATCTGTGTGCCTAGCGTGAGGCTTGAACTCATGACCCCAGTATCAAGAGTTGCATGCCCTATTGACTGAGCCAGCCAGGTCCCCTCATATTTTACACTTTTTCTGATAGCTTATACTCTTTCTTTCTTTCTTTCTTTCAAGATTTTATTTATTTGTCAAAGAGAAACAGAGAGAGAGAGTGAACACAAAGCAGGAGGAGTAGCAGGCAGAGGGAGAAAGAAGCAGGCTCTCCACTGAGCAGGGAGCCCCATGCAGGACTTGATCCCAGGACTCTGGGATCATGACCTGAGCTGAAGGTGGTTGCTTAATCAAGTGAGCCACCCAGGCATCCCTCTTGTGCTATTTCCTGTGTCACACATGATTACAGTGTGGTTGCATTGTGTATGAACTTGAACTACGTGATTTAAAAAAAATTTTTTTAAGTTTGTTTATTTGAGAGAGAGCACATGCACATGCGAGAAAGCGAGATTGGGAGAGGAGCAGAGGAGACAGGACAGGGAGAGGAGAAGACGACTTCCGTGCTGGTCAGAGAGCCTAATCCAGTTTGTGAGATCATGACCTGTGCTGAAACCAGGAGTTGGACGCTTAACTGACTGAGCAATCCAGGTGCCCCAAACTATGTGATTTTTTAAAAGTCTCATTTCATATTTGAATTTTGAGATGTTAACTCCTTATTGTAGAAGTCTTGAAAGAATCATGTCATATACAACCTGAGACTGAATTGTAAACCAAGGTTGTGCTGTTACATCCCATATTGATGTCACTTGGTTAGTAACAGAAACACCAGCCATCTTCTATCAGCATCAACCTCAAATTAGGTGACTATTGAATTATGTGAGATCTTCAAAAATACATCTTTTGTTAGGCACCTATGTTTAATGCCTGTTTTCTTTTGCTTAATTTCAAGCAATGAAACATAGGGACAAGGGCTGTCTTGTAACCTTCCTGGCATCTTAGAATACTTAGAACAATAAGAACTTAAGTTGTGTGTTGAGAGGATGGATAGATGGATGGATGGATGGACGAATGGAATCTTATTTGCCCACTCAGTCCATTTGTGAATCAGAGGAGAGATTCTCAACTTATTCTTTGGCTCATGGTTTATTCTTTACATGATCTCCTCAAATTTCAACCCTAAATTGTATTTTGCTGGACATGCCATGGTCTTTATGCCTGTCTTTGCATGTGCTGTTATTTCTGCCTGGAATGTCTCTACCTCACTTCATCAGGTAAACTGTTTCATAGTCAGCTGAAATTCAGGCCTTTTCTTTAATGTACACTCTACACTCAACCTGGACTTGAACTGACCACACCATCAAGAGTCCCCCATCAAGAGTTACATTCTTTATCGACTGAGCCACCTACATGGCCCTGGGCTGCTGTTCTCTCTTTCTCTTTTAATAGTTTAATATATTATTTTTTGTAAGTAGGCTCCAAGCCCAGCATGGAGCCCAATGTGGGGTTTGAACTTACCACCCTGAGATCAAGCCTGGGCTGAGATCAAGAGTTGATCACTCAACCAGCTGAACCCCCAGGAGTCCCTAGTTTATTTTTTTAATTTTTTTTTTTTTTAAAGATTTTATTTATTTATTTGTAAGAGAGAGAGAGAGTGAGAGCAAGCACAGGCAGACAGAGTGGAAGGCAGAGTCAGAGGGAGAAGCAGGCTCCCTGCGGAGCAAGGAGCCCGATGTGGGACTCGATCCCAGGACGCTGGGATCATGACCTGAGCCTAAGGCAGCTGCTTAACCAACTGAGCCACCCAGGCGTCCCGAGTCCCTAGTTTATTGTATTTTAATAGCAAACTTACAAGAACAGCACATAAGACAGACAACATTAAAAACAGGTACATACATATAGGACAGCTCGGAAAAGTATAGTGATTGGAATCTACTGTGTGATAAAATGCTACGAACACTGTTTAGTTGCTATCAATAAGAAATTTACTTGTTTTAAAAATACCCAAATCCAGAAAAATTTGATAGGTTAATTTATAATTGTTATAAAGTTGAACTGCTGAAATGTGTTCACTAAACAATTTGACTTTTGGCTTTTCTTTTCAAAAGTAGATTTAGGAGGCACCTGAGTGGTTCAGTTGATTAAGCACCTGCCTTTGGCTCAGGTCATGATCCCAGGGTCCTGGGATCAAGCCCTGTGTCTGGCTTTCTGCTCTGCAGGACGTGTGCTTCTCTCCCTGCTCATTCCCCTGCTTTCTGTCTGTCTGTCTCTCTCTCAAATAAATAAATAAAATCTTAAAGAAAAAAATAAAAGCAGGTTTAGTCACTTATTTCTCTATGTTCCTATTGCTCCTTATACTTGCTTCCATTATAGTACTTGGCGTGTTATATTGTTAACTGTTTACTCTTTTTCCCTGATGTCTGTCATGAAGTAACTGCTTGGATTTGTTGGGTAGATAGAGAGTTTTAGTTTTATATTTAGTATGTTATTTAAGAGTAAATAATATTGCTTAATAGTTGTAATGAATATCTTTTTACTGCCAGCTGCTTATTCTGTACTCCTAACATCTAGAGAATAGTCATTGAAAATAGGTGTGTGGCTTTATTTAATTGTGATGTTTTTCTTTATTTTTTTAAAAGATTTATTTATTATTTGAGAGAGAGAGAATGACCAGAGGGAAAGGGCCACAGAGAAACAGGCTCCCTGCTGAGTGCAGAGCCCATTGAGGGGCTTGATTCCAGGACCCTGGGGTCATGACCCAAGCCAAAGGTGGACACTTACCAACTGAGCCACCCAGAGGCCCTGATTTTTTTTCTTTGATTAAAAAGTGACAGAATGGTTGGGGTGCCTGGGTGACTCAGTGGGTTAAAGCCTCTGCCTTCGGCTCAGGTCATGATCCCCAGAGTTCTGGGATCGAGCCCTGTATCGGGCTCTCTGCTCGCAGGGAGCCTGCTTCCTCCTCTCTCTCTTCCTGCCTCTCTACCTAGTTGTGATCTCTCTCCGTCAAATAAATAAATAAAATCTTAAAAAAAAAAAAAAAGTGACAGATTGGGATATGTTCCTATTTTTATGTTATCTCAATTAGTGTGTGTGTTAGGTTGAAATTGCTGGAGTAGAAAGTAGACATGTTTCATTTTTTCTTTTTTTTTTTTTTTAAGATTTATTTAGTTATTTTAGAGAGTGAGAGTGTGTGTGAGCAAGTAGGATGGGGGAGGGGTAGAAGGAGAGGGAGAGAATATCAAGCAGACTCCCTGCTGATTGTGGAGCCCAGGACCCTGAGCTGATAAATCAGGAGTTGGACCCTTAACTAACCGAGCCACCCAGGTGCCCCAAGAAGACTTTGAAACCAGAGTCAGTCATGTTTGTAATATACAAAACTAGTAATGAGGTTCAGCAGTACTTACATGTGCTACTGACCCACCAAGGATCTCTGAGCAGGAAAGAGAAGTGGAAAGCATCTAAAAAGAATAACCCATCACAGTTGCCAAACTGTGGAAAGAACCAAGATGCCCTTCAACGGACAAATGGATAAGGAAGATGTGGTCCATACGCACTATGGAGTATTATGCCTCCATCAGAAAGGATGAATACCCAACTTTTGTATCAACGTGGATGGGACTGGAGGAGATTATGCTGAGTGAAATAAGTCAAGCAGAGAGAGTCAATTATCATATGGTTTCACTTATTTGTGGAGCATAAGGAATAGCACTGAGGACATGGGGAGATGGAAAGGAGAAGGGAGTTGGGGGGAAATTGGAGGGAGAGATGAACTATGAGAGATGTGGACTCTGAAAAACAACCTGAGGGTTTTGGAGGAGCGGGGGGTGGGGGCTCGGGTGAGCCTGGTGGTGGGTATTATGGAGGGCACGCATTGCATGGAGCACTGGGTGTGGTGCATAAACAATGAATTCTGGAATACTGAAAAAAAAATTTAAAAAAATAAAAAAGAATAACCCATATCACCTGTTCCCTAATTATTTTCTCTGTAGAGTGAGAGTGTTGGGTATAGAATAAAGAAACCTAACCTCCCTCGTACTCTATCCCCAACCCCCACCCAGAAAAAACAACTTTTCTATGAGGACCAGGAATTTAAACCTTTTTCTGCTAAGCCCTCTTTTGGCATCTACTTGAATTTCATGCCACCTTCTTTATTTCTATTCCAATTTTCTTTTTCTTAAATTCTTGTGTTTCCTACATTTACATTATTGTTACTTGCCATAGAGCAAGGACATTTTCTGAAATTTTTCGTATTTATCAGTGTTGTGTTTCCTGAGCTACTGTGTCCTATAGCAACTTCTATTCCAAAGGTTATGTATGTTACCAGGGATATTTCACAAAACAATGGCACAAAACTAGCTTATTTGACAGGTGTTTTTTGGGGGTAACAAATTTAGAAAATTTCAGTCATTTTTTACTCTTAAAGCCCTTAAGATGTGTTTATCCTACTAGCTTTCCGTGCCCTTTTATGATCTGTTAACATGCCTTATCAGAACTGAGGAGTATTTATTTTTGTTGTGTAATAGTCATTAGCATTTTAAACGGGTGGCAGCTGTACATTTCCAAATCAAGATGTAATACACATTTAAAATTGGGATTTTTGGAACAGAGAGAATTTTAAAAGATTATTTTAAAAGAAATCAACATTTACTATTTTTATAAATGGGAGAAAACCATTTATAAACCATTCTTGATTTCTTGTAGACCTTGAAGATGCAGTGAATTTGAATGCATAGTTTTGTGTTTCATATATTTATCTTCCTTAGGAAAGGATCTATTTTCATGAAAGATTCTCAAAGGAGTACATGATTCCAAAAGTTTAATTTAAGATCCACTGTTTAGAATAAGAAAGGAAAACATACACCATTATGAGAGATGGCAGTTTGTTTTGGAGTCTCTACGTTTATCTGTTTTAATTTGCTTGAAGGAAAGACCTGGCATTATGTATTTGCTTTGGAATATTTTCATTATTGCCAGTGCCTTCCTGTGAAGGGAGACTGCAGAAACAAGAGATTTCCATTTGCAGATAATAGCTCTGCCAGTCCAAGAATGGTCACGTCATTTTGGGGGGAGTCTTTTGCCATATTTACTTAAGGTTTAAGGTGATAGAGATATAAAGGCTCCATAGTCATTATAAAATGTGAACAGTTCTGAAGCATGAATGCTCTAGGTAGGTCTATGTGCTGTTTGCCTATGAAGTAAGCAGATAGTTGTATAGTGACTGCTAAACTTATGGATTATTCATGACCTTCCGTAGCCAAACTGGGTCGCTTAGAAACAAAGCAGACACGAAGCTGTGTGCTCATGATGAGGTTTCTTCTGTCAGGAGTTTCGAATAGGCAGAGTGGTGGTAAAGTTTTTTTGCAGCTTATTGAGAAATAATTGTTACATAACAGTGTGTAAGTTTAAAGTGTACAACATAATGATTTGATATATGTACATATTGTGAAGTGATTACCACAATAAGGTTAGCTAACATCATGTCACATAATAAGTTTTTAATTTTTGTGGTGGGAACTGTAAAAACTATTATAGAATAGTGGTATTATCTGTAGCCACCATGCTGTACTTTATATCCCCAGATCTTACTCATAACCAAAGTTTGTGTCATTTGGCCATTTTTACCATTTTCCTTTACCCCTAGCCCCTGCCACTGGCAACCACCATTCTGTTGGTGGTAAGTCATTATAAGTATTAGTTGGTAAACATTTGCTGTATGTTGTGTTTTTTAAAAGATTTTATTTATTTGAGAGACAGAGATCACAAGAAGGCAGAGAGGCAGGCAGAGAGAGGGGAAAGCAGGCTCCCTGGTGAGCAGAGACCTAGATGAGGGCCTCGATCCCAGGACCCTGGGATCATGACCCGAGCCGAAGGCAGTGTCTTCACCCACCGAGCCACCAAGGCACCCCAAAATAATAAAATCTTTAAAAAAATAAATAAATAAAATAGCATTTTCCATAGCACAAAAGAAACCTAAAATTTCCGGTTACTTAACCCAGATATAGCAGTTCAGTTAGCCAAGGGAGCATCATTTTCAAAGCAGGCCAAAAAATAATTACGTTTTCTTATTAATTCTTAGACTTTTCTTATATCCCCTGGCAAAATGTTGAAGTAATTTACTCAGAGTTCATCACCAGCATCCTGTTACATAGCTGCTGCTTTTCTTTTGTCTATCTGTCTTCCTTTTTTTTTTTTTTTAAGACTTTATTTATTTATTTGATGGAGAGAGAGCAACAACGGGAATACAAGCAGGGGAGTTGTAGAGGGAAAAGCAGGCTTCCCACTGAGCAGGGAGCCAAATGCAGGCTCAGTCCCAGGACCCAGGATCATGACCCAAGCCGAAGGCAGACACTTAACAACTGAGCCACCCAGGCACCCCTAGCTGCTGCTTTTCTGTTCAACATAACTTTTATTTTATTTTTTTAAAGATTAACTTATTTTAGAGAAGAGAGTATGAGAGTGCAGCGGGGAGGGGCAGAGATTCCCAAGCAGACTCTGCACTGAGCTTGGAGCCCCATGCTGGGCTAGATCTCATGACCTTGAGATCACAACCTGAGCCAAAACCAAGAGTTGGCTGTTCAGTTGACTATGCCACTGAGGTGCCCCTCAGCATAACTTTTATATTTGCTGCTTGCATTCAGTTTCTAGCTAGTAAAATACCTTTGGAAGGCAGGGACAGTGTAATATTCACAGTCATGTTTCATGTGCCTGGTGCATAGTAAATAATAGACATTTTTTGAATGAATGAATGAATGATTTGTCAGGTTTGCTTGCTTAAAATATATATATATATATATATATTTTAAAGATTTTATTTATTTATTTTACAGAGAGAGATCACAAGTAGGCAGAGAGGCAGGCAGAGAGAGAGAGAGAGAGAGAGAGAGGAGGAAGCAGGCTCCCTGCTGAGCAGAGAGCCCGATGCGGGACTCGATCCCAGGACCCTGAGATCATGACCTGAGCCAAAGGCAGTGGCTTAACCCACTGAACCACCCAGGCACCCCTTAAAATATATTTTTTAAGATTGTATTTATTTATTTGATAGAGAGAGACACAGCCAGAGAGGGAACACAAGCAGGGGGAGTGGCAGAGGAAGAAGCAGGCTTCCTGCTAAGCAGGGAGCCGGATATGGGGCTCAGTCCTAGGATCCTGGGTTCATGACCAGAGCCAAGGGCAGACACTCAAAGAATGAGCCTCCCAGGCGCCCCTTAAACAATTTTTTTTAAAAAAAGATTTTACTTATTTGAGAGAGAGAGAGCATGTAAGAAGGGACAGGGGCAGAGGGAGAGGAAGAAGTAGACTCACCGACTGAGCCACTCAGGGCTCAGTCCCATTCAGTCTCCCTCACCCGCCCCATTTTTGGGGCTTTTTTTTTTTTTTTTTTAATTTTACTAGGCTCTTTCCCCAAATTGGGGTGTGAACTCCTGACCCTGAGATCAAGAGTCATATGCTCTACTGACTGACCCATCCAGTCACCCCATTTTGCCTCTTTTCTTGTATTTACTATAACCTTTACTCCTTCTACTTACAGTTATCTTTAGATTATTTATTCTGAAAGAGTAAACAGTGGCTGTTTGTTGCTTCCCAGAAGCCTCACAAATATGGAGTGTTTTCATAAAAAAGTATAGGGCATGGGTGCTAAACGTGGAGTTTGTGGAAGAACTTAAGGGATCTCTGAGTCCCTGAGGAAAACACTCAGAATTTGGGTTGGGTGAGGGCATTTTTTCTGGAGAAACACAATATATCAAATTATCAGATGGTTCTGTGGACCCCTGAATGATTAAGAACCAATGTTTCAGAGGTTGTAGGTTTTAGTCTTACAGAGATAAGGAGGACATTATCTAATAATAAAAGGAAACCAAATGGCTCTTAAGAAAAGTAGATGATTGTATTAGGATGCTTTCAGTCACTTGTGATAGAAACCATCTCAAGCTTATATAAAATAGGAATATATGGGTTTATGTAACTGAAGAAAATAAAAACAACCCCAAAATGCTGGTTGTAAAAACAACTGAGTCTAGGACTCAAATAGTACTTTTAATTAGGATTTTCAGGGCGCCTGGGTGGCTTAGTGGGTTGAGCCTCTGCCTTTGGCTCTGGTTATGATCTCAGGGTCCTGGGATCAAGGCCCGCATTGGGCTCCCTGCTCGGTGGGGAGCCTGCTTCCCTCTCTCTCTCTGCCTGCCTCTCTGCCTACTTGTGATCTCTGTCAAAAAGAAAAAAAAATCTTAATTAGGATTTTCTTCTTCCTTTCTCTTTGTTTTCCTTTATATTGGCTTTATTTATCAGGCGTGTTCATTCCATATGTTGGAAAAAAGATGTCCATCTGCAGCTTAAGCCTGCTAAATTCTTAGACTGTGTACAACTGACCATAGTAAATAAATGATCCATGTAAGAACAGGAGGAACAGGGACACCTGGGTGGCTCAGTTGGTTAAGCAGCTGCCTTCGGCTCAGGTCATGATCCCAGCATCCTGGGATCGAGTCCCATATCGGGCTCCTTGCTCCGCAGGGAGCCTGCTTCTCCGTCTGATTCTGCCTTCCACTCTGTCTGCCTGTGCTCGCTCTCGCTCACTCTCTCTGACAAATAAATAAAATCTTTAAAAAAAAAAAAAAGAGAGAGAACAGGAGGAACAAGTTTGGCATGTGGAGTTTAAGATGCTTATTCAATATTCATATCAACAAAGTTGCTTAGTAGGCATTGGACATACAGATCTGGAATTCAGGTCTAGGCTAGAGACTGGACTAGAAATTTGGAGGTTGTCAGCATATAGTTAGTATTTAAAGCCGTGAAACTGCACGAGATGACCAGGGAATAAGAGTAAATAATGAAGAAAAAAAGTTGTCCAAGGACTGAGCTTGTGAATGTTAAGAAATTGGGGAGAAGAGGAAGAAGCAACGAAGAAGACCAAGAAGCAGCCAATAATGCAGAAGGAAAACAAAGTCCTGGAAGCCAGATTAAAAAAAAATCATTTTAAGGAGTGAGTGATCAGATGTCAGATGATGCTGATACAACAGTTAAGAAGAGGACTGAGACTTAATGGTCAGATTTAATAATAATCATCTTTTTTATTATTTATTTATTTATTTATTTTTTTTTTAAAAGATTTTATTTATTTATTTGACAGACAGAGATCACAAGTAGGCAGAGAGGCAGGCAGAGAGAGAGGAGGAAGCAGGCTCCCCGCTGAGCAGAGAGCCCGATGTGGGACTCGATCCCAAGACCCTGAGATCATGACCTGAGCCGAAGGCAGCAGCTTAACCCACTGAGCCACCCAGGCGCCCCATAATCATCTTTTTTAAACAAGATTTTATTTATTATTTATTTGACAAAGATCACAAGTAGGCAGAGAGGCAGGCAGAGAGAGAGAGAGGAAGGGAAGCAGGCTCGCCGCTGAGCTGAGAGCCCGATGTGGGGCTCGACCCCAGGACCCTGGGACCATGACCTGAGCAGAAGGCAGAGGCTTTAACCCACTGAGCCACCCAGGTGCCCCTAATAATAATCATTTTGACAGGGGCGCCTGAGTGGCTCAGTGGGTTAAAGCCTTTGCCTTTGACCCTGATCCCAGGGCCCTGGGATCGAGGCCTGTATCCGGCTCTCTGCTCAGTGGGGAGCCTGCTTCCCTTCCTCCCTCTGGCTACTTGTGATCTCTGTCTGTCAAATAAATAAAAATCTTTAAAAAAAAAAATCATCTTGACAAGAACAGTTTTAATAAATTTGGTGGAGTTCTTTCTAGTAACTGCTCTTTTTCTTAGAAATTTAAATTCCATAGTTCAGGTAATATAAGAGATTGTTTATTAACCAAATAATTGTTGAACTAATATTGATTGTCATGTCATCCTTTAGTTCTTCATATGTTGTACTGTGTCTGACACTGTGAAGACACTGAAAACTGTGTCTTTAACTCATGAATATGCAAATATGCCAGTTAAAGGATTCATATATTTGGAGTAGGATGCAGGAGTAGGATGCATGTATTTTTTTTGGAATGCTGGTTACATGAAGTGGAATCACTTCATAAACTATTTGGTCATGTTTTTCCTTCTGTATTTGGAAGTTTTTATAAAGAAAAAAGAAAATCAGCGTAAGTTCCTGATTCTTAAATCTTTCTGAGTAATTAATGCCTAATTGTCATTCTCAATACCAGGAAACATAGGAGTTGATAATGCTAAAATTTTTTTATTTTTCTAATGAACATAATACTTTTCTTTTCTGTTAGAAATTCATTGAATTTGAAGACTCTCAAGAACAGGAAAAAAAGGATTTACAGACCCGAGTGGAATCTTTAGAATCTCAAACAAGACAACTTGAACTCAAAGCAAAAAACTATGCTGACCAGAGTAAGTAAAAACACTTTTCGTCATAAGTACACATTAAAGAGTGGGCTCTAATAGCACAATGACTCATCTTGGTATTTGACTGGGCTTCCAAATATGTGCTTGGAATTGTCATCATCCCAGACTGAAGAGTGAGACCTGGAAGCTAGGTTCAGTTCTTTTTTGCTCACATCTTCATGTGGTTCTGATGTCTGCAGAAATAACTAAATAAAAGATATGTTTATTAAGACTCTCTTCTTCAGGGACACCTGGGTAGCTCAGTTGGTTTGGTGTGTGCCTTTGGCTCGGGTCATGGTCCCAGGGTCCTGGATTGGAGCCCTGCATCTAACTCCTGTCCTAGAGGGAGCCTGCTTCTCCCTCCCTCTGCTTGTTTGCTGCTACCCCCCAACAAATAAATAAGTAAAAAAAAAAAAAAAAAAGACTTAAAAAAAAAAAGACTCTCTTCTTCAATTTAGCTCTCAGCCTTTACAGTTAACATTATGCCACATTCATTATGCAGGATTCTGGGGCGTGTGCATGTGCATCATTTCTTCTCATTTTGATCCATTACACTAAGTTCCATTGCTTTCCATATTGCTTTGAAATTTACAAATGTGACAAAAACTCTAGCTCTGAAGTATGTTTTAAAAAAAATTACTGAATTCGAGGAACACCTGGGTGACTCAGTTGGTAGAGCACATGATTCTTGATATCAGGTTTGTGAGTTTAAGCCCTATGTTGGGCAGAGTTTACTTTAAAAAAATAAATACCGAATTCTCTTTTTCATTCTTTTCTAGTGAAAAACTGAGGGAGTGTAAGGGAACAGAATATCATTTTTCAGAATTATTTTGTTTTTAATATAATTTCATTGTATTCTTGACTTAAAAATAACTATTGTTTCAGACTCCAAGGATGATTTTTCTTTTTGGCTTATGAATTAGACCTAATTAAGTCAAAATTAGAAAAACAAATGGGGAGAAACTTCATGGACTGTTTTCATGTTTGCTTTGGGCAGGTAGAGAACCCTTCAAGTTTTCCCTTTCAGCGCTGTAAACTTCCAGAATTTCTGGAGCAGTAGATGACCAGCTGGCTTCCTACATGAACCGTTAAGGCTGCATAGTGACACCTGCTGTTAAAGATAGGAATTCATGGTGGATAACCTTTATTCATTACCTGGCTTGGAGTGTGGTAACTGCTTCCTCTAGTACTCTGGAATGGCCTAATAGAGCTAAACCTCGAATCACTGGGAACCTGGAATTCGAGCATTATAGAATTCAAGGAAATCTCACATGCCTTTAAGCAAATGTCATGGAAGGGAACTAGTGGATGTTTGGTACCAGAAGCCACTTTTGGTAACAGAAGTGAGACAAAATGAGCCGTGTATCATGTCTTTGTACTTTTAGACTTGTAGATACCTAGATACCTTGTAGGAGTACCTAGAGTACTTCCTTTGTTCACACTGAATATACCGAATGACTTCTGTGACTCTGCCATAGAAATTTAGAGTCTTAGAGAGCTGGACGATGGACCCCACAGTCCAAACACTAACAAATATATTAGTAGAGTCACACTGCTCTGAGTACCACTGTTTCTAGAGAAACAGTCTTGTGGCAGTTGCTAGCTTTTGGTACATTTCAAGAGCTGAGCATTCTCTACTCAAAGAAGAAGAAAAAGAGCTATTGGAGATACTGTTTAATTCTAACTTGATTGTGTTTTCATATCAGAGATTATATTGTATTTTAGAACCAGACACTAAAGGCAGAGTGGACAGAACAAACCTCATTGTTTTATTTTATTATAGTTTCCTCTTGATTCTCAAAGAGTACCAAGTTTTGGATAAGGACATTTGCTTTTAACTTAGAAGGGAACTTCTTGTATGGACTCCTTTTATACATTAAGTAAACTATTTTAATGATAAGGGAGATATTATAAGATGAATTACCTGAAACCATCTGTCTGACATTCAAAGGAGATACTTCTAGGGCACCTTGGGTGGTTCAGTTGGTTAAGTGTCTGACTCTTTTTTTTTTTTTTTTTTTTTTAAGATTTTTTTAAAGATTTATTTGAGAGAGAGGCAGAGTGAGAGAACACGAGCTGGGTGAGGAGCAGAGGGAGAAGCAGAGTCCCTCCTGAGCAGGGAGCCCTATGTGGACCTTGATCCTGGGACTCCAGGATCATGACCTGAGCTGAAGGCAGATGCTTAATTAACTGAGTCACCCAGGAGTCCCTGAGTGTCCGACTCTTTAATTTTGGCTCAAGTCATGATTTCAGGGGCATGAGATCGAGGCTGAGTTGGGCTCCACACTCAGCATGGAGTCTGCTTGAGATTTTCTAGCTTTTTCTGCCCCATCCCTGCTTGTGTTGTCTCTCTCTAAAATAAATAAATAAATAAATAAACAAACAAACAAATAAATAAATAAAAATTTCAAAGGAGATACTGCTACTTTTTTCGCAAAAGTCTCTAAATGGAATTCTAACTTGATTGTGTTTTCATATCACACAAATGTATATGTTTTTCCATATACAGTTTATCCTTTTATTATTAAAATTTTAAAAACCTGCTTCCTGTTCTTTTCCGGTAAATGTAAACAAAATAAAGTAGGCTTTTAATTAAGATTTGTTACCCAGACTAGTGAGTCATATCCAGCTTTTTGGAATTGTTATGCTCTGAGGTATCTATCTCCTCATTTCTCTCTCAGAAGTACTGATTACTAGTGTTTTCCATCTTAACTTAATTTTTAAAAATAAGGTATCATTTAAAAATGATTTTTAATTCTCTAAGCAAGTGATGAGGAAATTAGGTAGATATCTAATCTTTGAGCTAAATTTAATCTGAAAACTTCATTTTTGTTATTAATATAATATCCCACCAAGAATTTCTCCCCCCTGGAAGTTTGCCATCCAATTTTGAAATAAATCTTGATGTCTAAGTAACAGTTAAAAAACTTAAAACCATGGTCAGTCAAAATTGACCATTCAGATGCACAAAATTCATAATACTAAATCTCTTGGTCTGTGAGCTGAGACTATAATAAGTCTTTTATTAATGCTTTGGGTTAATAAATCCTTTTCCTTTGATACCTTGGAGTCTTTTTCTCTCTTCCATCTAATTTTCTCTCTCTTCCTTCTGTTTTTCTTTAAGCCTGAACTAGGTATAGTATGAAATCTAAAATGTGAAATTTAATATGAAATTAAAATTTTCTTCCAAGTCTTCATTTACCATATTTAAATACCTGAAAAAAATGTGGGTGGGGGCAAAATATTTGACTCTTTTTTCATTTAACCTTCCTACTTTTCCCTCCCTCAAATCCCTTAATATGATTCAAAGCTCCTTATTTTTAAAAAAGGTAGAAGTAAGAGGTAATCTTTAAGTATCACCAATGTCTTATCATTTCGGGAAACCAGGACTGGGAATATGTTTTTTTAAAAGATGAAAAAAATGTAAATAGGTGTATGTCAGAGTATGTGAATTCTTTTTTATATGATAAGCAACAGAATATCAGACTATTCATCAATTATTTTTCTTTATTCATCAATTTTTTAAAAAAAAAGTGTATCATGATTTTTTGTTACTGTAATGTGACATCTATTTTTATTTTCATTGTCTTAAACTTTTAAAATGTTTTGAATGTTTTTTAGTTTTCCTAACTTCTATTTTTAAATAAACAATTCTTGAAGGCCATAGAAATTACTGATAATGATATTTATAATAGGATCGATGCAGTTTCTTCTGTTTAGTGACATTTTTTTTAGTGCAATGTGATAACAGTATCTTGTCCAATTTCCATTTTTATATTTGTATGTTAGAGTCTTCAATTTTGAAGATTGTCTGTCAATTCTAATGATCTGTTTTAGTGCACATATCCTCTTTAAAAAGTAGCCACAGTAAAAGTCCAAGTTCTGCTTTGAAGACAACTTCCTGTGTTAAAAGGGGAAATTTTGGTTGTAGTTACTTGCTATTTGAGAAGCATGAAAACGTCAAGAAATAGGAACTGAGTTAAGGACATAGATTACAGCTTTTGATAGTTTGGAATCATCAGGTTGTGGTATGATTTCACAATATTGAGAAATTGCATTTATAAAAATTTTGTTAATGGTTTTGTGGTTATATTTGATTTTGGAGATTTCTAGTTGCTCTTTTCAAAACTTGAACTATGTAGGATATGTTTTTGGTTTTCCCAACGTGAATAAAGGATTTTTAAAAATGCTATATTATATCTGGGAGTAATAATAACACTTCTTGTTAACAAGAAGTAACAATAACAACATCTGTGAGCCTTAAGAAAGAATCTGAAACATACATGGGGTGGAAAAACACAGTTGTGGGTTGAGAAAGGCCTGTTGGTTCTCGACAACTGTTGAAGGAGTCTATAATCAACCTTGCTATTCATGATGTGGCAGTAATGGGTTCTTTCTTTGTCACAAAATACTTTATATTCGTTCTTTTGTATGTTGTTTGGCATTTTTTTTTGTATTATTCTTTTGTATATATCTTATAAGCCAGGTATTATCTTAAATGAGTCAAGTAAATAAAGACATTTTAATACAGTTAAAAATATTATACTGCTGTATGCCTAGCATTTAGCTTGGTAGAGGAGAATATGTTTGTAGTACAGAAAAATATAATGTGATCATTGCAGTCAAACAAATCAGCACTGTAGGGGAGAAGGGTGTGTATGTCCTTCTGGTCTTCTTTTCCGTATATACTGTGTTTTTATATCACTGCAGTTAGAGTGTACATATAATTTTGTATCTTCCCCTTAACACTATTTGTTTCTCTTGTATAATCTTTAAATATTTTAAATGTCTTCCTATACCCATCATCCAGAAGCTAATGCCATCTATTATCAATTCTTGTTTTCTTCGGGGTGTGTTTTCTCCTTTATTCTAGTGAGAATTACTTAATGGCCACTTTGTTTTTTTTACCTTGGCTACTTGAAACTCAGAACTAATTTGGAAATGCAGCCGTAAGGACTGGTTTGGACCTTACCTGGTTGGCATATATTTTTTTTAATTTTTAATTTTTTATAAACATATATTTTTATCTGGTTGGCATATTTAAATTGTTTTCTTTTTGATCTATATTTTATACACATACAGTGAATTATTATGTTCTAATAAGCTTATCTCAGATCCTTTGTAGAATGAAGGAATGAATCAGGTAAAAATAAATATACATAAATTAAAAAAAGAAAAAAGTTTCATTGGTTAGTTGAACGTTTTTTCCAGTGTAGTGAATCATATTGAAGTGAATATTTTTTTAAACCTATAGATGTCTCTGTATTTTGATAATTTTCTGAGAATATATTTAAGGAAGTAGGGCAAAAAAGATGAGTATTTTAGTGGTTCTGGTTTATAATAGTGTTTGGTCATTTTTAATGTGAACAGAATTGGAGAAGTATGGTTTAGTAGTGTATTTCATTTTGTTTTTCATAACATGTATTTGGGTCATTATTTGCAACATATCAGCACATGGAGCTAATGTAGAACCATTTATTATTTGATTCTTAGGAAAACTGTTTCCCTCAAGCTCTTTGAATTTATAAGGTGACTTTTCCCTTGATTGTGGAGGTGATGTCAGTGATTTTAAGCTACTTAAGGGCTCTTCTCTGAATCTGGCCTTCCTACCTTTGAATGAAAATCTCTTTTTTAAATTAAATGGGAAAATTATTTTGACAGTTGATGACATTGTAGTAGAGATTTATTCTGACCTTTTGCTCTTTCATTCATTTGCTTTTAAAATTTGCTATAAAGATCTTAGTTTAATAAAATACCTTGAATTCTTTACCTCGAAACATATATTATTATTGGAAGGAAAACACTTCTGATTTCTTGGTCATAAGAATTAACATATTGCTAGGTGGAAAGCATAGGAAGATAGTATTTTTTAATTTTAAAAGAATAAAGGGATTAGAGCAGACTTCCATTTGGGGAATTATTTATAACCAAGGTCTGTGTGTCAATGATGTGGTTGATCAATTGAGAATTTTCACAACAAAGAAGAAAAGTAAGCCATTTTTAAGGTACCAGGTGTAGAGTCATACCAGACAGAGTTAATAGTTGGCCCTAAATATTTTTGTCACTGTTTTTCAGATCACTTTAAAAAAATACCTTCAGGTCAATAGAAAGCTTTGTCAGCCCCTTTACCATGCTCTGTGATTGCAATACATATTAATACTCTAAAAAGTTAAATAATATTGCAGTAGGCCACTTTTTGCATTTTAATGTTTTCTTGTCAATAGGCGGTTCCTTCTGCATTATATTTAGAGTGATTAAAGTAGAAAACTGATTATTTATATTGTAGTCGGAAGTATATTTTTAATAAGGCAACCTTAGGAGTTTCATATATCTCCTTGACTTTATTTTTTTTATTTTTATTTTTTTTAAAAGATTTTGTTTATTTATTTGACAGAAATAACAAGTAGATGGAGAGGCAGGCGGAGAGAGAGGGAAGCTGAGCAGGGGGCCCGATGCGGGACTCGATCCCAGGACCCTGAGACCATGACCCGAGCTGAAGGCAGCGGCTTAACCCACTGAGCCACCCAGGCGCCCCTCTCCTTGACTTTAAAAAAATTACAAAATTGAGGGGCACCTTGCTGGCTCAGTTGGTAGAATATGCAACCTTTGATCTCAAGGTCAAAGTGAGTCCAAGCCACATCTTGAACATAGAGCTTACTTAAAAACAAACAAACAAAAAACCCTACAAAGTGAAATTCATTATATAGAAAGTTACTTTAAACAAGTTACTTTTTTAGTCCATTCAACTTGACTTCTTTGCCATATTAAGAACATTTGTATATTTAATAAACTTTATATAAGGGTTTCTTTTTTTGGAACTTATTTTTAGAGGGAAAACCAAAACTTAAGCACAAGATAATTTATGCAAACACATTTTATTGCTTTGCTTCATTAAATAATACCCTATGTGGTCTTTAGATCTATTGTATGTCTCATTATCTGTATTTGGACTCTTTCCTTTCTGTAGTCTAGTGTTGTCTATTGAGAACCTTAAGGTTGTAGTTTATAATTAATATAAAGCTAAAATTTCATAGAAAATTAATTTTATTAGTAAGGGTGAAGGGATATGGTGATTCAGCTTAGGGAACAGAATAAAAATGAATGATTTGATTACTTCAAACATACAAAGGGATAGGTAAAGAAGATACCAAGTTGTATTTCTGTAACTTTGGAAGATAATATTAGAGAAAATGTTACTTCTTGATTTTGGTTGATCATGAGGAAGTATTTCTTGACCATGAAGGTGTACATAGGGATGTGTGCTGGGGGAAAGCATGGACTTTACCTGCATGGAGACTTTAGGTAGGAGAGTGGTCAACTTTTTGATGTGGATGGCTTAGATAACATCTTCAAGACAGAGACTAGGTCAGATCTCTACCACAGAGATTCCTAGGAGTTATTCTAGTCTGTTTTCAGGATATGATCATGATTTGTGAGAATGCTTTAGCATTGTGCATTGTGTCTTTGATTAATAACGTCTATCGAGAATCTTTGGAACTTTAGAGACATGGCGCAGAACTTAGTTGGCAGTGGAGAGGCTCTTATTATTGTTTTGATGTGGTTGTCTGAGATTTGTTTGCTCTTAAGTCAGTGTTTGATTCCTGCTTACCTGTTGAGACTTCTGAAAGAGGCTTCTGAAACACCAGTGCCACTCCTCTGAGGCCAGATAACCATTGGATTATCTGCCTTCCATGAGTAGTAAGAACTGATGATTCCTTTTGAGAAGGCAAATAATGAGTTGGACACGGCATTCTAGCAGGTGTGTTTCTCTTTCTTCCCCCCATAGGCCTATCAGCAGTCTGATGGGGCAGAAGACAACAGAGATGGAAGGTGTTCCAAACTTGGCACAGGCCATCAATCTAAGGAGGTAAGCTCTGATTTTGAGCAGGCCGAGCAGGTGGCTCTTCCTGCCTTAATCATGTCTTCTTGCTCTTTGGAAAGATGGACAGAAAGAGCATTTAAAATGAGGCAGAATGATCTCTGTTAGCTATTAAAAGGGGAAAACGTTGGATTAGTCTTTTGATTCTTCTTTTTTCTTGCCTGCTCCCCCCTTTTCTTTTTAGATGCCCTGGTTTGTTTGATTATTTTTTTTTTTTCTTCTTCAGAATATTAGCAGTTTTTTTTAAAGAATGGCAGATTTGTTTATTTGTTGTTTTGGGATAGGGAAGGATGAGCAAAATCTTGTTTATTTCCAGTTAATCTCAGGTTATGGCTAGTTTGATGAATAAAATGATAAAGTTTTAGGATTTTTCATGAGATAATTTTTACATTTGGTTTCACATAGGAACTGTTAAACAAGAAATAATCTTTTACTACCCCTTTCGTATAATGCAACAATAATAAGCATAGGTTAACTTCGTGGTGCTTGAGGCTTTCGTGGATGTCTGCCATCCTTGCCCAGTTGGGCCTTTCTTTCCTGCTTTTTCCACTTCCCTTTTCTTTTCCCTTTATTGATTACTTAGTGGCATCCAGGACTTTGAAGAGATGGCTCTTCCCAGGATTTAAAAGTACTTCTCTATTAAACACTATTTTATTTCATGTGAGTTAGGCCTTGAGAAAGTGGGACTCCATTGACTGTGTTGTGTTAAGTATTTGAAGTATTTTCAGAAAAGTGAGAGGTTTTGAATTTGTGTTACATGATCTTGGTGCTTAACTTATATACCTAAAAAGATAGGTACTGATATTTTGAATCACAGTAGAGGTAAAGAAAACATGAAATACAATCATGGATAGTTTCTATCAAGGTACTTGCTGGAAGCTTTATATTGGAGGGAATCATTGCCAGAAAAGTATTCAGAAAATCACCAAGAATAACAAATTCATAGACTGTTTAAAATCACCACGGGGTAACATGCCTTCGATGATTCAGAATGCCTTTTAAGAGGATATAATACATGTTTATAAGCTAATGTCTGAGTTAAAGTAACTGTAGTTGCTGTAGCAACCATGCCACAAATTATATATATAATGACTCAAATGTTATGTGTTATTTCTTGATGTGAAAATTAAAATGGATGTTTCCAGTAGGTGGGTAGCTCCTTCAGAGATGCAGGCTCTTTCTGACTTCTGGCTCCACGTTCTTCATACTCTTGTCCATTAAGGCAGAGGGGAGGAGAAAGGGGGTGGACAGTTGTGTGTGGAAGGCTTTTATTGGGCCAGACCTTAGGAGTGGTGCACACAGCTTTTACTTTTACTTCAGCGGCCATAACTCGATCAGAAACTAACTCTAGAGGCTGCGGGATGCCATCTAGCAGTGTGTCTAAGAAAAAGAGGAAATTGCTTTGGTTATTATCTAGTCTTTTCTTCAGCTTAGGAGCTCTAGTAGATGGCGCATGATTTTGCTCAAATGTTGAGCAAAGGGAGTGAATGTACCTAAAGCTTAGCAATCATCTACCTGTTCTTCCTACTTGTGAATTATCTGAGGAAGAAAAAAATGGCAAGTTTTAGTGAAAATAAAGCATTTATAAATTGTGCTTTTATATAATCTAATTTTTTAAAGAAGGTTTTATTTATCTGACAGAGAAAGACAGCGAGAAAGGGAACACAGGCAGGGGAGTGGGAGAGGGAGAAGCAGGCTTCCCGCTGAACAGAGAGCTCTATGTGGGGCTCGATCCCAGGACCCTGAGATCATGACCTGAGCGGAAGGCAGAGGTTTAACCCACGGAGCCACCCAGGCTCATTTTTAAATAACTTCAAGGTTACTCTGGCTGTTAGCA
The DNA here is from genome assembly GCF_030435805.1 of Mustela lutreola. NCBI lineage: Eukaryota > Metazoa > Chordata > Mammalia > Carnivora > Mustelidae > Mustela > Mustela lutreola. The sequence continues at coordinate 26,164,002 of NC_081304.1, read as the reverse complement.
CTTTAAAACTCTTCACTGCATATTCATTTATTCAACAGACATTTACTAAGTGTTGAGATTTTCTTTTGTTCTCTTATCATTTGATGTCTTTTCCTTTAAAAGATAGGTTACTATTAAAATGTATATATTTTTTAAGGTTTTACTTATTTATTTGACAGAGAGAGACACAGTGAGAGGGAACACAGGCAGAAGGAGTGGGAGAGGGAGAAGTAGGCTTCCCCCTGAGCAGGAAGTTCCATGCGGGGCTCAATCCCAGCACCCTGAGCCCAAGACAAGATGCCCAACGACTGAGCCACCCAGGCACCCCAAAATGTAATTTTCTGTTGCCTGTGTTAGGGATAGGTTATGAATGACATCTCTCTCTTTAACAAAAAAATATAACTCCTATTATATCTAGCTGGCTCAGCTGGTAGAGCCTGTGACTCTTAATCTTAGGGTCATGTGTTGAAGCATAGAACCAACTTAAAAAAATAAATATAATTCATATACTATAAAATCTACCATTTTTAGAGTATACAAATCAGTGGGTTTTAGTATATTCACAAGGTTGTACAACTATCACAATGGTCTTAATTAATTCCAAATCACTTTCACCATTCCAAATAGGAACCCATATCTGTTAACAGTCACTCCTCATTCCTGGCTTCCCCCAACCCCTGGCAATCACTGATCTGTTTTCTGTTTCTACATATTTGTCTCTTCTGGACATTTCATATAAATGGAATCATCTAGTATGTGGTCTTTTGTAACTGACTTCTTTCACTTAGCATAAGGTTCTTCCATGTTGTAGTGTGGATCCGCAGTGCTTCATTCCTTTTTAATGCTGAATAATATTCCATTATATGGACATTCTACATTTTATGTATCCCTCTTTGCCCCACCTTTTTTAATTGCCTATATGTTGCTAGTTTGAGAACCAGGAAAAAAAAACACAAAAACAAAACGAACTTTAAGTCAGTTATCCGAAAGCCTATGCAGAGTTAAGTATAATGAAAAACCCCTTTGGGAAGATATCCCTTGGATTTCTCATTGGCATCCTGGCTTGTTTAATTCCCAGTTTATAAGTGGGGAGTGAATTATTTAAATGTTTGAACCATCTTTATAATGCTGTGGTTATCTACTAGTAATAGGTTATATATTCTTGTTTTGATTTATCAGTGTTATATTTGGATATAACAATACAAAATAACAAGTTTTCTATTTAATTTTAATAGGATACAGAAATAAATAATTTAAGGGCTTCAAGTAAATAGACCAAGGTCAATAGGCTATAATTTATTCTTTTTTTTTTTTTTAAGATCTTATTTTATTTATTTGACAGAGATCACAAGTAGGCAGAGAAGGAGAGAAGGAAGCAGGCTCCCTGCTGAGCAGAAAGCCCGATGTGGGGCTCGATCCCAGGACCCTGGGATCATGACCTGAGACAAAGGCAGAGGTTTTAACCCACTGAGCCTCCCAGGTGCCCCGCTATAATTTATTCTTACACTAGTGGGGAGAGGAAGATGGAAATGGATAATAGGGTAGAGGAACTGATGATCATTTCTACAGGTTTAAATCTAATTTATGTAGACATTTTAACCATGAGATCATTTGTCTTTGTTTACTTTATTTTATTTTATTTTTTAAAAGATTTTGTTTATTTATTTGACAGAGAGAGATCACAAGTAAGCAGAGAGAGAGGGGAAGCAGGCTCCCCACTGAGCAGAGAGCCTGATGTGGGGCTCAATCCCAGGACCCTGAGATCATGACCCGAGCTGAAGGCAGAGGCCCAACCCACTGAGCCACCCAGGTGCCCTTGTGTTTACTTTAAAAATTTGAGGTGGATAGGGGCAGCTGGCTGCCTCAGTTGGAAGAGCATGCAGCTCTTGATCTCAGGGTCCTGAGTTCGAGCCTCATGTTGTGTATAGAGAGAACTTAAATAATTAAAAAAACAAAATAAAATTTGAGGTGAATAGAATGTTTTGGTATCTATGACTGATAAATTATGATGTAACACCCAATATTGATTATTGAAAATAGTCCCTAAGATCATGTGAACGAAAAAATAGAAAATATTTTAAGAAGGTTATTAATATAAAGGTGTTAGAATTTCCTTTTTAAAAGGAAGTCAATTTCTTTTATTTATTTGTCAGAGAGAGAGAGAGCAGAGGGAGAAACAGGCTCTCTGCTGAGCAAAGAGCCTGATGTGGGACTCGATTCCAGGACCCTGGGATCATGACCTGAGCCAAAGGCAAACGCTTAACCCACTGAGCCACCTGGGCGTCCCAGGAAGTCAATTTCTGATTCAGTGGTTAGGTTTTGCTAACAAGATGCCAGTGTTTATGTGCTACAAATTTTATCTTGGAAAATTAGCGATGGACATGAGGAAAAAATTTACCTTATAAATTTTGGAGAGAGTTTTTTTACCACCCAGATTTTATGAGTAAATGAACTGTACTATTCTAGGAATACCCCTGGACTTCATCAAATAGTATACACATGTAGCCCTTAGTAAGGTAGAAAATATTTCTTCTTCCAAATTTTATTTTTTACATTCATGAGATACATTCTCAGGTTAGTGAATTTTATCATACCATAAGGTAATTTTAAGAATTATCTTCTTTAGTGGTATAAAATAATGAAAGCGATGTGGAAAAAAAACTATTATGTCTTGCTTTTATAAAATAACATTGTGTTCTGGGAAATGCTTTATCAAAGTTATATTACTAGTTGTTTATTGGTTTTCAGATTTTCAGGGTTTTTTTCTATATTGGTATTTCTTTCTGAATTTCCAGCCTTTAAAATCAGACTTAAAGTAATTGGCACTAAAAGGGAATATTTGGGGCACCTTGGCTGGCCCAGTGGGAAGTGCATGTGACTCTTGGATCTTAGGATTGTGAGTTTGAGCCCCATGTTGAGTGTAAAAATTATTTAAATAAATACAAAAAAGGGGTATATTTACATTAGAGGCATACAGGATGGGAAATGGTGTAACTGTAGAGATTTTGGTCTTAAATAGGTAGAAGACCATTGGATTTTAGTTTTGTGTTTTTGTGAATGATACCACCTCAGAACATTTTCCAGTATTGTTAGGGTTGTTGATGTATTTGTGAAATTTTAAAGACTGTCATTTATTCTTAAGTGGTTGGAGGTTTTATTGGGGTCTTGAAAAGCATAGTTATAGATGAGAAATAAAATTAGAATACAGTAATGATGCACCAGACTAACAAAAAATATAGGCTGCAATAAATTGCAGACCATTAGTGTTGTCAGTTTATATTTTGAGATGAATGTGTTCTACTTTTAGATTGGATCTTTTGCTGAAGAAATAAAACTGGTAGTGTTAAATAGTGTAACAGGTAAAAAATGTATTTATATAAAAAGCTAAGGCGGATTTACTTGTCATTTATTTTGCATTGAAAATATAGTGGAAAGTGGTGCCCAGGTGGCTGAGTTGGTTAAGCAGCTGCCTTTGGCTCAGGTCATGATCCCAGCATCCTAAGATCAAGGCCCGTGTTGGGCTCCCTATTCAGTGGGGAGTCTGCTTCTCCCTCTCCATATTCCCCTCCACTTATGCTTGCACTTTCTCAAATAATAAATTTAATTTAATTTTAATTTAATTTCTCAAATAAATTTTTTTAGAAAGAGAAGAAAGCATAGTGGGAAGATGGAAGTCATCTCTCAGAATACAAGTCTATAATATGCAGCGGAACTCATTGGAACTCTCTTACAGTAACACTTTATATGGATTAAGAAAATTAACTTGTGCTTAGAAGAGATGTTGAGCATTTAGGCTTATAATTTAAGACCATTGCTCTTAGGAAAATAATAGATAGGAATAAGCTGTAGCATATGTATATGATGTGATATTATTCGCTGCTAAAAAGAAATGAGCTATGAAGCCATGAAAAGACATAGAGGAACCCCAAATGCATATTACAAAGTGGAAGCCAATGTGTAAAGGCTACATACCACATGATTCTAGCTCATGGGGATTCTGGAAAAGGCAAAACTAAGGAGACAGTGAAAATATTACTGTTTGCCAAGGTTAAGGAAAAGGGATGAATAGGTGGAGCTCAGGATTTTTAAGGCAGTAAAACTGTTCTGTATGAAAAAACTATAATGGTGGATGTGTGTCATTATATATTTGTCCATTTATAGAATATTTAATACCAAGAGTGAATCCTAATGTACTCTTTAGACTTTGGGTGGTACTGATGTCAGTGTGGGCTCATTGATTGTAACGAATGTACCACTCTTCTGCAGGATATAGATAGTGGAGGAGGTTGTGGGTGTGTGGGGAGGAAAGGGTATATTAGCACAATGTACTTTTTGTTCAATTTTGCTGTGAACCTAAAACTGCTATTAAAAAATAAAGTTGATTAATAAAAATAACAAACAGGGTAAGGGGCAGGTCATTTGTAACCATATATAGTTTGCATGTTCTAAATGACCTTTTTTGTGTGATGTATGCTAAGAAAAACAGAAATACAGATCGTTTCTATGAAATTAGTAAATTTATTTATCAGAGAGCTCACAGGCAAGGGGAGCGGCAGGCAGAGGGAGAAGCAGGCTCCCACTGAGCAAGGAACCCGATGTGGGACTGGATCCCAGGACCCAGGGATCATGATGTGAGCCAAAGGCAGATGCTTAACTGACTGCCACCCTCAGATGTTATTTTTGAGACAAAAAAAAAAAAAGTCAAATGGAAATAAATTAAGCAGAAACTCTAATGGGTTTAGAAAGCTGTGGGTGGAGGCTTAAGGAATTATAGCTAGGGGTAATCCTGGATGCTTAAGAGGACCAAAATAATTAATAGAACTTTTAAGGAATTTTATAGATGAAGCTAAGCCAGTTTGAACAGAAGTCATGTTCATTTAGGTAAATATAGGAAATCGCTGGTAATTGTGATACACATTAGGGTCTTATATCTCCTTTCCCACAGTCTTGCTGTTAAGTAGTATATAGCAGCAAAGCCATATAAACCAACACTGATAAGCAAATTGCCATAAAATCAGTGAGGTCCTTCTAGCTACAAGCCCAATTCTGTCCAAGTCACTTGATAAACAAAACTTTTTTAAGCTTTTTCCCCAAGGTGATAAATAATGATCCTTGGTTTCCGGTATTACTCTGCTAGGGTTCCCATGACAAAATATCATAGAAATATTTTCACACTCTTGTGAAGGCTGGAAGTCCAAGATCTCCTTGGCTTGCAGATAGCTGCCTTCTCTCTCTCTCTCTCTCTCCCTCCTCATATGGTCTTTTCTCTGTGCATATGTGGGGAGAAAAAGCTTTTATAAGGACACTAGTCCTGGGGCACCTGGGTGGCTCAGTGGGTTAAAGCCTCTACCTTCGGCTCAGGTCATGATCCCAGGGTGCTGGGATCGAGCCCCATATCAGGCTCTCTGCTCAGCAGGGAGCCTGCTTCCACCTCTCTGCCTGCCTCTCTGCCTACTTGTGATCTCTCTCTGTCAAATAAATAAATAAAATCTTAAAATTTCTTTAAAAAAAAAAGGACAACAGTCCTGTTGGATTAGGACTCCACCTTTATGACTTTTATTTTTTATTGTCATATATAGAAATATATATTCAGGGGATGCCTGGGTGACTCAGTCGGTTAAGCCGCTGCCTTTGGCTCAGGTCGTGATCCCAGGGTCCTGGGATCAAGTCCCGCATCAGGCTCTTTGCTTGGCAGGGAACCTGCTTCTCTCTCCACCTCTGCCTGCCACTTTGCCTGCTTGTGCGTTCTCTCTCTCTCAGAAATAAATAAATAAATAGAATCTTTTTTTTTTTTTAAAAAAGATATATTCAGTATCCTTGCATTTAGTTTTAGGCACCATCCTATCTCAGTACATACATACTGCATTCCTTTTAGCAGTACCTTTGTTGTATTTGAAAAACACATGTGTGCCAGATGCTATTCCTAATAAGTTCTAATATACTGTCATTATTCCTCACTTATAAATCAGGAAACTGAGGCCTAGAGAACTTGGAAGTAGCGAAGTCACTGCATTGTGGTCCATCACATAACTATCATAATTCACTTCACCAACCACCTAACGACAAATTTAGGGATGATTCCAATTTGGGTGTTATTATAAAATGTATTGCATACAACATCCATTTTCACATCTTCAGGCTTTGATGTGTTTCCACGGCGTAAGTAAGAATAGTAATACTGGGGATGCCTGTGTGGGTCAACCATTTAAGCATCTGCCTTTGGCTCAGTTCATGATGCCAGGGTCCTGGGATCAAGTCCCACATTAGGGTCCGTGCTCCACTGGGAATCTGCCTCTCCCTCTCCCTCTTCCCGTGATTGTGCTTGTACTTATACTTGAGCTCATTCTCTCTCTCTCTCTCAAAAATAAATAAATAAAATCTTAAAAAAAAAAAAAAAGAAGAATAGTAATATTGTTGGGGAGGGGCTGCGTCTGGTTGGCCCAGTGCGTTAAGCATCTACCTTCAGCTCAGGTCATAATCCCAGGGTTCTGGGATCTACCCCTAGGTCAGGCTCCCTGCTGAGGATGGTGCCTGAGCAGGGAGCCTGCTCCTCCCTCTCTCTGTGCCCACGTGCATATCCCCCACACCCCCCTCAAGCTCTCTTGCTTGCTCTGCTCTCTCATAAATAAATCTAAAAAGTAGTAATACTGGGTCAAAGGATATACACATTGCTTATTTTATTAGATGTCACCAACAAACTACCAACCTTCAAAAGAGTAATTCCAATTTATCCTCTCATATTGCCCATCTTTTTTCTTTTTTTCTTTTTATAATTCTTCAACCTGGTAACATTTTTGTTCATCTGCCTATGCATTTTAATGGTGAATTGGCACAATTTTTTTGTAATGGTTCTAAAGTCTGTTTAGATCTTCTGCTAAATGTTGAACTCAGAAGTTGTTGGAGAACATAAAGAATGAGTTTTCAAGCCAAAGAAAGTACCTACGTGAGTTGGTGCTCAGTGTGTTTGGACTGGGGTTGGGTGGGGCTGCACACACCGCAAATTAATCAGGTCACTAACTCCTTCCCAAAGGTAACTACTACCCTCACTTCTGATACCTTTTAGTTTTAGATTAGTTCTGTCTTTTGAACTTTGTATTCTTTTGCTTCTGCTTCTTTCCCTCAATCTGTGTGTGAGATTCATGTGTAGCAATAATTTGTTCTTTTTCTAGTGTTCCAGTACAGGAGTATTTATCCATTCTGCTGTTGATGGACATGTGGGGTGTTTCCAGGTTTGATTGATTATAGATAGTGGTGCTTTGAGGATTGTTTTAAAGGCCTTTTAGTGGACATGTATATGTATTTCCTAGTTTTGTCATAGAGTTGGTAAATATGCAACTTTATTAAATCTTGCCCACCAGTTTTCAAATTGATGCATCCATTTTTTACTCCCACAAGTAGCATATGAGAGTCCAAGTTGCTGTGTATGCTATTAAAACTTGGTATGTTGTGCTTCTCATTGTAGCTGTTCTGATGGGTTTGCAATGACTGTTGCATTTTGGTTTTAATATGTATTTCACTGATGATTAATAAAGTTAGATATGTATTTTTCTTGGCAGTTTGTTACCTTTGAGTCAATATCTATGACTAGGTTCTTTCCAGAAAAACGGAGAGCTTTTGTTTGAAGCAAAAAGGAAAACTGTCTATACATCTCCCCCCACCCCCCCACCCCCCGCCGCCAAGTGAAGTTTTAAAGTAGACTGCAATATATGAACAGATTAAAAGGAGTATTTCTTGAAAGGCAGCATAGCATAGTAATGAAAAACAGATTCTGGGCAGGATGCCTGGGTGGCTCAGACACTTAAGCATCTGCCTTTGGCTCAGGTCTTGGTCCCAGTTTCCTGGGACCAAGTTCCACAGAGGGCTCCTTGCTTAGCGAGTAGCCTGCTTCTTCCTCTGCCTGCCGCTCCCCCTGCTTATAAATCTACATGCTCTCTCTCTCTCTTACAAATAAATAAATGGCATCTTAGAAAACAAAAACAGATTCTGGGCCCAGACTTCTCCATTAGAAATTCGATTTTGTCACAACTGACTTTGGGCAAGTTATTTAACTTCTATTTGCTTCAGTTTCCTCAACTCCAAAATGAATGTAGTAATGATACTTTCATCATAAGGTTAATGTCAGGGTCAGATAAGTTTATATATAGCATGTAGCACAGTACGTGGTATATAGTAAGCACTATAAAATTTTAGCTGCTATCAGTAGTGGTGGTGATGGTGATATAAATTTATTTTACGAATTGATGTCAAGGTAGCTGATAAGAATAACGAGACTCTTGTTGAGCACAGATTTGAAATTGAGGTTCATGAATGATAGTTGCAATTTTACTTTAGACTCAACCTCCATTTTTTTGTTTTGGTTGCATAATACCAAGAAAATCTTGATATACACAGATGAACAATTACAAATAGGTAAGGTTTACCCAGTAGTCTCAGGGTTAAGGTTTTAGATCAACTTAATTGACAAGAAGTAGTAGAAAACTTTTGTTTTAAAATTGTAGCTAAATATCCATATTTTGCTTGGATTTCCTGTATTTAAATAAAAACCACAGAAGCAGCCCTAAAAATTATTACAGTTTTAATACCCATTGTGTCACGATACATCTACATTACAAGTTTGTGTATTCCTGCTTTCAGCCGCAGAGCTGCAGTTTTTCTAATTAATGACATATTTTCAAGATACTACTCAACCAGGTAGAAAGTAAACATCGAATTTCATCAAATCAAGGATGACTTTACTGGGCAGCGCAAGATCTGCATTGTGTGGTGTTTGGTGTGTTAACATTAGGTATAGGGAAACATTCACGTGTGTCCTGTTGCTAGTTCATAGTTCCTTCTACGGCCTTCTGTTCATGGTGGTTACTTCTACAGCCATCTTCCAGGGCCACAGGCTTCGGCTAACTAGCAGTCTTGCATGCTTGCAGCTACCAGACCCTTAGACCAGCAGAACATTTCCAACTAATCTAAGTCTTTTAAACAAACTTAAATGAATATCTTGACACCTCCTGTAGCACCAGCCTCATTTCTTTCCAGCAGATTGTTTCTCACTACTCCTTAGGTGGCACGAGCTCCTCCAGACTGGCCAGTCTCCCCTCTCCTCACCACCACCACCACCACCACCACCACCACCGTAGTTTTGTGTTCCCTTCTCGGTGGTAGCAGTGCCCGTATGCTCTTCACATATGTCTTGAGTACTGTAATTTAATTTCTTTGTGGTCCTGCTTGGACCCCACCTTCTCTCAGAGTCATCCCTCTTTGATAGTTTTATTTCCTATGAAATCCTGTCCTAACATTCTGTATCTCAGGATCTAAAACTTAAAAAAGTGTACTCTGATCACTACCCCCAAATCAGTGCCACTCACAAACTCCATCAGCAGAGGGAGCTAAATAAAAGAAGATGAGTCCCTGGAATGAAGCCTGAAGCAGAAGTACTTGTGAACAAGGATGTTTTCACATACTGCCCAGTAGTAAAAAAGAGCTTGAATATCAGTGTTAGAAATGAATGATTTGGGTCCTCACCCCAGCCTAAAACTTACATGAGGGGATTTCTGAAATATTTTTGAGTATCACACTGAAATCCTATTTAAGGGGGATGACCTGATAAACATATGCATATTAGGAGAAGCAATCTAGTGTTTAGGGGATTTTTTTAAACCCAGTTTATCCCCCCCCCCCCCAGAATTCTTTATTAAGGAAGGTGAAATGAGGTCTCTAATTTGAGAAGTACTGAGTCGTAAAGTTGCTAAGAAATAAGGATAACCTGTTTCAGGTTTTAAGGATGGAATTTTTTAAAGTAAATTTTTTATATTTTGTTCTGATTAAATATATGTATCTTAATTTCAGTTAGCAGACTTGAAGAAAGAGAAGCAGAATTGAAGAAGGAATATAACGCATTACATCAGAGACACACTGAGGTGGGTTTCTGGGTTGTTCTTACCATATTAATATTGAACTAAAGGAATTGAGCTGAGAAGTTATATTTATATCTTAATTTTTCTTTGAAAGTCAGCTAATATAATTCCTGGGGATTATATGCAGAAAATATCAAATTTCATGTAGCATTTACCTTGTTACCAAATGTTGACTTCTGTTGTTTTTTTAATCTGGAATTAACTATTCATGGGTGAGAATTAGTGTGCCACAAAATAGTGTAATTACTAAGGCAGTTCCAATAGTTGTTTCTTTGGCCAGCTAAGTACAAAGTAATGTGTGTGTAATAAAAAGTATATATGATGCTAATATGACAGAATTGATTTAATTTATTTTGTTAACCAGTTGGGAAATGATGGATTGGTAAATTGTTGGTAAAGAGTTTCCGTATTTATAATCTACTATAAAGGGCTTATTTGCTTTAAGCTCGTAACAAATAGTATAAACACAAATTGTGTATTAAATCAAAATGACTCTAAAATAGGTTTTCTGTATGAAATTTCAGTATTTTTAAGTTAATAACTCTAGTACAAAATCTCTTTAAAGCAAATTAGAAAATGTGCCCAAACATCTTTTACCTTTTTATAATTCTCTGTGAGCCTTTCATCTGCTGCCTTTGTTGTAGTCTCCTGACTGTGAAAATTGTTTTTGCGTTTCATGGTCAGTCAGGGTGGGGTCACAAACCTCAATAAATAGAATTTTCATAGACTCAAGCACTGTTTGTTACATGAAAAAATAATTCCTCTTTTTTTTCCCCCCGTTTCTTATCCAAATCTCCCAGGATACAGATGGTTCCAGTCTTCAGCTTCCATTTTTCTTTCATTAATTTGTGATCTCTTATCCTGCCTGTGGTAGAAACCTATATTGTTGCTTTCAAGGATTTGCTTTGGCGTAATACGATTAATACTTTCTTGAGGAGGGGTTGGAATTTCTGACATAGGACGTTTGATTATTACTGTCTTAGCTTTTTGTAGCCACCTGTGAAGAATTGATATTCAGTGGTGGAGGGAAAAGTTTGGCTACAGAGATTTGGAACCATGGAGCCCTGGGAAGACAGGAATAGCTTAAACAGTGGCCTTGTCAGTGTGAGAAGAATACCCACATTTTGATTAGATGGCAGTCAGTAGATATTAAGACTGTTCAGAAATGATTGATGGGGCACCTGGGTGACTCAGTCAGTTAAGTGACCAACTCGTGGTATCATCTAAGAAACTAAGCTCCATCATCCATCCCCATTTCATTATTATTTTTATTATGTTTCCATCCCATTTTAGAGATTGACGTTTAGAAAGGGAATATGTAGTGATTTGTTCCAAATTCCATGCTGGTATGTGGCTGGATTTGAACCTAGGTCTGTCATATTCTGTTGCCTTGATTTTCAGTAATACTTTCAGGTTATGGAACATAATGAGCATTAAAAGCACTAGAAATTTTTCTGTGCCTTTTTGCTTTCTGGCATTGCAAAAACGTTAAGAATAGGGGCATCTGGGTGGCTCATTCGGTTAAGGTTAAGAGTCTGCCTTCTGCTCAGGTCATGATCCCAGGGTCCTGGGATTGTCATTCCCATATCCTTGCTCAGCAGGGGAGCCTCCTTCTCCCTCCCTGTTCCTGCTCCTGCGGGCGTGCTAGCTCTCTCTCTCTCTCACCTCTCTGTCAAATAAATAAATAAAATGCTTTTATTATGTGGTGATTAAAAAAAAAAAAAAGAATAGTGGCCTTGCAGCTATAAGATAAATGATTCTTGGGCTGTGCAGAGAGAGATCCATGGCCAACACGATTAAAGGGCCACTTTTCTCCAAAACCTCACTTACTGCCTTACTTCCCCATTTTAGCTGAGCTGACAGTCAGCCTCTGCTGTGATATTTCTATGCGGAGGGAGTAGGGGTTTTCCAGACAGTGTGCTTGGGATCCTTCTGGATCTGCCAAGTGTTTGTTGCTGAGGCCACTCCTGAATAAGTGTGAATTAATATATATACCTGAGAAAATGGAGAGTTGTAGTTATGAGATGAGGAAGGATGGGGCTAGTGGACCCAATAGTAGATTATCTAAAGCATGCCCTCTTTTACTATCTCATCTCTCTCTCTCTTTTTTTAAAGATTTTATTTATTTATTTGACAGAGATCACAAGTAGACAGAGAGGCAGGTAGAGAGGGGTGTGGGGAAGCAGGCTCCCCACCGAGCAGAGAGCCCGATGCGGGGGCTCGATCCCAGGACCCTGGGATCATGACCTGAGCTGAAGGCAGAGGCATAACCCACTGAGCCACCTAGGCGCCCCTCATCTTTCTTTCTTTTGTCTGGCACCGCTGATCCTGGCCTCCCATTCACTTTTTTTTTTTTTTTTAAAGCAGATCTATATTGTGTAATGAAAATTTTTTTAAGTTAAAAAATTTTATGTACAATTTATTAAATTTCTACTTTTTTGATGCATTTACAGAATATAGTGCATTTTTTATTTCGGATGTCAGGAAATGCTTTAGGGTGTGGGGTTTTCTTGTGGGTGTGAGGAAGAAAGAACAATGAGTTTATCGCCTGCCTAGAAAATTGACTAAAAGGGCAAATACAACACTGGTCCGGGAATGCTTAACTTTTTGACGACTGAGTCAGAGGGACTTGAGTTCTGACCCTAAAGCCAACTAGCTAATGGCATTTAGAACACAGTTGATCATTAACTAGCTGGGCAAGTTATTTTAATCTTAAGCTGGAGTTCATAAAATTCTAATATTGTTGTGAGGATAAAATGAAACTGGCTCTAAATGCATTGGGTGACTTATGCTCAATAAATGTTAGCTGTCATTTTCTTTTTTTTTTTTTTTTTTTAAAGATTTTATTTATTCATTTGACAGAGAGAGATCACAAGCAGGCAGAGAGGCAGGCAGAGAGAGAGGAGGAAGCAGACTCCCTGCTGAGCAGAGATCCCGATGCGGGACTCGATCCCAGGACCCTGAGATCATGACCTGAGCCGAAGGCAGCGGCTTAACCCACTGAGCCACCCAGGCGCCCTAGCTGTCATTTTCTTATTCTGTACTATAGAGTGCTAGTTTAATTGGGTTGGAACCAACTTCATTACATGGAATTTTGTAATTATATATGGGACATATCATTTGAAGAAGGAATCAGTCTTTTGAAGGTTTAGAATTCAACATTTTATAAATTAAAAAAAAAACAATCACCCAAAAAACCCGAATCATTTAAAACAAGAATCAATCTGTAGAGTGGACTATTTAGGAGGAGTAGATTCTGTCTTTGCATTTATACAAATGCCTTTGCATTTATAACTTTTATTTTTCTATATTGAATAAATAGAGTACTATCAAGGCAGTGTAGGGGAGGTTTCTATTTTCTTCATATGAGTGCTCAAGGAAACTTGGATTCTTTCATCTGAGCAAATCAATTACATATGATTACTATCCAGTATATAAAAATTCAACTTGGGTTTTCTAAAATCTTTTGAAAATATAAGCTTATATCTCTTTGGCCCAACCATCACTTTGTTACATTAGTTTCATTTTTGTTTTTTTCCTTAAAAGTTCTTCTTGATTCAAGAAGAAAACAGTTCATTATTTCTGACTTGCTGACACAAAGACAAAACTGTATTTCTGCAGATACATTCTTTAAATTGGGGATAAAGAGAAAATATAAATTTTTAAAAATATTTTATTTATTAATTTGACAGATAGAGAGATCACAAGTAAGCAGAGCAGTGGGTGGGGGGGAAGCAGGCTCCCCGCTGAGCAGAGACAATGCGGGGCTCAGTCCCAGGACCCTGAGATCATGACCTGAGCTAAAGGTAGAGGCTTAACCCACTGAGCCACCTAGATGCCCTGAGAAAATATAAATTTAAAATAGAAGATATGTAGGGGTGTGTGGGTGGCTCAGTGGGTTAAGCCTCTGCCTTCGGCTCAGGTCATGATCTCAGGGTCCTCGGATAGAGCCCTGCGCAGGGAGCCTGCTTCCCCGTCTCTCTCTGCCTGCCTCTCTGCCTACTTGTGATCTCTGTCTGTCAAATAAATAAATAAAATCTTAAAAAAAAAAGATATGTAAATTTAAAACTTAAAAAAATACCTTCATATACTATATCCCTGTAATTCTACATTAATTTTACTTAGCCTGATAAAATTCTTATTTAGACAATCCTAATTGGGAAACAGCCTGATTGATTTTCTTATGATGTTTGATTTGATAGATTTGTCTTTTTTTTTTTTAAGATTTTATTTATTTATTTGACAGAGATCACAAGTAGGCTGAGAGGCAGGCAGAGAGAGAGAGGGGAGGAAGCAGGCTCTGCATTGAGCAGAGAGCCTCCATCCCAGGACCCTGGGATCATGACCGGAGCCAAAGGCAGAGGCTTTAACCCACTGAGCCACCCAGGCGCCCCAGATTTACTTGTCTTAATTCATGCATCACTTCACCTTTCTGTTTATTTGAAGTAAACACTTTCAGATTGACATATTTAATTTTTCTACATACATGCCAAGTAAGATTTTGCCAACAAAAATGTGCTTTTTAAAAATTTTATGTTTGGTGCTCACTTCGGCAGCACATATACTAAAAATTTTATGTTTGTTCAAAATCTTGTTTCTTTCAATAGTTATGCTTTTAATATGCTACAGTGCATATGTCAAGTTATATTGAAATTGAAATCCATGTTCACACAGCTAAAGTTTAGAAACTTCCATAGCTGTTCCATGCCTTTTTAAGCATTCAAGGAATATTCAAATTTTAAGAATTCAAAGTCCCAAGAAAAGTCATCAACGTTTTCTTGTCTACTTTTCAAATTTACATTCTTTTAGATTGCTAACATACCTTTTCTTACTCTTTAACATTTATTTTTTCTTATCCTATCATGTTAGTATCTAGCAAAGGCCTTTTGAATTTATGATTGAAATTTTGAATTTTACATGTTTTATTGCCATGTAAATGTAAAAGTTGAACTGTATATTACCAAAAACTAAGTAGGATTATAGAATTTCATAACAGTTTACATACTTGATATTCTTGAAGCATTTACTTCCATATTCAGCCTGTCTATCTTATGGCTCCTTATCCAAGATTTAAAATCAGTACTCTAATGGGGCACTTGGCTGGCTCAGTCAGTAGAGCATGGGACTCTTTGTCTCAGGGTTGTGAGTTTGAACTCCACGTACATAAAAATAAAATCTTTAAAAGCTAAATAAATAAATAAAAATAAAATCAAAGTGCTCTGATTTTTCATTTTATTTGCTAGTAGATGATTACATTAAGTAATGATACCAATAAATTAACAATCAAATGTAAGAGAAAATATCTTAGCATTCATTCATTCTTTATATCTATGTATTTGAGAGAGAAAGGAAGGGTGTGTGTTTGGGGGGGATGCCGGCTGCAGGAGAAAGAGAAGCCGATTCCTGCTGAGCAGGGAGCCCGACATGGGGCTCAATCCTAGGACCCTTAAATCATGACCTAGATCATGACCTGAACCAAAGGCAGACACTAACTGAGCCACCCAGGTGCCCCATATTTTAGCATTCTTTTAACAAAATCTGTAGGTACAGGAAATAAACATCTTAGTATTAAGTTAAATGAAATTACTTAGTTAATTTGAAAGTGATATTTACTGTGAATCCTTTGTAAAATGGGAAAGCATCACCACATCAGAGTATGGTTTCTTCTTAAGTTTCATGTTAATTTCTTTGTTTCCCATTTTAGTGAATGGATTTCCCTAACGACCTTTTATTTTTATCAGCGGTCTTTTATCACCTCCTTCCCAATGCCTATATCCTAACGTGTGTTATTTATGTCAAAATTATATCTTTTAATAGCATCACATATTGTTGAAAAAAGTTTTTGCTATGCTAAGCAACATGTTGGCTACTTCTTTGGGCACCAGCATCCTTAAATGTAAGCATTTGCTTATATTCCTTTGCCATTTAAAATTTTTTCATCATTAATATTCTTTTGCATGGAACTGTGGGTAGTCTGATAAGTATGAAATTTCTACAAAAATGTTTCCCTTGTTAAAACACTGTTTTTATTTCAGATATTAGCCTTAAAATTTGCATATTTTTTCTTTCTTCAAAATAGATGATCCATAATTATATGGAACACTTAGAAAGAACAAAACTTCATCAGCTCTCAGGGAGTGAACAACTAGAATCCACAGCTCATAGTAGAATTAGGTAAGCTTTGTCAAACATTTTGCCTTGAGAAAAATCGAAATAATCTGTTTGTTTCTGTTTCTCCCTGTTCTTTAATCCTGGAACAATAGTTAGGCTGATTCACAAAGCTCTCTCTCAAAAAGCATGGTTGGAATGCTATAGGAGAGAATAGCATAGAAAAATAGAAACAGCCTTCACTATTGAAAAGGTAAATCGTGAGCCATGCCATCTAAGCAATGTATCGAGGTATTTTGATTGTTTTGTAATGCTCAAAAGAGATTATACTAGGTTTAAATTTTTCTGATTTGTGGGGGTGCTGAAAATTGTCATTTCTCCTGTACAATTGGTTTAAAGTCCTTTTTATTACCGAGAGGCATGTTTGAAAGGGTTAGACTTCTGTTTGATGTAGGAGTGTGAATAAATTATGTAGATCTCCCAAGCACTGTAGCCAATGAGCTAAGCCAGGACTCTTAGTGGAGAGGAAAATAGTTAATAGGCGGGCTGTCGCTCTGGATTGCTGCATAAATGCTAGGAGCAGCAGCTCTATGGTTATGAGGTGGGGAGAGCAGGATGACGTCATCGCTTCGGAGCTGCTGCAGGATGGAGTGGAAAGCTGCTGCTGATGGCATTGTTTTTGTGGCAGCAGCTGAATGACAGATCCTCACTACAAAGATACCCCTTTGGCCCCTGTGTAGGCCTCCTGGTTCGGGTGTTTCACCATGCCAGCACAGCGCCATGAGTCCTGGATGCATGCTGCTGTTTGTGTTTGGCTTTGTTGGCGGGGCGGTGGTCATTAATTCTGCTATCTTAGTGTCTCTCTCTGTTTTGCTGCTTGTGCACTTTTCTATTTCTACCGGTGTGCCAGCTCTGACGCAGAACCTACCAAGGATACTCAGGTACTCTAGTCTCTCTTAGAAGCCCCTGTTTAGTTGGTCTTTCTCACATTTTTAGCTTCACAGGTCTGCTTTGTAACCATTTCTGTTGCAGATTGAAACAATGGAAAATGGCCTGAAGCTAGGATTTTCTCTTCTTATTTGTAGTCATTTTCAGGCCATCACCTAGGGATACGGCTTTGTCTTTGGAAACTACGACTTAAGAAAAGGATTTTCATATTGTACTTATGCATTAGTACAAGGTCAGTGTGGTTTTGTTTTAGGCAGAGTGTTCAGAGAGTGAAGGGAGAGCAAGAGTAAAACATTGGTCCAAGTTTATACAACCTCTGTGTTTAGCATCTGAGCATTTGGGGGCCAGTATCTTTTATGCTGAGACTTAGAGTCAGGTAGACACAGGCCGTAGGTATTTATTTTGTTCCGTTATCCTTTGATGGACATTTAGGCATCATTTTTGCAATTTTTGATAGTAACTCCCGGGAACTGACAATTTAAATATTTTCTTTCTAAAAAAAATCTATTTTAAGGTGAAAGGATTTAAACCTTTTAGGGCCAGGAATGCATTTCCCCCCTCATTATTTACACATCAAAGTTGTGAAAGCTTTACAAAGCCTATTCACTATTGTTTTGTCAGTTGTTGCCCTTTCTTTGTAGACTTGGGTGACAAATATCCGTGCCTGCTTGTGGGGGTAGTCATTAATCTCTGGAGCTTTGCTGCTGCTCACTCTGCTCACCCTGTAAGAACCGTCTTCTACATCTTCAATTTCAGGGTTGGGTGTCTTTTGTTTTCCAACTCCTTAAACTAAAGCCATCTGATTTGTTCAGATTTCCGCTTTGTTCCCCGGTTTTAAAGGAAGGTTCATGGTGTTGAGCTTTTATTATTTAAATGTTTACTTAAAATCCTCAGCTTATGGATTTAGATAAATTAAGAGAAATTAAACTAGTAAGTTCCCTCAAGGTGTTTTTTATTCATTGATCGGTTGGTGTTTAACATTAGTTTAAGGCCCAGAAGTCAGATTTCATCTGTGATCTAAAATTAGATACTTGGCCATTTATTTTCTTTCCTGATTTTATAAAAATTGTAAGAAATCTTACCACTTTTGTATATTTAATACACAAAAGATTAGTTTATATGTATATTTAGGCTTTTAGGAAATTAAAAAGACCTTAACTCAAGAATATGTAACATTAAAATAAGGCTAATTTGAAAGGGCTATGTAAGGTTTCGGTCTGTTGGAGACGGCAGTGCTGTGCTGTGCCACGCAGTGCCGTGCTGAGGGTGAGGGGAAGAGGCTTTGGAGCTGGGCCCCGAGGCTAGAAATACTCTGCCACATGGGAGCTGTAGGACCTTTGGCAAGTCGCTTAAAATCTCTGTACCCAAGTTTCCTCCCCTGATGTTCTTACCCTTTGGATAGTTTTATAAATCAAGTGTGAGATGATTATTTTTTATTTAATCTGTTGCAAGACATTTAGTAAGCCAAACAAGTAAATAATTTGTGGTCATTTATATATGCACCCCATTTTTAGCAGAACTCTGGCTATTTTACTGATAAAAATACCTTATGATTAAATTCAAAAAGTTCCTCGACACAAATTTGCTGATGATGTAGTGGAAAAAAGATATCAAAGTCTTCAATATTAAGATTAAATTGTCAAGAAATAGGTAGGTTCCAAGGAAAGTACGTGGGCCTTGGAGGGCAACGGGTCTGACTTTGAGCCCCATCTCTGTGAATTACTAGTGCTTAATGTCTCTGAACTTCACTTTTCCTACTCTGAAAACTGGGGAAATAATCCCTATTTCCATATGAAGATTAAATGAGATAATTAAACCATCTTTTGTGCTTGCTACATGGTGAATGTTGAACAATCTTTTTAAAATTTTATTAATGGTTATTTGTTTTAAATGTGCATAGAGCCAAGAACCTGTTTCAAAACATAATTGAGAATTTATTTATACACAGGTTACATTTAAATAACCAACTAAAAAATGAATATATGGGACTAAGTTTTTAAAAGAATATAACAAGGATTCTGATAGTTGAAGATGGCTTTGTTTCTAAACAGTGGCAGCATATTGAAACATGTTGAAACCCCCAGGGTTTAAACCTGTTACTTGATGTTTTTCCAAATGTATCCCCATTCTTTGGTTTCTTCCATGAGTTTCACTGAAGCACTTAAAATATGTACAGTACTAAACATGTGCACCAACATAATTTAGGACATAAACATTGAACTTTCAGGTTTTTTTTTTTAAGTAGGATTCTAACTGACTTGGATAATTACATGTCCTTTTTCCCTTCAACTCATGATTTCTTATTAGTAAATAAGGAGAAAAAAACTAGTATGTAGTAATATTGTTTTCAAGCTTTGAAACAGTGTGACCCAGAGCATCAGGACTTTCTTGATAGTCTCTGCAGAAAAATGCCCTTCCTCTAGAGCAGTTTCTAAATGATTAACACAAGCAGTATAAAGGAGAGTGAATTCTACTGGTATTTTGGATTGTACGCTTAGTTAACAGGAGTGGAAAAGCAAAACTTGGCTCCATAGCAGACTCTTTCATCCAGTAGTTTTATACTTCTTCTTTATTTGATATGTGTGAAAACAAATGTGTTGTCTGTCATTCATATAGGAAGATAATTCTAATGACTGGCCTGTGTTTTGATTTCTGTTAGCAGTGTGATGAATTTGCACGAAATCTATATTATCTTGCTTTTCTTTGCTTTTTGGGTTAGAGAGCTTTCCATTAAACTATTCCATTAAATTCACACCGTTTTTGCTTAAGTTATTCAGATATGTTAAAAAATAAAAAGCCATTTAGTAGTTCTTAGATCCTTACATTATTGGTTCTCAAAATACCGCTCCCCAGCCCCAAATTGAGGGACAATCAGACAACAACTTTTTATTTTGTCAAGTATGGATGTTAAAACAAAATTTGCTTTCTAGTCATTGTCATCATCATTTGATGAAAGAAAGAGATTTAAAATCAAAGTAGCAGAAAAGATGTAGAAAAAGGTCCATCCATCATTTTCAGGAAAGAACAGGTTTTGTGATATATGGAAATGTTTATGTGTACAATATGGCCTATATCATCCAATAAGGATATAATAAATAATGTCTCTTCACTATGAACTTAGGAAAACTTTATTGATGAGCCAGCCTTAAGGAATTATTGGTCTAAACAGATTAGCTGAGTAGTTACTTTACTTTTTGTCATTTGGTTGTTCTGGAAGCTCATAGACACAAACTTATATTTGTTTTTAAAGTCTGCCTTTTACTGTGCAGCCTACCTGCATTTAAATTTTCCTAAATCAAATAGGTAAAGTACCAAGTGTAAAGAAATGATGAATAATTAGCTAATAGGGAAAAGTCCTGTTTTATTTCCTTGTGTAAGGAGACCTTTAACCAGGCGCAATCTCTCAATCCTTTCCCTTCACCCAATCTTTAAGAAGGAGTTCTGACAGTTTTACTAATTACTAAGGTAATTAGGAATGGGAGAGCATATCCTTTGTGTTAAGTGAAGGCCAATTTCAAGAGACTTAAGTTTCTTGTTACAAAAATGAGCTTTCAGGGCGCCTGGGTGGCTCAGTGGGTTGGGCCGCTGCCTTCGGCTCAGGTCATGATCTCAGGGTCCTGGGATCGAGTCCCACATCGGGCTCTCTGCTCAGCAGGGAGCCTGCTTCCTCCTCTCTCTCTGCCTGCCTCTCTGCCTACTTGTGATCTCTGTCTGTCAAATAAATAAGTGAAAAGTCTTTAAAAAAAAAAAAAAAATTAAAAAAAAAAAAAACAAAAAAAACAAAAATGAGCTTTCAGAATAAAGGACTTATTTAGTAAAACTGAATATTTTCCCACTTTTTTTCCCCCCACGTTTATTTATAATCTCAGTGTTTCTGTTCTAATTTACATTCTTACCAGTAGAGGTATGTGTTCCAGGAGGTTCCAAAGCTTTAGTGTCCTTTTTTTTTTTTTTTTTGCCAGTTTCTACTTTTTTGGGTTAATGACCCAGGACAACCTCTTCCTAGCCTGGTTGCCATCCTCTAAAAAGCCCTTTTTATTTGTAATCTAGGTATCACCAAAGGATATGTTTCTTGTTGAAATTCTGTTAGTATTAAAATTGTAACTCTTTTTGCTCATTGAAATTTCCCACAAAACATTGGAAACCCTACAGTCTTTTATAGAATTTTTGGGCTGCCTTGTTTGGAAAAACTAACAGTGGTGTTCTCACATGAACTGTGATTGAAAGGAAGGCATGTATTGGTTCTGTAGAAAAGCTTTCCTGCTGTTAAGGATTAAAACTCTTAGAGTTTATTTTGCCACTTAATCAGTAGTCCTGATTTAAATTATACATCGATTTTCTGTTAGGCAGAAAAGATGCACCCCGAAGAGGCTTGGGCAAATAACTAGGTATTGGTTTGAGGATTTGGGAAGTGTAGAAGCAAGGATGGGATTCACTTTCAAAGGAGGAGGTTGCCAGTTTTCCTAGGGCTAATGTAAGCATGAGTGAAAATTTAGTAGCTTTTGTCCCTGTGAAACCAGACCAGAGACTGCTCCCTAAGGGAAGAATTCATCAGTAACTTGCAAGATTTCCTAAACTATTAGTTTACTACTTTTCCTAGTTAATTTTTTGGGGCTAATTTGAACTTCTGAGAGTATCCTTTTTCTTTGGTAAGTGTACTTGTCTAGATAGGCAGATGTTATTTTTTAAGCGTGATTATTCTAAAACAGTGACATCCCAGGCTTATTACTTATAGTCATGATGAACAGAAATTAAAAAGGAATGAATGAATGCTTAATTTTTTTCTCCCCTCTTCAATAGAAAAGAACGTCCTATATCATTAGGGATTTTCCCATTACCTGCTGGAGACGGATTGCTTACACCTGACACTCAGAAAGGTGGTGAGACCCCTGGATCAGAGCAATGGAAATTTCAGGAATTAAGTCAACCTCGTTCTCATACTAGTCTGAAGGTAAGCTTCATTCTGCCAAAATCTTCAGTTTACATTGTGTAAACTTTTGTATCCAAATTGAAGTACTAGATAGCTAAAACATAAAAAAATGAAAGTTTGTATACATGTTATCATGGAAAACTAATGCCTTTTATTTATCTTTTGCCTTTTTTTAAAATTGGAAATGAGTTCTTCCCAAAGAGTTGGGTTTTTACTATTCTTTTTCAAGTTATATAGGAAAACAAAAGTCAAGCATTTTTATATCTTGATTAATATACTAATGACACTAATTACCAACATTTCTATTTGATTTAGGCTATTTTGATATTTATTTGGTCATACAAGTTTTAAGTGGGATAACTAATGAATGTAATAATGTTTTTTAGAATTTAAAATCATTGGGGGAACGCCTGGGTGGCTCAGTTGGTTAAGCAGCTGCCTTCGGCTCAGGTCAGGATCGAGTCCCACATTGGGCTCCTTGCTCGGCAGGGAGCCTGCTTCTCCCTCTGCCTCTGTCTGCCATTCTGTCTGCCTGTGCTCGCTCTCTCTCCCCCCCCCTCTCTGACAAATAAATAAAATCTTTAAAAAAAAAAAAAAAATCATTGGTACCCGAAATCCTTAGCTCACTGTTAGAAGCTTCACAATTTAGTAAGGCTTCATTTTATTTTTTTTAAAACGTGATTTTTTTTCCCTCAAACCTCTTCATAAAGCAATATCCAAAAGTATATTGTGTTTAGGTAAAAAGCCCTAGTGTTAGTTCATTATAGATTATACTTTTTTTTTTATTTTTTTTTTAAAGATTTATTTTATTTTATTTATTTGACAGAGAGAGATCACAGGTAGGCAAAGAGGCTGGCAGAGAGAGAGAGAGAGAGAGAGGGAAGCAGGCTCCCTGCCGAGCAGAGAGCCCGATGCGGGACTCGATCCCAGGACCCCGAGATCACGACCTGAGCCGAAGGCAGCGGCTTAACCCACTGAGCCACCCAGGTGCCCCTAGATTATACTTTTGACTAAGAACATACCATTGAATATAAGTATAATTAATAATATACTGTAAGAGGGAAGATATACTAATAGTTTAAAAAGTATTTAAAGTTGGGGCACCTGGCTGGCTCAGAAGAGCATGCAGCTCTTGATCTTGAGGTCTTAAGTTTGAGTCCCATGATGGGAGTGTAGAGATTACTATATACCTACATACATATATATATGTATACATACATAAACTTTAAAAAATTAAAATTATATTCTATATCTTATAAAGTCAATTTTTGTAAAGAGAATATTGATTATAAAAGAATCTTGTATTATAACATCTATCATAATACGGGCCACCTCTAATGAATACAAATAAATTACATCTTATCTCCTTTTCTTCCTTTCTTTTTTTCCAAAGTACTTATTATGGTCTAAGTGCTTAAAGATAGCCCTTCTACTTTTAAAATACTAAGTCATTTACTTAATTACTTTGTCTGTTTCTCTCCATTCAGAAAGTAATGTCCATGTGGTGTATTTGCTGCTGTAGCAGTTTGTCGTGGCCACTCAGAAGGTGTTTGCTGAATGAATTAGTTTTAGATGTTAGGAAGACTTTTTTGGGATAATATAAATGGTCTCTCAGCCCTAGTAGGTAGATGCATTTTGAATCATTTCACTGCCTTTTGAAATGTGCTCAAAACAGTAAGCAATCAATAAATATTTGATAGCTTTTCTCCCACTGAAAAGTCTTTTTAAAAAATTATTTATTTATTTATTTGACAGAGAGAGAGAGAGATCACAAATAGGCAGAGAGGCAGGCAGAGAGAGGGGGGGAGCAGGCTCCCTGCTGAACAGAGAACCCTGGCCGTGATCGTATAGTGGTTAGTACTCTTAGTTGTGAACAGAGAACCCTATGCCATGAGGGGCTTGATTCTAGGACGCTGGGATCATGACCTGAGCCTAAGGCAGAGGCTTTAACCCACTGAGCCATCCAGGCGCCTCCTGAAAAGTATTTTTAACATTAAGACTGACCTCCCACTTTCTCCCGCTCTTTTGTTTGTTGCTCAGTTTATGAGAAGCTGATCATGCAGCTAGCTGCTCAGTATCAGTCCCCAGTGACGCTGCTAGGAAATGCTCTAATTCTTTACTCCTCCTGCCACACTGGCTTCTTTTTTAAAAACCTGCCTTTAGGTTTACTAGGTCTTCCAAAACACCCATCCCTCAATTCGCCTACTTACCATATCCCTTTCCCAAAACAAAATTAAGTAGGAGGGATACTTTTAGTACATCAAAAATGTATACCATATGGTAACTATATTTTAATTATATTCCAAAAAGGAACTTTAAGATTTTTTATTTATATATTTGACAGAGAGAGATCACAAGTAGGCAGAGAGGCAAGCAGAGAGAGAGAGAGGAGGAAGCAGGCTCCCTGCTGAGTAGAGAGCCTGATGCAGAACTCGATCCCAGGACCCTGAGATCATGACCTGAGCCGAAGGCAGCGGCTTAACCCACTGAGCCACCCAGGCGCCCCCAAAAAGGAACTTTAAAGAGAAGATTATTATAATTCTCTTGTTGCTTTAATCCAGCAACGTGCTGTGACAGAACTTTATTGAAAGTTATAAACTGATTAATGGGTTGTTAATATGTACTTAAGCCTGAGAGGTTTTATTTGTATCCTCTTTAGAGATATGAAGACAAGTATTTCCCAGAGAGTTTCTAGAATAAAATCCTCTCTCTCTTTCTTTCTCTACTCCGATCACAGAGCCACTAAATGAGATAAAGGCTCTCATTCCTAGGAGCGGAGTGGTGTATTACAAAAGAGCAAAAGTCAGATTTGTAAAGTATGTCTAATAATTAGGACATACTTTATTATTTACCTGGCCTCTTGTTATAAATCAGACGTCTTTCTCTAACTTTATGAAAGGCTAGGAGTTGGGTTTAAGAGTTCACTTATAAAAAAGAGTTCACTTATGGACCATGTCTCTTATACCCACTGGTCTTGGTGTCCGTGTGTGATAGGAAGTAGGCTAGTCTGATTTAAAGTTTTCTACAACTTCCATTTCTCTGAGAATTTGGGGGATGACCTGGCTGTATTTAAGGCATGCTTTGCCTTTGTTATGAAAAAGTGAAGGTGAGAATTATAATCAAGATTAATTTTACTAGCACATTTTCCTGTGAGGTAAGGTTAAGGTGAAAATGTTCTACGAGAAAACCATATGATGGGGTTATAACCTTTAAGGAAACAGAACTATGGGAAGCTTTGTGCCAGAAGAGTGGCAATAGAGGGGATTGGCCAATGATTGTAATGTTATGGTCCTTCTTTGTTGCTGTATTGCAAATTTCTCACTGTGAGAAAAGAGTTGTAGCCTATAGGGTATTGTATCTTCAGGTACTGGAAAATCTTCCAGGAATGATGCATCTAGAAAAGTATATGCGTAAAAAGAAGTGTTCATACATACTGTGCCTCCCTGTATCATATTCTTCTGGGAGAGATTAACAAATAAATAAAGCAATAGATTTAAAATATTGAGATGTACTACTGTGCGTGTATGCACACATGCACGTGTGTGTGTGATGTACTATTTCAAAAAAGCAAGATAAGGGGCGAGAGTAAGTAGGGTGGAATGCTTGCTTTAGGGTGGCAAAAAGGAAGGCTTCTTGGATGAGGTGGTAAGCACCCTGATGCGAAGGATGTACAAGCGCATGGAAAGGCCCCGTGGCAGGGGCAGACTGGAATGTTTGAGAAATGGTTGTTTCACCCAGCCTCTCCTTTGAGACTTTTAGTCTTAACTGCTGTGCTGACGTGCCTTTTGTCAGGTTTACCCTCTAAATATAATTGGAAATTCTCATTCCCACCCTGCCTTGTAGCAGCATTTGACACGTTTGAATACTTTCTGCTTCTTGAAATGCTGTCTTCATTTTGCCCCCAGGACACTGCATCCCCTTATGGGTCCTGGACTTCTCTCTACATAATCTGGGTAGCTCAGGTTCCATGTCTGCAAATGCCCTCCATCCATTGGTCACCAATTTGAATCTCTGACCCTGACGCTTTTCCTGAACTCTATGCTGCTGAATCCATTTGCATTCTTTTATAGTTTTCCCACATATATATTTATTCCTGCTTAGGTCACCACTAGTAGGAATAGCCTTCTTTGATGGCTAATCAGAATGCCACAGCTTACACAAAGCCTCATCTGACACCCCATTAATGGCCCTCAGATCTAGTTTAGAGATCAGTAGAAAGCAGAGGAGTTTATATTGCATCATTAGCAGAGATGTCTTACTGGGGGTGCTTCTAGTGAAATAGGTAAAAAGCAACTTGTGTTGAGTCACCCCTGCGGTTCTGTCAAAAATGTATTATAAAAGTGCTAAAGGTGGAGGAGCCTGGGTGGCTCAGTGGGTTAAGTCTCTGTCTTCAGCTTGGGTCATGATCTCAGAGTCCTGGGATCGAGTCCTGCCTCAGGCTCTCTGCTCAACAGGGAGCCTGCCTCTTTGCCTACTTGTGATCTATCATAAATAAATAAAATCTTTGGGTGAAAAAAAGTGCTAAAGGTGGGAATGAGCAAAAAACATTAAGGTAGGATTGTTCATCCAACTGAATTATATTCCCAAATAAGAGGCAAAGAAGGAAGGAATTGGAGGAGAAAAGGCCAAGAATAACCTGAGACAGTCCTGAAGAAGAACAGTAAGAAAAAGAACTTGCCCTGCTAGATAGTAAAGGTTTCTATAAAGCTGTAATTACTTACATGTTATAGTATTGCATTATCTGCCCCTCCTCTTTCCTTTCTGCACAGTTGAGCCTGGAAGCTGGTCAGTAGGGCAAAGCAAGGTTAAGCATCCATAGGGTAAAGTGGGGTGGGGATGGGGCAGGTATATATAACCTGAGCAAGGTCAGGAGTATATCCATCTGGGGAGGCTGGTGTAGAGTCAGGGCCCCAACAGTTGAAGGACATCCATGCAAAGGGGCAGCCTGGGTGTTAGATCTTAATCAGGGTGATGAGGGCTTCCCCAAGGAAAGGCAGTCCAGGCATAGGGTGTGGGAGCTTGAGCAGGTGAGGAGGGGAGCATCCACAGAGTGGGAATGGGGGGGCAACCTGGAATGGTGAAGCAGAAGATGTACAGGGAAAGAAAAGCATTGGCTGGAAGTGGCAGAGAAGAGAGACTGTGGCCTCAGATATTCAAAGGACAAGAGAACTTGAGAAGGGAAGCCGTTGTTAGCAGAGTCATCTGGTATGGATAAGTCAAGTACAACGAGGAGTGAATTTGTCAATTTGTAGGTATAGGTTTGCTCGGTTTAAGTTGCAGGACCATTAACAGGAGTGAGCATGAGTCAGAAAAGGAGGAACGAGAAAGTGTCAGGACTCAAGACAGGTGGTTGTAATGGGAAGAGGGAAAAGGGTAACTTGAGCCAGGAGAGTGGTAGAAATGCTACTCTTAGAATGGGAGACTCTGGGTTGTGTGCTTTCAAGAGTCCAGTAGAAAGAGAAATTGAAAACAAGGGAGTGAAGGACGATCGTTGATACATCAGAATCGTGGAGGGAGGGATCTACTAAAGTCTACTTTGTTGATGGGACGCCTCAGTTTTTCCTAGTTCTTTGCTATTATGAACAATGCCGTATGGAATTATACATAATTATGTACTTTTATTTATGATTCCCGTAAGTGGGATTGCTGAATCAAAATGTGTATTTCAGATTTTGATGGATATGCCAAATTGCCTGCCAAAACCCATTTGTCCTTTCACCCAGCGATGTTGTTCAAATTCTTTATCGCTTTACACGTTTAGAGTTCAGATGGCCCTTCCTTGTGTCCAAATATGGAAAGAGAATGATGTGTTTTAGGTATCATTTTAAGAATCCTGTACATAGAATTTTCATGCTGTTTTCCAGACCTTGGTTGGTGTCAATTTGCCAGTGATTTCACAGATGCCATCTAGTTTCTTTCTTTCTTTCTTCTTAAGATTTTATTTATTTAGTTATTTGACAGAGATCACAAGTAGGCGGGGGGGGGGGGGGGGCGGGCACGAGGGGAGCAGGCTCCCTGCCTAGTAAAGCGCCTGATGCGGGGCTAGATCCCAGGACTCTGGGGTCATGATCTGAGCCAAAGGTAGATGCTTAACCCATTGAGCCAGCCAGGCGCCCCAACCATCTAGTTTCACATATACACACATGGATGTGTGTGCACCTGTATGTGTTTATGCACCTGTGCATGCCTAAAGATGGATGTGTGAGTGGCTACATATTGGATATATACTCCCTCAAAATATTTTCTTCTTTGAAGGGTCTCCTTCAAAGGTGATTGTTAGTAGAATGTGACTTTTAGAACTGAGAAAAATAATTTCAAATAAAAAGCAATTGATGGATGCCTACTTGTCAAAATTTTAAGAGTTCTTCTGAAACCCTATGACTTGAAATACTTGAGTAGAAGGCTGTGAGCAGCTCTTGTCAGCAGGGTTTGGTATGTAAAGCCAGTGGTCAATGTGTGCTGCATTCTTCAGGGGATGTGCTTAGCATACAGAACAGGAAATGGCTAAATAGAGCCAGCATTCTTGTTCAGAAGAATTTTCCATCCTCCTCCCTTTGTGGCTAACAATTTAGTTCCTCTTTCTTTAGTTTTTCCAAACTTGGATTTCTATAGTAGTTGAAACTTAACTGCTGTTTCTTTTGTGATTAAGATTCCTATTATAAAATGTGTAACTAAACATTTCTAAAATATTAAAGCTCTCAATTTTTTAACTTTCTTTTGAAATATTTTAGACTTTAAGAAAAGTTGCAAAAACAGTGTAGAGTTCCTTTGTACTCATCACCCATCATCAGCAAGTGTTAACTACCATAGTGTATACCATTATTAAAACTAAGACAGTTGACATTGGTACAATATTATTAGCTAAACTGTAGGCTTATATTTGGGTTTTATGAGTTTTCCCTGTTACTGTCTTCTGTTCCAGGATCCAGTCCAGGATCTCACATTGGTTGAGCTTTGTCTTCTTGGTTTCTTCTAACATGTGATAGTTCCTCAGTCTTGATCTTGGGGCATAAGGAGCATTGGCTAATTATATTGTAAAATGCCCCACAGATTGACCTTCTCTAATGATTTCTCATGATGAGATTGAGATCATATATTTTTGGCAAGAATACTGCAGAAGCAATATGCCTAAGTGGTGGTTATTAACCTTGACTGCTTGGTTTAGCTGGTGTGTGCTAGATTTCTCTGCTGTAGTTACTGTTTTTCCTTTATAATTAATAAGGATCTTGGGGGTGGGGTGCCTGGGTGGCACATTGGTTAAGCCTCTGACTCTTGTTTTGGCCTAGGTCATGATCTCAGGGTTGTGAGTTTGAGCCCCGCAGCTGGCTCTGCACTCAGCAGGGAGTCTGCTTGAGATTCTCTTACTCTCTCTCTCCCTCTGCCCTTCCCCCTTGCTTTTGTGCATGCATGTGCACACTCTCTCTCTCTCTAAATTAATAAATTTTTAAAAAAGTATCTTGGTAGATACACTTCGAGAATGTGCGAATATCGTGTTTTTCTTCAAACTTTTATCCACTTATTTTAGTATCCGTGACTGGATCTTAACGGTTATTATTGTGATGTTCCAATGGTTATTTTCTATTTTCTTTGTGGAATTCTTCTCTAAGTGTGAGGCCTTCCTCCTGCCCTTCTTTCCTTTCTTCCTTTTTTGTTTGAACTCATGGACATCTATTTTATTCTGTAGGTTATACACACATGGATGTGTGTGCACCTATATGTGTTTATGCACCTGCGCATGCCTAAAGATGGATGTGTGAGTGGCTACACATTGGATATATACTCCCTCAAAATATTTTTCTTCTTTGAAGGGTCTCCTTCAAAGGCAATTGTTAGTAGAATGTGACTGTCATTTATTTTATTGCTCTAATTGTTCCAGCTTTGGAATCAGGAGCTTTTTCAGGTAGACTTATGTATCTTTTCAACATTCCCCATACTTTTTTGAGTATTTCCTTCCCGGCACCATAAGATGCTCCAGGCTCTTAGTGTTTTCTGTGTCCCAGCCCTTTAGTCTGCCGCTGCTCCCGGGAGCCCTGGTTCTTATATTTAGGAACCAAGATCTAGGCACTAAATGTGCTTGTTGCTTGAAATGTGATTGTTTCTAGGCTCTTTCTTTGATGTTTATGTTGTGGTTTTCCATTCATTTATATTGTGTATTATGTCCTTTTGGATTTTTGTATTTGTGTTTAGGATAGGATAAAATAGAATAGAATTTTAAGAAAAATGGATTGCATGTTTTAATATTTCATGATTTCGCTTGTGACAAAGGATAACGATTTTCTTCTGTACCTTCAGTTTTTATTTGTAAACTTT
This sequence comes from Mustela lutreola, assembly GCF_030435805.1. Classification (NCBI taxonomy): domain Eukaryota; kingdom Metazoa; phylum Chordata; class Mammalia; order Carnivora; family Mustelidae; genus Mustela; species Mustela lutreola. The sequence continues at coordinate 26,133,819 of NC_081304.1, read as the reverse complement.
ATTACTCACATATATCCTCATTTGATAAGTTCAGGAACCATCCACAGCTCTGTGTTGGGGTTTGAAGAGAGAAACAGTTACAAGTATATTCCTTTTAATTTTTTAGTATTTTCTCCCTATTTATTTATTCATTTGTTCATTCGTTCCTTCATCTTTGTTGAGATATAATTGACAAAATTATGAGATACAGGGGACTGGAACCAGATCTTTCTTAGTGGGTGTTTAAAGTGAGATTTTTTTTTTTCTTTTTGACTTATTTACTGGGTAGTGTGTTGCCTAAGATGCTAATGTTTGTTGAGAACAGAAATTGGTAAATATCTAAATAATACTATCTGAAAATGATGGTTTTTAAAGCTTGTGTTTCAAAGGTGGCTTCTTTTGAAATAATTGACAACATAAGCATTTATTATATTCTTATTGATATTAAATATTTAAACAAGCTTTTAGAATAGGAAAAATGACTTTAATAATTACCTGTTGAAAACAAATTACCTTCTTTTTGCATTATATAATATTTATTGAGTGCCCACTATGCCAGATACTAGAAGTGATATTATAGTGTTCTCAGAGTCCAAATATTTTATAAAACAGGATTAATTTTTAAATGTTAATGCAGTTTCCCAATTTTAAATAATATTAAACAATCTAGACCAAAAATAAAGTTTCTCCAACTCTAAATTCCCCCAAGCATTATGAGTAGTTGGTATATCTATCCTTTAGACCTTTTTCTTTTACATATGCACATAGATAATACACACTCATAATATCTTTGTAAGATAAATGCTATATGCTTTAAGTATTTTCCTACTTTTTGTTTTTCATGAAAAAATGTGTGTTTGCAGTCTTTCCATTTTTATACAGAGAGCGAGCCACCCAATCCCCCCACTAGCTTTTGATAAATTGAATAGTTGAGAAGGGTTAAAGATGATGATAACCCAGAAGCGGAGATCATGTAACCAAACCTTGAGAGGCGGTTTGGTTTCTATAAAGTGAATCATGCCTTGCTTATCTGTAGCTTTTTGAGAGAATTAACAGAGAGCCCACGGCCATATTTTAATCTTTCAAGAAGACTTTGATGAGTTTCCAGACCAAGAATATTTAGAGCTTCTGCTTGCTTTGTGTTTTAAGAGAAACATTTGTCTCAGGGCGCCCGGGTGGCTCAGGTCATCATCCCAGGGTCCTGGAATGGAGCCCTGCATCAGGCTCCCTGCTCAACAGAGAGCCTGTTTCTCCCTCTCCCTCTGGTGCTCCCCCTGCTTGTGCAGGGACTCTCTCTCTCTCTCTCTGACAAATAACTGAAGTGTTTAAAAGCGGGGGGCACTTGGGGGCTCAGTCGTTAAGCATCTGCCTTTGGCTCAGGTCATGATCCCAGGGTCCTGGGATGGAGCCCTGCATTGGGCTCCCTGCTTGGCAGGAAGCCTGCTTCTCCCTCTCCCACTCCTGCTGCGTGTGTTCCCTCTCTCACTGTCTCTCTCTCTCTGTGTCAAATAAATAAATAAAATCTTAAAAAAAAAAAAAAAAGACATGTGGCCCCTGAACCATATCTCTTAAACTAGAGGGTTGAAGGAGGTGTTTTTATCTTATTTCATGTATGTGTCTTGTACTTTCTTAAAGACTTAAAGTCTGTTAATTAACATATAATGTATTATTAGTTTCAGAGGTAGAGGTCAGTGATTCATCAGTCTTACATAATACCCAGTGCTTATTATATCCCATGTCCTCCTTAAAGTCCCATCACCCAGTTACCCCATCCTCCACCCTCTCCCCTCTAGTAATTCTCAGTTTGTTTCCTAAGATTAAGAGTCTCTTGTTGTTTGTCTCTCTTTCTGATTTCGTCTTACTTTATTTTTCCCTCCTTTCCCCCATACTCCTCTATTTTGTTTCTTAAATTCCACATGCAAGTGGAACCATATGGTAATTAGTCTTTCTCTGACTTACCTCACTTAGCATAACACCCTCTTGTTGCATCCACATCACTGCAAATGACAAGATTTCATTTTTTGTTGGCTAAGTAGTATACCATTGTATGTGTGTGTATGTGTCTATACACACACACCACATCTTCTCTATCCATTCATCCGGTGTTGGACATCTGGGCGCTTTCCATAGTTTGACTATTGTGGACATTGCTGCTATGAACATTGGGGTTCAGATGTCCCTTCAGATCACTACATTTGTATGTTTAGTGTAAATACCCAGTAGTGCGATTGCTGGGTTATAGGGTAGCTCTGTTTTCAACTTTTTGAGGAGCTTGAAGGAGATGTTCTTAAGCCAAATCAAAACAAACCCCCCAAGCCCTCATTTTAACATAGTAGATTACAAATATCTTATTATCCTGAGAGCTAGAGCAAGCCAAAGATACTTAGAAATATGCTAACACCTAGTAAATACAGGATCTTCTTTTCTCTTGTATATTCTTTTCTTCTTCCCAGGTCAGCAGTAGTCCTGAACCGCTGAAGGCTGTAGAACAGGAGTTGAGAATGGTGTTTCAACTCACTGTACAAAAAGTATAGAAACTCAATTAACTATTGGTTACTTATTCAGCTGCTATTATGAAGACATCTAGTGCTCAGTTTGAAAGACTACTGATGTTTTTCACTGAAATACAAGAGAACATTGTTTCTGTGGTGGTTGCTAGTTCTTTACTGTAATCTATAAATTACTCCTCCCCTAAAGACAGCATTTTAAAATAAAGGAGAGGGGGGTGCCTCTCGGTCAGTTGGTCATGATCCCTGGGTCCTGGAATGGAGCCCCATGTCGGGCTTCATTCTCAGCAGGGGAATCTGCTTCTCCCTCTCCCTCTGCCTGTTGTTCCCCTGCTTGTGTACATGCATGCTCCCTCTCTCTGTCAAATAAATCTTTTTTTTTTTTTTTTTTTTTAAAGATTTATTTATTTATTTATTTATTTGACAGAGACCACAAGTAGGCAGAGAGGCAGGCAGAGTGGAGGAAGCAGACTCCCTGCTGAGCAGAGAGCCCGATGCGGGGCTCGATCCCAGGACACTGGGATCATGACCTGAGCCGAAGGCAGAGGCCCTAACCCACTGAGCCACCCAGGCGCCCCTCTTTTTGTTTTTTTTAAAGATTTTATTTATTTATTTGACAGATAGAGATCACAAGTAGGCAGAGAGGCAGGCAGAGAGAGAGGAAGGGAAACAGGCTCCCTGCTGAGCAGAGAGCCCGACGAGGGGCTCGATCCCAGGACCCTGCGATCATGACCTGGGCCAAAGGCAGAGGCTTAACCCACTGAGCCACCCAGGTGCCCCAAATAAATAAAATCTTTAAAGATTTTATTTATTTATTTGACAGAGAGAAATCACAAGTAGGCAGAGAGGCAGGCAGAGCGAGAGAGGAGGAAGCAGGCTCCCCACTGAGCGGAGAGCCCGATTCGGGACTCGATCCCAGGACCCTGAGATCATGACCTGAGCCGAAGGCAGCGGCTTAACCCACTGAGCCACCCAGGCGCCCTAAAATCTTTAACAATAAGATAAAGTAGAGAAAATGTAAGTAAATCCTATGAAAATTCAGCCTGTTTCCATCTATCCAGCTTTAGGTAGGGGACACACAAATACCCTTGCACAAATTTGCACAAATACCTTCCTCAGGACATAATGTATATAACTCGTACAGATCCTGGAGACAGCCCCAGTGTGTCATTATACTGTAGGCTGTCTCCCTGGTTGAACAGATTTCTTAAGCTTCGGTCAGGGTACTGTTCAGCTTTAGTCAGCTGTTTGTCTCTCTTTCTGATTTCGTCTCACAACATCTGTTGTGAGCCTTCTTCATGTCAGGCTTGATACCCTGGGCATTCAGGATATAAGAACAAGGCTTTTTCCCCCACTCACTGTGGGTTAGGTCCCCTACCCACCCAGGTCCATGGAAACCCTTCAGCTGATCTGTGACAGTGAAAGTGTCCCCTTTCTTCAAAAATACCCTCAAGGTTAGGACATTCATACCTTTCCTTTAATAATCATAATTTTCTCAAACCTACAGTATAATTACAAGTAGGCAGAGAAGCAGACCGAGAGAGAGGAGGAAGTAGGCTCCCCGCCGAGCAGAGCCCGATGCGGGGCTCAATCCCAGGACCCAGGGTCCTGGGATCATGACCTGAGCCGAAGGCAGAGGCTTTAACCCACTGAGCCACCCAGGCACCCCACATCTAGATTTATTTCATCTAATTGTGTCTAGAATTAGGGTTCTTAGTGTTTCTTTGGGTCACAAAGTCCTTTAGGAATCATAGTTAATGAAACTTTCCAGAAAATATATGTACACATAGAATTTTGTGGTTCTGTTATGCCATAGAGTTGTGAATCAAGAGAGCTTAACCACTGCTTTAGACATTTTACTTTTACTTGTGGGGAAAGAAATATAAACATAAAAATTAAAATATAAGGTGCTAAATGTTAGAGTGGGGATGCATGGGGCTGGTTTTTGTAATTTTGTCTTTTCTTTCATTAGGCTTAAAATCTTTGAATCATAAAAAACAGGCTTATGTAATAGGGTTGCTTGCCCCTTTATTTAGCTTATTTCAAATGAAGGCAGGCAGGCTACTTAGGAAAGCTCTACAATGGAGCCTTTCTTTACTTCTGTCAAGATTTTATTTTATTTTATTTTATTTTATTTTTTATATTTTATTTATTTGACAGACAGAGATCACAAGTAGGCAGAGAGGCAGGCAGAGAGAGAGGGGGAAGCAGGCTCCCCGCTGAGCGGAGAGCCCAATGCGGGGCTTGTTCCTAGGACCCTGAGACCATGACCTGAGCCGAAGGCAGAGGCTTTAACCCACTGAGCCACCCAGGCGCCCCCTGTCAAGATTTTATTGATCAAGAGAGAGTGTGCTCATGCAGGAGTGAGAGGAGGGGCAAAGGGAGAGGGAGAGAGAATCACAAGCAGACGCCATGCTAAGTGTGGAGCCCAGTGTGGGGCTCTATCTCACAACCCCAGAGATACATGACCTGAGCCGAAACCGAGAGACAAATGCTAAACTGACTGAGCCACCTCAAGGCCCCACTCCCCCCATTTCTAAGTTGTCTGTAGATAATTTCTTTTTTTAGTTAAACTTATGGTCTCTCAGGACATAAATAGTTAAAGGATGCTGACTAACACATGACACAAATATTCTGTGCAGGACTGAGCACACGAGGGAGGCATTCGATGAATGGAAAAACTGAAAATATTTTGTAAAGGCTTATAGACTTTTAGCCTGATATCTAAAGCCAGTAAGAAAATGGCACAAAGGCCAGAAAGCTTTCACCATAGTATCTCAAGTGAAGCTAAAAGTAATGACACCTATTTTCTTTTTGTATGTAGTAAGTACATACAGAATAAAATTTACCATCTTCTTTTCTTTTTTACTTTTATTTATTTGAGAGAAAGAGAGAGCATGAGCGGGAGGAGGGGTGGAGGGAGACAGAGAAGCAGGCTCCCCGTTGAGCAGGGATTTTGGGGGTGGGGGGACTCGATCCCAGGACTCTGGGTCCATGACCTGAGCCCAAGGCAGATGCTTAACTGACTGAGCCACCCAGGTGCCCCAAGAATTTTCTATTATTTTGCACTTGGTATCTTACAAGCTTACTGTTGAGACTAAAAGTGATATACTTTATCTTTTAAAAGATTAACATTTAGATTTGTCTTTCTTCATTGTTTCTTAGTTGGAGGCATTGTTAGTGGCAGAATGACATAATTTCTTCCATATAAGAATACGGTGCTTCCAACCAAACACTGTAGCAGAGACTTGTCATGTCAGTCCTTTCCTACTAATCTTGGAGGATTATGTCACCACTGCCTGGGAGACCAAAGAGAAATGCCTCTTTTGAAAATGGTTTTCAGTTTAAGAGCTTTTCTCTCCTCACCTCTCCCTGAGATCCAAAAGTACAACCCACACAGTGAGCTATTTTAATGAGTATAAAATATTTTTATATGGTAAAACTATAAAAGGTAAGTTACAGATAAATAAATCTCATGTTACTTGGATAGCCCATGACAAATTTAAAATTTTCTTCTAAGCAGATCCTAATTTACCACTTCCTTATAGTCCCAAACCTTTAGAATCCCTAAGATGGCCCAGTCCTTTTCCTGGTTTAGGTTCAGCTCTTTTGTCTGCTTTATTTGGTACTCCTGGATCCACAGGGGCATTTGGGGAGGAAGACTTTTTGTCAAACTTTTTATGTTGTGAACTGTTTAATTACTAAGTAAATTTGTTTAAGGATTTTATTTATTTGAGAAAGAGAGAGTGAGAGAGAGAGAAAGAGAAGGAGCAGGGGGCAGGCCAGTGGGAGAGGGAGATGCAGAATCCCCACGGAGTAGGGAGCCCCCTGGACATGGGGCTTGATCCCAGGACTGCAGTGTCATCAGCTGAGGGCAGCCACGTAGCCCATTGAGCCATCCACGTGCCCCACTAAGTAATTTTTTTTTAAGGTTGAAGTAACTGGACATTGGGGGTGGGGTGATAGGGAGGAAGAAGCAATCATTTCTCTTCTTGACTTTTTCTTGAGAGACAAATGACAAGTACAAGATAGACTTGAAGGGACACACCTCGATAGCTTAGTCAGTGGAGCATGTGACTTGATTGTACAGTCATGAGTTCAAGCCTTATGTTTGGCTTGAGCTTACTTTATTTATTTATTTATTTTTAAAGATTTTATTTATTTGAGATAGAGCATGAGCTTGTGGGGGCCAGGGGGAGAGGGAGAGGGAGATCCCCATTGAGCAGGGAGCCTGATGTGGGGCTCGATCCCAGGACCCTAAGATCATGACCTGAGCTGAAATCGGACACTTAATTGAACCACCCAGGCACCCCAGCATAGAGCTTACTTTAAAAAAAAAAAAAAGAAAGGGGACGTCTGGGTGGCTCAGTTGGTTAAGCAGCTGCCTTCGGCTCGGGTCATGATCCCAGCGTCCTGGGATCGAGTCCCACATCGGGCTCCTTGCTCGGCAGGGAGCCTGCTTCTCCCTCTGCCTCTGCCTGCCATTCTGTCTGCCTGTGCTTGCTCTCTGCCCCCCTCTCTCTCTGATAAATAAATAAAAAATCTTAAAAAAAAAAAAAAGAAAGAAAGAAAGAAATGGACCTCAAATTATTACTACTATTTTTTATTTTTAAAAAGATTTTATTTATTTATTTTTTTTTAAATTTTTTTTTAATTTTTTTTTTTAAAGATTTTATTTATTTATTTGTCAGAGAGAGAGTGAGTGAGAGCGAGCACAGGTAGACAGAGTGGAAGGAAGAGTCAGAGGGAGAAGCAGGCTCCCTGTGGAGCAAGGAGCCCGATGTGGGACTCGATCCCAGGACGCTGGGATCATGACCTGAGCCGAAGGCAGCTGCTTAACCAACTGAGCCACCCAGGCGTCCCTATTTATTTATTTGACAGAAAGCAAGAGCACAAGCAGGGAGAGTGGCAGAGGAAAAGGGAGAAGCAGGTTTCCCGCTGAGCCAGAAGCCTGATGTGAGGCTCGATCCCAGGACCTTGGGATCATGACCTGAGCCAAAGGCAGGCACTTAACTGACTAGTCACCCAGGCACCCCCATGCTGAATTGTTTTAATCCCCAGCATCTTTGCAAAATATTTTGAGTATTTTCCATTTCAGTAAATAACCTTCTGCAGCACAGTTTTTAATTGCTGCATACTATTCTCTTCTATGGATCTGTAAGTAGTTTGCTTAATCTCCTATTTTGGAGCATTTAAGTTGTTTGCAGTTTTTTGCTGTTATAAATATATACATTTTATTTCTTTAAAAGTATATATATATTTTCCAATTTAACATATAAGGACTTTCCCATGCCACTGAAAATTCATTTTAGGTAAGTATCATATGCTAACATGGGTATACTGTTTTATTTTTCCTTTGATAGATTCAAAATCTCAGGGGAAATTTTTTTTTTTTGGTAAATGGATCATTATTGGTTGTGGATATGTGTGTTTCTTAAATGATGATGAGCAATAAAACAATTGGTTGCTGACCAGTTATTTTTTCAAGTCCAAGTATAATATAAACTCAGAAGCTGAAAATAGCAGGAATTTTCTAGGATGAAGGTCTTTGGTAAACACTTGGGTTCTTACCATGTGTTAGAGCTCAGGCTTGTCAGTAGGGCCAAGATACTCAGCCTCTTCAGTGGGTAACTCATGCTGGTATGGCATTCACATTCTGTGACATTCTACACCCCTCAACATTTACAAATAGACAAAAATAGAAAAAAAAAAAAAAAGAAAAAAAAACAACCCTCAGAGTCTGGGGTAGGGTTGAAGAGTGGGCTGTGGGGCACTGTTGAAGGGATAAAAAAGTCTTTTTTTTTTTTTTTTTTTTTTAATTTTAATTCCAGTTAGCATACAGTGTTCTGTTAGTTTCAGATGTACAATATAGTGATTCAGCAGTTCCATATATTACTCAGCGCTCCTCAGGATAAAAGTACTCTTTAATACCTTTCCATCTACTCACCCATACCTCTACCCACCCTCCCTCTGGTAACTATTTGTTCTGTATAGTTAAGAGGCTGCTTCTTGGTTTGTCTCTCTCTCTCTCTCTCTCTCTTTTTGTCTTCCTTTGCTCATTTGTTTTGTTTCTTAAATTCCATGTATGAGTGAAATCATGGTATTTGTCTTTCTCTCAATGGTTTATTTCACTCATTATAACACTCTGTAGCTCCATTCTTGTTGCAGATGGCAAGGTTTCATTCTTTTTCATGGCTGAGTAATATTCCATTATATATATATATATATATATATATATATATATATATATATATAATCTCTCTCTCAAACGCATCTTCTGGATGAAGAGCTCTTGATTTGCTGTCATAATTCATGTCACCCTGAATTCTCATCTGGTAATTGGTTTTGTATTCATTCAGCCACTCCTTTTTTTTTTTTTAAGATTTTAAAAATTTATTTGACAGAGAGAAATCACAAGTAGGCAGGGAGGAAGGCAGAGAAAGAGGGGGAAGCAGGCTCCCCACTGAGCAGAGAGCCCGATTCGGGGCTCAATCCCAGGACCCCGAGACCATGACCTGAGCTGAAGGAAGAGGTTTAACCCACTGAGCCACCCAGGTGCCCCACATTCAGCCACTCTTGGTAGTGAAATTTGTGCTCCATCAAAATTCTTGATAGTAAATAAATGGAGATGAAACATGAAAATGTTTTAATATTATAAAGCTAAGTATTTTGGTGATAAAGCTCCCCAAGTGTGGTTGCTTTCATTGTCATTTCTTTCCACCATAGCACAGGTAGTTGACTGCATGCTGAAAATGTTTTCTTATACTTGAATAGAATTTAAAATTTAAATTTTAATTTGAACACTCTCTGACTTCTCAGGACCTAAGACAAATTCCTCAGATAGCATAATATAGAATTTCTTTTCTTTTTTTTTTTAAATATTTTTAAAATTTATTTGACAGAGAAAGAGAAATCACAAGTAGGCAGGGAGGCAGGCAGAGAGAGGGGGGAAGCAGGCTCCCTGCTGAGCAGAGAGCCCAATGCCGGGTTCGATCCCAGGACCCCTAGATCATGACCTGAGCTGAAGGCAGAGGCTTAACCCACTGAGCCACCCAGGTGCCCCCAGATAGCATAATATAAAGCTTAGATTATGTATGTAATTTTGATTGGCATAGTGTTTTTTTTCAATGATATGGATTTTGTTTCATTATTTTTCTAGCTGTAACATTTTTAACAATGTGCTTTAAAGTTAAATAAAATTTTGAAGATGAAAATAAAAGTCCCAAAAAATCATCCTCCACCATAGTAGCATAACTTAATACGTTTATATATTCTTTTGCTTTAGGCCAAAAGCATGCATTTCCAAAATTCTCAGTTGTGCATAACATACTGTTTTATTTGCTATATAAAAATTGCAAAACTTTTGTTTTTCATTTATTTTATTTATTTGAGAGAGAGAGAAAGCAGAGGGAAGTGGGAGAGGGAGAAGCAGGGTTCCCCACTGATCAGGGAGCCTGATGTAGGGCTCGATCCCCAGAACACTGAGATCATGATATGAGCTGAAGCTGATGCTTAACTGACTGAGACACCCAGGTGTCCCAGGTGCTAACATTTTGAACACTCAGTATGTGTGAACACTTTGTAGTCTTTATGTAGAATAATTTATAATCTATTAATTAGGTACCTTATCTCTATTTTACAAATAAGAAATAGATAAAGAAAGAATATGTAACTTACCCAAGGTCGAACAGTTAGTGAATGGTAAACTCACTAATTTACCCTAATTCTTCTTCTTTCTCCTCCTCCTACTACTTGTAAACTTTTTGTCAGGTTCTCTCTCTCTCTTTTTTTTAAAGATTTATTTGGGGGGAGAGGGAGAGAGAATCCCAGACTCCACTTTTAGCACATAGCTCAACACAGAGCTCTATCTCACGAACCTGAGATCATGACCTGAACCAAAACCAAGAGTTGGACACTTAACCTACTGAGCCACCCAATTGCTCTAGGTTCTTTTCTTTTATTTATTTATTTTATTTATTTTTTTAAAGGCCTGGGTACTTTGCTCTAAAAGAACTGCCTCATTATCCGTAGCCATTGCACAACTGTGTTTGTTTTTCTTTTTAAGTAGGCTCTGTGCCCAGCATGGGGCCTGAGCTAATGACCCTGAGATCAAGAGTCACATACTCCACCAACTGAGCCCACCAAGTGCCCCTCTTTTTTTGGGGGGGGGTATTTAAAAAAAATCCCCTCCCCTACTCCCCCGACCTCCGTTATTGAAGTATAATCGACACATAATGTTACATTAGTTTCAGATATGCCACCTAGCAATTCAGTTTTTGAACAACTGTTTTTAATTATTTGGGGGCCTCAAACCTCTTTGAAAACCTGATAGAAGTTGTAGATTTTTTCCTCCAGAAAAGTGCATTCTCCACAGATTTTTGCATAAAATTCAGTCTGAATGTGTCCCTAAAGACTATTTGTGGACCCTGGAGTAGTAATTATCATTTTGATGAGTATAGAAATCACCCGGATTTCTTTTTAAAATGCAGATTACTTGGTCTCGCTGCCTAAAGATTGGAGTTGGGTTTAGAATCTGCCCTTTTAACAGTATTTCAGATGATCTGAATGCAGGATGTTTCTGTACAAAACTCTGAATCTCTCATGAGATTCAGAATCTTCTTATTCCCTGCTGTTTTGTTGTTTTTTGTTTTTTGAGAGAGAGACATGAGAGTGAGTGGTGTTGGGAGGGGCGGAGGGAGAGGGAGAAGCTGATTTCACTGCTGATCAGGGAGCCCAACTTGGCACTCTGTCCCAAGATCCTGAGATCATTACCTGAGCTGAAGGCAGATGCTAAACTGAGTCACCCAGGTGCCTCTATTAGTGTTTTTTAATAGAAATTTTTTTTCTGCAAGTTTTTTTCTTAACCCATTTAAGAAAATGGTTTAAAATAAATTAATCATTTAAAGATTTCCCCATGATTTTTTTTTTTTTTTTAAATAAGCTCCATGCCCAGCGTAGAGCCCAGCACAGGGCTTGAACTCAAAACCCTGAGATCAAGACCTGAGCTGAGATCAAGAGTTGGCCGCTTAACTGACTAAAACAACCAGGCACAACCTGCCTCAATAATTCTTTTTATTTTTAGGATGAACTTTCTGATGTTAGCCAAGGAGGATCTAAAGCTACTACTCCAGCATCAACAGCTGCGTCAGATGTGGCCACACTTCCTACTGATACTCCCTTAAAGGAGGATAATGAAGGATTTGTGAAGGTTGCAGATACACCAAATAAATCAGAGATAAGCAAGCATATTGAAGTACAGGTAGCCCAAGAAACTAGAAATGTATCAACAGGTAAGTGATGCTAGTTCTTTATTTTCTGGTAAAGATTATGTGGGTGTGAAAAGATACATCTTAGGTGTGTTACTGCTTTAGATTTATAAAATTATACTGAATTACCAGTAAGCTTAAAAGGGATGATGATCAATGATTTTGAGAGACAGATTTGGGGAGCTTGGGGAATGGAGAGCCTGAAAGGTAGGACAGTAGTCTTAATTTCTCTGTATTTCACACCTAAATTAGTAAATAAACAAACAAGGAGTTCTGCCCTAGGATAAAATGGACTGTGTCCTAAGAAATACAAGTAAAAACTTTGGTTATTTATCAGTTTCTGATACTCACTGTTTAGAATATATGATATCTTGTCTAACCCCATGTTTCCTAGAACTCAACCTTAAAATTATTTTATGATCAAATGATGTATTTATAACCATTGAAGCAAAGGATTTTTCATTAGGGTCAGTATGTGATACCTGCATTATTTATGTCATCTTGTCCTTTTCCCAAGGCTCAGCTGAAAATGAAGAGAAGTCAGAAGTTCAAGCAATCATTGAATCCACTCCTGAGTTGGATATGGACAAGGATCTCAGTGGATATAAAGGCTCAAGGTACTGTCAATGTCAGATGAAGACTTTTTTTTTTTTTTTAGATGAAGACATTTCTTTCCCCTCTCTGAGAAGCATACTGTTATTCTCTGGTCTCTTGCCAGAAATAAAGGGCATTCACATGTTTTGCTGAAGAAATATTAATATTATATTCTAGTTTCCATTTTTGAAACTGGACATTGTAAGTGGTCAAAATGTTTTGTGGTGAAATGTTGCCTTTGCAGCATCAGGGATTAGGAGTATATAGAAGGATAGAGGAAGAAGACAGCCAAGATGTAACCAATACTTTTTAGAATTGGGGAAATATAGAAACAGGAGTAGGGGGAAGTAACAATTTGAGCAACCTTTGTTCCTTCTACCAGATCAGGAAGAAGCATATGTACTCACTTCAAAACTGTAATGGTTTCAGGATGCCTGGCTGGCTCAGTCAGTAGAGCAGTTGACTCTTGATCTTAGGATTGTGAGTTCAAGCCCCATGTTGGGTGTGGAGCCTGTTCAAAAAAACAAAACAAAAAAAGATCAAACTGTAATGATCTCATTATTGGAAGAAATTAGTTTCATTACATGGTGAGCCTGTTTAGTGTTGGGAAGAGAATTGTTACCTATCATCTTAATCAAGGTATTCTAAAGTGTATGGATGTTCAGGAACTTCACGCAGGAGCTACTGCGTTTCTTTTAATTTCTTCCATAACATTTATCTTTTAATAATAAAGACTATAAAAATACATGCCATTTATTGATTCACTACAATTGTGGTTAAAAGCATTAACCTAGAGTAAGACTGTGTGGGTTCAAATATTGCCTTGGATTTGAATCTGACATGTATTTTCTCCTTCATAAAAAGGAAATGTGATAATACCTCAGATGATTATGATTATATCAATCAAGGTGTGTTAAATCATTGGCAAAGGGCCCAGTTGAATAAATGTTAGTATTATTGTCTTCATCATCATGTAATATAATTTTTTTTTTTTAAAGATTTTATTTATTTTATTTGACAGAGAGAGAGATCACAAGTAGGCAGAGAGGCAGGCAGAGACAGAGGGGGAAGCAGGCTCCCTGCTGAGCAGAGAGCCTGATGCGGGGCTTGATCCCAGGACACTGAGATCATGACCTGAGCCGAAGGCAGTGGCTTAATCCACTGAGCCACCCAGGCGCCCCAATCATGTAATATAATTTTAATTACAACCTTATGAAGTCAATGTCTTCATCCCCATTTTACAGTTAAGGAAGCTCAGAAATGTGTAATAACTTGGCAAACATAACCTAGTCAGCAAGTAGAGCTGCCATTCAATCTAGGACTCTGATTCCAAAGGCCTTGTTCTGTGAAAATATTTTTTATTATTTATTTACAAATGTAAACAACGCAGGGGTGCCTGAGTGGCACAGTTGGCTAAGTGTCTGACTCTTGATTTTGCCTCAGGTCATGATCTCAGGGCCTATAAGATCAGAACCCCATGTTGAGCCCTGAGCCCTGTGCCGGTCTCTGCTCTGGGTGTGGAGCCTGCTTGGGAAGTTCTCACTCCCTCTCCCTATTTCTCCCCCTCTCCCACCACTGGCACGTGCACGCTCTCTCTTAAAAAAAAGAAAAGAAAAAAGAAAACAATGCAGAGTGTAAGAAGTGAAATTTGCTTTTCATCTTTCCTTTCCTAAGCCTAGAAGACACAGCCACTTATTAGCAGTTTCAGTTTATCATCCTGAACCTCTTTAAAAATGAAAAAATAAATTTTATTAGACTAACGCATTTAAGTCTAATAGTAAGGTCAAATGGTAATAATTCAAAATATGAAGGGCAGTAGTAGTCCCTTGCCCCTACCCACCCCTTAGTACCATTCTCAAGCGGCAGTGTCTCTCACTTCGTTCTCTCTCTTTTTTTTTTTTTTTCTCAACAAAAGTGGCTCAGCTTCATTGCAGGGATTCTGGGGAGGGCCAGCAAGCTAAAGGAGGGTGTCTGTAGAAACACCCGTCCCTGAGCAGGACTGCCAGGCCCCAGGTCTGTCTGGAGGGCAGGAGAGGGTCAGCGTTCTGCCCCCTTTCGTCCTTCTTTTATTTATTTATTTATTTATTTATTTATTTATTTATTTATTTAATTTTAATTTTTATTTTTTTATTTATTTTATTTTTATTTTTATTTATTTATTTATTTATTTTAAAGATTTTATTTATTTATCAGAGAGGGGGGGGGAGAGCGAGCACAGGCAGACAGAATGGCAGGCAGAGGCAGAGGGAGAAGCAGGCTCCCTGCTGAGCAAGGAGCCCGATGTGGGACTCGATCCCAGGACGCTGGGATCATGACCTGAGCCGAAGGCAGCTGCTTAACCAACTGAGCCACCCAGGCGTCCCCCCTTTCGTCCTTCTTAGGCCCAGGGTTCCAGGCCATGGCTACTTTGGGCCAGGGTTAGAAACAGCTTTTCCTCTTTCTCCAGGGTCTCCAGCAGAGTGTCCACACTCTCAGAGCTGATGCATGCCTTCCTGTTGGGCAGGTCCTTGTCAAACTCAACTCCTGCCATCTTGTTGAGCACCTAACTGACCACCTTAGAGCGGTCTTCACGAGTCATGTCCCCGGAGAACTCGTGCTTCCCCATGACTGTGGATGTGACGGTGGTGGCAGCCACATCTTAGTTCTCTTTTGCTGTTTTTCCTCAGGTATCTAAGTCACATCCTTGTGCTTCTTTTCCTTGTTCCTTCTGTTCACAGCTGGGATTCTGTGAGAAAATTAAGCCTTAATGCCCCAAGGCTTCTTCTGTATAATGAATTAGCTGCACTCTTGTGCATGTAGCATTGAGAAGATTGTCACTTAGATCCTTTTCTGTATTCTGTGGATCAGGTGAGGAACTCTGGTTTTAGAAATGCTGTGATACTAGCTGTGGACCTTATAGTGAAGATGACACCACCTTACCTTCCTTTCATCCTCTCAATATAATTCAGTCTTTGTTACATTAACATTCATTTTTTAAATCATTATGACTATATAGATACTGATCACAGGTTAGCAACAGAATATGCTGTGATTATATTTCCTATCTTGTGCAACTTTGTTTTTCTGGAATTAGTAAAACCTCTTGGATTTTTGTTTTGTTTTGTTTGCTTAGGCTTCTGCATACCGATTGCTAGTTCAAGGAGAGGTACCTTGTGAATCATAAATGTAAACACTCTCAAAATGGCCAAATGTAAAGCCAGCTTCCCTGCACCCTCTATCCTGGGGTCTTCTTTTCGCATCTTCCAGCCCAGGTGTCATGGGCTCTGGTCCTGGTGTTTGACCTCACTATCACGCTGGGAATTCACGTCACCTCTGTCTCTGTTGGATCTTCTGTTTCCAGGATCCCTACTCATCTTATTGCTGGTGCTTCTTCTTTAAGATTGATTTATTTTAGAGAGAGAGCACAAGTGGGAGGGGCAGAGAGGGAGAGAGAATCTCAGACTTGGTGCTGAGTGGCTAACAGAAATTCTAGGTTGGAAAATATTCAGAAGTTTTCCTTCAGAATTGTGAAGACATTGCTTCATTATCATGTTGAGTTTTGAGAGTTGCCATTTGGGTTCTTGCTTTTTTGTTTATTTTCTCTGGAAGATTTTAGGATCTTCACTTTATCCCTCATGTGCCCCTCCCCTTTAAAAATTCATTGATTGTGGTGCCTGGGTGGCTCAGCTGGTTGAGCAACTGCTTTCAGCTCAGGTCATGGTCCCGGAGTCTTGGGATCGAGCCCTGCTTTGGGCTCCCAGCTACATGGAGAGTCTGCTTCTCCCTCTGACCTCCCCTCTCATGTTCTCTCTCTCTCAAATAAATAAATAAAATCTTTAAAAAAATTGATTGTGTGCTTGATGTAGGGGGTCTTCTTTTGTATCTTATATGTGGCAAGTACTTTCATCTGGAAATTCATATCTCCCAGTTCTGAGAAATTTTGTTACTTCTCCTTACTGATGTCCTTTCCTCTTTCTGGAATATCTGTTAGGTAGCTATTGAACATCCTGGACTAACCCTCATAATTCTACCTCCTCCCTTCTATTTTTTTGTCCTAACTTTCATATGATTTTTTCAACTTTATCTTTCAACCCTCATTGATTTTTCCCCCCCTAAACCTTAAGATTACTCTTCATAATATCCTGCTCTTCTTTTGTGAATACAATGTTTAGTCTGAAAAAAATTAGTTGTTGTTGTTCTATGTTTTTTTTTTTTTTCTATTGCTTGAGTTGTCTCCTTTTTGCTCTGAGTGCTTCTGTCTTAGTGCATTTGTTTTTGGACTCTTTATTTTTAATAAAGGCCTTCTTTAAAGGTCTTGTGCTCCGTGGCTGTTTTGCTGGAACTGAAGTAATTGATGCTGATTCTCTGGTTTCCAGCTTTTAACATGTAGATATGGCATCCATTGTTTAGGGAGCAATGCTATGGGGAGGAAGGTCTGTGTTCTGGAGGACTGGATCTCTCTCTTACTGCTTCTTCTGCTGTCTTTCATCCCAGCCTTCTGTTTTGTGTTCTCCCTTGCATGCATCTTTCTGTAGATTGCTGGTTCTTTCAGTGCCTGGTCCTTTCAGAGGTTCTGGCAGCATGCTGAGTTCCTCCCTAAACCCTAGTGGCTTAGGTTTCAGCTTTTTCTGATTGGTCAAATCACTTTCTCCTGTTTGCCTGTTTTCCATCTGACACAGTTTTGTTCACATTCCATCTGCTGCAATTTCTTTTTCTATTCCCTATGTTCTATAGGTGGAAAATGATTATGTTTAGTCCAGCACGTTTAACTGGAAGTCCTGTGCAAACTTTTTTTTTTTTTTTTAAGATTTATTTATTATTTTAGAGAGAAAGCCAGGGGGGCAGGGGCAGAGGGAGAGAGAACCCTAAGCAGACTCCATGCTGAGCACAGAACCCAACATGGGGCTCCATCCCATGACCCTGAGATCATGACCTGAGCCAAAACCAAGAGTCAGACACTTAACCAACTGCACCACCCAGCACCCCAACTTTTTTCTATTAATACAACATTAAAGCACAAACATATACATTTTCCCATTTCTTTGCATATTCCATGCTGTAAAGGGCTTATATACACTGTGTTGTAACTTACTTTTTATTATTTATTTATTTATTTGTCAGAGAGAGAGAGAGAAAGAGAGAGTGTGTGTGTGTGCACAAGCAGGGGGAAAGGCAGGCAGAGCGAAAAGCAGACTCCCTGGCGAGCAAAGAGTCTGAAATGGGACTTGATCCCAGGACCCTGGGACCATGATCTGAGCAGAAGGCAGACATTTAATCCACTGAGCTATGCAGGCATCCCCTTGCTTTTTTAAAAAATACCTCTTTATAATGGGTTTCTTTAGTTTTTAACTATAAAGTTAAAAATCTTTAACATTTATGTATATCCATAACTTCTCTCTGACCTATAAATGATCATTAAGGTCATTTCAGCTTTTAGCTACTATAAGAATGCTGCTCAGACCATTCTTTTATATTCGTAATTATTTTCTTTCTTTCTTTTTTTTTTTTTTTTTTTTAAGATTTTATTTTTTTATTTGACAGAGAGAGAGATCACAAGTAGGCAAGAGGCAGGCAGAGGGAAAGGGGGGGAAGCAGGTTCCCTGCTGAGCAGAGAGCCTGATGCGGGGCTCAATCCCAGGACCCTGGGATTATGACCTGAGTTTATTAAGGCAGAGGGCTTAACCCACTGAGTCACCCAGTTGCCCCTCGTAATTACTTTCTTAGGACAGGATTTTTGTAGGATTTTTTTGACAGTGAATTCTTGAATCAGATGGTATTTGTATTCTGAATTTTAACAGATACTATAATTGCCCTTAAAAATAAAATGCCCATGCCATTTTATATCCAGACAACATAAAACATGGCGGTTAGGTAATCTCCTGGATTCTGAAGCTTGGCTGTCTGGGTTTGAATCCTTCTTCCTTCTCTCATTTGCTGAATGATCTTGGGAAATTCCTTCATCTCTTTGGTTTCCTATTCTATAGAATTGGGATAATAGTACCTCCTTTGTAGAGTAGGTGGAGGATTCAATAAGGAAATCTAGGTAAAGTGCTTATATAATGTCTGATACAAGGCAGAGTTGTGCTCTGTTAGCTGTCATTTATTGTTTGTGTTTACTGGGATATAACCAAAAAATAAGCATTCTGTATTTTCTTCAGCAGTTCTTTCTGTGGAGTTTAATGGGAATTCCATAGGAAACCTTTTAGAAATCTTTTAAAATTATATTTTGTACTAAATGTGAATAACAAGTGGACAATTATTTGCCTATTGTATTCACTTTACACTGTTGATAAAGTCTGTAATATATGTTGATTTGGTTGTGTTATTTCTGTTGCACAGCACTCCCACCAAAGGCATAGAAAACAAAGCTTTTGATCGAAATACAGAATCTCTCTTTGAAGAACTGTCTTCAGCTGGCTCAGGCCTAATTGGAGATGTGGATGAAGGAGCAGATTTACTAGGTATGATAGCTTATCTGAAGAAGTATACTGTTTTAGAAATCTATTTTTTAAATGATTTAATTAAAAATTCCTTTAAAATGTCCCTAACTTATCAGTAGCACACAGTTATTACACTTTCAGGTAATTAATAGGAATGTATTCTTTGAGATCATAAAAGCTTTAAATGAAAGCGTCTTTATATATGGATATCCCTCTCGTTGAATTGCACTTTAATTTGTATTTTGAAATTCATATAGCACATTTTACTGAATATGTGCTATAGTCCAAGAACTGTATTACACATAAGGAACACAGTGATGTATATCTGTGTGTGTGTATGTGTGTGTGTGTGTGCATCCAGATGTATAGATTGATAGGTAGTCCCTGGCTTATAGAGTTCTTTAAATTCTGTTGACTTTAATTAAAAAAGAAAATGTAATACTTGTTTTTTCTGAGATTTCACAGAATATTCTGTTTTAGCTATATAGGGAAGGTAATCATTTTAGCATTTGTGTTTTTGAAGAACAACTGGTTTGAAAAAAGAATACTGCATTTGGCTCTTCCATTATTTATCTGGTGACCTTTGCCAAAGAGCTTAACCTCTCCTGGCCTTAGTTTCTTTGTGTATAAAATGAAGGAGCCGGATTCAAGTTTAGGGGTTGAGCAAACCGTGTAGCTCATAGGTCCACACCCAGTGCATCGCCTGTGTGTATGAATAAAGCTTTATTGGAACACAGCTACTCTCATTAATTCACTTATTGTCTATAGTTGTTTTGGCACATAACAGCAGAGTTAAGTAGTCTGTTACAGAGATCCTTTGGATTACAAAGACTTAAAATATTTACCCTCCGACCCTTTACAGAAAGAATGTATAGACTCCTGCTTTAGGTGATCTCTGAAGTCTCTTTGAACAATAATTACATGATTTTGACTTATGTCAGTTAGCTTTGGCGTATCTTTTTATAACTTAAGATCTTACAGAGATTGAAAGCCTTATGGCATTAAAAACCCTTGCCTTTGGAATAGATACCAGCCTTGAAGAAATGTATGTATCTATTATGTATCTGTTAGTATAATTATAATACAGACTGTAGTGTTCTCAAAAGGTGCTTTTTGTCAATTTTTGTGACTGTGGAGTGGGATTCCTTGCATTATTTTGTGTTAAATTTATTGATTGCCATTATGTTCTCGAAAGTTTCAAGTATTTTTTGAAGGAAACATAAGTTCTGTCTAAATGGAACTCACAGTCCATCTAGTAAGAGAGAGTGAAAGTTTATTATAAATCAAACTTCCTGAATTAGACATAAACTCCCACCATTAAAGTAGAAGTTAAGTACTGGAGGCAATTGAATGAGTTTGCATTTCTCAAGGAGGGGTAAAGATTAATTCTTAAGGAATTAATTCCTTAGAATTAGGAATTAGTTCCTAATTCTTAAGGAATACCCCATTTTTAAATTTACACTTTAATTTTAGTTAACATTAAATTGTGAATGAAAAGTTCCTTTTATGAAACTGAGTCCCTTGGCATATTTGAACAGTAGGTACAAAAAATGCTGGAAAGAAGAATTTTTAAGTATTTGAATTTATATTCAAATTTATGTACAGTAAAAAAATCACTCTTTATGGTGAATTTTTTTGACCTTTAACAAAAGCATGGAGTTGTATAATCACCAGAATCAATATACGCGCCCCCCAAATTCCTGCATCCTTTTAAATTCGGTTTGTATATTCTGCTACTTAATATTCCAGTATGGAATAATATAATTTTTGAGGTTGGTGATCCCAAACTTTCCTTTTTGTGAAGAGTTAAGAACCCACAGAGTACTTAGAAATAATTGTGGTCTTTTAAAATCTTGTGTTTTCTGAAAACTTCCATTCTTTAAGTCAGAAAATTAACCATAAGGAATAGGTTAAAAGCAAAATCCTAATACTCTGGTTTTCTTTCTGGTTTGAAAATAAGAAATAGAGTGTAAACTAGTGTCTTTTTCCTTTTGTAGATATTGATATATTTATCTCTAGAATGTTCCAGATTAGAAGTTTTTACTATATCACCTTAAGTGTAGTGACTTAGTCCTGCATGAATACCCTTTGGCCAAAGATGGTAAATGAACTTTCAAGGCACTTAGTTGTTCCCTGGCTTCTCTTCTGTACAATTTCATGATAGTGGTTGAGGAAATGGAAGATAGTGAAACCACCAAAATCATTTCCCAAAGTTCTTTAATTAACTCGGGTTAATAAATACATAGTCCCATTTCTGTAACTCTGTTTATTTCTTGATTACTATGTTATTGTAATATATTTTTGTAAAACTCTTCTCTTGTTTGAGGGTATATTTTGCAATCATTATGCATATATCCCACACTTAGATTATTTTTTCTGCTTTTAATTATATAAAAGAGGTAAAGCCCTCCCCACCCCCATTTGTCCTTGTCTCTTGACTTCCTTATTTTCACTGATCCTTTTCCCATTCACTTTAGTCATGTACCTAGAACTTGGAAGGCATACATCCTCCTATTGGGATTTTCTTTCTCTTGATTATCTTTCTGTATTTTCAACTTCACTATCTTTACTTCTTTTTTTTTTTTTTGTCATTTAAACATGTTCAAATCTTTTCCACTTAAGAATGAAAGTACTGCCCCTCCTCTTCCTCTGCACCTCTATCTTCAGTACCTTGCAGTACCTTCATATCCTGTCACTCCCTTTCCTTCCATTTCTGGTCACATCTTTATGCAGCAATTCCGAGGAGGTATCCGCTATGTGTCTGACACTATTCTAGATGATTGTGATACATGGTCAAACAAAGTAAACTTCTTAAAAGTGTAGCTGCTTTTAACTGTCAGGATTTCCCCTTTCCCACTTGCATCTCATCCCCCTGTCCTCCATATGGGCATTCTTCCTCACACTCACATGTAGTGAAACAGCCTTGTTTACTATATCCGGTGTTCCTTCTCTGTTCTTTCACAGGACTTCTCAGATAACGTTTGTCTTTAACTCCATCTTTGCTGGATTTCTGTGAAAACAGACTTTTCTGCCTCTGACTATTCTTTTTCAGTCTTTGCAGGATCCTCTTCCCTCTGCCCATCTTTGAGGATATCAGTATTCCAGGCCCGCTTCTTTGTTTGGGAAATCCTATTTGCCCTTGCTTCTAGGCTTTCATGGAAAATAGCTCTGCATTGTTTATCTCCTTTCAGCATCTTTTTCTAGAGCCCCAGACTGTTATTTTGAAACAGCCCAGGAGACACCTCTAAGGTGATTTGTAGGGCTTTACATTTGATGTGCCTACAGCTCAGTTCATTGTGTTCATTGTTCTGTTCAGGGCTGTTCTTGGTCCAGCAGGTACTGTCTCCGTGAATACCTCACCGTCCACGGAGTTCTCCATTTGGAATCTCTCCTTCTTCTCTCAGAAGCAATCACCAAGGCTTCCTTACTCCCTTTTCTTTAAAAAACAAAAACAAAAACAAAAACTGCGTATCTCTTTATAAATCTCCTTGCCTTTTCTTAAATGGCATATCCTCCTATTGGAATTGTACCTTGATCCCCTACTTAAAGCTTAGTTGTCCCTGAAATGTATCCTCATGGCACTCATTTTTTACTATGCCACTCTTTATACTTTACGGTAATTTTGTATGTACTCACCTCTCTGGGTAGGCTCTCAGCTCAGTGTGGCCAAGACAGCTTTATCTGTTGCTTTCTATTGAGTCTTTAGGACCATAGCACAGCAATTAAGTGAATGGATTGCTAAATAGTTCTAATGGTTTTATTTCCCCTCCAATTCTGTGATTCTTCACCTTTTAGGATTAAAACTCCTTTATGGAAGAATTTGTAAGAAAGCAGTGTACTTTTGAAAAAATGCATGTATAGGTAGATAAAATTGTGCATACTTTCTCAAGGGATTGACAGATAATTTGGAGGCCCAACTATGAACCTAGCTTGAGCGTTGATGCTAAAATCCAAATGAGACTTCTGTGACTTTAAAACCTG
Organism: Mustela lutreola; assembly: GCF_030435805.1. Taxonomy (NCBI): domain Eukaryota; kingdom Metazoa; phylum Chordata; class Mammalia; order Carnivora; family Mustelidae; genus Mustela; species Mustela lutreola. Next base: position 26,111,073 of record NC_081304.1, on the reverse strand, counting down.
CCAGGCAGTTTTTTGCATGTTTTTAATAGTTAAAGTTTCCAAATCAGACCTAAGTTTATGTTTGGTTGAAACCTTCAATAGAAATGGGGCTACCTCCAAGTTATGTTTTTCTTACACTTATGAGTTAGTTTTTATCAATACATTTCAAAATGAAAATTTTGGACAATCCTATTGACATATATATTAAATTTATACACGAGATTTTGAGAGAAATCTTCACTGAGAGTGTGTAAACTTTAGAACCTGCATTATCAAAATACAATTCCCATAGAATACATATTTCAAAATTTTCTCTTATTTATAATATTTACACTTTATTGTGTTTGTTTCTCTGCGTCTTTTAAATTTTATTGTCTCCTCTCACTGAAATAAATGAGCAGAGATCTTGCTTTCTGAAAACAATCTAATTGTGATTCTTATTCATTTTTCTCTTGGGCTGCTTACCCAGGGGAATATTCTGGTGTGTATGCTTTTAAATACTTTACTATTATTGCTTTTTAAGCAAGGTGTTCCTGGCTGCTATTCTCATGCAATGCTTTCTCATCATTTTTTTCTGCTCAACTTTATTTATTTATTTATTTATTTTGCCTTCCATATATTTTCAGCTTTTATGCTTATCTCCCTATATGCTTGAGAGTTTATGGCAAACATAGTCATTACATAAGCTTCTTTCAACCAATCTAAACCTATTTCTTCTGACTGTATAGCTTTATTAAAAGTTAACGTTAGTCAAAAGCAGATATTTCAGCATATCTTGCCAAAATTCATTTGGAATTGGAATTTGGAAACCTTTTTTAGTTTGTCTTTATTTTCACCCTTTGGAGAATACATAGATGATTAAATAAGCTACTATGTGATATTTAGTTCTTCATGGTAGAAGTACACTGATCTTTGAGAATATTTGAGATAATTATAATACAGACAAAGTATGAGTTCATATGTGAGCATACAATTTTTAGCATTCCTAGGCTGGTTTTAAATTATCTTTTAAGTCATTTGAAATACTACCTTTTAAAAAATCAAGGGACACGTTAACTCCTTTTCCTTATTTTCCTTATATAGTTTCTTAGGACTTCCTGTATAGCTGGGTTATATGAATAATATTTCTTCCATTGTATGTAGTTTTTCAACATTACCTTACGATAAGTGAATGGTGGGTCTTTGCTTGTTTTGCCTTTTTGTTTTTGTAATTTTTTTTGAGATACTTTCCCTAGTGTGTTGTTTTACTTCTTTAGTTTCTTATAAGTAGCAAATTAAGTAACTTTCTTCTCCCTAAAGATCATTGCATTGAATCTTGCATTGAATACTCTGCCTTACAGTCCTCATTAAATTATTAAAAGGATTCTGTAAAGTCATAACTGATTATTATTTCAGAGGTGACACTTTGAAGGAAACTTTATATTATTGATTTGGGATTTTCAATCCAATTATTCAGTTTCATCGCACAAAAGAATTGGTAAAGCATTTTTTTTAGGTATAACATGTCAGAGAACATCCTTATGAATGGAGGAAATCATCTTAATTTCTATCTTTTGCACATCATTATGCATTAAGTCATAACACTGTGATTCCAGGTGTATTTCATATCATGCATAAAACTTTACAGATTAATAATCTATTTTCATGCTGTTTCTTACATAAAACATTTCTTGTTCTTTGTTTTTGCTTTACATGGAATGCATGGGCTTTAAGACCATAATTTCTTTGGTAAGGTTTCATCTGCATTGGGGTTCCGTCCTTCTTTGGCCTGTTTCTGCCTGTTCTTTCTTAGTAAGACCTAATTATTAGGCAAAAGCCTAAAATACCAGCTGTGATTTGGAAATGATTTCTGATCTGTATTAAGGCTTACACTTTTTTTCCCTCTAAATCTTTTACTGCTACTTTTTAGAATGTTCGGCAGAAAAGTCTTGATCAATTGAAATAATTATGAGAAACAAAATACAGACCGTTACAAAGAATTGGCTAACAAAATCTTTGGTTTTTGATGGATAATTATAATTTTTATAACCTATGCAAGTAGATATATCAAAAAAATTATAGAAAGAATACTAAAGGATAGATACAATTTATAAATTAAAATTTGGGTATCTAGTTTATTATAATACAAATTTATATAATTTTTGATAATTCTTTGAAAGGTTTTAATTATTTTTTGAAATTTTTTTGGTAGGAATGGGTCGTGAAGTTGAGAATCTTATATTAGAAAATACACAACTGTTGGAAACCAAGTAAGTATATACAAATTTTTAAAAAGATTTTATTTATTTATATGAGAGAGAGAGAGAGCGCATGCAGACACAAGCAGAGGGGAGGGGCAGAGCAAGGGAGAAGCAGGCTCCCCGCTAAGCGGGACCCTGGGATCCTAACCTGAGCCCAAGACAAATGCTTAACCCACTGAGCCACTCAGGTGCCCCAGTATACACAATTTTTTCTTTTTAAGATTTTATGTATTTTGACAGAGACAGCAAGAGAGGAAACACAAGCAGGGAAAGTCAGAGAGAGAGAAGCAGACTTCCCGCTGGGTAGGGAGCCTGATGTGGGCTCGATTCCAGGATCCTGGAATCCTGACCTGAGCCGAAGGCATATCTTTAACCCACTGAGCCACCCAGGCGTCCCTATATACAGAAATTTTTTTAAATGCATGTATGTATTTATTTATTTATTTTAAAGATTTTATTTATTTATTTGACAGAGATCACAAGTGGGCAGAGAGGCAGGCAGAGAGAGAGGAAGGGAAGCAGGCTCTCCGCTGAGCAGAGAGCCCGATGCGGGACTCGATCCCAGGACCCTGAGATCATGACCTGAGCCGAAGGCAGCGGCTTAACCCACTGAGCCACCCAGGCGCCCGGGTTTCTTTAGTTCTACATAAATGTTTTTTGATCTATCCCCTGCCTAGCTGTCCTCTATAGCTGATGGTTTTCAGGTGTAATTTGTGGGACCTTAGAACCTCAAACATACGGGAGTCTTGGTTAGTGGGGCAGGTCCTGAGTCCTGTGGAAAAGCGGCCCGGTTCCCTTTGTTAATTTGCTGTGTCAGAGCAACTTTGGAACATTTGTGTAGATCTAGAATAGAATGCAGTTAATGAGGCACTATGCCCACCTATATGCAGAAGGACTAGATCTATTTATTTTTTCCTAGATTTATATTTTCCATCGGCATTATATCAAAAACCAATGCTATACCTTGGGTAATTGAATTTAAATTAAAAAGGAAAAAAAAAAAAGAATTTTCCCCCCAGATTTCCACCCCAAGTTTATACTTTTTTGTCATCAATTATTAAAGGTAAAGATCAAAGATAAATTTGTTGACTAGATGATTTTTTTCCCTTTGAGTTTAACAATAGTACCGTTATGGATGCTATTTTGTAAAAGTTTCATCTTAGTTAATTGTGGTATTTTTGTTAGTTGGTAGTCTGCTCTGCTTTCCCGGTTTATTCTTCGCTAAATGGGAAGAGTAAAAACTTCTATGGTTGTGTGTTTTTTTATCTTTATCTACAAACAACACGGGGTGGAAGATCTTCAAAATACTAAGTTAGTCAGCTTTGATTATGTAGTTACTTTCATCTGTAAGAGAATAAGCTAAAAGACAGGAAGGGTATCCATTTGTAATGATATACATGAAAAACGTGTTTCTTAGACATGCTCTGAATGTAGTGAAGAACGACTTGATCGCAAAGGTGGACGAGCTGACCTGCGAGAAGGACGTGTTGCAGGGGGAGCTGGAGGCTGTGAAACTCGCCAAGCTGAAGCTCGAGGAGAAGAACAAGGAGCTGGAGGAGGAGCTTAGGAAGTAAGTTTAGGCCTTGGCCACTCTGAACCCAGCTGTCTTTGACGGGTCTTTGCCATTGGGCCACAAAGGGTCACAAGTGTGTCTCCTACCCCATCCCTGCTGGGCCAGCCCTGCCGCTGGTAGCCTTCTCCAGCCCCAGTGGGTGGCCCTTTCCAGCCATTCAGGAGCAGCAGGCGGTGCTGGGAGGGTAAGGGAGCCTAGTACCTGTCTGTGGCTCTGCTGTAAGCGCACCATTCTGCTTGCCCAGCCTTATCATTGTCACTTTTTGAGGCTGTCACCATCCTAGTGAAAAAACTTAGAACCTTTCGAAAATTTGCTCATAAGAAAATTAGAAACATTGTTTTCCTTTCACCCAGCTTTCTTTAATACTTTTTTTTCCTGAGAACAGTGCCACACTAATGTTCCCCTAGGTGAAGGGAACTAAATACTCTGGAAAGAGAAGAATACTCATTTTGTGTCAATTAAAAATTTTGACCTACTCTTTCATTCCTTGAAAAGATGAACACAACTCAAATAACATGTTCTTTTTTTTTTTTCCCCACCAGAGCTCGCGCAGAAGCCGAAGATGCACGGCAAAAAGCAAAAGATGATGATGATGTAGGTTTATGATGTCAGATTTTTTTCTTAATCCTTTTTGGTTTTTAAGAAAGCTTACTAATGAAGCTTTGGATATAGCATTATAGAAAGATAGAAGATCCCTTTGTGGTCATGAGTAGGACAGCGTACTCTCCCACATGGTATCTGGAGGTCAGGCTTTCTGGCTAGGTGTGGTGTGCTCATTTTTTTTCTGTGGCTCTGTGCTGTGACCTTGTTTGCATGGTCAAGCTCAAGGACTAGCCGCAGTATTTTGGATTTCAGTATTGTTTGTTTTGTCTCAAATTTTTACTTAGAAATATGAAAGCTTGTTTATAAAAGTTGTTTAATAGTATTAAACATAGGGCGCCTGGGTGGCTCAGTGGGTTAAGCCGCTGCCTTCGGCTCAGGTCATGATCTCAGGGTCCTGGGATCGAGTCCCACATCGGGCTCTCTGCTCAGCAGGGAGCCTGTTTCCCTCTCTCTCTCTCTCTCTGCCTGCCTCTCCATCTACTTGTGATTTCTCTCTGTCAAATAAATAAATAAAATCTTTAAAAAAAAAAAATTATAAAAAAAAAATAGTATTAAACATAAAAATGATGAATTCTAAAACTTTAGTAATAGGCAGTCAGCTTATATTGTTTTCAACATATGTAAATACAAAAGACTAAATATGAGTTTTTACTAATATAATTAGCATCACAGTACCTGTACAGGGTGCCCTGTACAGAATGATTATTTAATGTCTCTGCAATCTTGCTTTTTTTTTTTAAATATGTAATACTTGGTTCATACCAAAAATATACATAACATGGGTAAGTTATGAAACATTAATTTATTATGTAATATGTATTATTTGTCTGTATATGTATTATGTAATAATATGAATATATATTCATATATAATAATATATAACATATATTTATATATAAATATATATTATAATTATATATAATATGTATTATATATATTATATATATAATAATATAATATAATGAACCCACCACTTAATCTAACATTCAAACATTGAAGCTACCTCCCTTCTTGAAGAGACCACAATCCTGTATGTATCATTTTCTTACCTTTCAAAAAATGGATTTTGCGGGGGCACCTGGCTGGCTCAATTGGTAGAGCGTGCAACTCTTGATCTTGGAGTCGTGGTGAGTTTAAGCCCCACCCTGGGTCTAGAGCTCACTTAAAAAAAATAATAATTTTATCATGTCACACATATATGTATCCTTATAAAATATGGTTTAATTTTCATTGTTTTTTATTTCATACTTAGAGATCCACTACTTTTACTCAGCATTATGTTTGAAAATATTCAGTCCTTGAATCCTCTGTTGTTTGACTTCCTTTAAAGGAGAGGCAAAGGTGTTGCTGGAGGACAGAGGAGGAGGTCCACCAGGGCTAAACTCAGCCTCTTTCTTACTTACACTTGCAAAACAAAAGCCCTATAATTAAACCAGTCTTCCTCCTCAGAAGAGCATTTAGGAATTACAGTAGAAGAAAGCTGACTTGAGCATACTTCTTTGAGTCTTACCACACTAACATCCTTCACTCTCTCTAAGAAGAATTATAGTTAATACACTTGTCTCCAGCTTGTATTTCCATTGGGTGCCTTGGTACCTAGCCAATATATGTAGATGATGGGTAGTTTGAGATAAGTTAACCCCTTTTGGAACTAAAACTAACTTGTAAAAAATTGCTGAATAATTAGTATTTGTTAAAGAATATCAACTTAAAATAATGTTGTTAGAGGAACATTTCCAGACAAGCATGTTAAATCTATGTCAACAGATTAACTTTGTTCATCTTTCTTGGTTTTAGTTCAGAATCTACACTGGTCAAAAAGAAAAAAAAGAATCTACACTGGTCTTTGTATTTCCTTTATACTATGTTCAAGTATCTGTATTTCTATTCAGAAATTAAATTGTTTACCTCTTTTCAGTCATAAGTAATTACTAAAATCTCTTTATTGATTTTATTTTTATATTAGGTTGTTTTTCATTAAATGATCCAGTAGATGAGAAATTAAGAAATATTTCAAAGCTTTGATTCTGCTAAAGTTTAACAACACCAAAAACAGTTATAGGCTCCCAGAGTGATCTGCAGTGTTCTTTTTGTTATAGAGTGATATTCCCACAGCCCAGAGGAAGCGATTTACTAGAGTAGAAATGGCCCGCGTTCTAATGGAGAGAAACCAATATAAGGAGAGATTGATGGAGCTTCAGGAAGCTGTTCGATGGACAGAGATGATTCGGTTCGTACGAGATGTGCCTCTTGGCGCTTTTCTAATATTGTTTCCTAGGTTTGAATAGTCCTTCACTCAGAACTGGAGTCAAGTCTTGGGGATCCAAACCTCGTACTCTGTTTACTAGGAAATACTTTCTGAAATAACACTAGGGATTAGGGACAGTATGTGTGACCAAAATGAGTGCCTTTTGTGGGCGCTTGGAGAATGTTTCCATGACCTCTAAAAGGTAATTATTATTACTTAGGAATGATGGTCTTTTTTCAAAAGAATAAAGAAATTGACACTACTTTTACAGTAATGCCAGAGAAAGATACGAATTTCACATGCCACCCAGAAAACTAAGTCATTTTTACTCTGTGTCTTTATGTAAAATACTCTTGTCCAATTCCCTGCCCCCACCCCCTTTCTGGCTGTTTATACAAAATGTACTTTTCGCAGACATCTTCACTGATCTGATCTTAGATCTCATCTAATGCTGCCATCTAATGGCCATATTCTCAGTAACAGGAAAAGCTCGTGAAATGTTCGTGAACTAGCTGCCCCCCGAATTTGCCCATATTTTTGAGTTTGGATTCCCATGTCAGATTTATCAATAATAGTACAGATACACTGACACATTGTTTTAAAGATTGTGAACACATTTTTTAACCTCCAACTTTTACTTTGCGAGCACATTATTTATTTAACTGTATGTCCTTTACTGGTGTCATACTAGAATGGAAGTACTTTGTATAAGACATTTAGGATTTGCTAAATTTGTAATTGCTGCTGAGAAGGAAGGAGATCAGTATTCTAATCTTCATTAATTGGTCAAGAAGCTAATGTACTAAGAAGCTTGTTCTTAACTCGGACATTTAATGGATTTTACATAAATAATAAATATTTTAAAAATGGACATGGGGTACCTTAGTGGCTTAGTCAGTTAAGCCTCTGACTCTCAGCTTCGGCTGGGGTCATGATCATGGCGACATGAGATTGGGTTGTGTCGTCGGGCTCTGTGCTCAGTGGGGAGTCTGCTAGAGATTCTCCTCTGCCACCATCTCTCTCAAATAAATAACTAAATCTTAAAAATTGAGCTATATAGAGGGGCTTCAGTTTCTTTTCTTTTTTCTTTTTTACAATTGATTTATTTTAGAGAGAGAAGCACAAATGGGAGGGACAGAGGGAGAGGAAGAAAAATCTCAAGCAGACTCCACAATCCCACAACACCGAGATCACAACTTGAGCTGAAACCCAGGGTTAGATGCTCAACCGACTGGGCACCCAGGCTCCCCAGCAGGCTCCACTTTTCATTGCTATTTTTGATTTTAGCAGCCATGTGGTAGTCCACAAGTGAAAAAAAAAAAAGTGGTGTCTTTTGTTTTTTTTAACTTTTCCATTGAATTAAAAGATGTTTTCAATTTAGTCCTTTAAAAAAATGTGAAAAGTGAGCCCTGATAATGAGAGCAGAATCCTTTCTACCTTACTAAATTAGTTTGGAGCATCTTATTTTCTGAAATTTTCTTGAACTACCTATCAATCCAGTTTATCCCTTTCTTTGGTCATCTTTTCAGTAGTGGAAAGTATTAATCCTATGGAAAATGACCCATCAGAACAGTAAAGGTACAGATTATCTTAGGAGAGCTGGAGCACGAGGACTTTCAAGACCTTTATGTAAAGCTAAGGATTCACAAGACAATATTTTGACAAAAGGGAGAATATCCTTTTTCCTTTATTGAAGATATCTCTCTTCAATAAATTTTTTTTTTTTTTTAATATTTACATTCAGGCATGTTGGCTGTCTGTTCAGCAGAGATGACAATCTTGTCTTGGTCAGTGGACTGAGCTCTTCGATGTGTCCCCTGTTCTTCAGATAAAAGCTAAAACATCTCACTGATAAAACATTTTTTCTTTCTTTGTTTTTCTTTTTAAATATAGTGCATCAAGAGAAAATCCAGCCATGCAGGAAAAAAAAAGGTCAAGCATTTGGCAGTTGTAAGTATCTAAAAACACATAAAGACATTAAAGAGCACTTTGAGACAAGATTACAGTCAAAATATTTCTGAGAATGATTTTGTGTCTCCTTCTTTTTAAAATTTGGAGTATATAGCTAAGTTGAACTTTTTTCTTTTTGATATGTAGCATGCCAGCTCGGTAAGGTTATTCTTGAGGACAAACATGCTGTCGTAAGCTGCATCCTATTGCTTATGCACTTGGTAGAATCTTCTGCTAAATTAAATCAAAATTATGGGGAATTATTCAGAGTGATAATTACGTGGATCCTCAGTAAATAAGTTATATGGATTCACCGGTTGTGTGATTGTAAGGAACTTTGCAAAGTAAAGCATAGAAATTAATGTCTGTAGGTTTGAGTAGTGAGTGTGTTTGTGTGTTTCAGAGTTGAATTATATTCATGCCGGAAGAACTGCGCACTTACTATACTTTAAACTTACCCTTTTTGGTGAATCTGCTATTAATAGAACTGTTAATTCTTTTAAGTGGATATGAAGGTAGATATATAATTTGAGCTTAATGAGAAAATGTATAAGATGTGTATTAAAATGATAGTAAGTGTTCCAGTACTTACTACTTTTAGAACTGGCAAACTAAGCTTCTGTTCAAACCATGCAGCCATAACCTTGCTGTTTAACAACTACTTACCAAGTAAGAGCTAGGACCCATCTTACTCCTTCATTACAAGAAGTTCCCTGTACTTCAGCGTTTCTTCCTTTCATTATGTGAATTGCTAATTAAAGTGCCAGGATCTACCATTCTAAGCAATAGTTCCTCTTTCCTGAATGTCTGAGTTTGGCTGTGAGTTATTGCTAAGGATGCAGCGTATGACTACAAAAAATCTTTCTGCCAGTTCCTAACTCATGGCCCTTTAAAAGCTCTCTGGAATTTATGGAAAGTTATGGATTGTGTTTTATAGTGCATGTAATAACACTCTCTAGTGGGTGCTCTCTCTTGCTCTCTCTCGCTCTCTCACTTTTTTCTTTTTAGTTTCAGCCGACTTTTCAGCTCCTCAAGTAATACTACTAAGAAGCCTGAACCACCTGTTAATTTGAAATACAATGCACCCACCTCTCATGTTACTCCTTCTGTCAAGAAAAGAAGCAGCACCTTATCTCAGCTCCCGGGGGATAAGTCCAAAGCCTTTGATTTCCTTAGCGAAGAGTAAGTATTTTGCAGACTAGTAGTTATGCTCCAAATAAGTTAATAGTTCAGAACATTCTTGCCCCTTATCAGATCAGTGGTAAGGTACCCATAAGTCTATAAAGAAGCCATCTCTGTAATGTGACTGCCTACCTTTAAGTATTTGTAGTCAATATCTTTTATGAACATTGCATTTCACAGGTTTCATAAACAGAAGTTGTCTTTGTTGCTGCTCAATAACACTGATGAATATTAGCAAAATGTTAAAGGCCTATATAAGCCCTTATCCTAAATGTTTGAACACTTCCTTTGGTGTCAGAAGTTGATTTTCCCTCCTGACTCTGCTGCTCATCAGTGAACATGAACTTGGACAAACTAACCTCTCGCCCTAGTTTCTCTGGCTGTAAATTGAGGATGATAGCCTGTCTCAGAGACACTAGGGTTAAATTAAATTACCCAGGGTATGTAAAGTGCCTGACACACAGATTAGTTAACTAAGACGTACACAGCAAGTTAGTTTGCATTTCCGTCTTCTGAAACAAAGCAGTGGTGTCCAGAAATTAACCTTTATTATCTTCCTAAGAATATATGGATTTATTGATCTTTAATCACTTCTAGCACATTCCCTGGCATGAGAAAAATTCTCAGTAAATATTTGCTGAATGAACAAAGAAAGGGGAGGAACTAAAAATATTTAAGAATTTTTCCTTTTCATGTCGCCAAAATCTGAAACCCAATAGAAATCGGATGGCTGATGATTCAACATAATAAAGTAAGCTACTTGCTAATCTGTTAAAGTTTGACTGCTGTACCCACTGTATACAACTTTAAAAGGCCGGCTTTAGGCTAATACTTCTCAGAAAGGCAGATCTTGAAGGAATCTTAACTGAAATTTTGTAATTTTTTTTATTGTCATTTTTGCTGTCTCAGCAGGAAAGGGGAGATTTGCTGTCGTTATATTCCCTTAATTAAAAAGGGAAATTTCTTTGCATTTTAGAACTGAAGCTAGCTTAGCCTCGCGCAGAGAACAGAAGAGAGAGCAGTATCGGCAGGTAAAGGCCCACGTTCAGAAGGAAGATGGTAGAGTGCAGGCTTTTGGCTGGAGTCTGCCTCAGAAGTACAAACAGGTAAGGTGTGAACATGGTACGAGCATCTAGTGGGAAGTGCTAGGGGAAAGGAGTATGTCTGGGCAGGAAGGAATTTAAATACCTGTCTCAAACCTGCTCATTTTAAGTTCGTGGACTTGGCACACACTTGCAGAAGGGTTGATGGTAGTGGTTCTCAGGCTGGTTTTTGGAGCGTCAGAACTCAAAAGAAATGCCTGAGTCTGGGAGGAGGCAGGGGGTCAACAGGAGGTTTACCAAGTGCACGGACTTGAAGTAATCCGTTGTGTTTTTTTTGTTTGTTTGTTTTTGTTGTTTTGTTTTGAGGGATAATTGACATATAGCATTATATTAGTTTCAGGTACACAACATAATGATTTGATGTTTTTATGTATTGTGAAAGCATCACCACAGTAACTGTAGTTAACATCATCAGCAAACATGGTTACAGATTTTTTTCCTTGTAGTGAGAACTTTAACCTCTCTTAGCAGCTTTAATTGTGCAGTACAGTATTACTAGTTAGAGTTGCTGTGCCATACATTACATCCGGAGGACTGATTTTGGAAGTTTGTACCTTTGACCTCCTTTACAAAGCACTTCACCTGTCTCACCCCTGCCTCTAGCAGCCGCCAGTTTATTCTCTGTGTTTATGAGCTTTGTATGTTTGTTTGTTTAAGATTCCACACAGAAGTGAGATCATACAGTATTTGTTTTTCTGTGTCTGAATTTACCTCCCTTAGCATAAAGCCCTCAAGTTCCATTCATGTTGTCACAGATGGAAAACTACTATTCTTTTTTATGCCTAAATAATATTCCTTTGTATTTATAAACCACATTTCCCTTACACATTCATTTATTGATGGGCACTTAAGTTGTTTCCATGTCTTGGCTACTGTACGTAATGCTACAGTGAACATGGAGGTGCATATATCTTTTCAAGTTAATGTTTTTGTTTTCTCCAGATGAATACTCAGAAGTGGAATTGCTGGATTGTATGGTAGTTCTATTCTTAATTTAAAAAAAAAAAATCATCTCTGTGCCCAGTGTGGGGCTTGAACTCATGACCCCGAGATCAAGAGTCGCATGCTCTACTAACTAAATGAGCCAGGCACCCCTATTTTTTATTTATTAGGAGCCTCCGTACTGTTTCCCATAATGGCTGTTCCAGTTTACATTCCCACTATCAGTACATAACGTTTGCTTTTCTCCACATCCTTGCCTTCTTGTCTTTTTGATAGTAGCAATTCTGACAGGTGTGAGATGATACCTCGTTGTGGTTTTGATTTGCATTTCCCTAATGATTAGTGATGTTGAGCATCTTCACATGTACCTGTTGGCGGTCTGTTACCTTCTTTGGAAAAATATTCAGATCCTTTGCCCATTTTTTAATCTGTTTGTTTGTTTTTGCTATTGAGTTGCATGTGTATCTTGCTGTATTTTAATTGAAGATTTCATTTTTTAAAAAATATCTTTTTTAGGGACACCTGGGTGGCTCAGCAGATTAAGCCTCTGCCTTTAGTCCAGGTCATAATCTCAGGGTCGAGCCCCACATCAGGCTCGCTGCTTGGCAGGGAGCCTGCTTCTCTCTCTCTCTCTGCCTGCTTCTCTGCCTACTTGTGATCTCTCTCTCTGTGTGTCGAATAAATAAAATCTTAAAAATATATATATCTTTTTTAGATTTATTTATTTATTTCAGAGTGAGAGAGGGGGAAGGAGGGAGAGAGGGAGAGCACACGCACGGTGAGCAGTGGAGAGGGGAGGGGCAAAGGGAGAGAGAGATCGATGTGGGGCTCTATCCCAGGACCCCGAGATCATGACCTGAGCCAAAATTCAGAGTCAGCCTTTTAACTGACTGAGCCACCCAGGTGCTCAGAAAAACCTTTGTTTTTTAGAAGTTTTAAGAAGCCATTGTCATGTAACCTTCCAAACTGTTGACTTAAACTTCAGTTCAGGTTTACACGAGCTTTACTTGTCTACTTCCGTATTCACTTTCCCTGAAAGACTCAAACATGAGTACACATACACACGCACAAGCATACTAACATGTACATGAAGTAGTGTATCTCTTCTAAGCTCCCATAGTATCTTGTTTATTTTTTCTAACTGCCACTTGACTTTCTGTTTTTTTTTTCAAATAAGAATAACAGAATTAACTTGGACATGATTTCAAAGAGGAAGGATGTACCAGCATTGCTTGCCCATGGCTCAGTGGTTCTGTGAGCTCACTTTTGATGAGACTTACCAATGTGTCTTTCTCTCTCCCCCACCTAATTATTAGGTGACCAATGGCCAAGGGGAAAATAAGATGAAAAATCTACCTGTGCCTGTCTATCTCAGACCTCTAGATGAGAAAGATACATCAATGAAGGTAAATTTTGAAGTTAAAGGAAATATTTCTTAAACTTTGGATGGATTTTCTTTCTAAAACCAGAAAAGTTTAAATTCTGCTTTTGTGGGTGAAGTTATTGTTTATTTTATAATTTTAAACTGGGATACTTTCAATATTAAAGACCTGTATTCATGGGGCGCCTGTCTGACTCAGTAGAATGTGCACCTCTTAATTTCAGGGTCTTGAGTTTGAGCTCCACACTGGGGAGAGTTTACTTGAAAGAAAGGAACAACAACAAAAAGACCTATATTCATAATCATTAGATTTTTAAAGAAATGTGAAAAGTTCTAAACATTTTTAGAAAGAAAATGACTGACATCCCCCCCCCACCCTTTTTTCAAACCCAAAAAGCTGTGGTGTGCTGTTGGAGTCAATTTATCAGGTGGGAAGACCAGAGATGGTGGTTCTGTTGTTGGAGCAAGTGTATTTTACAAGGATGTTGCTGGTTTGGATACAGAAGGCAGTAAACAGCGAAGTGCATCCCAGAGTAGCTTAGACAAATTAGACCAGGAACTTAAGGTAAGTGTATGCACTAATGTTTGACCTCCTGGTTGTAGCTTTTTGGTTCAAAACTGAACTTCTGGTCCAGCTTCTAATTGGGATTATTATGCAGGTTCCTTACACTCTCTTTTAGATCCATTTTACTGAGGTGTATTTTACATATGATAAAGTATATACACTTGAAATGGGTACAGTTTGAAGAGTTTTGACAAATGTATATACCCATTTAAGAACCATCAAAATCAAGATAGAGAACATTTTTATCATTAACCTGCTTTAACTGCTATTTTTTACTCTACTATTTAATTTTGAAAGGTGGTTGTATTTTTAGCCTTTTCAAATCTGAAAACAAACGCAAAAGAGTATTACCCTTTACTGTTATAGCACAGCTGTATGAATATGTACACATACATATCATTTTAAACATTCATTTTCTTACTCTGTATACATAGGAACAGCAGAAGGAGTTAAAAAATCAAGAAGAATTATCCAGTCTAGTCTGGATCTGTACAAGCACTCATTCAGCTACAAAAGTTATCATTATTGATGCTGTTCAACCAGGCAACATCCTAGACAGTTTCACTGTTTGCAACTCTCATGTTCTGTGTATAGCAAGCGTACCAGGTAAGAGGAAGCCATGTCCCTCTCTTCCTACCATCTACACCTTTTTACTGACAGGAACTGACTTGCTTGCTGGAGGTACAGTTATGCACTGCTCTCATGGAGCTTAGGTTCTAGCTGGGGAGGACCAAAAATAGATTGGAAATAAATGACTAAATAAGATTTTCAAATATTAAGAAGATAATAAAACTATGGTAACATGAGAAGATGCCTGGTGGACAAAGAGCAAGGGTCTGTTTAGATTGATGAGAAAGAGAAGGCTTCTGAAGTTAGGAATTGAATATTACATAATGTTAAAACATTGGTTTAAAATGGGTGCTCACGATATGCCTACACAATGCAATATTATTTAGTCATAAGAAGGAATGTAATTCTGTTACATGCTACAACATAGATTAATTTTGGAAACATGCTAAGCGAAGTAACCCAGACACACAAGAGCAGATGTTGTATGATTCCATTTATATGAGCCATCTAGACTAGGCAGATTCATGAAGACAGAGGTAAATTAGAGATTAATAGGAATAGGGGCGGGGGAGGCTCGGGGAACAGGGTTAATGAGGACACATTTTCTGTGAGGTGTGCTGGAAAAATTTCAGACATAAATAGTTGTGGTTGCATGGCATTGTGTAAATAAATAGTGCCACTGGGTTGTACATTTAAACATGTTGAAATACGGCAGGTTTGATGTTACGTATGTATATTTTACTGCAACAAAATATTTTAATGTGCTATGAATAAGAACAGCCTTCTGAATAAAGGAAACAAGAAATTTATTTTTATATGGGAAATGCTCAGTTTTTCAATGTATTACTAATATCTAAAGACACTGTGTACACCTATGGCGATGAGCTTTTAATAGTGGTGGAAGTCCATATTGCAAATAGTATACTTGATAATTAAAAAAGATTATTTTTACTGACTCGTTGGATATTAGATTTCCTTGTTTTTAACCTCATTAAGTGGCTGCTGAGGAACTCAAGAACAGAAGTGTCACTTCTGACATTTTCATGTTTAGTTATGCTTGCAGTAATAGAAGTATTATCTTAATTTTTGAAGTTGCTTTCTCATTTTGTGAAGGTTAATTTAAATAAAATCTAAAGTTACCATGCTGGCGGTGTATTTAAGTAGTTGTCCCATCTGCACACTCTTATTTCAAACCGTACTTACTTAGCTATTAGAAAAAGGTTTTTCTTGTTTTTCAGGAGCAAGAGAAACAGACTACCCTGCAGGAGAAGAGCTTTCAGAATCTGGACAGGTAGACAAAGCGTCTTTATGTGGCAGCATGACCAGCAATAGCTCAGCAGAGACGGACAGCCTGTTGGGGGGCATCACAGTGGTTGGTTGTTCTGCAGAAGGTGTGACAGCAGCTGCCACTTCCCCTAGTACTAACGGTGCTTCTCCAGTAATGGAAAAACCACCAGGTATCACTCTCTTCTTACATGTCATCAGTATGGAGTCAGAGCCTATCCCAGAGGCCTCATTACAGACTCCTACTCGATTTGGATCTTCAAGTAATGAGGGTGAAAAGCTCAAAAGGAAGACACTGTAATACTGTTGTAATGCCTATTAAAACAAGAATTCTGTGTTTGGGGGCACTCAGGTGGCTCAGTTGTTAGGCGTCTGCCTTCGGCTTGGGTCATGATCCCAAGGTCCTGGGATCAAGCCCCATGTTGGGCTCCCTGCTCATCAGGAAGCCTGCTTCTCCCTCTCCCACTTCCCCTGCTTGTGTTCCCTCTCTCGCTGTCTCTCTCTGTCAAATGAGTAAAATCTTTAAAAACAAAAACAAAACAAACCCAAGAATTCTGTATTTCATGGCATAGGGTGGAGGAGGATGGGGTAGGTGGAGTGGAATTCTGTAGCGGTGGTTTGTGTGGGGAAAAGCTCAATCTCAGAATAGTAAGCAAGTTTTATTTATTTTGTAGAAAAGGAAGCAGAAAATAGTGAGGTAGATGAAAACGTTCCAACAGCAGAAGAAGCAACAGAAGCCACAGAAGGCAATGCAGGGTCAACTGAAGACACCGTGGACATCTCCCAGCCCGGCGTGTACACAGAACACGTCTTCACAGATCCTCTGGGAGTTCAAATCCCGGAAGACCTCTCGCCGGTGTATCAGTCAAGGTATGCAGATGGGTCAGCAACTTAGGAAACCAGGAAAGTGCTCACATGAAAGGAACAAAATCCTCTCAAGCAGCCACAGTATTCGTACTAGGTCTCCATCTCTCCTTCCACTGCATCTGCTCTGGATTCCCCTCCCCTCCCCTCTCCTTATGTTCTCTATTCCTTCTAACTTAAAAAACAAAACAAGGTGAAAAAAACACACAAAGAAGCCCTTGCCTATAGGTACAATAATCAAAATCTTCCTGGTCATTTTCTCTTCTGATATGATTTGTTTTTTCATTCCCATTCAGACTGTAACTGTGCCATTTTCCTCCCCAGCCCTCCTTTCTCTCCAGCCCCAGTTAGCTGTGAAATTCACAGTCTAGATTTCCCATGTGGGTTTGGATGACTTTTTAAAATTTTTTCTGGCAAATAGCTCTTCCTTTAAAGCAAAAGGAAATCTAGGCCCATTTAATGAATTCATTATTTTCTGCCTTCTCTAGGCCTTTATAGAAAGCTGATAGAGATCTGTCTAAATGTGATTCTTTTTTTAATTTAATATTCCTCCTCTTGTTTATAGAGTGATAAGTGTCTATTAACATTTGTCAATATAAGAATAAAGTCATCTTGGGTGCCTGGGTGGCTCAGTCGGTTAAGTGTCTGCCTTCAGCTCAGGTCATGATCCCAGGGTCCCAAGTCAGACTCCCTGCTCAGCGGGGAGTCTGCTTCTCCTTCTTCCTCTGTTTGCAACTCCGCCTCCTTAATGCTCTCTCTCTCTCTCTCTCTGTCAAATAATAAAAAGAATCTCCAAAAAAAAAAAAAGTCCTCTTTTTAGGAATAACAACTTTTTCTCTCTCGAATTTGATAGCCCACTTACCTTTTTCTAAAAATGTTCTGACAGTCCAAAGAAGGAAGGTCTTAGGAGAGAATATGAGTGTGTTTTAGCATAATAATTTATTTTAGAAAAAAAATTTTTTAAAGATTTTTATTTAAGAGAGAGAGCAAAAGAGAGCATGAACTGAGGGAGAGGCGGACTCCCCACTGAGCAGGGAGCCTGATGCGGGGCTTGGGACATGACCTAACGTAAAGGCAGACTCTTAACCTACTGAACCACCCAGGTGCCCCTAGAAAATTCTTTATACTCCTTCTGTGTGTGTGTGTGTGTGTGTGTGTGTGTGTGTGTGTGTGTGTTTTGTCTTATAACAAACCATGCCTTCCTCTTCTTTTCCCTAAGAAAAAAAAATTTAAAAATTCAAAATAACCCTAAGGGAGAACCGTAATTATAAGTCTGGATGTTAACTGCTATATTACGATGTCTTAACTCCCTTGTCTGCACCTTGGTTCTCTTTAGTATGTTAATGTTACTTCTGGTACAGCTGCTGAAGTATTTATGATAAGCATTTAAGTTTGGGTTTTTTGGAATGCTGGTGTTTGATTTTTTTTTTTTTTTTTTCAAGCTGTTAAACTAAAACTAAAATGTGGAAATGTTCAGTCCTTGAAAACTGCAGCTAAGCATACTCAGATGCTTTCCTTTTCCCCACCTTGCTAGTAATGACTCGGATGCATATAAAGATCAGTTATCAGTATTGCCAAATGAACAAGACCTGGTGAGAGAAGAAGCTCAGAAGATGAGTAGCCTTTTACCAACTATGTGGCTTGGAGCTCAGAATGGCTGGTAGGTGCCAACTCTTAATACTAGCTTTTGGAATCAGAAGATAAATAAGTAAAATGTGGTGCATAGGCATACAACAAAAAGTGCATATTAAAGCAGAGAACTTTATGTACTTACAAATTTTGAGATGATATTCTAATTAATTCATAAACTGGACTTGCATTGTTTATGAGTGCTAAATCATATAGTTCTTTGTCACAGAATATTGTCTTTATGTAATATTCTTGGAAGAAGAGGTAAATAAAACTTGAAAATCTGGGTGATCCAGAAATAGAAGATCCTGAACAGCCCAGAGACGGAATTATGGGTGCATAGAAGGCTTACATAGGCTAGAGTATATTCAGGAAATACCAACGATTAATCTGTTCGGCTGCACAAAGGCCCAGTTCAGAACATTCTGAACGTAACTGCGAAACACACTAGGGAGACCAGACAGATCCCAGTCTGAAAGCCTAAGAGATGATGACGAACATTATGTGGTTGGTTCACATTCTAGTACAATGAAGAGTCTCCAGAAACTGTGCTTCTGCACAGGTTAAGTAAGGTCACCCACTAGTACATCTTTTCCTTAGGAGTCTTAATACTGCAGAGTGGAGGGTCAGCCAACTTTTTCTCTGAAGCATCAGATAAGAAATGTATGGGGCTCTGTGGCCACATGAGCTCTCACAGCTTCTCAGCTCTGGCGTGCTGGTGCAGACAGCCACCGTGCGGGCAGCACGCACGTAGGGAGCACAGCTGGGCTCCTGGAATGCTGTGTGGATGCTGGAAGCCTCAGACGTCAATAGATACTCTTGATTTTTCCCAGCCATTTAAAAATGTGAAGATCATTTTTATCTCGCACACTATATGGAGACAGATTTGGCCTGCAGGCCATAGCTTGCCACTTTCTGATGCAAGCTAGTGTGTCATCAGAAAGTTATAGTTTGGTGTAGTAGAAGAGTAAGGCCATTTTTTAAAACAGATTTTAGCCAAGGATTCTGAAGTCTGTGGGAATCTGAAACTTACTGACTGTGCATTATTCTAGTTCTGACTTTTCGCTCTTCTGTGTTTACTTTTGCGTAAGCAGCTTATTTCTTTATGTTAGACTCTCGTTGTTGTTATTTCCTAAGATTTTTGTGTTACTCTTCTTACCTCCTAAGGGAACTTTGTGGTCATTATTGGATGTAAGCAACAACTTGCTGTTCTCTGTGCCTTACCAGTCTCGATTTTGTTCTTGCAGTTTGTATGTGCATTCATCTGTAGCCCAGTGGAGGAAATGTCTCCATTCTATTAAACTTAAAGATTCGATTCTCAGTATTGTGTAAGTTTTATTTTAGAAATTCTTCTTTCAAAAATATATATTTTGGTATAAGCTATCTTTGGTATAAGCTATAAGTCAGTATCCAGATTTTTCTTTCCCACTTGTGGAATCAGAGAAGCTGAATGAGATTGAAACTCTTACTTACTACAAAGTGAAATAATTCCTATATAGAGCTTTAAGTCTAACTTGTCAGGTTGATTCCTCACCAGCTTGTCAGGTGAGTTCTGTAGTACTCTGGGGAGAGAATCAATGAATACCTATTAATTTGTTTGTTGGAGGGGTCTTTAGAATTGGTGAGTTGTGGACTGGGGCATTGATTCACTAGTCCTTTCCTGTATGTCTCTATCAAAAACTCCTAAGTCCACAGAGCTGACTGTTAGTTCCATTTAAGGCACCTCTCTCGGGTCTTTGGCCCTTCTGTGACAAGAGCAGCTTGGGGCCAGAAAGTGAAATAAGAAAGTCTGCACAGGCTTTTTGTTTAGTTCAGCTGACATTTTCATAGCAAGACTTTCTCAAGAAGAGTGTGTTCTGGGGCGCCGTGCTGGGTCAGTATAGAGTATGTGATTCCTCATCTTGGGGTCGTGACTTTGAGCCCCACACTAGGCGTAGAGATGACTTTAAAAAAAAAAATTCTTTAGGTTCTGGTATATCTGGAATATCATGGATTGGCCCTCTGAGGGCCTGTGAACTAGTTCAGTAGCATGTGGTCCCTCCCGCATTCCCAAATGGAGAGTCCTGAAATCCCTTTTCCTGTTGCAGACACGTGAAAGGAATTGTGTTAGTGGCCCTGGCTGATGGCACCCTTGCAATCTTTCACAGAGGAATTGGTGAGTTGTTATGAATATATGATGTGCCCAGTTTGTTGCTTTGCAAAATCATTTTCTAGCAGATTGGCCTGTGTTTTAAAGAAATGATACCTAATAAGAGAAGAAATAAAGCTTTAGGGCGCCTGGGTGGCTCAGTTGGTTAAGCAACTGCCTTTGGCTCAGGTGCTGATCCCGGAGTCCCAGGATTGAGTCCCGTATTGGGCTCCCAGCTCCACGGGGAGTCTGCTTTTTCCTCTGACCTTCTCCCCTCTCGTGCTCTCTCTCACTTGTCTCTCTCTCAAATAAATAAAATCTAAAAAAAAAAAAAAAAAAAGTGAAAATAAAAGTTTAAACTGAACACTAACAGTATATGACTTCAGTAGATAGTGAGTGCACGTGTTTATTATTTCAGGATACTTTGGCATAATGTGAGATGGGGGCACTGGTTTCTCGTTCATACACTTCTTCAGTTAGGAGACATTTAATGAGAGGGAAGGTTGGCATTTTTGTTGTTCAGTATTTTTTTTTAAGATTTTATTTATTTATTTGACAGATAGTAGGCAGAGAGGCAGGCAGAGAGCCCAATGTGGGGCTCGGCCTCAGGACCCTGAGATCATGACCTGAGCCAAAGGCAGAGGCTTTAACCCACTGAGCCACCCAGGCGCCCTTGTTGCTCAACATTTTTAAGATAATTTGCATCCATTAAAAAGTTTTTAATTGGATATGGTTTAGTCATTTTTGTGTCCTATTATTTTTATTCTTCCTCTTTAAAACCAGTGTATTTATCATCTACAGATGGGAGGGATGGTCAAGGTCCAAAAATGTGCCTTGAGTTAAAAGGGAACTAGAGAAGTGAGCATATGACACTTCCTAACTCCTTGATACATATATCAGCCAAAAATTATCATTCATTTCCTAACTGCTAGATTGCTAGAGCAGGAAAATATTCCATAAGCATAGATACACTAAATTTGGATTTTTAGCAAGTCTCCTATGTTTTTGGGCTTAGAAAAATAAAAAGTAGATGATGACTAGGTGTCTTGGTAACTGGTACCTAGAGATTGCTGCTTAATGACTCGATATCATCAGAGGTGGGGGGCTCCCTTTTACCTTGTTTAGACCCTTTGTAGACTCTCTGAGCTTAATCCTCACAGCAATTTATGAAGAAGTTTCTGTTGTCATCCTCATTTTATAGATGAAACTGGAGGCACAGGTTTTCAGTCACTTCGTGGTCAGTCATCTAATAAGTACAAAAGCCTAGAAAAAATGTGGTAATAAATGTTTTGGGGGGCGCCTGGGTGGCTCAGTGGGTTAAAACCTCTGCCTTTGGCTCGGGTCGTGATCCCAGGGTCCGGGGATCGAGCCCCGCGTCAGGCTCTCTGCTCGCCTGCTTCCTCCTCTGCTTCCTTCCTCATCTCTGTCTGTCAAATAAATAAATAAAATCTTTTAATAAATAAATAAGTAAATGTTTTGGCAAGCTGAACCCAAAATTATATTGAAGAACAGACAAAAGGCATAATAAGTATAAATGTAAAGTTCTACGTTGGGGTTCAGAAGAGTAAAAAGGGGGCAACATGTCTGAAGAATGAGAAGTACCTAAAGGTCGACCCCAAACTTAATACAGGTTACTGAACACCTTCAGCCTCCTAGAACCTTGTGTCCAGAACAGGACTGGTGATCACCCTGCTCTGCTGCAGTAGACTGACAGCATGTTAAATGAACAAAGTAGAGTTAGGATGAAGGGTCTGCAAACTGTAATACATACAGAGCACATCCCAAGAGTGCTTCATTTTGAGAGGAGAAAACATAGGGCAGGAATGAAGTGGGACTGAGTTCTTCTGTGCCCATTGCGCAAAGCTACAGACTGATGGGCGATGACATTCTAAGATCAACTAGTTAGGTGTGGGGAGTACTTTTCGGACGGTTACAGCTTTTGGAAAATGGAACAGCCGCTTTGTGAGGCAGTACGTTTTCTTTCACTGAAATTGTTCAAGCAGACTCTACAAAAGCAAGCTTTCAGTGGCTGATTCCCATTTGTATTTCTGCTATCAGAGGTTATTGGGTGTGTAATTCCTGAAGTGTTAGTATTATTAGCAATGTGTTGTCCTTAACATTTACAATATAAATCAAAATGCAAGTGAGAGAGAGAGAGAGAGAGAAAGATTATCCAGAAAATAATACTAAGTCCATTCTGATTCTTAAACTGTTATTACAAACGGATAACTGGTATCTGATTTATCACATCACTGCGAGTGAGTGTGGAAATCCAGGCCACGGGTGACTCATTGGACATCTTCCCCAACTGTGCAGTAAGTAGACAGAAGGAGAGAATTCAGTCTCCGCAAAGAAAAGATAAACTATGCGGTATTTTGCAGTGATCACCTATAATTGTATTAATGCACCCAAATACAATGTTTCTTATGTTAAAATAGAGTGAAAGGTGATATGCATTAACTAATAATTTACTTCTTATTTTAAAGATGGACAGTGGGATTTGTCCAACTATCACCTGTTAGACCTTGGGCGGCCTCACCATTCCGTCCGGTGTATGGCTGTGGTACATGACAAAGTCTGGTGTGGCTATAGGAACAAAGTTTATGTGGTTCAGCCGAAGGCTATGAAAATAGAGGTAAGTTAACCTATACTTTCTTTAGTTACTGAATTTGCCTTTTCTGAAGACTATAGTTATATTTAACTTCTTTAGAAACTGTTTTCTGAGTCTAAAGGGCACATCAATGATGGATTGGAGAACAGCTTTTTTTTTTTTAAGATTTTTAAATTTTATTTTTTGGAGAGAGAGAGCTGGGGGGAGGAGCAGAGGGAGAGAAAGAAGCAGATTCCCTGCTGAGCAGGGAGCCCAATGTGAGGCTTCATCCCCAAGATCCTGGCATCGTGACCTGAGCCGAAGGCAGCTGCTTAACTGACTGAGCCACAGGTGCCCCTGGGTGACAGCTTTCTGTGTTACTTCACCTCTCTTGCCACTTTTGACTATGGTGGGAAATGGTTTTTTTGGTTTTTTTGTTGTTGTTGTTGTTTTTAAGGAAGGAGGATGCACACATGAATATTTAAATGTGTGTCTGAATATCCATAGATGTAACGCGTGTATTATTGGGATTCTTGGTTCTTGATATGTGTACTTACGCTTGGGTTTTTTGTGGAAGGAGGTTTCCTCTGTCTCTGTCACTCCATGTGGATCTAGGAAAATTCATACCTGTGTCAGAGACTGAGAAATAAGATTGCAATTGGCAACTTGTTTTAAAAATAAAAACCTCTTAGCATTGCTCTCTTAAAAGTTTTGCCGCAATATACAAATTCATTCTAATTGTTAAAGAAAAAGGTCAGGAAAAATTTAAGGTAAAAGTCCTTATCCCTTTTTTCCAAATCTAGTTCCTGCATGCAGAGATACACACACAGAGCAATGTAGGTTCCTTTTTGTTTAATTCTAAATAGGCTTTTACTTCATGCGTTGCTCTGCAGCAATACAAAATCCCGAGATCAAATTCAGGCTTTTTGTTGAACACTGTTACAGAGTCTGGATATGCCAGTGTTACTTTGGTAAGTTGATACCCTGCACAGTGCCCAAGTCCAGCATCCTGAAGCTGTTTGTTCTGTATTTTGTTCCACAGTCTGGGATAAAAGCATTTGTATATGTCAGAGTCATCCTATTTATATTATTTACACGCCTCTTCTAATACATGGCCTGCCAGATTGCTGTGTAAATTAACACAGCTTTTAAACATGAACTCCTGTTTAATCAAAATAACATTGTGATTGAACAATCTTTCCTAGAAATCTTTTGACGCGCACCCCAGGAAGGAGAGCCAGGTGCGGCAGCTTGCGTGGGTGGGGGACGGTGTGTGGGTCTCCATTCGTTTGGATTCCACACTTCGTCTCTATCATGCACACACTTACCAGCACCTACAGGATGTGGACATTGAGCCTTATGTAAGCAAAATGTTAGGTAAGCTTCCAAAGCATTCTATCTATGTCAGTTGAAGAAAATGTTTTATTTTTAAATGGTCTCAAATGCTAGGTAGAACGAATGAATAAGTTGCCTCAGGACTGGTGAGCTCTTATCACTCAAAGTGTCAGGCAGATGCTCCGTGTACCCTGTGGCTCTTGACAGAAATTTGGGATCATTTTTGACTCCTCTCTTATTCCGCACACCTAATCCATCACTAGGAGCTGTCAAGTCTGTCTCCAAAAATATCTTAAATTAGTTACTTCTTTATCTCTACCATTATCCCTGTAGGCCAGGCCACCATCCTTACCCTGCTAGATAACCGTGAAGCTCTTAACCGGTCTCTGTGTTTCCACTGCAGTCTGTTCGCTGCATAGTAACCAAGGTGCCAGTACCACCGTGACATACTTACGTAACACCAGCCACTTTTAGAATATTCCTACCTTAGGTGAGGTGACATTTTGTGACAACACCAGAAGAACTGGTCCAGGGGCCTGGACCACTCTCCTCACTCACTCTGTCTGCTCACACTGACCTGAGCTCACCAGGTTCCTTCCCACTTCGGGCTCCTCATATGTGTTATATCCTCTGCCAGAGAAGTTCTTCTTGGTCCCTTTTTACTTGGTTTTCAGGCTGAAACTTACGTGTCACCTGGAGAATAGACCTTGCCTGATTTCCCAATTTGATAAAGGTCCTCTCGTGCTTTCTCTTCATGGGCTTATTACTGTGGTTGCATCAATAATATTTGATTCTAGTTTGTTGTCTTTCTTGCCACAAAGACCAGAAGACCCACAAAGAACTGGGACCATCTCTGGCATATTCCATCCTATATCCTTAGTTCCTAATCTAGCACTCTGAGTATTAGGAATGTCATAAATGCAAACTAATTTTAGGAATATACTTTTCTTTAAAGACTATTTTAGAGAGAGAGCGAGAGAGCGTGCACAAGCGGGGAGGGGTTAGATGAGGAGGGAGAAAGAGAAAGAATCTAATGCAGACTCTACACTGAGCACAAAGCCCAGTGGGGGGCTCGATCCCAGGACTGCAAGATCATGACCTCAGATGAAACCAGGAGTCCGGTGCTTAACCAACAGCCACCCACGCCCCCCAATTTCAGGAATATATTTTGACCATAGCTTAAAGATCTCTAGCTTAGACTGAATGGTAATTAAGGCTTCTAACACTGTTTGTGATCATATTCTCAGTTATTGTAAGTAGAATTTGTGAGTAAGTAAATGTTATTTGTCTTAAATGTATGATTATCTGTTTAAGAATTTTTCTTTCAAGACTCAGAAAATAAAATCTGTTGTTAAAAGTTCCTTTCAAATAAAAAAAATGCATCTGTTCTCCCTAAATTACATGCCTGTGATACCCTAAGATTTCAAAATTGCTCTAGAATCAAAATGTGTAAATAAGGAAAGACTGTAAGTTCTTTTAAAGATTGTTTTTATCTATGCAAATAAATTTAAGGCAAAGTAGAACTCTCTCTTTCGGCTTATAAAAACAAAGGACCTTGGGTTTTCCAATCTGGCAAACTCTGTTTTTTTTTGTTTGTTTGTTTTGTTTTGTTTTGGGTTTGGTTTGGCAGCTCCTTAATTAAATCTTGTGTCATACCTCTTGATTAACAGTATTTTTTTTCTGAATGATAATGTAATGTCAGCCACTTGTAGAATTTTCTTTTTCCATTAATAGTGAGTAATCAGACAGGTGATAAAGCCCAATGAAAGTTTGCTTTGATATGCACCTTTAGGAAACATCCAACTAGCTCTGATCACATTTCTTCTGTCTTGTATTAATCTAGCCATTCTAAGGGATTTGGAGCTTAAGACATCATCTGTTCTAGTTTCTCAATAAAGATTTTTCCCACCCACTGTACAGGTACTGGAAAACTGGGCTTCTCTTTTGTGAGGATCACAGCTCTTACGGTGTCTTGCAATCGTTTGTGGGTGGGGACAGGAAACGGTGTCATCATCTCCATCCCACTGACAGAAAGTAAGTATATTTTTAGCTGACTGTCACAGTGCAGACAGAAGAGTTGCAGGGTTTAGTTGTGTCCAGAATTCAGGCAAAGGGAA
The DNA here is from genome assembly GCF_030435805.1 of Mustela lutreola. Taxonomy (NCBI): domain Eukaryota; kingdom Metazoa; phylum Chordata; class Mammalia; order Carnivora; family Mustelidae; genus Mustela; species Mustela lutreola. Next base: position 26,084,790 of record NC_081304.1, on the reverse strand, counting down.
TGATTTTGGTATTAGCAAATCTATGGTAATCCAGGAACTGAGCTGATGACAAAGACGTAACTGTTGTTTCTTCATTACTTCTACAAAACGTATACATTGTAGTGAATTAATAGTGTCTGTCGGGACCAACCTTTATAACTAAAAATGTTCCATTGTGGGAGGCTTTTCTTCGAAATTCAGGGATCACAGTCCTATTTCATTATTTAAATAAAGGCTGACGTCTGGCTTTCTTAAGGGTTAGTACATCAATGTCCAGAAACAGGGCCTAGAATCATTCTGGTTCTTCACATCCCTCTGGCAATTACTATAGGATATTCCACTTGACTTATTTGAGGTTTTGAAAATGTGGGAAAAGTTTCTTAGGTTAGCAAGTGCTTGTGATGCTGGAGACAAGCATTCTCTCCTGTATGTGAAAAGGATGGGAACAAAATGTACATTGTATGTTTTTTACATTATGTTTCATTATTGTTATTTTTGTGAACAAAGTGTACATTGTATGTTCTTCATGTTATGTTCCATTACATTGATTATTCATCAAATAAGCATTTTTGTGTTACAGAATTCATGGGCCGGGAATGGTTTGAAAACAAGTGCCATAAGTCCAGAAAATAAGTTGATAATTAGATAAAATAATTCTGAGGAATTGCCTGCCTTTCTTCAGGGAGAAGGGGAGATGCTTGGAAGGTGGTCTGTCTGGAGCCTTTGAAGAACCCAAGTTCTTAATCCCAACTGTCTTTTGTGCAATTACTTATAAATCTGCATGAGTTCATCTCCCTTCTTTATAAAAGAGAATTCCATTTTAGCATAGCTATTTGAACCCGATTTCTTTTTTTTTTTCTCTTTATTTTTTGAAAGATTTTATTTATTCATTTGACAGAGATCACAAGTAGGCAGAGAGGAAGGAAAGCAGGTTCCCTGCTGAGCAGAGAGCCTGACACGGGGCTCAATCCCAGGACCTTGAGATCATGACCTGAGCTGAAGGCAAAGGTCTTAACCCACTGAGCCACCCAGGCGCCCCTGAACCTGATTTCTTAAAGAAAAGGGGGAAATATTCGCATTTAGGAAATGCTCCCTGTTAAGTTCTTATTCTCTGAAATCGCTTTATAATTAAGAAAAGCAAAATCACAGTGATCAAATCAAATAGTCCTTTTTGAGCAGAGATGGTCTACAGAAGCTTTGGTAAGAACTTTCCATGTTACTTGGTATCACACCAAGTTGGATTCTGTTACTGTAGTGAGGAGCTTAGAGCGCCAAGCTAGCAGATAGAAGAGAAGCCGCGAGAGTGGAGGCTCATGGTAGTGCTCGTCCCCCCTGCCATGCACCTCTCCATGTCCCTTTCCTCCTCTCTCACTGTAGCCGTAATCCTCCACCAGGGACGCTTACTGGGGCTGAGGGGTAAGTGCAGATCCTGAACCCAGCTCTTCTTCCTGGCTTCTCATGCCCACCAGGAGGCTGTCCTCCGGCTCTAGATGCCCTCTTGAATGTTCCTCAGTGCCATCTTCTCACAATCACTGCATCGCAGCAGGCGTTCTCTGTTGGTTTTATTTTTTAACGTTTGTTCCACGGCCACCAAACTACTGCTCAGCAGCTTCATGTATTTATCATCTTTCGTTGCAGCTGAACTTTCTTCCAGACTTTGTTTTCCTTCCAGTAAAAACACGACGCATCTCTTAAAACTGCCATTAATCTCCATTGTTTACTCTTATTACCAACCATGTTTCTTTCATTCACTTACTGGCCCATGGAATGGGGATGTTTTGTGAGTCTGGTTGTTCTACAGTAATGCAGCAAGCCCTCAGTCTGGTGTAGATAAAAGCTACTCTGTTAGAGTGGCTGCATCCTCTTAAACACAGCTTCTTAACACCCGCTCAAGGGAGATATTCTTACCACAGGGGAGGAAAATCAGAAAATAAAAGTATGAAATTTTTATTTAATAATATACCCATTTACTTTAAACTGTATAACTGGTTAGTTTTCTAAAATGGGGATTTTAAAAATACATAAAAATAAAGCAGACATACCCAAGATTCAAATTTGGTTTTTTAAAAGTAAGTTTGTTTTTGTTTTAATTAACAGATGTGTTTAAAAAGTAAGTGTAGTTATTGCTAGACTGGCAAAATCCCCTGCTCCATTTACTGAGGTACTTAAAAATAACTAGCATGCTATGTTACCTTTTTTTTTTCCCAGCTTTGTCTTGAGTTGGCATTGCTGCCATTGTTTTTACCTCAACTGGCTGTAGCTTTTAGATACTATCATAAGGATTAACCAGTAACATCCTACACCATTGCTGCTTCCAGCGGGAAAATGTTTGGTGTTTGGTTTTTCTTTTGCAGCGAATAAAACCTCAGGAGCACCAGGAAATCGTCCAGGCAGTGTAATCCGTGTGTATGGTGATGAAAACAGCGATAAAGTGACTCCGGGGACATTTATACCCTATTGTTCGATGGCACATGCACAGCTTTGCTTCCATGGGCACCGGGATGCTGTGAAATTCTTTGTGGCAGTCCCAGGTGAGTTAGATTATTCTGTCAAGAGGTTGCATATAACTGTCTCTCCTCTATCCCTTGGTTCCACTACCTAGTCTAATGCTAAGAACTGGCATTACAAATAATTCCAGTGTAATATACGAAAAGTTATAACGGAGGCATAGATAAAGCACTGTAGGGATATTTGAATGAAATTGTTTTGGAATCTCTCTTCTCTCCCTGAGAACAAACTTGTTGATTTTTATTTAAGAGACTTGCTCGCTTTTGAAAAGTGGTGGTACTGTTTTGTCACCACAGAATATCAGAAACAATCATGGCCTAATAAAGGAGATGGTAGACAGAAGCCCCTCTCGTCAAGGTCATATACAGGAAGAGAAGGAGACCGTGGTTTGGTGCCTTTCTCTGTTGTGGCAAAGGGCAGCAGACTAGGAGTCCCTGCCTCGCCACTTGCCTAGTTATCTTGAGCAAGTCACTTCACTTCTGAGACTCGTCCTCATTTCCTAAGTGGACATGACTAATCTCTGCTTTGCTGACCTCATTTTTGTGAAAATTAACTAAAGTACTTTGGAACTATATAGCACCATCTAGATGAAAGGTGCCAGTGGTGCTGTCCAGGGGAAAATGTTCTGTCCATTAGGAATACTAAACTGGGGGCGCCTGGGTGGCTCAGTGGGTTAAAGCCTCTGCCTTCGGCTCAGGTCATGATGCCAGGGTCCTGGGATCAAGCCCCACATCGGGCTCTCTGCTCCACAGGGAGCCTGCTTCCTCCCCTCTCTCTCTCTGCCTGCCTCTCTGCCTACTTGTGATCTCTCTCTCTCTGTCAAATGAATAAAATCTTTAAAAAAAGAAAAAGAATATTAAACTGATGTGACTGACTGTGTGCAAGCAGGACCCACATTTTGAATTATTTTCCTTCTTGAGACATAAGTTTTGGAGCTCTACAAAGTTCAACTCTAACTTCACCACACCAGCTGCATGACATTGGACATGATAGTGTTTCAGTGTGTTAGGGTTCTTCAGAGAAGCAGAACCAATAGGTATAAGAGAGAACAAGTGATTGATTTAATTTAAGGAATTGGCTCATGTGATTCTGGGGGCTGGCAGGTCTGAAATCTGCAGGGAGTCCAGCAGGCTGGAGACCCAGGAAAGAGTTGATGTTGCAGCTGGAGTCCAGAGCATTCCTTCTTCCTCAGGGGACCTTTTTCTCTGAAGGTCTTTAGCTGATTGGATGAGGCCCACCGACATTATAGAGAATCATCTGCTTTACTCATGTCCACTGATTTAAGTGTGAATTATATCTAAAAAAACACCTTCACAGCTATACCCTAGACTGGAGTTTGGCCACAGGTCTGTGCACCAGAGCCTAGTCAGGATGGCACATAAACTTAACCGTTGTCTTCATTTTCCTGAGGGTGTTCCAAAGATGAAATGATTCAGTGTGCAGAGCTGGCACCTGGTACCCTAACCAGTTACTCAGTATTCTTAACAACATGGTAATGAGCTTCCTGAAATATACACCTTGTATATTTACATAGTCATTTCCTTAGGATAAATTCCTAAAAATGGAATTGCTGATAGCAGTATCTTTTTGCTTTTGTGAAAAAAGAGTCCTAGAATCCCTTTTGAGTCTTCTTTGTATTCCTCTAGTCCCAACCTGTTCCCCTTTTCCTCTCCATCTGTTACCACAGTCCTAAAACTGATAGGTATCCTGCCCATGTTTTTATATTTTTACATTTGAACAAATCTATAAACAATGTGTAGTCTTTTTTTTTTTCTATTTTTGAACTTAGTTATGTTGCATATATATTCTTCAACTTCTCATTTTTTTTAGAAGATTTTATTTATTTGACAGACACAGATCACAAGTAGGCAGAGAGACGGGTGGAGAGAGAGGAAGGGAAGCAGGCTCCCTGCTGAGCAGAGAGCCCGATGCAGGGCTCGATCCCAGGACCCTGGGATCATGACCTGAGCTGAAGGCAGAGGCTTTAACCCACTGAGTCATCCAGGCGCCCCTCATTTTTTTTTTTTTAATTAATATTTATACCTAAAAATCTAGTTCATTTAACTATGCATATTAAAGGTTTTCAAACCATTTCAAGCAAGTATTCTACCTTAGAACTTAAATTTAGAATAAATGGCACATTTGCTAGTAATTTTATTTGAGTAAGCTAAATTATAAATAAGATGCAATTTTCTTAAATATGAGAGGAATACCGTGGATTCAAAATACATTTAAATATTAATTATGAATATCCGAACTCATAGGGCTTGCATTGAAGACCTTATCTCTTTTACAAATGCACATGTACCCTTTCCTCTGCCCCTCAGGTCAAAAAGATGTAGATTGTAATAGTCTGAAGCAGGCAGTGAAGATCAGCCTGGCCATACACAGATCTCATAATGGGTCTTGGACCCATTCCTGCTTTGGTACAAAATGGCTCTACTTAGATTTTCAAATTGGGTTCTTAAGACTTTTATAGATATTTTCAGATCATGTAGAGGCTTCTGGCATCCCCAGTACTTTGGTTGTACCAGAATATATTTACCTTTTTGTTCAACTTTCTGAAAATATTCAGAGAAAACGAGTCTTCCCACCCTAGTCTGATAAGTAACATCCACTTCTGTTTTTGCACAAACAGGTCAAGTTGTCAGCCCACAAACTAGCAGCAGTGGCACAGATCTAACAGGTGACAAGGCAGGGCCATCTACACAGGAGCCCGGCAGCCAGGCGCCTCTGAAGTCTATGCTCGTCATCAGTGGAGGAGAGGGCTACATTGACTTCCGAATGGGTAAGACATGGATTCTGGGAGCTCAGTCTCCACTTGTGTCCTGTAACTTGAATTTTCACTCATAGTAAACAAGAAACTACTCTGATAACAGATTTCTAAGAGGTTTTCTTTCAATTCTTTACTTGCAAAAGGACTTTATAGTTCCCCTTTCTCCTTCTTTCTTTCTTTTTCAGTTTCTTTTCATACCACAATGTATTTGTTTGAAGGAGCATTCAAAAATAGCAGGGTTTGGGGTGCCTGGCTGGCTCAAAAGAGCATGCAGCTCTTGATCTTGGGGTTGTGGGTTCGAGCCACCCACCCCGTAGTGGGTGTAGAGATTACTTTAAAAAAAAAAAAAAGGAATAGATAAAGCAGTATGATGGGGAATTAGTAACTAATAGCATGTAGGGAAAGGGGGGCTGACCATTTACTCAGAGATAAAGACTATCAGAACAGAAGAGGGAGATCTGGAGGGAGAGAGAGGAATTTGATGTTGGGCATCACCTTGATGAAGAACATGGAAGCTGGGAGTTGTCAAGGTGGAATATGGCCACTGGGCTTTGGGTTATAAAGATTTTATGTCTCCGGTTACCTGGGTGGCTCAGATGGTTGAGTGTCTGCCTTTGGCTCAGGTCATGATCCCAGGATCCTGGGATTGAGTCCTGCATGGGGCTCCCTGCTCATCGGGGAGTCTGCTTCTCACCCCCACCTCCCTCCCCCTGCTTGTGCTTTCTCACTTTCTGTCAAATAATTAAAAATAAAATCTTAAAAAAATATATTTTATATCTCAGAAGGGAGGGATTTGGAGACCATTTGTATCCAGTGGTACTAAAAACCACAAGGGTTGATGAGCTTACCCAAGGAGAGTGTGCAGGGGCTAAAAGAAGAGGTTCTAGGATAGAGAACCCTGTATTATTATTCCATTTTAAAGAACTATTAGAGCCTATGAAAGAATCTGAGAAAGAATGGCCAGAGGGGGACCACAAAAGCAGAGATCTGAGGTTTGATGTTTGGGAAAGTGTAGTGCTTTGTCAACTTTGAGAGACTATGATGTAAATTTACTTATTTGCTGTAAATAAAGGGATCCTTGGATGTGCCTGAAATCACAATGATTCAGAAAGTTCCTAAACATAAGGGTTTAGAGAATGTAATGTTGTAGACTGCTGACTTATCCTTTATACGTTATAAGTTCTGTAAGAAAGTAGAATGAAATTTAGGGCCCTGTAAAGGACAGTGGGCCACATAAATTAGTATAAATCAGGATATATGATGTAAAAGACTTACACGTTTTTAAGGGGAGATGTTAATGTGAAGTTTAGGAATTGATTAATTCTGGTGATGTCAGCGGGAATGAAGTTAGTTTAAAATATTTTAAGTAGGGGCGCCTGGGTGGCTCATTGGGTTAAAGCCTCTGCCTTCGGCTCAGGTCATGATGCCAGGGTCCTGGGATCCAGCCCCACATGGGGCTCTCTGCTCAGCAGGGAGCCTGCTTCCTCCTCTCTCTCTGCCTGCCTCTCTGCCTACTTGTGATCTCTGTCTGTCCAAAAAATAAATAAAGTCTTAAAAAAAAAAAAACATCTTAAGTAATTGACTATTTTTTTTTTAATTAAAGATTTTTATTTATTTATTTATTTGACAGAGAGAAATCACAAGTAGATGGAGAGGCAGGCAGAGAGAGAGAGAGAGGGAAGCAGGCCCTCCACTGAGCAGAGAGCCCGATGTGGGACTCGATCCCAGGACTCTGAGATCATGACCTGAGCCGAAGGCAGCGGCTTAACCCACTGAGCCACCCAGGCGCCCCAAGTAATTGACTATTGGTGCAGAATTCCTTGATAGAAAGGGACTCCATGTAGCTGGAGTGATTAGGGCCACTTTTCCTTGGAGGGCAACACGGCAGTTAGAACCATACTGAAGGCTATGTTATTAAAATCTCTCTGATTTTTCCATGTCCACTAGAAATTCCTTTCATTGTGGAGCCTGGTGGAAACAGCATAAAAATTGCTTAACCACATTAGTCAGTATCTCTAGTTAATCCAGCCTAAAAAGCAGACTTGTCTTAAAGCATAGGTTAATTCTTAAAAAAAAAAAAAAAAGCATAGGTTAATTCTAATATGTATATATGCTTTTTTAAAAAGTGAATTTGGTCTTTTTTTATTCCATTTCCACTTCCTGTAATAGTTTAACAATGAAAAATTGATCCCAACAATCCCATGTTTTTTGGGTTTTGTTTTGTTTTTAATTCTAGTGTAGTTACTTCCAGTGTTGTAAAAGTTTCAGGTATACGGTAGTGACTCAGCACTTCCATATGTCACCCATGCCCCTCACAGCAGGTGTGCTCTTCATCCCCTCCACCTGTTCACCACCAGTCTTCTAGTTTAGTGGTTTAATTAAGTAGGATGTAGAACCCTAGGAAATAGTGATTCTAAACAGCAGAACCTTCAAAACAAAACAACTCAAATACCAACAACTTTTGATCTCGGCCAACTAATTTGTCACTACCTTTGTAATTTTTTATTTTTTTGAATGATTTTTATTTATTCATTTTGGTGGGGAGGGGTAGAGGGAGAGAGAGAATCTTAAGTAGGCTTCCACCCTGGGCATGGGGCTGGTCTCACCACCCTGAGATTTTGATCTCAGCTGAAATCAAGAGTCGGATACTTAACTGACTGAGCCACCCAAGCGCCCCTCATTGTAATTTTTTTAAAATTTAAAAACCAAACTCAGTTTTTTACATTCTTTGATTTTGTCTTGAGTCTTCGAGACCATTTTCTACTGCACAGTTTGACATTGCTATGAAAGGGCCACAGGGTTAGGGAGAGTTTGGCCTACAGAGAAAAGTACCAACTTTTCTTTTTTTTAATCAATAGGTTTAATAACTGATTAGATGCAAATGACGACAAGAAAATTAATAAGCTAGAGAAAGATAGAAGAAAATATGCAGATAAGTTTTACAAATAACTAAATATTAAAATATATAAAGGAAAAACTGAGTAATGTTCATACTTTAATATGCCTAAAAAGAATAAAAAACCAAAGACTATAGAGATTAAGAAAATATGATCAGGAAAACCTAAAAGCTAAGTGACTACGCACAAACAATATCCAAAACTGCTGAATTCATTTTGTAAAGAATTCTTTTCACAAAGCAGGTCTCAATAAATGTTGAAGAATTACAGAGTAGATACTGTTTTCACAGGGAAATTGATCTCTAATCATATATTTTTTAGGGTATATTCATTTTTTAAAAAATTACCATCTAATGTATTATTTGTGTAAGGGCTACAGGTCAGTGATTGATCAGCTTTATAGAACACCCAGGGCTCATTACAACACATTCCGTCCCCAGTGTCCATCACCCAGTTATCCCATCCCCCCGCCCCCCTCCCCTCTAATAACCCTCTGTTTGTTTCCTAAGATTAAGGATCTCTTATGGTTTGTCTCCCTCTCTGGTTTTGTCTTATTTCATTTTTTTCTTCTTTTCTCCTATGATCCTCTGTCTTGTTTCTTAAATTCCACATATCATTGAGATAATACAATAATTGTCTTTTTCCAGTTGACTTATCTCGCTTATTACCGTAATACCCTCGAGTTCCATCCACATCGTTGCAAATGGCAAGATTTCTTTCTTGCGGGCGCCTGGGTGGCTCAGTGGGTTAAGCCTCTGCCTTCAGCTCAGGTCATGATCCCAGGGTCCTGGGATCGAGTCCCGAGTCGGGCTCTCTGCACAGCGGGGAGCCTGCTCCCCCGCCTCTCTGCCTATCTCTCTGCCTACTTGTGATCTCTCTCTCTGTGTGTCAAATAAATGAATAAAATCTTAAAAAAAAAAATTTTTTTTTTTAAATTTCTTTCTTGCTTGTGTGCTTTTTTTGGTGGCTGAGTAGTATTCTATTGTGTATATGTATATATATATACCACATCTTCTCTGTCCATTTGTTTGTCAGTGGATGTCAGTGGGCTCTTTACGTAGTTTGGCTATTGTGGACATTGCTGCTATAAACATTCGGGTGCATGTGCCCCTTCGGATCACTACATTTGTATCTTTGGGGTAAATACCCAGTAGTGCACTTGCTGGGTTGTAAGGTAGTTCTATTTTCAACTTTTTGAGGAACCTCCATACTGTTTTCCAGAGTGGCTGCACCAGCCTGCATTCCCACCAACAGTGTAGGAGGGTTCCCCTTTCTCTGCATCCTCGCCAACACCTGTCGTTTGCTGACTTGTTAATTTTAGCCAATCTGACTGGTGTGAGGTGGTATCTCATTGTGGTTTCGATTTGTATTTCCCTGATGCCGAGTGATGTTGAGTACTCTTTCATGTGTCTCTTGACAAGTGCCAACTTTCAAGTTTTTTCTCTGCCACTGTTTCTAGTTGACATTACCAATGATTTCTTTTGCCCAGCTGAAATTCAGGTGAGACACACGGCAAAACTAGCAGATCAGCAGGGTATCTTTGCCCCTTGGTGTATATGTGTGCTGTATGTGTGTATAAGTATGTAGGATTTTTTTTTTTAAGATTTTATTTATTTATTTGGGATGCCTGGGTGGCTCAGTTGGTTGGACGACTGCCTTCGGCTCAGGTCATGATCCTGGATTCCCGGGATCGAGTCCCACATCGGGCTCCCAGCTCCATGGGGAGTCAGCTTCTCTCTCTGACCTTCTCCTCGCTTGTGCTCTCTCTCACTGTCTCTCTCTCAAATAAATAAATATTAAAAAAAAAAAAGATTTTATTTATTTATTTGATGGAGAGACCACAAGAAAGGGAACACAGACAAGGAGAGTGGGAGAGGAAGAAGCAGGCTTCCCGCTAAGCAGGGAGTCCAATGCAGGTCTCGATCCCAGGATCCTGGGATCATGACCTGAGCTGAAGGCAGACGCCCAACAGCTGAGCTGCAGGCACCCCAGTATGTAGGATTCTGCTGAAGAATCCGTCCCATGAGGCCAGTTGTCACTGAGTTCTGTCAGAATAACCCTGTTCAGCATCACAAAACCGGGGATGCACCTTGTAGAGAGGAGTGTGGTTTGCTTTCACTGGGCCTTGGAGAGCAGTATGTTTGACCAGGACCTCATTTATCCAGTTGACTCAACTATTTCTAGAAGAACCTATAGCCTGTCTGTGGTTTTGGCCTCATTTCTTCATCTCCACCATACACCATTAATTCATAATCTGTCCTAATCTTGAAAGTCATGGGAAGAAAAAACTTAGTATAGGGGGACCTGGCTGGCTTAGTCAGTGGAGCATGTGACTTTTGATCTTGGGGTGGCGAGCTTGAGTGCCACATTGTGTGAGATTACTTAAAAATAAAATCTTGGGGTGCCTAGGTAGCTCAGTGGGTTAAGTCCCTGTCTTCATCTCAGGTCATGATCTCGGGTTTCTGGGATCAAGCTGCTCAGCAGGGAGCCTGCTTCCCCCACAACCCCACCTGCTTCTCTGCCTACTTGTGATTTCTGTCAAATAAAAATAAATAAAATCTTAAAAAAATAAAATAAAATCTTAAAAAACAAAAAACTCAGTATATTGAGTGATAAATCTGCCACTCCTTGCGCTGGAGGGAATCAGTTTCTATTTCCATGTGACTCTCTGGGTTATCTCTGTTTGGAGAGCTTTACTGTCACTGACAACAACCACAAGTTGTTTGGGTTTAGCTAGTTCGTGGGTGCATGGGCTCTGTCTCCACACTTCCATGTTTATAGGCCTATCTCGTCTCACTTCTCAGTTTGACATAAATGAGGGAAGACTGTCCATTTGGATGAACATGGGGTTGGACAGCTTTGCGTTCTTCACTTTTCATTTCTGTTAACCTCAGTATGCAGACACACTGGGATAAGTTTCTAACGTCGTGCAGTAAGCTTGCTTTTATAAATGTAATCTGAAGAATGAATTAACCCTTTCAGAAGTTGGGCAAGTGAAGGTTCTGACTCCTGGCATTTCTTGGACCGTGTTTTCTGCCGTGGGCGTCGGCCAAGCTTTGTGTGTCCTGTTTGCAGACTAACCGACGACATAACTGGCTGTCGGCCTGTGTACTCTATGCTCAGCCTAACTTGAGCTCCTGTCACCATCCCCCAGGTGATGAAGGTGGAGAATCAGAACTTCTTGGAGAGGATCTTCCACTTGAACCTTCTGTCGCCAAAGCAGAAAGGAGTCACCTGATCGTGTGGCAAGTGATGTACGGCAGTGAGTGAGCCCGTCGGAAAAAGGTGGAGACGGGGCAGCTGTCTCTTCTGCATGGTTTCATTTCCCTTTGCCCCTTTATTTAATGCTCTTTTTGTGAAAGAAGTTTCACCACATACTGTGTGAGCATTTTCCCCTGTTAACTTTACATTACAGAGCCTGTCCTACCATAACAATGCGGGAGCGAGCTGTGTCGCTGGGCCACTGTTCTAGGCAACTGCAGCGCGTTAGGAACAAATCAAAGAATGTTTCCTCGAGGCCAGCTGGTGACTTATAGAGAGCAATCCAGTGTGGTTCACTCTGCCACGGTTCACATCACTCACTTTGTTTGATGGGGTCACTTTTTAGCTGTCACTAATAATGGAATTAATGGGAACACTTGATAAGTGAAATTGTACCATTAAGTACAATACTAAAGTTTTCCCCAATGTATCATAAAATTGACACAAACTAGGATCAGATGGATTATCAGGATTTCTCTAAATGTCCCAGGGGGCTAAAAGCTAACTGTAAATTACTTTCACTTTCACTTTCAAATCTGACAAATCTTGTTTATATGGTATATAAAACCTTGTTTTCATTAGATTTGGGGGGATTTTATATTAAAGAAATTAAGACTACACTATTTAAATAAAAGTTTCCTGTTTCTGACTTATTAGAGCTCTAATGTTTATGAGGCCTGCTCTCTGAATATTCTGATTATTATTATTTTTTGAGACTAGTCTTACTCATTTTCATACTGACATGTCTGAAACATATATTATTTATAAGGCTCAGAAGATCGCTTCAACAATGGGAGAATTTTTTTTTAATTTTATTTTAAAGGAAATTGTGTTTTGGGTTCCTCTCTCACCATCTTGTGAATGGTGGTGGTTGATTGACTTTCTTTTTCCATGTAAAAATTCACCTGTTGACCATTTGTTCTCGTACTGGTCTTACCAGTGAGTTAGAACAAAGCTGCAGTAGTGATAGAGTGGCCTATGAACCGGATAAGGGATTCGGTGAGAAACAGTATTTTCTTTTGTTCTGTGTAAAATTACAGAACAGCGAGCACTTGATATTTTGTATGTAAATGCCACCTTTAAGCTCTTGTGCTCTTTTGAGATTAAAATGCCATCTTCAAAGAGGAAAACTACGAAGGGAAAGAAGACAAAGCCAAGATACCAGAGTAAAAGCTGACATGTTCATCTTCTTGCATGGACCCCGCTTAAAAAACCAAGTCTGGGTTTAACTGATTTTCTTGTTTCGTAAGTTTTTCAAAAACCATTATGCTGCAGTTTTTCCCTCTCCAGCTTCTTGAAAATGTGTGATTTACCATTTCTTGAAGCAAAACTAAATATAAACTTAAGTGTTATTTTTAAAATCTAAGCCTGTTGAAGAAAGACCCCCAGTTTTCAGAACGACGTCTTGAAGGAAAAGTAAGCAAACACAGGCCTGAGACCGTGTACGTGTTCTTAACATGCCAGGGATTTGTTCTTTCTGAATGTCATGCGACTTAGTTATAAAAGTATGCCACTGTCCTTCAAGCATCTACAGAGTCAGCTGGATCATAAATACGTGGGATTTAATGAGCTGGAGGAGGCCTTTGGATCCGTTTGGCCACATGTGTCTCTAAGCACATCGTGTACTCAGTAAAGTTGTGGCCACTTTAGATGGCCTGAAGGGAAAACGCCTTTGGTGAAAGCTGTACTAAAAGGATAATTTTTTGCTTGAGTTACTCAGTCACTTCTTTTCAAGGCATCAAAACTTGGGCCACTTATCCGTGACTTAGAAGCTATGTTTTTAATTTAAATCTGAGCCATTTTTGGCAATATCTAAAAACAAATAAAAAGCCCACAATTTTAAACATTTTCAGGGAATGTTGTATAAATTCACAAAAAGGAGACACCAAAGTGCTTGGGAATATTAGTCCCAAGAAGTAAGCATCCCAGAGTCAGACCCCATTTGCTCTTCAGTCTCTTACCGTGTTTCAATGACCAAATGTAATCTGGGAAATGAGGAGTTAAAGATGAAAGATGGAGACATGTTACAATGGTTCAGACTGGTCTTTTTGAACTTACTGGCTTTAACATAAGGAATATAGGGGTGCGGCTATTTCACTTAAAGCAGTCAGATTATCTGTCGCCCTGTTAATTCAGGGACTAGAGAGAGTACAGAAATTACTGTATGTGTTATTTTAAGGGCTTATATTTTTAATTTCATTATATTTTTAATGTCCTTATATTTTTAATTTCATTTAAATATTTTCTACAGATTGCTTTTCTTCCCCCTTTTCCCCAGTAATAGGCTTATATTCTTGTAATGTTCACTTTGGTCAGGGTGGTAACATTTACTTCAATAACCAAAATGTAAGCTTCTCGAAAGCAGCAAAATGGTGGGAATAAACTGCCTGTACCTACCAACTCAAGGACAGAGAAGAGTCTCGAATCCCTTGGGTTGGTCTCTCCGTGTAAAAAAATATAGAATGCCCCTGGTTGGAAGAAATAAGGGATACCCGAGAACGTTCTCGTTTTGTTATGCTCGGGTTATGTATAAGGTCGACCCGTGTGAAACTGCCGATGCACAACCGTTGCCGATGTCCAAAAATGGCAGTTTCCTGTACGCCAACCTAACACTCACTATGAAATGCAGGTTGAAATCCCCGTGAGGCAGCGGGAGAATATTCTTGAAGAACACCGTTTTGAGAGTGTTTTTCTCCAACCTGTGTGGATCTGAATTTTTTAAATAGGAACGAAATATCTTAGTAGATGCAGCTTGTTGAGAGTGTAAAACATTTTGAGCACAAAGTATGCAGCACATAACTTTTCAAATTAAGTGTGTTTGCATAGAGAAGATTAAAATACATTCTCTCAGTTGCTGTATTGTTCATTTTTTGTAAAGGTCTAACTAAATTTGAGAATAGACCCTTTAACATAGGCTGCCTTAGTAACGAAACAAAGCAAAACAGTTGTCTCATAATATTAACTGTCCTAAAGAATGTGCGTCTTTCTTGCAAATGCTGTGGAACTGAATATTTATTTCCTTGTGAGTATTATGATCGTTACCAAAGGACTCAAGCAGATTTAGGGCTCTTCTTAATTGATCATGTTGAGAAAGGGAGTCATTTGGCCCCAGTTTATAACATGGGAAGAGCGGAGAAGAGAGAATTAAATGTGGGAATCATAAATGCTTTTCTAACAGGGTTATGCTATTTTGTAACACTAAATGTCTTTTTCTTTCTCTTAAAAAATTAAGTTTTTATTATTAATTTTGTCGTACATTTCTCAATATATTTGAATATATTTTAACCATTTTATGTTCTGAATTTGTTTTTTGTCCTAGACATTTTATCCAGGCTTTTCCTGGCCTCTATAATCTGAAAAATGGGTTCTAGAATGTCCCACTTGTTGTCTCTTAGAGGCTGAGGCTTCATTTCTATGAGCAAAAAGCTCAATTAGCAATGTAGTTATTTCAGTATTTATTTCTATTATGGAACCCCTGGGGTTCGGAATGTAACTTTGTACATGAAAAATATATATAAATATGTATATGAAACATGTATGAGGCCCAGTGTATTTTGTTTTGGTTTTGCCTTTCCTAGGGGCCTGAACTTGGTTTTTGTTCAACAGTCTATTAATCTTCCCCCGTCAGGCATTTCTGAGGGCAAGGATGGTCAGCATTCGGCACTGGTGAAGGTGAGCAGTGGGGAATACATGAAGAACATGTCTGCCTGGTTCACATGTTCAAATGAGATATGAGTAATAGACAATAGGGCTTTCTAGAAATGTGGGCATGCTGAGTAACAACCCACATATGATACAGGGCATACCAGTTGCCAGGCTGAGTCAGTAATGAGAGTCAGGCCGTAATGTAGATGTTAATAATACAGTGTGCTTTTTTGTGACCTGTTTGACTGGGGGAGACTCTGGAAGGAAAGATGATTATAGAACTCATCTGTGGTAGCACAGAGTGAGTCCATATTCAATGCAGTGGCATTTAGTCCAATCTAGTATATTTTGTTTACAGGAAACATGGGGCTCTGACATGACAGTAAAAGTAGCCCTGATCAGCATATTAATAGGGTAGTTAACTCGATGAAGGCACAGCCGTCTGTCCAATGGAGGTCAGATGCTCTGGAGTGTAATTAATAGTCTGGCTCATTCCTGCTTTACAGGACCTTACCTTCCTGCCCCTCAGTCCTCTGGGGCCTGCCAGGTCATTGTTTTGGAAACTCCAGCCTCATTCAGTCATTTTTACTGATCCTACCAGTCTCGGGGAAGAAGCCAGAGAAGCAGGACAGGAAAGGACACGTTCACTTTAGTTTTGTTGGGGCAACAGGACTGGAGCACTGATCTCAGCACAGGGACTGTGGCCTGTGATCCAAGCGCTAGGGGAGCGCAGCTGCTGGAGCCCCTAAGGGCCCCTTCCTCCAGCCCTCGGGCCTCTCCCAGTCTGCCTAGGCCGGATGGCCCTGGCGACCACAGAGGGTACAAGCTTAATCTTTCTGCAGGGGCAAGTATGTTAGGAAAGTTTTTGTAGTTAGGCAACTTCTCAGAATGTCTTAAATACTTTGTAATAATACAGTTTTAGAGATTTTATTTATTTGAGAGGAAGTGAGAGAGAGAGAGCACTGAGTGGCAGGAGTAGGGATGTGGCGGAGCAGAGGGAGCGGGACAAGCAGACTCCACACTGAGCACAGAGTCTGACCTAGGGCTGGATCCCACGACCCTGAGATCATGACCTGAGCTGAAATTGACACCCAACCAATTGAGTGCGCAGGTGCCCCTGTACTGTTCAGTTTTAAACTCATTTCCTTTAGACACATAGTGGTATATAGGAGGAAAGAAGGCTCTAGACCTGGCCAGGCTCTGCCCCTATAGAAACCCTAGGGAAGTCACTTTAAACACAGCAGCCCAGAAGCACTCAGAAAGACATAAAATTTCACCCAAGATCTACCGATTCGGACTCTTGCGGGCCTGGACCCAGGCATCTGTGAAGTGTAATAGGTAAGTGTGACCTGCAGCTTAAGCTGAGGAATACTGCTTGAACATCTTTGAACTTTAGGTCTCTCATGCGTTTAAGGCGGGGGTGGGGGGGGGGGGCGATTTATCCAGGCAATCCAAAAAGCCCTCGCCCCTTTGAGCCTGGCTCTAACTGGTCTCAATGTGTTGTCTGTAAAAACACCAACCATACCTGCTTGCCCCAGGCCCCTATGAGGCCCAGACACCTGGTGAGGGGAATTTAATGACTTTAAAATGTATGCAAGGAGCCAGATAGTTCAGCTTCTCGATTTCATGTCCCAGCAGAACATTGACTCCCAGCCACAGACAAGAAGTAGTTGCTGTTTGATCTGAGGCTCAAGGCGGGGAGAGGGGTAGAGTGACAGGGCCCTGCTTGGGGGCCTGGCAACTTCCTGTAGTGGCTGCAGTTCTCCACCAGACCAGGAGGGGGGGTATGGCCGGAGTTGCCTGCTATAGCTAGTTCCGGAAATCACTTCCTCCTTCCTCTCATGCCGGAGGTGGTCCTATTCTATTAGAGTGTTTGGAGAAACAGTTACCCAGGTGATTCGGAGCCTTGCATTGGGAACAGCTGCATGAGAGGGACAAGCCCAGCTGGACTCGCAAACATCTGTTTTCCAGGAGCATTCCTTCTTAGCTGGTTCTTTCCTTTTTTTTTTTTTTTTTAAAGATTTTACTTACTAGAGACAAGAGTATGAACAGGGGGAGGGGGAGACAAGCAAACTCCCCACGGAGCAGGGAGCCCAACGCAGGGCTTGATCCCAGGACTTCAAGATCATGATCTTGATGAAGTTCTAGAACCTAGGTGAGGTTTGGTGGGCTGAGGTCCGGAGCCAGAAGTGGCTAGACCAGGGATGTGGAGGGGATCACATTAGATCAATCAGGAGGAAACCTCACACGGGAGTCTTAAGATTGGCAGCCGTCCTGGTGACTTAGTTGGCTGTCCCGTGCCCAAGAGAGACAACTTTCTATAAGAACAGGAATAAAGAGAGGCCATCAAGTTTCTGGGTCTTATTGCCATTCCGGCCAGGGTACTAGCTTACAGCCAAAAGGCAGACGCTCTCCTCCCCATAGAGTAGCCATGGGCTAGAGGATTACAGCCTGAGCAATTGACATGCAAGTGTTCCAATAAGCCCATACTCCTTGAAAAGCCCCTGAAATCAGAGTAAATGGAGAGAAAGTACTCACCAATTTTGCACCGAAGCTCAGAGTCCAAATGTAAAGACTCACAGCCCCACGTTCGGGCGCCATATGATGAAGTTCTAGAACCTAGGTGAGGTTTGGTGGGCTGAGGTCCGGAGCCGATGACCAAGAAAGAATTCTTGAGACATCTTTGGTGCAAAATGGTGGTTTATTAAAGCACGGGGACAGGACCCGTGGGCAGGAAGAGCTGCTGCCCCGGGTTGTGAGGGATGGCAGGTTCTGTACCCTGCTGTTGGGGGAAGGTGAGGGGAAGGGAGGTGTCAGTGGAGTTTTCATATGCTAAAGAGGGCCTACAAGGTGCCAGGATGTTCCAGGCCTGCGGAGGCCTTGCCCTTGCTGCTGGATCAATGTTGTCTTTAGACCAGCCATTAACATTAAGATAGTTGGGAGACTTTTTGGTGGGGTGTCACAATCCTGCTATCAATCGTCTTTGTTAGTGAGATTTAGGACATTTGTAAGCCAAGGGAGACTCTTGTCTAGTAGGATTGTGAGCTCTGCAAGTTAACTATTTGCTTATTGTTCGTGGCAGTCAGGGCTGCCTGAGGGATGCTACACTTCTGGAGGGGAAAGGGTGAAGAGGGGGTGCAAGGCGCCAGCTCCTGCTTTGTCCTCAGCCAGCCTCCTGCTCCCTCATCAATCTGAGCCAAAGGCAGATGCGTAACCAGCTCTGCTACCCTGGCATCCCTTTTCTTAGCTGCTGTTTGCCAGCACGTGGTGACCTGTCAGGAGGCTCCCCCACCTTAGGCTCAGCCCATTACTCTTTACTTTTTGACTCATGGATAGTGGAAGCTTAGGGTACTTTGACTTACGGCTACATTAAAAGTATAAAGGGAGGGTGCCTGGGTGGCTCAGTGGGTTAAGCCGCTGCCTTCGGCTCAGGTCATGATCTCAGGGTCCTGGGATCGAGTCCCGCATCGGGCTCTCTGCTCAGCAGGGAGCCTGCTTCCTTCTCTCTCTCTCTCTGCCTGCCTCTCAGTGTACTTGTAATTTCTCTCTGTCAAATAAATAAATAAATAAAATCTTTAAAAAAAAAAAAAAAGTATAAAGGGAATATTCATCTCTCATGCAGCTGGTAAGGCTATTTTTTCATAGGAAAAATAATAATACAAAAAATATAAATATAAAAAATTTAAAAATAAAAATAAACTTTTAAAAGCTCTTCAGATGTTACCATGACTGGCTTGCATTTGCAGAACATCCAGTGGTTTTCTGAAAATATTTATTCATGAATTCATTGTTCTCAGGTGATCCAGAGGCCCAGCTGGCCCTAGGAGGGGCCTTTTCCCCGTGGTGAGCAGGCCCGGCTGAGATGAATAAAGGATCTAGGCCCTAGCCAGGGGTATAACCAGACAACCCCTCACTAGAGGCTCCTGCAGGAGGGTTGGGAGAAGACAGGTCTCAAGTCAGGCAACCTGGGTTAGAATTCTGGTCTCCTGTTGCCTGATTTTGTGACCTTTCACTAGTCACTGACCTGTTCCTTTGCTCTAAAGGAACAAGAGAGGAACACCCCAAAGGGTTCTTGTGATGGCAAAGTGAAGTCATGGCTTGTGGTAGCTACCAGTGGCCCCCCTGCCCCTGCTGGGCAGCCGGCAGCAGACTGGAGCTTCCCAGGGCCAGGGCAGGAGGGTGAGGGAGATGCCCTCAGGGAGCTTGGGGTGAGAGAGGGAGGAAGACATGGGATGAAGCGGAGCCCTAGGTATGGTGGCGGCACGTTAGTAGTGGAGCAAATGCTGTTGGTAGTATGGTGTCTGTTTGGCTGTTTTGTAATGTGATGAACACAAGAGAAATCGATCTAAAGTGCTTATATATACACAATATTCTTTTTTTTTTTTTAAAGATTTTAAAAACATTTATTTATTATTTTGGGGAGGGGTAGGCACAGAGGCAGAGAGAACCTTTAAGCAGACTGCCGGCTGAATGCGGAGCCCGACCCGGGGCTCGATCTCAACAACCCTGAGATCATGACCTGAGACAAAACCAAGAGCCCGAATCTTAACCTTCTGAGCCACCCAGGCGCCCCCTAATGCAGAATCCTATTTCCAGTCTATTTATAAGTGTTCTAGACATTGTCCTAAAAGAAGTAGGTGAGGAAACAGGTATCGTGGGCCTATCGGAGCTTTAGGGAATAACATTCTCTGTTGCTCCACCCTCCCCAACTGAAGGAAAAGGGAGCTCTCCAGGAAAATTCAACCAGGAGACTCGTGGTCTCTCTTGCATCTACGAGTTCATTTCATTCTGTGCAGGCACGCTGAGGGAGAGATTGAGGGGTGGAAACAGTGGGAAGCTTGACATTTTGAGATACCCCCAAAACATACGGATTTAGTGTCTGTTGCTCATGATGTTTTATGGTAAGAATTAAGTTCCAGTCACTGCATGTAAACAGGCTGGGAGCAGACCTATGGAAGTAAATAAAATATTACCACCAGGTGTGCAGCCGGGTGTGGAATGGTGGCAAGAAGGGTTAGAGGCTGCTGAGCACTGCTGTGTCCAGGCAAGAGCCCAAACCTCCATCTGCTAAGATTTTTGCAGAACCTCTCAAGTGCAGACATATTCAAAAAGAGTGGAGCCGTCTTTTAAAAAACCACGTCGTTCACAGCGTTGTTGGAGGGGAAATGAGATTGCGTGAAGTACTACTCCACAGTAGACAAACAGTAGTATCCTCCGCCAGCCGAGGCCTCGATTTCTTTTCCTGTCTTCCTTCCCTAAGCCTGCTTTCCCTGACCTTTGGCCAGCGCAGACGAGTGGCCTAGCCCAGAGTGAATGGTCAGCTGCTGCCCTCTGCTGCGTGTTGGCCTGCTGTGCTTCTGTGGAAATAGGCTTTTTATTTTGTAGGCACTCCCCCTTTTTATCTTGGGGAGTTTATCTTCGGCTGTAAGTAAAGGTACTAGGAGCAAAAGTTCAGCACATTTTTTTAAAAATTTTTATTATTTTTTAAATTTTTATTTATTTATTTGACAGAGAGAGAGATCACAAGTAGGCAGAGAGGCAGGCAGGGAGAGAGGGGGAAGCAGGCTCCATGCTGAGCAGAGAGCCCGATGCGGGGCTCGATCCCAGGACCCTGAGATCATGACCTGAGCCGAAGGCAGAGGCTTAACCTATTGAGCCACCAAGGCGCCCCTTGGCACATTTTTCACCAGAAAAGACTCCAGTTTCGATCCTGGGTTGTATCGTGAGCATTCGTCCTTCCTGGAGGAGGCTGGCCTGCGGAAAGCAGGAACTGGGCAGATGCCTGGAGGCAGCCTTGGCTGAGTTAGAGACCCAGTGTTGGGCTTTGCTCAACTGAGGGTTTATTAGATCATCCTGCCCCATATTAAGGCCATGTTTCTGGGGTCTCAGGTGACAGCCCTTCTTTCCAAAGACCCTTCTGGTGTGATACATTGTGAGCCCAAAGCAGCATCTCAAAAACCAAGTCGCAATGCAGAATTGTTCTAGTCCCCCTCTGCCATTCGATCCGTTAGAAGTCCTCTCCGCACAGTGGACCCTCAGTTTTCCTTACCTGGAAAAGCCAGGGCTGGGCTTGGATGGGCGCGAAGGCAACATTCTTCCAAGGCAACATTCTCCAGGGGTGAGTCGTCTGTGCCATGTGCAGTTGTGTGGGCTAGTAGCCTTCATGCCCGGCCAGGTCCTTAATGGGTGGAACTCCTGGAGCCTATACCACTTGGTACAAAGCAGCTGCCCCGATGCACCGATTTGTCCCTGAGGCATCGAGGCATGACTTCTGTGATCTTAATACTTGTGTGTCTTAATGAAGAAGACAGACACTGTGGAGTTCCCCGGGGCCTGAACCTGCCTAGAGCGTCCATCTTCTTCTTGAACTGGGAAGAGATCTCCAAAAGTCCACTGAGCAGCTGGTCCTTCAGAGAGCTTCTCTGTGGGCATCCTGGGGAAGGAATAGAAGGACCGAGAGGTGACAATTAGGGAGGATCCTTGGCTTCCCAGAGCAGAAAAGGGGTGGCGGCAGAGGAAATGAGCTTGTTTGGAAAGCTCCCCTAAAAGAGAGGCTGGGCTCTGCTCCCTTTTGAACACAAGGTGGCATAGTGTTGGTATTAGCCTTACTTGCCTTCGCACCAGAAGAAAGACTGGCAGCCCCTCCCTTATCCCTCTCCTTCGCCCCTCCCCAGCCTGCTCCCCGCACCCCACCCCTGCCCCCGCCCCAACCGAGGAGGGTGCCTGCTGGGGGTTCCGATTAAACAGAGAAGCGAAACTACTCCATTTTCCTAACTAGCATGCCAAGGCCCCCAGTAGGCCATGATTCCAATAGCAGACATCTGACTAGAGCTCTTGACTCTTGGTCCACTGTTCTTGCTACTAGGCCGTCTCTTGATTCTCCCAGCCCCGAGTCACTCTTCTTTCATTTACCGGGAGTGGGGGCAACACCTTTGCTCAGCCGAGGCAGGCTGCAGCCCCGGGACGCAAAGGGAAGGCAGGTGGTCCAGAGCCTGGGACGCCTGCTGAGGTGAGCAGAGGCTGGTAAGGGTGAGAGCAACATTGGCCCAAGGGATTGGAGAAGGGGATTTTTTTGAAAGTCCACACCCCCATTGCTGCTCTTTGAAGCTAGGAGGAATTTCGGCTGCAGCCACCGAATAAGGCTAAAGGAAATGTCATGGAATCAGCTTCGTGAGCTGCTTCAATAGAAACTTCGTCCGAGGCCAATAATAAATGGGAGTTACATAACTCAGCAGGTCACAGCACTAACTAAACCCTTTATAGGCCATCAATCCACATTTATTTCCTGGATTTTGTAACTGCTGCTGAAAGGGGGAAAGGAGGGGTGAGGATTAGAGGAAGGGGGCCGAGTGGCTGGAGCCCGTCCCCAAGCCCTCACCGCTGCTGCAGCCAGTCCTTGGCATCCCCAGGGGCCTCGGCCAGGAGCATGAACCCCTGTCCCAGACTCCTCTGAGGAGCCAGCAGCGTGAGGGGTCGTTTTCTCCCCGCCTCTCTGTTTTCTGTCAAATGACAGGGTTGGATGAGAGGTGTTCTAGGGTCCCTGTCCACCCCGTGACTTGAAACCTCAGGAGCAAAAGAGCATTAGGGCCACCTAGGACCCCTCCCAACCACACCACCTCCGCTGAATTTAGTTGCAAGAAGCAGCTGGATCCTCTTGGTGGGGAAGGGGGCGACTGAGACGGTAAGCATAATGGCAGCAGGCCCCAGGGAGGGAGGTGAGGCCAGCCTGGGAGTGCTGGGAGCCAGGTCCCTTGCTGCGGCCTCCTCCTCGGCCTTCTGGTGCTCTAGACCGGAATGCTCCCATGCACGCGCGCGCGCGCGCACACACACACACACACACACACACACACACAGGCCTGGAGGACGGGGGTGTCTCACAGCAGCATTTGCCATCCTCAAGCCTGGGGAGTTCAATGTATGAGAGAGTTCAGGGTTGCTCCAGGGCTCTCTTCACATGGGGACAAACGTCCCAAACTGCAGCCAACAGCTTCTGTCCCTCCCTCCGCTGAGGTCAGGAAGACTGCTCCTCTCACCCACACGCCATTCAGAGCTTCTCCATCCTTCCCCCCAGCCTCCTGCGCAGAGCTGCCTCAGGGAGTGTGCCCTGCCAAGCCGGTCACAGAAAGAAGGGCCTGGGAGCCGTGCTTGGTGGGAGTGGAGGCGACGGCAGGGATGCTGGATGGGAGTGGGAACGGCCCGCGGGATGAGGGGTCTTGGGAGGAACCTTTGGTAAGGAGCAACCAGGCTGCCCGGCCCTTCTCCTTAGGGCCCAGGGCCCTGAACTTTCATGGTGGAATCACACCAGGCCCAGGTGCCCCCTGGCCGGCCCTGGAGCCTCCGCAGGAGAAGACCGAAGGAGGGAGGCCCTGCAGCCTCTGAGCACCCCTGGGAAGGAACAAGTATGGGGGACTTCGGAGGAGGGTGCAGTTCCCGAGCCCACCAGCGGCAGAGCTAAGTTAGAGAAGGAAAGGTCAAAGTCGGGTGTCAAGCCGCCAGCAAGAAATTTCCACTAAAGACAAAAATGTGGCCCCAGAGAAGAGACTCCCGTGGCAGGAGGCTGCTCCCTTCCCGAAACTGGATCCAGACCCTTTTAACAGGCCTCAGCCAGTCAGACGTCCTTGGGTCTGGTCTCTGCTTCCCCTCCCCCAGGGTGAATGCTTCCTGTCCAGGAACAGCTGCGTGTCTGGGCTTGCCCCTGGGTCAGCTGGCCTTCCCGAGCCAGACGGAGGCCCCATCCCCGCCTGACACCTGTGCTGAGGTTTGGAAGGTGGTGAGGTCCCTCGTGCCCCGCTCCCACCCTACCCCACATGAAACAGGTATCTTGAGCTGAGACTCAGAGAGGGCGAGTGTGGTTTGAAACCCCTGGATTCCCGCAATCCCGGCAAGTGAGCAGTGCCAGAAAGGGTTTCACAGGGTCCGCTCTGTTAGCGGGCCCGACCCTTGTGCCCTCCTCCTGAACAATCCCACAAGCTCTTCTTTTTTTTTTTTTTTTTTTTTTTTTTTTAAAGATTTTATTTATTTATTTGACAGAGAGAGATCACAAAGCAGGCAGAGAGGCAGGCAGAGAGGAGGAAGCAGGCTCCCTGCTGAGCAGAGAGCCCGATGCGGGCCTCGATCCCAGGACCCTGAGATCATGACCTGAGCCGAAGGCAGCGGCTCAACCCACTGAGCCACCCAGGCGCCCTCCCACAAGCTCTTCTGCGTGAGTCAGGTAAACCAGCAAAGGCCCTGCTCTGCCCAGGGTGTAAGGGCTCTGACCTGGGCCCCCACCCCCTGCCCTGTCCCAGGGGAGAAGGCAGTGCCTTATTTGGGAATGGTTTTTGTAGAGAAGACACTTGACCCCATGGGCCGCTGAGGCCGGCTGAGGGAGAAGCAGGTGCCCACTGAAGTGAGCGGCAGGGAGGCCTTGCCAGCTCCTGGACTCAGCTCCACACCACCGTCCAAGGTCTTCTTGGCCATCCCCCTGCCTCTGCCCAGGGCTCCCCAGACACAAATCCTCACCAGTCCTCCTCCCCGCCTGGGGGCCTGCTAAGTCCGAGGACTGCTTTGAAGGAGCATTTTTGCCTCCCGTCCTCTCTCCTGTCTCTGCCCTCCAAATGCCAGTGAAAGGGGTGGGCGGGTGGATCTCAGGGAGACTAACGGAGACCAGGGCTTGAGGGGAGAAATTGCACCCGGCCTCTAACACAATCCACTTGCTGGGCGGGCGGTCTTCTCCTTCCAGGGCCTGCTTTTCCTTTGTTGAAGGGGTAGGTAAGTGAGCACTGGACTGTTCTAGAAACTCTGCCCCAGTCAAGGTAAGGCAGAGACACCAAGATCATTTCAGAAAATGCTCCTGGTCGGAATATACACCTACCCCACCTCTGCCCACCAGCGGGATGTCCCAGGCCAGGAAAAGGTCCTTTTTTTAAAAGATTTTATTTATTTATTTGACAGAGATCACAGGTAGGCAGAGAGGCAAGCAGAGAGAGAGAGGGAAGCAGGCTCCCTGCTGAGCAGAAAGCCAGATTCGGGTCTCGATCCCAGGACCCTGAGATCATGACCTGAAGGCAAAGGCTTAATAACCACTGAGCCGCGCAGGCGCCCCGAGAGGGTCCTGTTTGAACAGAGCAGGAGTGAGGCCCAGTCCTGGATCCTGGACAAGCATCACTTTCCTTAGCTCTCAAGGCAGTTGTGAGGCAGGGACGATGACTCTTGGACCAGGGCTGCTCACCAAGGTACAGTCAACCCCGGCGGCAGGTAACTCTGCTGTGTGGCCGGAGCCGTGCTGTGGGGTATTTAGCAGCGTCCGTGATCTCTACCCACCAGATGCCAGTAGCTCAGGCACACACCCCAGTTGCGACAACCAGAAATGGCTCCTGGCGTTGCCAAATGTCTCAGGAGCAGAGCCGGCCCCCCTGGAGAGCAACTGTCTGACACGGTACGCGGGTCCAGAGGCTGGAGGACAGGCCCACGTTTGAATCTGGATGCTCTGCTTTTCCTGCAGCCTCAGTCTCCTTTGAAAATCTCTCTATCGGGGCGCCTGGGTGGCTCAGTTGGTTAAGCGTCTGCCTTGGGCTCAGGTCATGGTCCGGGGTCCCGGGATCGAGTCCCGCCTCGGGCTCCCCGCTCAGCAGGGAGCCTGTTTGTCCTCTGTCAGCAGCTCCTCCCGCTGGTGTTCTCTCTCTGGTGCTCAAGTAAATAAATAGAGGTGGGGTGAGTGTGAGCTGGGCGGTGCAGTTGCAGGGGGAGGTACCAGCTGGGTGGCCCCGCCCCTGCATGGCTGGCTGCCCAGAGGCGGGCAGGCGGCTGTGCCAGGCCAGTGTGCGTGGCCTCACTCACCACCTTGCAGATGGGTCACCCTGAGTCACAGCCACTGGATGTGACCCGGAGTTGTCTCATTCCAGAAGGTGTCTGCTGTGGCCGAATGACCATGACACTTACCCAGGTAGACCGGCCCCAAAGGCCCTCGGATGGAACCAATGCCTTCAGGAGGTGGCCTTTGGTTCTGGGTTCTAGAATGTGATGATGGAGGCCACGGTAGAGAAGCTTCTAGACTCCAGGAACTTCCACTCTCCCTGCTCTGTAGCATGCTGTAAAGACACCTGGAATGCAACACCCAACGGTAGCTCACATTCCAGCTCTCTGGCCTTGGTTTTCTGAACAGAGGCCTGGGACTGAAGGAGGGCTTGTGATCATTGACATGCATTGAGCATGTCCTATATGACAGGGTCTTTGTGTCCCTCCTGTCACAGAATTCATGCAATGCTCCATGAAGTAGGTGCTTTGATTACTATCCTTGTTACAGCTGAGGAAGCTGAGCTCAGAGAAGTTAAGTAACTTGTGCAAGGTCACACAGCGAGTAAGTAGAGGGGGCTGGGCGCATACCCAGGTCCGACCCAGCCGCATGGTTGAGGGCAGCAGTTGCATAGGTGAGAGCCCTGCTGACTGGGTAGTGGCAGTGAGTATCAAGGATGGGAAGAGTGACGGCAGAGTGAGGAGGGGCGGGACCTGGCGCCCAGTCCAGTGTGGGCAGGAGTGGAAGATGACTCGCAGGTTTGGAGCCCCAGGGACTGGGAGGGTGGCAGTGCTATTAATAGACACAGGGAAGTCAGGAGGAGGGGCCGGTTTAGGGCTAGATGATAGTGCATTCTTAGAAGCTGATTTGCTAACAGTGGGACGTTTAGGGTGAGATCCAATACAATGAGGAAAATTCAGCACATACAAAAATACCACCAAACACCAGCAACCCCCTTACCAAAACTGAACCACCAGAGTCCCCAGCCCTGTGCTGAGGCTGCCGAGCCTGGGTCTGCGGTAGCCTTGTCCGAGGCCCAAGTTCAAGTCCCACACTGACCGCTGGGGGTCACCCCTGGCGCACAGAGCACGGTGCTGCTGGGGCGGGCCTGTAATAGGGTCCACCTAGGGGAACATCGCAGGCTGCCCTTGGCTAGGAAGGCAGAGGTTTCCTCTTGTTTTAGGGGTGAGGGGGGGCTCACAAGACACTGAACTACTCCTCCTCCCCAGGCTCCCACACATGTGGCAACACCATTTCACCGGAATTTCTGTTAACACTACCCCCACCCCGCCCCCACCCCCAGCAAGTTCCGCTGACCTTAGAACCATAGGAGGGGAAGCAACAGAGCCCCCTTCCCCGAGCAAGCCTCAAGTGCCGTGGGGTCTCAGGGTCCAGTCCCGAGGGACACCTTGTCCAGGGCGCTGGGGGCCAGCGACCTCAGGCAGCGGAGCCCATAGGGAGCAGGAGCCCAGCTGTTCCCAATCACATAGCTCCCCTGACATTTGCGTCAGCAGCTCTGCCCTTTGACCTTTAATTCCCGGGAGTGGAGGGTGGAGGCAGCTTTGGTGATCAGGACTAATTATTTGCAATTCGATTCAACCAGCAGTTTATTGGGGTTTGGCCTGGCTGCCTACCTTCCAGACGGCCTCCCACACCTCCAGGTTTACAGCCTTGGCCTCCTTGGGAAGCTGGGAAGAACAGAAGGCCGAGCCAGTCCACCTGGGAGCCACCCGAGGTTCTTCTGGACTCCCCCCTCCTGGGAGCAGCCTATGGACAGTGATGTGATGCTTATAAAAGTGCTTTGAGACCACCACCACCACCCCCCACGATAGAGGAGGTGTCCCATGCGCATGGCCAGCTCGGCTAGGTGTCCCCTTGGGCCAGCCTCCAGCTCCAGTCCGGGCTTGTTGGGACACGTCCCAGGGTGGGTTGGCCAGGCCAGGAGGCGCTGGCCTTGCAGCTGTCCTGTTAGTGGGTGCAGGGCTAGGAAGGGAAGGGAGCGGGGCTCCCCAGGTCCCGGGGCTACTGCGGTGTCCAGTATCCCTCTATATTTGTCCTCTTGGAGGGGCAGGCGGCCAACTGGACCCATGACGTCTTCTCCCGGGGCCTGGGCTATTTTGGAGTCAGCCTTGGGGGGATGGGGAGGAGGGTGGGGTGGGTTTAAGGGAACATTTCCTCCTGGCTCCAGGTCAGAGAAGAGGTAGAGGTTGTGTGGCATGGAGAACCGGCCCTGAGACCTTTCTCAGAATTCCCTGTGCAGCTACGGAGATGGTCCTGGGCTCAGCTTCCTGGGGTTGCCTGGGCTCTGGGGCCTCCCGAGGGCTGTCTGGGCAGAAACCCCAGCCTCTTCTCCCCGTGGCTTTTTCCAGCCGTTCAGACATCATCCCTCAATTAAGAAACAACTTTCTCCATGCTAGGTCTCACCTAGGACCAGAGCTAGGTCGGTGGCTCCCATCTGTCCTGTTTCTCAGGGCACCAACATTTCCAGAAAAAAAAACTTAGGACCAGACGTGGTCACCAGGTCCATATGTTGCTGAGTTAAGGACACTAAAAGGAAGTGTCAGAGGAAAGGTCTTTTTGAACACGCACATGCGTGTGCTCACACCATTGAACACAGTACAAGTGAAAGGGCCGCATTTCACATCGTGGGTCTCCCTCTGTGAAAACCTCACTGCATTGTCTTTGTCTTTCTCACTTTGCCACGGGCAGATGAGAACATGACAACCCTGTCGATGGGTTCATATTCCAAGAAGGACGGGTCCCTGGCAGTCCCTGCCTGGGCCCAAGGCCTGGGGCAGCAGAGGACCCCCCCCATACCCTCTCCCACTCTCTCGTGGAGCAGCAACCCCCAGCCCCAGTATTTGCAGGCGGGGAGGCTGGGGAGCAGTGTGGTCACTGTGCCAGTTTCTGGAGCAGCAGGGCCCTGGAGACGTCAGCCCACTGTCGCCGCGCTGCTTTGAACCGGACCTGGACAGGGGCTCAGAGCCCACGTCCTGGCCTGTGATCTGAGACTAGTCGCTGAAGCTCCCCCTCGAGCTTCCATTTCTTGTTCTGTAAAATGGGTATATTGGCTCCTCATCACAAGGCCAGTGGGATGAAGTGAGAGAGTGTGAAAGTATTTTGTGGCCTATAAAGCTTGGGCAGGGGCGGTTATTATTATACGAGAAACTAGTAAATGGCTGAAGAAAGAGCACCCCGAGAGCTGATCTCAGCTTCTGGGTGCAAAGACAGTACTCGCATCCACACCCAGGTCTGTGATCTTGGGGCCCCTCCAGCCCCACAAAGGAGCCAAGCAAGCCTGATCCTTGTGAGTCAAGGCAGCCTGGACTGCCTGACGTAGGGCCTGGCCTCTGGCCTGTGCTCAAAGGGGCTGCCCTTTGTAAAGGCTTCTGTTTACTTGTGGTGGCCCCCGCATGGTTACAGATGTCCGTCACCCCCTAAATTGGAGAGAAGTACGTGGAGGGCCTCCCCAGGAAGGAGGCCCTTTGGGGAGGGCTAGGGAGCATTGGGACTGAGGACTTGGAGAAAGCCCAACACCTAAGCTTCAAGGCATCCGAGTGTAGATCATCCCCTGGCCCACTGCCCGTTTCTGGGAGATGGAGCAGGAAACACACCAACCATGTCCCGGGCCAGCACGACCCCTCCCCTGAGCTGGGCGGCTTCAGACATGGCCCTTTGCCTCTGGAAGCCTGTGCCTTCATCTGCAAAATAGTGAGTCCCTAACTCATGGGGTTGTTGTAGGCTTACATGGGACTGTGTGAAGGGCGCTCACTCCTCAGGGGGCCCCTGCCCACCTTCCTGAGGCCCCAACAGAGCCACAGCCCCCACAGAGAGAGCCAAAGAGTCCCCAGGACTCACGAGCCCTGTGGCTGGGTTGCCACCTCTACCCCGTGTGGGTCCCGAGGCCCCTCCTCAAACGGAGGGGGGTGGCAACAGGTTTCCTCAGGAGGCCAGGCCCCAGCTCCCCACCCCCTTCCCCCAGCTGCTCAGCAGCCAGTGGTCATGAAGTCATTGCCACCTTCCCCAGCCTGCAACACCCCCCACCTCCACCCCCGTGCTGACATCCCATTTGGCAAAAAGGCTGGAAAAGCCGCTGACTCTTCCAGTCCCTGGGTTCACGGACTGGTCAGGGCCTGTCGGCCATAGGCCGACCATGTGGGCCGAGGGGGTTCACAGCCCCCTCCCCGAGCTAACCCCACAACACACGCACGCGTACGCATATACACACGCACACACACTCTCTCCTTATACATACCTGGACCTAGACCTGTGCGATTCACACACCCCCAACACACACACTCCACACTTGCACACACACTATCCCCTTTCCGGTCCTGTATAAACTGTCCCCCCACACACACACAGCAAGCTACACACCGCCACCCATGTCTGTGGTCTACCCACACAAGGCGGCAAGCGGGTCCTGCACACACACACCCACACACGTGTGCACCTCACACCGGCACTTCCTACCCAGCCCCGGGCTCTCCTGGCTTCACTCCCCTGCCACCCACCACAGGCCTGTGCCCTTTGGCTTCATTGCGCCAAGGGGGACACTCGCAGATGGAGCCATACTTGGTGAGCCGGACCCGAGGCAGCTGGAGCCCAGATGGCTCATCTCGGCTGAGCCCCTTCGTTCTTAGTTGTGGAAACTGTGGCCCAGAGAGGGCAAGGGGACGGTCAAGCCACACAGCCAAAGTTCCAAGTGTTTCCAAGCGTCTGAGAGCCTGGCGGAACAGGAAGGAAGCGTCCAGGCTCTCCCCTCCCTCACTACCACCCTCCTCAAGCCCCCTGACTCAGTTCCTCCCTGTGCTGGGCAGAAGCAGCCAAATGGCTTCCTTAGGGATGGCCGCCAAGACTGGGTGCTGTGTGAGACTCTCGTCCTCCGCCCCGGGTAAAGGTCACCGGAAGCTGCTCAGGGGAGGGCACCCACTGTTGAGGCAAAACCGGCCTGGGCTTGCCGTGTTAGCCCTCGGGTGGGCTCTGTCACCTGCAGGAAACATTCAGCTCCGGGCTACACGCACCCTCAGCCTGAGCTTCTTGCTTCCTGCTTCAGTCTCCCTCCTCAGGTCTCAAGCCCCTCAGCCGTGGTGTGACCTGTGTCTCTGGGGACTGCCTCTGTGCCCTAGATCATCAGCTCCACAAGGGTAAGGATTTCTGCCTGAAATCGGGTCTGGCACCTAGTAGGTGCTCAACAAAAATGTGTTGAAGGAACGAATGGGCCCATCCCTCCCTCCTCCCCTCCCTCCCTGCCGCCAGCCTCCTACAATGGCTCCTCCTTGTCACCCTCAGGGGGCCTGGCATCTGGTGGCTTCCCATCAGCCAGGAGCTGGGCATAGGCCGTGGGTGGCCATGTCAGCTGGGACTGGTCACCTGCTCCCCTGAGCTTCAGCTGTCACGCGGGAATGAGGGGCCCGCTGCTGGGGGGGGTGCATTTTCTCTGCTGTGATCCCAGGCACCACGTTGGGGGAGGGGGGCCAGTCTCCAGGGCCACCTCTGGCCCCTGGCTTTGAAGAGCAAACCCAGGCTGGGGAGCCACCCGGAACAGACCACCAGCGTCTTCAACCTGGGAAGTCATGGAACCCAAGTAGCTCTGAGTCTTTCTTGGTGCCTTTTTCCCCAGAAGCACCCACCTGTCCCGACTCACACATGGCAGGTCCGCCTGAGGGAACCACAGGGCACGGACTGTGGTCCACATTCTGCTTCCTGCAGGGCCCTTCGGGGAGGCCAGGCCCTGGGAGGGCGCACGGGGGTGTTGGGTCCCAGTGGGCGGCAGGAGATGCTAATCGCTGCGGATTGCTAGCCGCAGCTGAAGGTCAGGAGGTAAGGCAACCCGTGGTTATAAATAACCAAGCCTGGCCCAGCCCCAGAGGGCAGCGCTGGACCTTTGCCCCTGCCCCCGACTGCGACATCCCGAACCCCCGAAAGGCCCAGCCTGCAATATGACCTTTGGGGGTGAGGCGCAAGGTCAGACAGGGGCCACCCTGGGCTTCCCTTGCCCATGAGAGGAGGAAGGTGGCCCTCCTCACCGGGTCTCTGCTGGGGGTGGGGCGGGAGCCACTGAAGCGGAGACAGCCCCACCCCAGGGACCCGAGGGTGCAGACAGCTTGTGGGATATAACCCAGGGACCTAGGCAGCCCTCAGCCCTGCGCTCTGACCTCCCACACCGAGTGTGCCCACGGCCCACAGCCCTGCCTCCCAGCTTGTGGTTTGTGGCTGCTGGGGGCTGGGGGCCCAGGAGGGAGAGACAGCAGGGTCTGCATGCCCAGACCTGTTTCTAGAGCTTCAAGTATAATGGCAGGATTTGCCTTGAGAATGGACCTGAGAGCTCCTGGCATTCTTTTTTTTTTTTTTTTTTTTTTAAGATTTTATTTATTTATTTGACAGAGACAGTGAAGAGGGAACACAAGCAGCGGGAGTGGGAGAGGAAGAAGCAGGCTTCCTGCTGAGCAGGGAGCCCGACATGGGGCTCGATCCCAGGACCCTGGGATCATGACCTGAGCCAAAGGCGGGGACTCTTAACGACTGACCCACCGGGGCGCCCGCTCCTGGCAATCCTGAGGCTCCGTGGAACCAGAATCCCCAGCCTGGGGCTTTCGGACTCTCAGAAACTGGGGAGAAACTCTGGTGGCAGAGACGTCAGGGACAAGGACGCCACAGGGACTGTGGGCACCTGCCCACCACCTCCCTCTTGACAGAAAAGAGAGATGGGCTTTACCTGCTCCAGGACTCGTCTCTTTTTTTTTTTCCCTTTAACTTTTTTTTTTTTTAAGATTTAATTATTAATTTGAGAGAGAGCGCTCGTAAGTGTACGGCTGGATGAATTTGCAGAAGCTGAACATACCCATGGACCCAGCACCCAGAAGTCCCCTTGTGACACCCTCACTACCCCCAGAGAAACCTCTCTCCCGACCCCCAAACCCCTGGGCGACTTCGGCCTGCTTCTAAGCTGACCTTGGCTGGAGCCACGCACTGTGTGGCCTTCTGTGTCTGGCTTCTTCTGCTCAATACCAGGTTGGTGAGGTTTGCCCATATCTAGGGCATTCGTTCTCCTCACAGGTAGCCGGCCACCGAGTGACTTATCGTAACATTTTCACCCTGTGCTACTGGTGATGGACATCCAGGAACATTCCAGTTCCTGGCTGTCATGAATAACGTCACTGAATATTTGCATTCCTGTCTTCTGGGCGTCTCCAGGCTCATCTCTGTTGGGCCTGTCCTCACGAGGGGCCCAGGACCTGCCTCTATCTGTTCACCTTTGGAAAATACAGGAAGAGTTACTTTTTAACCAGTGTTTTAATAAAAGAATGATTTTGCAAGGAAAGGATTTTTTTTTTTTTTCCACTTTAAAAAATGAGGAAGGAGGGATGCTTGGGTGGCTCAGTCGGTTAAGTGTCTGCGTTTGGCTCGGTCGTGATCCCAGTGTCCTGGGATGAGTCCCACATCGGGCTCCTTGCTCCGCAGAGAGCCTGCTTCTCCCTCTGCCTCTGCCTGCCACTCTGCCTGCCGGTACTCTATCTCTCTGACAAATAAATAAATAAAATATTTTTAAAAAAATAAATAAAATAAAACAAAAAATGAGGAAGGTACACAATTTTTAATTTAATTAATTAATTTAAGATTATTTATTTATTTATTTGACACAGAGAGAGAGAGATCACAAGCAGGCGGAGAGGCAGGCAGAGAGAGAAGGGGAAGCAGGCTCCTCGCTAGGCAGAGAGCCTGATGCAGGGCTCGATCCCAGGACCCTGACTGAGATCGTGACCTGAGCCGAAGGCAGAGGCTTAACTCACTGAGCTACTCAGGCGCCCGCAATTTTTAAAAAAAAATAGGAAAATACTGACATGTAGAGACCATATCAGACCCTGGAGGAGAGCAACTCAGTTTCTTCCCTCATGGAGCATACGGCGGGGGGTCCGGTCAGCAGTGGAGCCAAGGGACAGACCAGGGGACATCAGCCCCTCCTCGGCTTCCGCTGGCCACATCCCACCCACAAGTTTCCTGAGAAACCTCCAGCCCCGTGGCCAGGCTGCACCCCCAGAACCCCAACATGGGAAGCGAGTGCCCATACACAGTTAGCTGTGACCACACAAGAGTGGAGGACTTGCGTGGTATTCGATGACAGGAAGGTGGCAGGTGCCGGGCTGAGGAAAGGAAAAGAGGGGAAGGAGGCAGGAGAGGCGAAGGGGCCAGAGGCAGACACGCTGGACCTTGGTCTTTATCCTGAGGACCAGAGGAGGGATTTAAGCAGGGAGGGAGCAGGTCAGGTGTACTCATTAGCAACACTGCTCTGGAACCCTGTGGAAACTGGATTGTGGTGACACAAGAGAGAGCGCCGGGGACCTGCTGAGGCCCTGAGCTGATGAGCAAGGGGATAGTGGGACAGGAGATGAGGGGGATAAGGAAATATTTCGGGGCTGTCCCAGAAGGATCTGGGGCCTGGGAGGCTCTGGAGCACGGGCCAAGAAGCAAGCATGAGGAAAGGGTGAGGTTCAGCCCTACAGGAAGGCACGGTGGCAGCACAGCTCTGCAGGTGGTGGAATTGGCTCTGGGGAGGTTTTGGTGAGTTTCTCCACGTTTAGCAGTCTCCACAGAGCTCTGAGAACTTCTGAGAGCTAGGTCGGTTATCCCTGAAGAGGCAGGCAGGCCTGGGCCATCTCTAGAAGGGGAGAAGGGGTTATTCATTTATTCAACAAAATATTTACCTGTGTGGGGGTTGTTCCAGGTCCTGGGGATACATTGCTGGGCACAACAATTGTAGTGAGGAAGATGTCAATAAATAGATAGATAAGGTGGTGATAAGTCTTGAGAAAAACTAAGTTGGGTGTAAGGGATAGGGAGCAACAATGGTGGAAGGGAATCTATTTCAGTTAGGGTGATAAGGGAAGGCCTCTGAGGAGGTGACATCTGAGCTGACACCTGAAGAAAGTGAAGGAATAAGGCACTTGGATGGTTGGGGGAAGTGGTCCAGGTAGAGGGCACAGCAAGTGCAAAGGCCCTGAGGCAGCAACACTTAGTGTGTCAGAAGAACAATAAGAAGGCCAGTGTGGACTGGAGTTAGGACAGGAAGTTGGAGGGAAGGCTGAGCAGGGCCAAGGGGAGGCCTTTCTACTCTGCGGTTGAGGGGAGAGCCTGTGAGGGTTTGTGGTGGGATGGCCTGATCTTGTTTTGTTTCAAAAGGATCACTCTGGCTGCTCTGAAAATATACCGTAGGGCATGGGGGAGGCACATGCAGAGGTTCAAGTCAGAGAATGTGGTAGCCTGACTAGGGCGGAGGCAGTCAAGGTGGCAGGAGGTAGTCTGACTGTGTGTGCATCATGAGGATGGGGCCCATAGTGTTTGCTGATGGGCCCATGTGGATGTGAGGAAAAGGGAGGAGGCCCAGAGGCTGGCTGATGGTTCCCATTCATCAGCCTGAGAAGCCTGAGAAGGGCCCAGGGCTGCCAGCCTCCACCATCTCCCCTCTGCCCTGAGTCTCCTCCCAAACCTTCCTCTCACCTTTCTTCTGCCCTTGTCCACCCCACCCCCCCCCCCCCGCCCCAGCCCCATCTCCATCTTCTGTTTCTGGTTGTCTCGTGGCCTCATGCTGTCACCTCCCTCAGGCCAGAGAGCCTGCCCTCAAGAATATGGACTTCATTCACTCCGCAGTGCTGATGACTGTGGCCAGGGGCCCAGAGGCTGGGAACTGTGGAAAAAGTAGACTTGGCCCCCAAGCCCCACCCTGGCGGGGGCAGGGCACCCTGCTGGAGAGAAAGCCTATTCTCCACTTCAGACACTTTCATGACATGAGCCCGAGATGTGCACAGTGAATCCTGGTCTAAGCAAAGCCAAGGGTTCTTTGGGGGCTGAGCCAGCACTCCCTGGGATCTGGGGCCAGGTTTCTCAATGCCTCCTGTCTGCTCATGGTGGAGGGCTGGCTTGTTGGGCCTATGTTCGGCTCCAGCTGAGGGCATCAGCCGGTCTGGACCTTACGGGCCTAAACCTGTTGTCTTGAGGCCACCTGTGGCTTGGGAAGAGGACTGGGAGGCTGGGGACCTGCTTTTTTGCCTGGGCCTTGGTCTCATTCCTTATTTCCCACCCACCTCCTGCCCTAAATTCCAGACTGCGTGAAGGAAGAGAGTTCCAACTAATGCGTCCAATATGTGAACTCCTGGAACCCCTCCAAACCTACCCCTCCTCCAGTCGGCCCCGCAACTGCCTCCTTCCAGAATTGGGCAAACCTCAGCCCTACCAGCTCTCACCAATCGATCAGAAAATGCTGTCACTATGCCTTGGGAATCACCCTTTGCCTGCCCTGTTGCTGTGACCTGATCTGAGCCAACATTATCACTGCTGGGATACTTGTAATGGCATCTGGTCTCACCCCCTTCATGCTATTCCCAGTACAGTAGCCAGTGATTTTTATTAAAAAGTAAGTTAGATTGGGGCGCCTGGATGGCTCAGTGGGTTAAACCGCTGCCTTCGGCTCAGGTCATGATCTCAGGGTCCTGGGATCGAGTCCCGCATCGGGCTCTCTACTCGGCAGGGAGCCTGCTTCCTCCTCTCTCTCTGTCTGCCTCTCTGCCTACTTGTAATCTCTCTGTCAAATAAATAAAAAAAATCTTTAAAAAAAAAAAAAAAAAAAAAAGTAAGTTAGATTATGTCACATTCCTACCTTCACCCTGGTGAATCTGGGGAAAAGCCACAGTCTTTTCTGATTGTCCCATCTGCACCCAAACATCATCTCCTGTGCCTCTCATTGGGTTCTAGCCACACTGACTTTCTGTTCTTTGTGTATACAGTGTACATGCCTACCTCAGGGCCTTTGCACTTGTGGTTCCTCTGCTTGGAATGTAGAGGAATCCCTCCCCTCAATGTCTCCATGATTCGCTCCTCACCTTCTTCAAGTTTCACTTATATATTACCTTCTTGGAGCAGCTTTTACTAACTACCAAATTAAAAATTACAGAACATACCGAGGGCCAGATCTTACTTTCTCATATTCTCCAGTAAAAGGAACCAGGGACTCTTGAGAAATGGCTGATTCTAGGACTGAAGGTGGAGATACACAAGATGAGCCCAGAGCATCTTGTAATGCCAGGAAGTAAGGAAATGCTAAATAAATAAACAAATTAATTAATTAAGGAGGGATGTAGGACCCAGATGAAAGAGGTCCCAAAAGGCAAAGCTAGAAGAAATGGAGCAAAAAATGGTAAATTATTGGATTATAATCCAAATGTAAAATAAACATCCATGAGTCCATTATACATAAGTGATTGGATCAATTAATAAATGAGCAAGAGGGGCGCCTGGGTGGCTCAGTGGGTTAAGCCGCTGCCTTCGGCTCAGGTCATGATCTCGGGGTCCTGGGATCGAGTCCCGCGTCGGGCTCTCTGCTCAGCAGGGAGCCTGCTTCCCTTCCTCTCTCTCTGCCTGCCTCTCCATCTACTTGTGATTTCTCTCTGTCAAATAAATAAATAAAATCTTAAAAAAAAAAAAAAAAAAAATAA
Organism: Mustela lutreola; assembly: GCF_030435805.1. NCBI lineage: Eukaryota > Metazoa > Chordata > Mammalia > Carnivora > Mustelidae > Mustela > Mustela lutreola. The sequence continues at coordinate 26,047,461 of NC_081304.1, read as the reverse complement.
ATGAGCAAGAGATAAATCTCCTGTGCAAAAGAATTCCAAATCATTTATGTAGATACGTCACCCAAAATGGGGGAGCATGATTCCTGTTCCTTAAGTGTGGGCTGCCCACAGCAACTTCCTTCCCGAGAGGACAGCATAGAAAGGGGGAGGCGGGGGAGAAAGTTTGCAGTGGGGAAACCTGGCGAACTCCCGGTCAGCGCCAGGAACTACCAGTCATGTTGCTAGTATGTACCCTTAATGTGACAGGTAACAAACACGGCACCTGAGCTCTGCGATCCTGCTCCTGGAAACCCAGAGCCTCAGTCTGATCATGAGAAAACCATGAAGCAGTTTCCAGTATAGAACGCTTGACCAGTACGCTGCAAAACGGTCAAGGTCATCAAAAACAAGGGAAGTCTGAGAAAGCTGTCACGGCCAAGAGCTGCGGACGAATGGAGCCATTCGGCCACAGAATGGACTCCTGGATGGACTCCTGGAAAAAAAAAAAAAAGGAAGTTGGGTAAACCGAGGAAATGTGAATAAACTACAGACATTAGTCAATAGTGATGTATTAATATGGGCTCATTAATCGTAACAAATGCAGCATTAAAATGTAAGAGATGGTATAAGTCAATAACAGAAGGAACCACATGTAGAAGTATTTTGGGAGAACTGTTTGTATTATCTTAATTTTTTTATAGACCTAAACCTGCTAAAAAGAAAATCAGTTAAAAATGGCAGCACCCCCCCAATACCCCATATCCCTTCTCCCCACTCCTTTCCCATTGCACTTGTCACCATTTAAAAATAGGATACATTGAACTTGGGGATCTGTTCTTATCTGTTATCTCTCTATAAGATTCCTAAGGATTTTGTCCCTCACTGTTAGAACGCCAGCACCTAGAACAAGTCCAACAAAGAGTAGGTGTGTCATACATATTTGTTGAATGATTAATTTCTAAAGATAGCCTCTGTTAGTTTTTCCAGTTTTTTGCCTCTGCCTAAATACATTTATTGTTGATTTAAAAGAAATGCCAACTTATAAGGTCTTGCTTATCACTATCCTCACTCCCTAGCTCCTGATTGTTTTTCCTGGTTATTAGTCTTTATGACAGCAGTTTTTTTAGAAGGGGCTGGAGTTTGCAGGCCTGGTGGGAAGCAGAATGGTCGTGTTTCCCAAGAAGGCTCTGTTGCTCTGCCACGTGGGCAGGAGGGATGGAGCTATGCCAGGGCCGTCCCCTGACATCAGATCCGTGGGCACTAACTAGATCCTGCTTGGTGGTGAAGCGGGTGCGTCAGAACCCAGGGATTAAATAGCTTTCGAAATCCACCAGCCTGTCTGCGACCAGCCAACGGGCCACAGGGCACATGCCCACACCTTCTGCCAGCTCAGAAATCGTAGAGGGCACCATCCTTGCGGACATGTGGGGGACCTGAGGAGAGGTGTCCCGCAGGGGGCTATGGCCCAGACCCAAACCTGATGGAGAGCTGAGCTCCTGTGGGGGGGGGGGGCATGGATTGGGGGCTGGCAGACCCTCTCCCTGCTCCCCTTGGGGGAGGAGGGGGTAGGTTGCTGCTGGCCCTTTTCCTGGTGTGAAGGGTGGAGCCTGACCAGGCTCTGGGAAGCCCAGTGTGTTGGGGGAGGGGACACTGTGGTGAAGGGTAGGGGGGCATGCACCAAGGGGCATTTGTCCTCTGCACTCCGAGGCCATCTGCTTTACAATGCAGCCACTTGCCCTCCTTCCTGCTTTACAATGCAGCCACTTGCCCTCCTTCCTGGTAGCAATATGGAGCCGCCCAGACTCTGCTAGACATAAGAGTGCTAAAGATAAAAATACTCGAAGGACACATGCCTTCTGCGAACTGCTTTGCTAAATGCGCTGTTCCCTGTGAGCCACGGCGTCACTCCAACCCCCCCCCGCCCCCCAAAGCTGGCCCTGCTTAGGCGCAGAAAGAAGCAAGGACTGTGGAGTGGGGGGGTGGCAGGGGGGCACTGAACAACACTGTGCGCGGGAGGGCATGAGTATGTGCACGCAGGTGTGTCCTCTGAGCACACGCCTGCCGGCACTTGGGTTTCTCTGCATGTGCGCCCCAGGGTGTGCACAGGAAACGTGGGGGTGTTGGTGCTGTGGACACGCGTGCTTCTGTCTGAGTTTCGGTGTCTTTGGCACTTTCCCTTCCGGCAGGGGAGCTCCCATGGGTTTGGGTTTGGGCGCGAGGGTCTGTGCACAGGCAGCCCCGGGGGTGTGTAGGGCGCAGGCCCTCCTTCTTAATGTGCGGGCAGCTGCGAGCTGGTGTGTGTGAGTGAGCATGAGTGGGTGTGCTCTGGTGAAGAGCGGTGTGTGTGTGTTCTTAGGGGACACCTGCATGCATTCTGTGTCTGTCCCCATGTGGGAGCTGGTGATGTGTGCGTGTCCCCCGGGGTCTGCAAAGGCCTGTGCGCTTATGTGCCCTCGCTCGGAGCCCAAGCTCCGAGAAAACAGACTCCCCCCCGGCAGCTACCCGCAAAAGAGTCCTGTTGACAGGGCTGCCTTTTTGAATCTTTACAGACGAGGGAACCTCTCTTTTTTCCACACATCCTCCTACTTAACCATCCATGTCCTAAGTGTCCTCAGCCTGTGCCCATAACTGTCCTCCGCCCTCCGTGCCTGGTCTCCTGCCTTCACTGGCTCATCGGTTAGTGGTTCTCTAGGCCCCCGGAGAGGCTCTGGAAGGCAAGGGCTCCAGAGCCATCTATATTTGGTAAAAGCTGTGTTTAGTCCACTGCGTGGAGAGTGTCCATGTGCTTGAGCACTCTGAAGGCCCAGAGAAGTCCTGACATAAAGAAACCTGAAGAAGTTAGCGTCCTACAGGATTTCCTGGAATCCTTTGGAACCCAATTTGAAAGAATAACACCTTGCTAGGATCGGTGCACGGGTGGGAATGTCTGCAGGGCACTAGAGAGCTAGAGATACCCCGTGCTACACTTGGGCTCCGAGCGAGGGCACGTAAGCGCACAGGCCTTCTCTGGAAGTGCCTGAGTCCTCACCCTTGGTCCCAGGCCTCAGAGCTGGTGGCCTGGCAGCCACGTCTTCTTGCCACCAGGGCCCCGTGGCCTGGCTCTCAGGGCCGAGGAGGCCAGAGAAGGAGGGTCATGTGAGACCTGGCCATCCACGCCAAACTTCCAGGAGGAGAAGCCATATTCCTGACTCCAGGTCTAGTGCTCTGTCTCTGCGCAAACGCCCGGCCGGCCCAGGTGCCCATCCCTTCCTCGGCCCCCAGGCTTCCAGCAGCCAAGATTTCCAAGTACAGTGGTCAGGGGCAGGTAGAGAGCGGGGACTTTCAGCCAGTCCCACTCCTGATCTGACCACCGCTTCCAGAGAATCCGGGAGAGTCCGGGAGGCGCCCTGCTCTTCTCTCACCATAACATTCTCCCCCATAACATTGAAAACAAGTGATAGAAAAAACACCACACACAGTCTCTTTATATGATTCAAATTATATAGAAGGAAAACCCAAAGTCTCTTTAACCTCCCCCACCCCGCCCCCACCCAGAGGTAACCATGTTAACAGTCTCATGGATCTTCCCGTTTCCACATTTATGGATTTTAAACAACACAAGCGGAACATAACTCTGTATTTTTCTGTGACTTGCTTTTTATTTTAAAAAAATATTTTATTTATTTCAGAGAAAAGGAGAGTGAATATGAGTGCGGGGAGGGGCAGAGGGAGAAACAGACTCCCCATCCAGCAGGGAGCCAGACAGGGGGGCTCAATCCCAGGACCAGAGATCATGACCTAAGTCAAAAGCAGATGCTTAACCTTCTGAGCCACCCAGGCATCCCTGTTGTGACTTGGTTTTTTTAAAAATTTAAGAATCTGGTCCTTGTCAAGACATCTTAATCTATCCCATTATTTTCTTTTAATCATTTCCATAGTATCCTGGAACATTGATGTTCCCCTCATTTATTGAATCGCTCCCCACTGATAGATGTGTTCTCCCCCCCCCCCTTTTTTTTTTTTGCTATTCTAGAATAAACAATGGTGTAACAAACATCTTTCAACAAATCTCTGGGTGGGAGAGAACAGATTCTGATTCTATGGGGGAAAGATGGATTCCTACACCTCACACACAGGAGTCAGAGCCTGAGAAGAAAAGACCAGGGAGGAGGCCGAGGTTCCGAGTGGACCCCAAGCACCCTCTATCACAACCTCCCCAGCGTGGGCAGGCACCCTAGGCCCGCCCTGTTGCACTCCCTTCTTCCTCTCCTGGCCATCCCAAGCTCTCCCCGCCTCCGCCCCGCAGCGGTCCGGCCCCCACTCTCCCGCCTGCGGCCCCCGCGGTAGCAGAGCCGCCCGCGCCTCAGAGGAACCAAAAAAAGCCAGCGCGTGGTGTGCGCGCGAGCGGCGCGGGGCCCTGGCGCTGCTGTTTTTAGTTTGCCTGGAACTCAGAATATAGACTTAATCACCCCCAGGAAACGCGGCCATAATATTTTTGGTTGCATAAGCAAACTAAATTAGAAATCTGGAGCGCGTTCAAGACCTTTAGATGCGAGCGCGGGGGACCAGGGGAGAGACAGATGGGGATTAGGCGAGCTGAGCATCAGGAGAATAATTTCCTCTTTTAATTTGGGTTCCATCGACCAGGAAAGCAGCATTAACGGCCCAGTTACGTAACCGGCGCCCGGGCCCGCTCGCATGAGCCGCGGCAGCGAGCCGGACCAGGCCCTGCGCCTCTGCACCTGCCAGCTAGCCCGGCCGGCCGGCAGGAGCCCCGACTCAGCCGCTGGGGGAGGCGGGCGCTGGCGTTAGCCTGCTCCACCCAGAGGTCTGCAAGAAGGCCAGTGAGTAGTCCTGGGCCACAGGTCCTTGCGCAGAAATGGAGTGTCCCACAGCCCCGCACGTTGGGGGAGCGCTGAACGCAGCCGAGGATGCCCACTGTGGGACTGTCGGCAATAACAGAAAATTGGAAGCTAGAAAATGTTTGATAGTGAGAAGGGGCAGGTGAACTACAGAGCACACAGACTATGGCATATTCTAGAGCAGAACAAAACAAACAAACAACTGGGGTGATTTCTCCGTCCAGACATGGATGACTGTCCCTGACAGAATTGAGGAGAAGAGAGCAAGTTGCAGGACAACACAAGCGGGACAGTCTGGTTTATGTTAAACAAACAAACAAACAAACAAACAGCATATCCCCTGCAGAACCCTCTCTCCACACCTGCAATGTACATGAAAGTGAATGCCTTTAAAAAAAAACAGGGGTTGGGCAGGACACAAGGCTGGTTAAGGGCACTGACTGGGGCAGTCCCCTTCCGAGGGAGGCAGGGCATCAAGGAAGGTCATGGGGAACTCGCTGGGGACTCACGCCAGAATGTGAAGTTGTGTGCTTGTGTTATTTAGAAAGAAACCCCCAAAGATGTGAAGGTTGGGAGGTAGCCTTTGCCTCCAGCCATCTTTGCCCAAAGCAAGAAGGAAGGTCTGGACGTGCCTATTGTAAGAGCAGGGAGGGTCTTGGAGACGGTCTGGCCCTGCCCCTTATGATCTGAGCAGGGAAACCGAGGCTCAGGCCCTGGGAGGGGCTGACCCCAGCACCCCACACCAACTGGCAGCTGCCGCCTGGAGGCAGGGAGCCGTGGGTTGTTAGCCTGTGGGTTTGCTGCCACCAATTCTCAGAAATGCTGGGGTCGTGGGGGTGCAGGAGAAGGAGGCTGGAAGGAGGGACCGGGATAGGTGGGGACAGGAGGACATCCATCCACCCCATCCTCTCACAAACATGCCCAGGGCTATGGTGGGTTTAAAGCACGTCTGCAAACTCTTCAGCGCTTTTCCCGTCGGAAAGTGGGGTCTCTGTCTCTTCCCCTCGAGTTGGGCTCCCCTGAGTGAACCCACAGAAAGCAGGGTAAGTCCAGGTGAGCAAAGGCCAAGCGGCTTTCTCCTGGCTGTCTTGGGACACTTGCTTTGGGGGAAGCCACATCTCATCAGAAGGCTGACCACCGTGAGGCTGCCGTGAGAGAGAGACCGCACGGCCGCCGGCGGAGTCCTGGGAACCCCCAGCACCGCCAGTGGCCGCCGCACGCGTGCACCATCCTGCCTAGTAGAACATTCTGGTGAGGGCCGCCCACGGCAGACCCCTCAGTGAGAACTGCCTGGCCGAGCACTCCCCAGATTCTGGATTCACAAAACCATTTTCAAAATAGAAAGAGCAATTTTAAGCCACTAAGTTGTGGGGTGATTTGTTACAAGGCAGTCAGATCTGAAAAGAGGGTTACTCCACGCCAGGCACCGTGCACAGAGGAGCAGAACGATGATTCAGCATGGTCTCTGCCCCCCATAAACTAACAATTTAATGGCGAAGCCGGACACATAAGCAGATAATTATAAAATAATGTGGTAAGCGCAACGATGGAGTCATGCACGGCTAATGTAAGAGTGGAGCGGGAGTCTGTAATCTAGGCTGGGTGGGGTCTGCAAGTTTTCCTGGGGGAGGTGACATTGAACTGGCTTTGAAAGGTGAATGAGGGTGGTTGAGGTAAGAGATGAGGCGAGGGAGGGCGTTTCCTAGCCAGATGAGTAGCAAGAGTAAGCCCCAGAGAGGTGAGAGAGAATAATAAGGGGGGGGGGGGCTTATGAAGTAGGAGACAGGTGGGGGAGGGGAGGAGACACCCGGGCAGGTGGCAAGGTGTGTGTGAATGTGCACCAGGTAGCCATTGAGTTCGTTATGTGGAACGTGGTGTTAAGGGGATGTGGGATGGGCCCCAGGGCTGCCTGTTCTGCTGAAATTGGCTGGGGAGGTGTAGGTGGGAGCCAAGTGTGGTAACCACCGGCCTGATGACCTATGGTCAAAGTTCCCAGAATGTGTCCCGACAGGTGAGCCACAAGAAAGAGAGAGGAGGAACCTATGGAAGTCCAGGGACTCGGGTACGTTCAGGTCCCGGAAGCATTTGTTTGACACTGACCTGGTCTGGGAGTATGTTCTAGATAGGTTATGCAGTTTAATCCTTGGGTCAGCTGTTCACTGAGTCAGCAAATATTTGTTGAGCACCTACTGTATGCCAGGCCCTGGTCCAGGCGCTGGGCACAAACATACTCATTAAGACAAACACCGTTCCTGCCCTCGTGGAGCTTAGTGTGGAGCAGAGGGTATTACCTCCATTTGACAAGAGCTCGGAGACACTCAGGAACGTGTGCCAAGTCACACAGCGGGTGAAGGGTGAAGTCACTTGTCCAGCAGGCTTCGGGGCACCAACGCATGGCCACCGGCAGAGGAAAGGGTAGGGCTGGGCTGGAAGACAGAGGGTGGTCTGATTCCAAGGGCCTGGGTCTGCGAGGAGGCTGAGGAACCAGCAAGGTGACCTTGGGTTTGGCCAGATCCCCATCCAAGGGAACTTAGACTCAATAGGGCACTAAGAGGGCAGTGCGATCTCTGTTATCAGATGCGTCTCCGGGGCTGGAGTAGAGAATTCAGGGGATGAACGGGGCCCAGGGCACAGTTTGGGTACCTCCTCCTGATGGTGATGGTAACCCCCCAGTATCTACTATACACAGGGCTCTGCGCTCAATGCTTTCCACACTCTGGCTCTTTGATCCTCTGTGCAACCCTTTACTAGCCCATTTTACTTACGAGAATACTGAGACTTCTGGAGGTCAGGTAACCTGCTTAAGGCCACATTGCCAGGGAGGTGGCAAAGCCACAGGAATGGACCCATCTGGCCACCCGCAGTGCCTCACACTGTGCTGGTATAGGAACAGGCTGGAGACCCAGAGAGCCCGGCTTGGGGGCCCTGTGGGGAGACAAGGTACCAGCCACGATCATGCCCAGCCTGCAGCCTGAGCCTGGCCATCCCCTTCCCTAGGCCTCCTCCTCCTCCTCCCAGCTCCTAATTGCTGGACGTGAACTCTTCTTTCCAGCTCCTCTAAAGGAAAGGATCCCGGAGGTCACCTTGCAGGTGGGGAAACTGTGGCATAGGGAGAGGGTGTTAATTGTCTCAGGTCACCTTGCCAGGCGCTGCCAGAGCTGAGATGAAATTTCAGATGCCCTGAGTTTCAGTGTAGTGCCTGTCCTGCACCCCACCCCCCAACCCCCCCCCCCGGTTTTCCAGGCTGCGAGCAGGGCCTAGCTTTACTCCCCAACACCCAGCACGCGTGCGCACGCGCACACACACTTCTTTCCCTGGGTCTCCTGTCTCTAGTCAAGGCATCAATCTGAGTTCCCACTAGCACCTCACGTGTCCATTCACACCTGCCCGCTAACAGGGGACAGCGTCAGTGGCATTCAGCAGCTAAAGCCAGCGAGCGGCTCAGGCCCAGGGGAGCTAAGGCACCAGGAAGTGACAGGGACCGTGGCCAGCTGGCAGGTGTGTACGTAAGCCCAGCTCTGGCGACATTGTCACATGCCCACATGCTTGCCCAGAGGAACCAGAAAGCTTGGTTTTATGACATCTCCTAACTTAAACATTGGTAATAGGCTGACACACTTTTTCCAGCATTAGCAAACAGTTTACTTGGTCTCAAAGGTAAGGATGGAAGTGGGGTTTGTACGGCTCGCCTGCCCTCCGGCCCTCGGACACCTGCTGCCCAGCACGCCCCCTTTTGGGAAAAGTAAGGAGGCCATCCGTGAAATCCAAGGAAACCTCCAGACCCGGGGACCCCTAAACTAGGCCTGGTGGCTTTTCCCACAAAGCGGGTGCTTCTTCTCAATCTTGCCAATACTTCAGAATCACCTGGAAGCTTTACAATCCTGACACCCAGGCTGCACCCAGACCAGTTAAATCAGAGTCTTGGGGCAGAGTCCAGGCACCAGCATTTTTCAAGAGCTCCTCAGGTAATCTTCAGGTGGACCAGCCGCATCAGCATCACGGGGCAGCTCGTTAGACATGCAAATTCCCAGGTCCCGCCCTAGAACAACTGAATCAGCGCCTCTAGGGTGGGGCCCCGATCTGCGGTTTAACCAGCCCTCCAGGTGATACTGAGGTTGGTCCTTTCAGGCCGAGGACGGGTGAGGCCCAGGTGCCTGCCCGCACCTCGACGCATCTGAAAACAAGCAGCTTAGTGAGACACCATCAATTTAAAGATGCTTTTTGGGGGCGCCTGGGTGGGTGGCTCAGTGGGTTACAGCCTCTGCCTTTGGCTTGGGTCATGATCCCAGGGTCCTGAGATGGAGCCCCGCATCTGGCTCTCTGCTCAGCAGGGAGTCTGCTTACTCCCCTCTCTCTCTCTCTCTCTGCCTGCCTCTCTGCCTACTTGTGATCTCTGTCTATCAAATAAATAAATAAATATTCTTTAAAAAAAAAAAAAGATGCCTTTTGGAAAGAAAAAAAAAAATCTTACTCTGTTTTCTTAATTCTCAAGGGTCAGAAAACCCTATGGATTGGGCTCTTCTTCCTTATCATCTGGAAACCTTCCCCACTGTGGCCATCCATCCCTTCCTTGCCCACCTGGGACCCAGCATAAGGCTGTCACACAGTAGATGCTCACTAAACATCAGTTCCCTTCCTTCCCTTTGCTCCTTGGAATTTACAGAGACATGCCTTCCACGGGTCCTTCTGCTGTGTTGATGTACGCTGGCCTTCCTCACGCTGCCCAAGTGTCCCGTGTGGGGGTGGCCAGCTGGCTAGGATTAGAAAACACTCGGTCTCATCCAGTCGGGGTTTGTCCTTGGCCTTTGCTGATGCTGAGGGATCTCAAGGGACATGAGTAGAGTGGGAGGTCGACCACACCGCCGATTTTACCCCATCTCTGCAAGATGACCGTCCCTCGAGGCTGTGACACAGGAGACTGGCCAAGAGCTTTTTTTTTTCTTCTGGTTGGAAAAGAAAATACGAGCACAGGACGTGTATATGTCAATTGTAATATTTTAGAAAGGTAAGAAATGTCTTTCAGGGACGCCTGGGTGGCGCAGTTGGTTAAGCGGCTGCCTTCGGCTCAGGTCATGATCCCAGCATCCTGGGATCGAGTCCCACATCCGGCTCCTTGCTCAGTGGGGAGCCTGCTTCTCCTTCTGCCTCTGCCTGCCACTCTGTCTGTGCTCATTCTCTCTGACAAGTAATTAAATAAAATCTTTGGAAAAATGTCTCAGAGGCGATGTGGTAGGACTGTCCCACAAATAATGCCTGGGAAGGAGCGCGTGTTGGCACTAGAGAAGGGTGCCCTGGGCCACAGACTGTTTCGTGCTCTTTGGGGGGGGTCCTCGTCATGGGCATTCCTATGGGCTTTGTGTCAGGGTTACAAGATAACATTTACAGAAGGAAAGGAGTCCCACCTGGGGGAGATAGTGATGAGGGAGCAGGAGGCTGGCTGAGGACAAAGCAAAAGCTGGCGCCTTGCACCCCCTCTTCACCCTTTCCCCTCCAGAAGTGTAGCATCCCTCAGGCAGCCCTGACTGCCACGAACAATAAGCAAATAGTTAACTTGCAGAGCTCACAATCCTGCTAGACAGGGGTCTCCCTTGGCTTACAAATGTTCTAAATCTCACTAACAAAGACGATTGATAGCAGGATTGTGACACCCCACCAAAAAGTCTCCCAAAGATCTTAATGTTAATGGCTGGTCTAAAGACAACATTGATCCAGCAGCAAGGGCAAGGCCTCCGGCAGGCCTGGAACATCCTGGCACCTTGTAGGCCCTCTTTAGCATATGAAAACTCCACTGACACCTCCCTTCCCCTCACCTTCCCCCAACAGCAGGGTACAGAACCTGCCATCCCTCACAACCCGGGGCAGCAGCAGCTCTTCCTGCCCACGGGTCCTGTCCCCGTGCTTTAATAAACCATCATTTTGCACCAAAGATGTCTCCAGAATTCTTTCTTGGTCATCGGCTCCGGACCTCAGCCCACCAAACCTCACCTAGGTTCTAGAACTTCATCAATAGGATAAGACATGGTGTTTGGGAAATCTGCTCTCACGTGGCCCTAGGTCTTAGAGCTTGACTCCGGTGCCCGTGTAACCTCTGCTAAGTTACTCCTGGGGTTTGGATTTGTTCACTTTTTAAAAAAATTAATCTTTATTTCTTTATTTTTAATTTTTTTTTAATAAACATACAATGTATTTTTATCCCCAGGAGTACAGGTCTGTGAATCGCCAGGTTTACACACTTCACAGCACTCACCATAGCCCATAGGACATAGCACAATGTCCATAACCCCACCCCCTCTCTCGACCCCCCTCCACCCAGCAACCCTCAGTTTGTTTTGTGAGATCAAGAGTCCCTTACGGTTTGTCTGAATTTGTTCACTTGTAATAGGGGATTGTGAACGGTTCCGCCTGGCCCGGTTCGTGGCTCGTTAGGGAATCAAATGCAGGCATTGTTGAAGGAAAAGAGCAAGTAGTACCCCTAATCTGATTCAGTTTGGGAAGAGGGGTATTTCTGGTACACTCCTCTCCCCCAGATCCCAAGCCCACAGCCTTGTAGCAGGCCCTCGGCGAGTGCAGGGCACAGATGACAGCCTCTGGTTCCAGAAAGTTCTCTGCCTTATCGGCTGGCAAAGACACATGCCTTACACAGGCGCTGAAAGTCTTGAACCCACCGGTGACTGCGAATTCATTTCGGGAGATAGGGTTGGTCAGCCAGGACCCACAAACACCCGATATGACTCAGGGACCGCCAAAAGGCCTGAGGTTCCTTCCCCCCTTACTGTGGTCTCCCTTTGGAGGAAATCATTCCCCAGAGACACCCCCCTAAAATGTAAAGGTGTTATTTCAGCAAGATCAATGCTAAAATTTAGAACATAGATTGCAGTCTGCAGATGGCTCTTTTGGCCTTCCCCTGGTTTTTTTGTTTGTTTGTTTCTTTTTTTTTTTTAAGTGTTTCAATTTCCTACAAAACAGCCATAATCCTTTTCATTCCTGTGGCCTCTGTTTGGGGTGTGGTGGGACTGGACGTGGCAGTTCCAACAGGGGCTGCCTGGGCCCTGGGGCTCTGGGAGACGTTTCCAAAGAGCCAGGCGGCCTGGCTGCTTCAGTCGTGGGCTTCCGGCTGCAGATTGTGCTGGAGAATTTGAGGATCTGAGAAAGCTTCTCACCCAAATCATAAAGATGGGAGGTTTCACAACGGGGGGGGGGGGGGGTCCACGGGTGTGGGGGACGGGGTTGGTTTGCAACCCAACAGGAGAAGAGCCAGCGTGTGCTTTCCTGTGTTCGGTCCCTGGTGCTTAATGACTGCCTACTATGTGCTGGTTCCCTCTGGGGGCCCAGGGGGTTCATTATTTAGTTTCCCCAGCAGCTTATGCAAGAGGCACTATTGTTCCCATTTACAGATGAGTAAGCTGAAGCTCTAAGAGGCCAGGTTCCATTGGTGTCCCTCCCCTGCAGGAACGCTGTACCAGACTCCCTTGTGCTGGCCCAGGCTGGCGGGGGGCCAGGCAGAGGCTAGGAGGCCCGTGATGGGGTTTGCCCATTCATCGCTCTCTGGTGCCTGGGCTGCTCAACCTTCTCCACCTGGGGTCAGAGTCTCCAGGGAGCCCCTTGGCCTGGACTCAGCCCAGGCAGCCTCAGCCGCCCCGCTGAAGGAGGGCAGGGGAACCTTAATCGAATTGCCTGGGTGTGCCCCTCTCCTGAGAGAAGACGGACCGGCTGACCTCTGACCCATCCTCCAGCCCAGATGCTGGAAATGGCAGGTGCCTATGAGGATCCCAGGAAACACTCATGTTTCCTGGGGGCAACTCTGCTTCTAGAATTTACACCTTCAAGGTTTGGCAAAGGTATTTAAAAGTCACCCGTGATGCCACCAGCTAGAGAGGGCCCTGGTTCGTGTTTGGAGGTCTCTTGCCTTTCTGTCCCCAAGCGATGTTAAATATGAACACAAATGGATTTTATTCCTCTCCGGGGGGAAGGATCACAGGTATCTGGGGCTGTTTGTAACTCCTCCATCCTTTCTTGGTTTGTTTGGAGAATTTTTTTTTTTAATCCTTCCTTGTCCGTAGCACAGACTTCAGGAAATACTTGTTCAGTGAAAGAGTGGCAGGCAGAGCGTGGTCATGGCTGGGGCCGGAACCTTGGCTGGCGTCGGTGGGGTCCAGCTCCGGCGGAGACGGCCCATCGCCGCTCACCGCCCAGCCATTCCTGGCATCCCTGGCCTGTGCTCCCTCAGCCCTGGCCTGCATCGCTGGGCTTTGTTGACCTTTAATCAGAGAGCGATCCAGGTGGAGAGAAGAAGCCCTGACCTGGGTCAAAGAAGGGGGCGCTGTGGGGTCACCCAGGGTCTCGGCCTCCTCTCAGGCAGAATAGAGCCCCAGGACTAAAGTGGGGGGTCTTCCCCTTTGAGCACCTGAGAGGGTGTTCCGCCAAAGAGGATGGATCTTCAAAGACAGCAGAGGTCTGGGGGTTGGACACAGGAGGACAGTCAGCTGTACCCTCTGAGGCTCAGCCAGGCCAACAAAGGTCGCAGAGTTTCTCTTCTGGAGACTTCCAAGAATCCAGGCATCTCTGTGCACTGGGTCAGCTGCCACCTACCCCGGGGCAGAGGGAGGGACCAGGGACTTCAGGAGCCCTTCCAGAGAGCCAGGAGGCCCTGGCAGGCTGTGGACAGAGGGGGGCGTGGCGGGAGGGTGGGGGGGTGGGTACTGGTGGGGGAAGGGCAGGATTTCCTTCCTGGGCTGGGCTGGGCAGGGTGCCTGGTGGCCGAGGAGGGGCCCGGCTTTGAGGTTCTCTGTCGGCTCAAGCCCCTCTTGGATCTGGGAGCTGGTGAGAGCCTTTGGACCGAGCTGGCCCCCTCTACAAAAGTACTTTCGGATTCTTCCTGGAAAACCAGCAGGAGGAAGCTAACAATGCCAGGCCGTCAGCCCCTGCCAATTGGGAGGCCAGCACTGTAGGGCCTCGGACCCCTGGGTTGGAATCCAGACTCTGCCGCATCCAAGCTTGGTGACCGTGGGCAAGAAGAGTTAACCTCTCTGAGCTCTACTGTCTTTCCCTGTGCAGTGTGGATTTGAAACAAAACAAAACTCCGAACTTTTTCCCTCTGTTCACCTCCCCCTCTCAGCGTGGCTGAGAGGATTATGCAAGATAAATTAGGGAAAAGGTGCTCTATAAACCTCATTCTCCCCTAAAGGGTGGTTCTCAGAATGGACTGCCCATCGGAGTTGCCTTGGGGACTTAGCTAAGCCACAGCTCCTCCCTAGCCGTGCCAAGCAGCTCTACGAAGGGCCTGATTTTGCCTTGTTCCTAAGACCCCCGCCCAGGTGGTTGTGAGGCAGCAGGACCCCCAGCAGAGCACGGAAGATGCTAAAAGGCTGTTTCCAGACACGGATCCCGCACTTGAGGCGTGCAGGCTGTCCCTGCCACCCTCAAAACCTGGCCTGCAGCCCCTCCCTTCCGAGGGCTCAGGGCACCCTGTTGTGAGCTGCTGGTTGCTGGGATGCGATGTGGGTTTTTGTCTGCTGTCCCCACCCCTTGCCAACCCGCCCAGCAGGCCCCACTGCCTTGGCAACGCATTGCAAAGTCCACACAAAGGGAAACTGTGCCGGGGAGGCTGGTCCTGCCCGACGCCCGGGGAAGGGTTTCCATGGCAACGCTGACGTCACCGGGCTCCGCTGTCTGCTGAGCCAGGCCCTGAATGGAGGCGCCTGGGTGTTCACGCTGCAGTCCCACGTAGGAGGGCGACTGGGGGCTCTACGTGATGCTGGGGCGGGCCTTCCCCAGTCCTGGGCCCCATGCAGATCTGGGTTCAAAATCCAGCCGTGGCCCTGAATTGCCAGGTGACTCTGAGCAAGCCAGAGGCCCATCTGCGACCCCCCCTCCCCATCTCCGAAACAGAGCTAACAATATTTACCCTGCAGTGAGGCTTACACAACATCACAGATAATATGTGGCTGTGTGGTACAATGTAGAAACCTATTCTGGGGTGAGTGGCAACTTCGGGTTATTTCCAGGGGAGCCCCCTGCCTGCCAGGCCCCCTTGCTGTAGGAGCCTGGAGAGGAGCCTGTGAACTGGGGAGGAGAAGGCAGGATTCTTCATCAGCTCCCCTGGGGGGAGGGGAGGGCAAGGGGGTGGCTTCTGGTTAGCAAAGCCGTGGAATGGGGCCACTGCTGGTCTGGATAGTGGCTCGGGGCTTGTCTGAGCTTCCCCCCACCCACCGTCCCCCGCCCGGGGTTCACATGGATGCAGGGTTCCAGAAAGTAGGTGTGACTGGCCCCATCATACCCTGAGTTATGAGGGTGTCAGGAGGCAGAGAAGGGTCCCCCTGTGCCCCGCGGGTGGGCCCTTGGGTGGGGGGAGCCACCTCTATTCTTCACACAGTTGGTGGGAGGACACTGCTGGTTCTGCAGAAACCAGCAGGCAGAAGCACAGGGCAGGAGAGGGTGTGAGCTCCAGAGAGAGGTAGAAGTGTGGGTTGGAGCTCACACACCCCCTCACCCCTGTGCAGTGGGCAGGCAGCAGGGCCCTGGGGACCGAGAAAGGCCACAGGCCTTCCTCTTGGCTGCCGCCTCCTCTGGGCTCTTTCCAGCATGTTCAGAAGGCTCCCTTGGCCATTGCCTCCCCCGCCCCCCCCAGCTCTGGCCAGGGGTGCTGTCTGTCCTCTAGCAGTGCCCTCCGCCTACCCGCCCCACCCTGTCCACAAGGCGAGGGCCCTTCTAGGAAGAGGCCCACAGATTTTGCTGCCCCCCAGCTCACCCCCACCACGAGCTTTGTCCTTCCCAGACCCTCCCCTTCAGGGTCCAGACCCGCCTCATGTTCTCCGTCTTCAAGGGGAGTGCTGGGGCCTCTCCCACTCACAAGTTTCGGCCTCAGGCCAGGGCTCTGGACCCCCCCCCCCCCCGGTTCTCCGGGCTTTGCCCAGCTTCCATATACACACCTGTGCCCAGGGGAGGCCTCAGCTCCTTTTGAGGGAGGGCGGACCTCACACCCTGCCTCTTCAGGAGGCTTCTGTGAGTTCTAGACTAGCCATTTGGACCTACAAGTAGGAAGGCTGCAGCCCCTCCTTCTGTGAACACACCGCCCCCCTCCTTCACCTCCTAGAGTGAGGGACCCAGCCTGCTGCTGGGATGAGGAGGGCGTGGGCTGCCTAGCGGCCGAGGTAAGCTCACAGGAGGAGAAGGGAGATGCTGGGGTCACATTGCCAGGCCGTGTACCCAGGGGAGGAGAGGAAGGAGCTTGCCCTATGCACAGGCCATGGTCTGCCCCTGGGTCCCTACGGACCCCCCATCCCTCGGGGCCCTGAACTGACATATTCACCAGTTGTGGTCTCCTGCTCAGACGGACTGTGACATGACACTGTTTGGCTTCCAACAGGTTCCGTAAGGGTGGAGTCATCCACGGGGGTTCCCTGGAGGAGACAGGAGTGGGAGGGCCCAAGGCCTGGGGAGACCCAATGCCCCTTTTGAAATAGAGGAACAAGCACCCCATCCCCAAAGAGGAACTCGGTGCCCACTTGAAACACATTCTCTCTCAGCACAAGGGAGCTGCCTGACTCCATCCAGGGGACTGGGGCTGGACTTGGGCCCCTGGGACACCAGCCACACCTTTCCCCAGTCTGACTTTCCCTCAGGGAGACAGAAATTGGGTCAAAAGTTGGAAGCAGCTGACAGGAGGCCAGCTCTTCCCAAACCAAATAATGGGCTTTCCAAGGCTGCCTCCTGTGGCCTCCTCCGCAGGGGAAGGTAGGCCCGGGGCCTGAGGTCCAGCTCCCAGGAACTGCTGGGGAACTGCCTCGCGAGGCTCCCACAGCTGGCCCCGGCCTTCACACACCCTAGGGGGCTGGATTCTGGACTCTTCGACTTGAGTCTGCTCAGCCCAGCACTGAGTTACACCACATGGCTCTGAAGGAGAAAACCGAGTCTGCCCTCAGTGTGGGGAGAGCCCCGCTGCAGCCTGCGGTGGGCGGCTGGCCTTGGCCCGCCTCCCCGTGACCCTGGCTCCCGCCTCTCCCTGACCTCCACAGACCCCTCACTAACCTCTGGCCCCAGTGTAGCATCCTGTGGCCTGCACGGAGCTGGAACCAGCTGCCGAGGGTGAGCATGCCAGGCTCCCTCCCTGGGGAAGTCCCCAGGGCTTCTGGAAGCCTCTTTCACACACGTCATGCCATCATGCCGCTGACCTGGTACCTTTTTTCTAGGGTACCAAGAAGGACCGGGTACCCCAGCTACTACTGCCTGGAGACCGGAGGCCCCAGGCCTGTCCTGTGTTCCATGTCATCTCTGACCAGGGAGCACGGCCTGCCCTGGGCCCCCCAGGGCTCACATGGACCACCTGAGAGTCAGTGGGAGGGCTTCTGCCTCCCCAAGGTCTCCAAAAGCTGGAGAAAACTCTGTTCTCCTCCTTCCTCCTTCTCACTGGAGTGTTGCCATCCAGAGAGCACATGATGACAGGTGAGACTCTGCTGGTTTGGAAGTGGCCATGAGAACCACCGGGGACTCAGCCGGCGCTCACAGCCTACAGGGAGTGAGCCCATGGACCGTCCCAGGCCCGAGGCCCGAGGCAGCCTAACCCAGCCTGTAAGGGCCGAATGAAGGGCGGTTCTGGATCCTGGCTCTCAAAGTGACCATCCATTCGGAGACCCACCGTGGCACATCCTTGGCCCCTGTCAGCCAACCCTCAGACCAGAGACTCTGTGTCCTGGGCTCCTTCAGGCAAAGCCAGGGAACCGCAGACAGGTGTGCGTCCCAGGCTGGCGTCTGGAGGCCCGCTCTCCCTTGGGCTGACCAGCTGGGACACTTTGAACCAGGGCCCTAATCTCGCTGACTCTCCATTTCCTTGTGCGTAAAACCGGCCTGGCCTATGAAGAAGGTTGTTGCGGGGGCAGATGAGATCCTGTGGGCCTGGCCCTGTAATGAGGCGCTGAACAAAGGGAGGAGGGCGGCCCCCTCCCTCTGACCACACAGTTGAGGGGATCAAAGGCCGACGAGGACATTCAATTCTGTTGGAAGAACCAGAGATTGTAAGGTGAGGCCTCTCTCCCCTCCTTGGCCTGGTCTGCCTCCTTTGACTCAGCCCTGTGGAGCCAGGCCTGAGTTAGGCCAGGAAGGCCAGTGACTCATGGTGACCTCACTCCTCTTGGTCTCTGTGGTTCCTTCTGTAAAATGGGCACAGCAGCTCTTGGTTAAACGATCCTCCAATGAAAGGCCCCTGATGGCTATGGGCCTCTGTTATTACCCACACCATGCTCCTCGGGCTTCCTCATGGGCCCAGGAAGATGTGTGAAAGGCGGGGCGTCCAGAAAAGAATAAGAAATAAAGAAAATAAGCTTCACTCGCAGTCCAGCACTCAGAGCTAGCTGGGTCTCACACCATGCCTCGTCACAGCTGGCTGTTCCTTCCCTGTCACTTTTGCACAACCAAAGGCAAGTTACCATTTAACCAGGCCAAACTCACCAAGTGGCAAACCAGCAGGACCTATTTGCTGGGGTGCAGTAACCCCACTGGACCTGGTCCGTGGTTGCCCTCCTACAGCCTTCCACCTCCTGCAGGGCCCAGCCCAGCAAGGTGACCTTGCCAAGTATCCTGGCCTTCCCTAGCATCTAGCATGTGTCACAGGGGACATGGGGGGAGGGGCCGCCAGGAGGAACCAGACATGGGGCTTGTGGGGAACACACAGATATCTAAGGGGGAAGGAAGCAGTGTCCTCCAGACTTTGCTGGAAGCCCAGAGCAATCTAAGAGTCTGGGAGAGATAGGCTAGGACAGGAGAGGGAGAGACAGCAAGAACGAGAGAGAAGGGGGTCCCCCAGAGTCTACAGATTGGGGGCTGTGGGGGCCAGAGAAGGTACAGATCCTACCTCCTCCCTCAGCCCTCCCACTGCAGCACCAAGGCCAGGTCGCCCTTGGGAGGTCTCCCCCCTTGGGTTCCTCCTGAAGCAGGGTCGGGTCTTAATCATCCCAGGGCCCCCCCACCTCCATGTCTTATACCCATAAGTATAATCTGTGCTTATAGAATAATTGCTTGGCTCTAGTTCTTCTCCCCAAAGCCCCAACCTTTGGTTGAGGAGAGTGTAGGAAGGAATTTACATTGTATTCTACTTTTTTTTTTTTTTTTTTAACCAAGTGGGGTCTTGAACTCCTGACCCAGATCTCGCGACTGAAGCTGAAGTTAAGAGTCAGATGCTTAACGGACTGAGCCACCCAGGTACCCCTCCTTTACTATTAAAAAAAAAAAAATTCTTTGCCTAAAGTGATATCAGATTATATATATGTTTACCTTTTTTAATGTTTTAAGTACATTTGAATTATGAAATATTTCAAACATACAGAGAAGAGCAGAGAGCCACAGACCCAACCCTAAGCTTGAACAAATGTTAACATCATGCTATATTTTCTTTAGGTCTCCTCCGGTTGAAAAGTTAAATGTTGACACTTGAACCCACGTGTCATCCCTAGTTTATGTCCTTCCTCTCTCTTCAGAGGAGGCCTTGAACTTGAAACGGATACATTCTCCATGTGCGTTTTCATACTTCTATGACAGGTAAGGGTCCGTGAACAACTCACAGTGCCGTTCTGATGTTCTGATGAAATGCTGTTGGAATGGGAGAGCAGGGTTTTCCTCCTTGGTCCTCTGGGGCCTGGTCTATGAATTACCTCTAGGGCTGGGGCTGCAGGAGGCTGGACCCAAGCTCTCACCCTCTTCAAACAGGGGCACCTCTCTCCTCTGATTTATAGGTTGAAATTTCCTTGGAAAAACAGGTTCCGCTGCTTGAAATCACAAGTGTAATGGAAACCCCTCTTCCTGACAGAGGATGTAACTAGGGCCCAGAGAGGGCAGGTGACTTGCTCAAGGTCACACAGCAGCTTGAGTGCAGTGCCCATTGATGCCCAATTCAGGGCTCTCAGCCTCCCCACCGGCCTCCCTTGTTAAACAAAGGAAGGATAGGTGAGTCCCCAGCCTCAAAGTTTGATTTGCTCCTACACGGGGGAAAGGAAAAGCAGTCTGGACTGGGGCCTATGAGGACGCCAACCCACCACCCCTTTGGAGAATCACAGGGCACAAGGAAAGCCTGGGGCGCGTGTGCCCAATAGAGCAGCCTCAAGCTCCCTGTGGCTGCTGAGCCCTGAGAAGGGATCTAATCCAAACCAAAAGGTTCTGCGAAAGTGAGCTACACAATGGCTCTCAAAGATCTAGTGCGGAAAAAGGATGGAAAAGATCTCATTCGTTTTATGTTGAGTACATGTCGAAATGATAATATTCTGGATACGTTGGGTTAGGCAAAATACGTTCCTAAAATTAATTTTACCCGTTTCTTTGCACTTTTAAAAACGTGGCTATAGGCAAATTTAAAATTATGAATATGCTAGCATTCTGCTTCTGCTGTCCAGCGCTGCCCTAGGCCGTATGTCCTGTGGTCAAAGGCAGAGCAGTCAGACCGTGGAGAGCGAGGCTGGAACTGAAGAAGGACGGACCCCGGGAGCCCTGAGCTGGGGGATCTGCACAGAACCCACCCCAGGGGCAGGATTCTGATCAGGAGGGAATGGAACATGCAATTGCCCGTCTGCTCTGCGGTCAGGGGCTCCCCTCTCTGAGGTCCTCCTGCCCTGGTCCTCCGGGAGCCAGGCTTGCCCTCTCCTTCTTGAGAGCCCTGGCGTTCCCACCTTCCACCTCAGGCTGCGCCGACTCTAGGGAATTGGGACCGTGTGAGTCCCCTCTTGCAGATCGCCTTTCTTTCCTGTAATGACGACGGGGGTCTTTGCTGTCCCTACCCCCTCTGCCCTTCCCCATGGAAGCTGAGTGCTAGAACCAGACTTTTCCCTCCTGAACCACCTCCCACACGCACCACTTGACCTCCAGGAGAGGGACCCCAGGCTCTAATGTGGGATGCAGAACCTCCCCCCGCCCGGCCCCCCATGGCAGCAGGCACACTCCAGGGCTCCTGGGGGTGAGAAGGGGCCACTGAAGGACCCCAGCATCTGGCATCATAGGAGACGCCCGGCCCTCCCCCAGGACGCCTTCCCCGAGGACGATCTTCCCCCAACCCCCGCACCATCGGCCAGGTCTGTGGTTCCAGCCAATTATTCTGTCGTCCCCAGAGTTGGCAAAGCATGACACTTCCCTATTGGAACTTCTCAGCTATCTCCCCCGTGCAGCTGGGAGCTGTCAGCCAGCAGCTTTTCTCTGTTAAGGTAGGGGTGAGGAGCGGCGGGTGTGGGGTGGCACCGCCTATGGGAAAATGAGAAACATATCAGGCACTTAAGTGCATATGACAAATAGCAACCTTTCCTCCCAACGGGGGAAACAGAATCCAGGATGTAACGCCTTTGGAGTCTTCAACCCATTGGGGGAAAAAAAACAAAAAACAAAACAAAAAAACCCCCAGCAACCTCCACTACTACAAAATAATGCATATGCACATCGTAAAATATTCAAATGATACCAAAGCCGCTTTTTTTTTTTTTTTTTTTTTTTTAAAGATTGACACATGAGGCACCTGGGTGACTCTGGGTTAAGCCTCTGTCTTCTGCTCAGGGTCCTGGGATCAAGCCCTGCCTCAGACTTTCTGCTCCGCAGGGAGCCTGCTTCCCCCCTCTCCCTCTGCCTGCCTCTCTGCCTACTTGTGATCCCTCTCTCTGTCAAATAAATTTTAAAAATCTTTATTTAAAAAAAAAGATTGACACATGATTCACCTTTTATCACTGGTTTTTGGAAATCCAGGGGTGGGTGCTGGTAGCAAGCTTTGGGGACTCTCCCTCCAGCTTGGTCCTCCTTGCTCTGGGCCATCCAAATAACCGAATTTTACAAGACACGTCCCTGGAAATCTGCTTTCTAATTTAGAAAAAAAGTCATCAACAGAGCCCTGTGCTCCAGAAACCACAGACTATGAAGAATGAGCATACGTGTTGAGAGTTCACTGTTTTAATCAAATAAAACCTACAACAAAGTTGATCTGACACATAGTTAATGAGATAATCATTGTTGCGCTTCACGGGAATTAGGCATTAATGGGAAGCAGTTTTTACAAATGGCGGTAATTATACCGCTGCCTTTACTCAGCCAAAATTTTAAGGTTTTTCCTTCTGGTTTTGTTACTTCCCGTGTATATGCTGTGGGTCTCCGTGATGAAGCTTCCTGTGGGTGTCGCTGCCTGCCCCACCCCCACACGGGGCACAGGCCCAACTGCGACAGCGAGGTTTTCTTGAGCACCTACCATGTGCCACCATGCAAAGCGCTCAGCTTGGATTATCCTGTTTAATCCTCCCAAGAATCTCCAGAAATAGGTATTTTTAGCTAGTAGTTCACAAAAGAGAAAAGGGAGGTTCAGGATGTTATGCCGCCCACGGTCTCGGTCACAGAGGCAGGAATGGACCAACCCACGCAGGCTGAGCCGGTGGCTGGAATGGAAGCACAGTGCCGGACAGCCCTTCTCCCCTGCCCCTGGCTGGCCGGGGCTCCCCGGGGACACCCTGTGATGGGCAGCTGAGGGCAACAGGCCACAGGAGGAGGGGAGGGGGCTGAGGGCAGCACAGGCTTGGCAGCCACGTGGACCAAAGTTCAAATCCCAGCTGCTCACACACTGGGCGTGTGGCCCCTCTGAGCCTCGTCAGCAGTGTCCTCCTCAGTCAGGTGGGGAGGGGTTCGGGCACCAGGTCTGATAAAGGCCCAGGGCGGGCCACACACATGGGTGGGTGAAAGGGAGCAGGCCAGTCCCGGGGGGTACAGGAGTGGTGGCAGGAACTAGGGTTGCCCAGCCCCCTACCTGGGAGGTGTCAGATCCAGGGAGGGAAACAAGCCAGAAAGCAGGTTTCCCGCTGAGCTATGTGATCTGGGGGGCACTCAGGGGGCGACACAGTCCCAGGCTGTCCTGGGGACTCACTGCAGGTCAGCTCAGGTTTCATGAGCAAGGAGAACCCCCATTTTTGTTGCATATCTCCCCAAAAAATCTGTAGTCCTTGTATGCTGCTCTCGGGTACAAAGGGTTAAGCCCCCAGCGTCCAGCCTGAGGCCCGGGATGGGTCAGCCAGCAGGAAACCCTAGGTGGAAAGGGAACAGAAGAGAGAGCCTGCCAGCACAGTCCAAGACAAACTTCTGCCACCTTACCATGTTGCCCTGGGCCTGACCTATTTGCCGTGACCAACAGGGGGACAAAGAGAGGTTATGTGCAAAGGAACTTTGTGTCCCTGTGGCAGGGGGCCAGCAGGGAACTCGTCACCGGCTGGCTGGGCTGGGATTCCAGAGCATGGTCTAAACCATCAGGGTCATCGGCAAAGCAGGACTGAGTGGAAGCTGTTGTGTCCCCCCCCCCCCCCCCGGAGGGGCTTCTAGTCCTCAGGGCTTGGGCCACCAGGGTCACTGGGGCTGGCAGGGACATCTGGGGCAGGTGGATTCCTGGGCACTGACCAGGGTACAGAGATCAAGAGTCACAGGGCCGCATCTGGGCTACACTTAGGGCTGAGTTTTAAATCTGCCCCCTTCCAGCAGTGAGCCTCTGGGCAAGCTACTTACTTCCTCTGAGTCCCAGTTTCCCCATCTGCGAAATGGGGCTTGTGAGCTGGGCTGTTGTGAAGATGCGTGTACTCTGACTCGCATGTGAAGCCCAGTGGCTGACTCAAATGAGGGCTCTGTCAATGTCAGCCATTCATAACAACAATAAATACTATGATAATTCCTTCCGGAAATACCTGTGGAGCACCTGCGCCAGGCCAGGCCCTGCGCAGGGTGCTCTTGGGCTATGAAGGTGAGTAAGATGAGTCCCGCCTCTCCTAGGGGCCATGTGCAGGATTAATGATAACCTAAGTCTGAGAGCCCTGAGTGACGTGAAGGGAGGTATGCTGGAGTGGCATTCAGGGAAGGCTTCCTGGAGGAGGCAGCCTTTCAGCTGGGCTTGGGCAAGTGGCTAAGACTGTGGAGGTGGGCGGAGAGAGGAAGGGCATGACTGCATGAGGAAGGAAGCAGAGCTGTGAAAGAGGTTTAGGGCACCCGGAAGCTCTGTGTGGCTGGAGCTCGGTGTCCTGTGGGGGCCCAGGAGAGTGGTCAGAAGGAGAGTGTTACTGCCCCCACGGACATGCCAGTCTGCTTCTGCTTTACTGGGTGACTCTGAGCCAGTCACTTCCTGCCTCTGCCCCTGATGGATGGCTCCCCATCTTTCCCTCTGAGAACTTGAGTTACCCCCTTCATATTTCTCATTCTCCCTCCCACACAGGCTGAGTCTTTGTGTGATGAGGTCACTGAAGGTTTTGACCATGGCTGTGAATGATCAGTCCCAGGCAGAATGCAAAAGCCCCCAAAGCGTGGAGGTGGAGGTGGAGGTGGGTGGGACGATGGGAGGGCCCCACCGTAGTCCAGGAGGGCTAGATGG
The DNA here is from genome assembly GCF_030435805.1 of Mustela lutreola. Lineage (NCBI taxonomy): Eukaryota > Metazoa > Chordata > Mammalia > Carnivora > Mustelidae > Mustela > Mustela lutreola. Next base: position 26,023,293 of record NC_081304.1, on the reverse strand, counting down.
GGCCTGCGCTAAGGGAGTGGAAGGGTGGGGTGGGGTGTGGTGGTTACAGGGGTGGGGGTGGGTGGGCTGAGAGCCACGAAGGAGAAAACACTATTTGTGCCTGGAACCCTGGTCTGGAGGTCTGGAGGAGGGACCAGGAGGAGGAGGAATCAGGGATTCCCTGGTCAGAAGCAGGGTCTGGGTGACTGGGGGCTAGCTGCAAAGCTGGGGAACCCAACCAGAGGAACAGCTCCCCTCGCCAGAGAGGGAGTTACGGGGATTTGAGTGCACATTGACTTGGAAGCACCTGTAGGACAAGGTGGTGGGGTCTTCAGTCGGGAAGGGAGTTAGGAACAAGGTTCCTGGTCTGGTTGTTGCTAGATGGGGCCAAGACTGGAAACGCAGGTTATCCCGTCCAGCTCAGGGCCTTTGACTGATTCCATGGGGACGTGGGGTGAGGGGACAGAAAAAGAGAATGACATGGAAGTGACAGACCTGGGCCTCGCTCTCCCCCTTCTGTGACATGAGAGGTCTTGACCAGGGCTGTAAGGGGACCACCTGTCCTGCACCTTGGCTTTAAACCCTGGGAGATGAGCTTGGAGAACAGCCTCTGTTCCCAAATGCAGTCCTTGCCTAGACACCTGTTCTCTTTCCCTTGGGAAAAATCCTAAGGTGCCTCACCTTGGCCCCTTCTACTTCCATGTCAGCGCTCTGAATTCTTGTGAGTTGGGCAGGCAGGCAAGGAACAGAGTTTTGTGCTGGAAAAGGTCTTGGGGCCCAGGCCCTTGTCCTGCTGGCCATTTTCTTTGGTACCTGATGAGAGGCCTGGCCTGGGTAGGCCGGACCGATGAGACAGGTGCCTAATGAGCGACTGATGTGCTGGCCAATGGAACACACTTAGGCCTCCTAATCCAGTGACCAAGGGGTCTCCAAGATCACCTGGCCTTGGCTCCCCACCCCCACACCCCCACCGCTCTCATCAGACCAGAAAAGAGTGGGGAGGAACAGACCTGGGGCTGACTTTTTATCTTTTGAAAAGCCTAGCAGAAATAGAACATTTATCTGCGCGAAGGCTACACAGGCTTAACTAAAATGTCAAGTTTCTTTGCTGGAATTATAACGGGGAACACGATAAATGTACATTTCTTCAGTCATTGCTAATTCAAAACTCTGTTTTGTATGAAACAAAACCCTGGTATGCTGCTCAGAAACTCTGATTGCTTCTGTTTCATATGACATCTGCTCCCGAATTAATGATAATGGGATGCATGTAAGTTAATAGCCTTAAACTTTAAAAAGCATGGAGTGTGTGTGTGTGTGCGCGCGTGCGTGTGTGCGTGTGCCCGCGCTGAAGGGCAGAGCTGAGATAATAACAGTGAAGATGTTCTTATTTTATAGATGAGAGAATGGGGGTGCAGAGAGTGGACTTCCCGAGCCCTGAGCCCTGGGTGCTCCCCCGGAGCTCTGGGCTGATGGCTCACTGGAGGTTCTGAGTATAGGAGTAGAGGAGGGGCTAGCTAATTTTGCACCTTGAGGCCAGAGCCCGCAGCTGCCTGGAAGAGAAGGGGAGGGGACCCCTGGGAATACACAGCCTGTGGATTGGAGAGATTGAGCCAGACCAGAAAAACAGGTGCAGGTGATAATGGGTAAACGGGGGAGGGGAAACAAACAGAGACAAAGAAAGGTGGCTGGGACCAGACAGAGGGGGAGGCAAGGCCCCCTGATGGTCAGTGGCCCTAGAAGGCAGATCCCACAGTGAGCAGGACCTGGTCTCAGACCCGCCCTCTCTGTAGGGCCCTGAAGTGCTCGATAAGAAAGGTCTGAAAGGCGCCTGGGTGGCTCAGTGGGTTAAGCCGCTGCCTTCGGCTCAGGTCATGATCTCAGGGTCCTGGGATCGAGTCCCATGTCGGGCTCTCTGCTCAGCAGGGAGCCTGCTTCTCTCTCTCTCTGCCTGCCTCTCCATCTACTTGTGATTTCTCTCTGTCAAATAAATAAATAAAATCTTAAAAAAAAAAAAAGAAAGGTCTGAAAGGAGGACCTTGGCGTCAGCTGGCTCTGGCCTCAGCCAGGGGGCAAGGGCGATGCCCACACCTGGGGGGCAGGGTTGCCCTTTGACAAACCAGCAGCAGCAGTACTCCCAGCTCCTACCCATGCACCCCCCCCACCAGCCCCACTGGGGGACTGATGGTCCCTTTGTTTCAGAGGCCCTGCCCCGGAGAACTCTTGTTCAGAACCAGCCCCATTAAAAAATCCCTCCCCAGCAACTAACTGGGAAGCCAGTCTGGTGTGGGGGAAAGGGCACTGGGCTAAGAGTTCAAAGTCCAAGGCTCCAGGCTTTGTCCTGTCACCGACTCCCAACTCCCGGACGCACTCTGGGGTTCATTCAGCCGTCCCCATTCAAGAGTAAAGGTCTCAAGTGACTTCCGGGCTCCCTGGCCCAGCAGTGAACTTGGCTGGGGAGCTGGGTGGGAGCTGGGGTGTTGCTTCCTTCCCCCTGCGAGCTTGCTGTGTGGGCAGAGGCTTTGCTGGTCACAGGAGGTGGGGGCAGAGCATGGGCCGGGCATCGGGCAGCCTCTTTCCTCTGCCCCCAGCAGGGCTGTGGGGACCCGCCGGGGCCCTCGGGTCCTGTGCTTGGGCAGCAGGCCTGCACCTGTGTGAGGGTGTCTGGGCATCCTGCCCAGGGAACTGAGCCCAGGCCCTCTTGTTCAGCCAGAAATTCCAGCCTTTTAAGGATCAAGGGCCAGAGAGGGACCTTTTCCAGGCTGCCAGGGAGCTGTTTTTCCAGCTTGGTGGTATCACCAGGCCTGGAGGGTGAGTTCCCTGATCTTTGATTGGGCTTTCTGGAAAGGTGTTTGTCTTCACCTTGTAAGAGGGACTGGCTGGCTTGGGGCCACTTCAGTCGGCACAAAGCCTCCAGCCCCTCATCCAGGCCCTTGGGAAGGAATGACTTTTTAAATCAACTTTATTGAGGACTGATTTACATACAGTAAAGTGCACCCGTTTTAGATGTACTGCTTGAGAAGTCCTCAACGTATGTGCTGTGTACCCAGCACAGTAATCAAGGCAGAGAACATTTCCATCGGCCAAAAATGTTCCCGTGTGTCTTCTTCCCATGCCCCAGGCAGCCACCGATCAGCTTTCTGTCTCCGTAGACCAGATTTGCCCATCTATATCAACATATAGTTTGGACCCTCATGTCTTTCCTCTCTGCCCCATAATTTCGAGATTCAGCCATATGGTTGTGTCTGTAGGCGGTTCTTTCCTTTTTCTTGCTGAGTAATAGTCCATCGTGTGGCTAAATCACAGATTGTTGACTGGTTCCCTCGTTTGGGGGCATTCGGGTTGTTTCCAGCCTGCAGCTATTGTTAGTAAGGCTGCCACGAACTTCTGTGGTCTTTGTGGGGATGTAGGTTTTCCTTTCTCTGCATTAGTACCTAGGAGGGGGAGGGAAACTACTGGGTCAGCAGAGAAGCTTGTTGGTTCCTTAAGAACCGACCCCCTCGCCCCCCCCTCCACCCCCGCCAGCCTTGCTTCCGGGAGCGGCTGGACCGTTCTACAACACGTGAGTGGGGAGTGATTTGGAATGTTGCCCTTCCCTGTCTTGGCCTTTTCTCGTCCCCAGAGACTGAACAGAGCTGTGCGGTAGTTTGGCACTCCAAGGGGCCGGGGAGGGCCCCCTTGCCTTGCCAGAAGACATTTCCCTGCCCCCTCCACGAGGCAGCTGACAGTTGAGATTCAAGGGGCAGTGCTCAGCAGAGGAGGGCTCAGTACCTGAGTTTAAGCAGATGCTTTGTTGGCTAAAATGCGGTTAATTCTTTTCCTTTCCCTCGTTCACACCATTCTATGCAAGTGTTTTCAAACAGACGGGCCACACAGGCAGCCTCACCCCATCCCCTGCCTGCCACTCCCTCCCTGCCCCAAGGTAAAGCCATTTCTTTCCAAGGCCCAGGGAATCTGCGTGCTCCTGGCCTGGGTACCCCCTTCTCTCCAGTGGGGTAGACGATATATGTGACTCCAGGAACTTGGCTGTTTTGCCAAGTTGGTGGCCGGTGTTGGTTCTCACGCCCCTTTCAACTTGCTCCACACTGTCATCGGTCACCAGAGAGCTCTGGGCTCCCCTAGTGCCAAAGGGCACAGCTGCCCAGAGAGAAGTGGTGAGGCTTCCTTGCTAATTGCCAAGAGGTGTGAAAGTAGGGAAGAGGGGCTCCTGCCTGGCTCAGTTGTTAAGCATCGGCCTTTGGCCCAGGTCATGATCCCAGAGACCTGGGATCAAGCCTCACATGGGTCTCCCCGTTAAGCGAGAACCTTCCTTCTCCCTCTTCCAATCCCCCTTCTTGTATTCCCTCTCTCATTGTGTCTGTCTCTGTCAAATAAATAAATAAAATTAAAAAAAAAAAAGAAAAAAAGAAAAGAAAAGAAAGTAAGTACAGAAGAGAACAAAGGCTCTTCCGTCAGAGCAGGAATTAAGGAAACCCAGGGGCCTGGGCTGCGCATGTCCTGAGCTGGGCCTACCCCCATCCCTGCCCTGAAGTTTTTAGGTCTGGGCCCACAAGCGGCTCCTTTGGGATAAATTAAGATCTTTTTTCTTGTATGACGCTTGGGCTCTCATCTCCTTCAGATTTCAGGACACCTGGGAAAGCATTCTCCCTTGCTTGGGAAAATACCACTGCCCATTCCAGGGGTAGCTTTCTTAGTTGAGAAGGAGAAGCAGACTCTTGAGCTGAGCAGGGAGCCGGACATGGGACTTGATCTCACAACCCTGAGATCATGACCTGAGCTGAAGTCAGATACTTAACCCACTGAGCCACCCAGGTGTCCCTAGAACTTTTTTTTTTTTTGCACCATCTACAGTGGGCCCTTATGTTGGGTGAGACTTTAAGAAAAAAAAAAAAATCTCAGAGATAGTGATCCTTGCCCAAAACGCATTGGTTCCAGGACACAATGACACTTAATTTAAGACAGTGGAGGATCAATATTAGACGAAGCAAAGACAGACATATAAGGGTGCAAAACAGCAATGAGAGAAGTGAACCCGAGGGCAGAGGTTCCTGTAGTTGACTATGTCCAGGAGGAGTTATTGGACTGGGCCTTGAAGGGCGGAAAGAAGTTTTCCCCGTGAAAAGGGCAGAGGGATATTCAAAGAGAAGGGAGTTCGGTGTGCAAAGGCGCAGAGGTGTGAGAGACTGACCACGTTGCGGATTGCCTTGAAATGTAGGAGTGTAGGTGTCCCGCGGGCCAGACTGCGGAAGGCTTTGTGCTGTGCTGGGAGGGCGGGAATCTAATTTTCCCGGAAGCCGTACGGAGAGTGGCAAGCCGTGGAGAGATCTGCATTTTAGAAAGATTGCTTTAGAGACTATGAAACGCAGGCCATGGGGAACCGCCAGGAGGAGGGGGCAATGACGCAGGTGAAAACCAAGTTGCCCCAAACTAAAGACTGGACATTGAGCTTGGAGAGAAGGGGGGGGGTCTGAGGGACTCACCGGTCCAGCTCGGACGGGGCAGATGGGAAGTGTTAGGCGCATGGGAAGTTTCATGCAGGAGAAGTGACTTCTGGACTTGATGTAGAGCTTTGGGCACCAAATTCAAAGGGCTCCCCTCCAGGAAATCCCCAAGCAGACAGGTCCCTAGAAGATCAAGGTTGCCAAGCGGATTCCTTCCAAACAGGGAGATGTGAGGACTCTCTGAGGCGACTGGTTTCCCCTGGAGCCTGTGAAGCAACATACCTATTGTTGGAAAATGGGTTCTCCGGGGAGGGTGCCGAGGGGGACCCACTACCGCACAGAATGCACAGCTGTGGGTCGTCCAAACCCTCCACTTGGCTTTATTTATAATCCTAATTACACCCTCCAGGAAGAACAATTGCTGATCGACCCAGTTACAAATTAAAGTTAATAAAATGAAAAGCCGATCCAGCAAACACAGCCAAATGCTGAGAAGCCTGTAGTGATCGATCACGATCACCATCAAGGGCTGCTGGCCGCCCCGTCCCCTCGCACACCTCCCTATCCTGCCCAGGCCCCTTCCTTCCCCGAGTGGTGTCCCTGCCCACAGGGGGTCGCCTCCCTTCAGGCCTGGCAGGCTTCAGGTGGTCCCGGTGGGTCTCCTCCCCCAACCTCCCACCCCACTAGCCCTGGCCTCAGGCTTTCTCTTCCACCACTGCCTGGCCTGGGGGCCACTTCCTCTGCAGGTGACGGTGTTTGCGGTGTTTGCAAACCCAGGCTGCCAGGCAGACAGAGCTACAAGAAGCCGACACAGGAAGCAGGGCCTCCTCTTCTGCCCTCCTTCCCCAATCTCTTTTGTTCCCTTTCGCTGCTCCCTTGGCTGTTGGTCCGTCTCTCGTTTCCCCTGATCTCTCTCTCTACCCACCTCCTCACCCTGTGGCTGACCTTGGCCATCAGCCCTGAATGCTCCGAGAGGGGCCCTGGATTCTGTGGGTGTCCCAAATGGTCAGGCAGGCACTGTCCGCTTGGCTCAGCAGCTCAGACAGCTTAAACACAGCCTCTGGCTTTTGCTGACCCCGTTCATTCCTTTTCTCTTTGTAAAGAGTGGAAACTGGAGAGGGACGGTGGGGGACAACCGTCTCTCACAGGCCCAGCTGTCTGGGCCATGGGGCTTCTCTATCTCTCCTTGCCTTCTGCTGAACAATTAGAGTCGATCTTCGTTCCTTCTGATCACAGCACACAAAATGGGTGGCTTACCCAGGAAGCGCAGGGAAGCCGGCTGGGACAGAGCCATTTCTCTGCAGGGTGTAGGAAAGGCACACGGCTGGTGTCTTACGTCCTACCTCTGACCCTTTTTGTCAGCTCCTAGAACCCAAGCATCCCATGCATACCAGCCCTGTGGGGAAGCCAGACATCCCCCCACACCCAGGGTTTCATCCATTCATTCTGATTTTTTTCTTTAAAGATTTTATTTATTTATTTGATAGACAGAGATCACAAGCAGGCAGAGAGGCAGGCAGAGAGAGAGAGGGGAGAGGAGGAAGCAGGCTCCCTGCTGAGCAGAGCCCGATGTGGGGCTCCATCCCAGGACCCTGGGATCATGACCTGAGCTGAAGGCAGAGGCTTTAACACCCTGAGCCACCCAGGCGCCCCATTCTGATTTTGTTTTTGCCCCTTATCAGCCCAACTGCTGACTCTTGGCTCTGCCTCCCCAGCCCTGGCCCTTTGGATGAGGGGTTTCTATCCAGTCCTGCTGGCGTTTGGCTCTTGCATTTCCTCAATGGGCATTGATGGGGGTCACACAGTGGGACTGCCCCCGGTCTCTCCCCTGCTGTAACTTGAGCTATCCCCTGGCTCTGCCAACCCCAGATATTCACAGCCGAGGCTCTTGACCTCTGCCCTGGGGAAGCCAGGCTGGACAATCCAGGGGAAGGTCTTAGAGTGACCAGCAGAAGGGCAGAGAGGAAACTGGCGAGGGCGTCAAGGGTGGGTCATGCCGTGAAGACTGTGGTCAAGATCTTCAAGGTCAGACTTCAAAGACTCGCCTCCGTGGGTGGCCTGCCCACCCCTTTGTACAGCGATCTGTCTGTTTCCTGGTGGGCCCGCCCACCAGACCGTGGCTCTGGGGGTGCACTTTATGTCTGATTGGCCACTGGATGCCCGTTACCTGGTCCGGGTTCTGGCTCTCTGACCAAGTCTCTGTTGAACAAAGAAACGGATGAATGAAGGAGCTCTTTATTCCCTGCTGAGGCTGACATCAGCCTATTTACATAAGGCCCAAGGGAGAAGCTTTAGCCCATCAGGTCCCATTGATCGACTTCTTAAAACACACCTCCAGCCAATGCCTCCTTTTGGGGGGACTGTGCGTTTCTCGCTTGGTTAATTCCAACCAGAATTGGTTCACTGATTCCTGGCTTCCGTTTTAACTCTTTCCCCCACCCGTCCCTCTTTTCCGCTGCTCCTTTGGTTTAAATACCGTCACTACCTCTCCATTCCTCACGAAATAAAGTACAGTTCCTGGGGCGCCTGGGAGGCTCAGTCGGTGAAGCGTTTGCCTTCGGCTCAGGTCATGATCCCAGCATCCTGGGATCCCATGTCAGGCTCCCTGCTCAGCGGGGAGTCTGCTTCTCCCTCTGCCCCATGCCCCCCCCCCCTTGCTTGTGCTCTCTCTCAAATAAATAAAATCTTAAAAAAAAAAAAATTCCTCGGGCGCCTGGGTGGCTCAGTGGGTTAAGCCGCTGCCTTCGGCTCAGGTCATGATCTCAGGGTCCTGGGATCGAGTCCTGCGTCGGGCTCTCTGCTCAGCGGGGAGCCTGCTTCCCTCTCTCTCTCTCTCTGCCTGCCTCTCCATCTACTTGTGGTTTCTCTCTGTCAAATAAATAAATAAAATCTTTAAAAAAAAAAAAAATTCCTTTAGGTCCCCTATGATTTGGCCTAACCTGCTATTCAGCCCATTTCTTGCTCTGTTCCCCGGTGACGCTGTGAGCCAGCCAACTCCTCGTAACTTTTCACTGTTCTAGCATGTTGTTCTTCCACTCCCTGCTTTGCATCATCTGTGCCTTCTGCAAAAGCTGTGCTCCCCAGAAACCCCACCCTTTCTGGTCTATGGACCTTGCAATAGTCCTTTAAGACCCAGCTGATCATCTTCTCTGTGGCTCCTCCGATGTCGTCAGCGGGCCATCCAACAGCCTTTTCTGATGTGTCTTTTCGTCCAGCACAGGGGAAGACCAGAGTTTTGCAGTCCTTCGCTCCACGTTTCTATTGCATGAACACAGAAGCCACTTGAGGTCAGAGCCTGTGGTCGTACTCACCTCCCTATACTCAAAGCTGGCAGAGAGCCTGGGCCATGGTAGAAGAGGCATTCTATGATAGGCTGTGTGGCCTTGGGCCTCTCACTTACCCTCTCTGTCTCTCAGTCTGGTCATTTGTAAAACTGTCCTAATAGCTCCCGCCTGAGGGGAATCCCCAACAATGAGGATAGCTTGAGTTACTATCTGTAAAGCTTATGGCCAATGCTTCTCACATATTAAGCCCGCAGTGAAGGTTAGCTACTGTTATTAACTGGGATTATTTGGCCCTCTGTATGTGTTTTTTGAATGAATGAGTGCATAAGAGCCTACACAGTCTAGCAAGGGACTTTCCAGCGACAAAGAACATTCAGTATCAGTCTTTCTGTTAAGTTCTTTTTTTTTTTTTTTTTTAAGATTTTATTTATTTATTTGACAGAGAGAGAGCACAAGCATGGAGAGAGGCAGGTGAATGGAGAGGGAGAAGCAGGCTCCCTGTGGAGCAAGGAGCCGGATGTGGGACTTGACCCCATGACCCCGGGATCATGACCTGAGCCGAAGGCAGACACTTCATTGACTGAGCCACCCAGGTGTCCCCCAAATAAATAAGTCCCTGAAAAAGAAAAAGGGAAAGATGACTGGAGTAAGCTTGTCATACTTGTCAGATGAAGAGTGGGAAAGAACAGGACCTTTGCATCGGCGGGACACTGGTGAGAAGTCCTCAGGAAGGCGGTGCTGGGGTCATCCATCAATTATATTTTCCTCTGAGGTACCTACTACATAAAAATTTATTTCAATAACTGATTAAAAAATTCCTCACTAATAATCCCGTCACAAATCGCCTGGTTACCTTGGAGAAGGCATGTGGACCCACGATTGCTCAGCTGCTAGAGAAGGAACCAGATAGGGAAACAAATCTCTTCAACCAGAAAACCTTAAAGACCATCGAATCCCAATCATTTCTTTGGAGAATGATCATGATTTTGACCTTGGTTCAAATTCTGATCCTGTTATTCACTCTTTTTTTTTTTTTTTTTTTTTTTTTTTTTTTAAAGATTTTATTTATTTATTTGACAGGCAGAAATCACAAGTAGACGGAGAGGCAGGCAGAGAGAGAGGAGGAAGCAGGCTCCCTGCTAAGCAGAGAGCCCGATGCGGGACTCGATCCCAGGACCCTGGGATCATGACCTGAGCCGAAGGCAGCGGCTTAACCCACTGAGCCACCCAGGCGCCCCCTGTTATTCACTCTTTACGAGATGCTGAGACATTCCCGGCTCTCACTGACCTGTGACGTGGAGATAATCCCTAACTCACATGGTCGTAGTGAGGCTGAAATGACATTAAATGGGATAATTTACGCAAAGTAAAGCATGAGATTGTTGGTGTGTGCAAATTTAGTGTTTGGATCAGTTTTGAAACGTATGTACGCAGAGCTGATAAAAATACTCACTTCTTGAGCAACAATAACTTTGGGCAGCTACCGGGTATCTTCCTCATTCTTACATTCTGGTGTGGAAAAAAAAAACAACTTTTGAACCAAGAATGTATGGGCCAGACATTTTGTGAGCAGCTAGAAAAACAGAATTTAAAAAAATAGGGTCCTTGTCCTCATGTCGCTCATAGTCTAGACAGGACGTAGCTCTAGTCATAAGACAAGTTCTCCAGGTAATGTGATGTATCCACAGAGGGAAAGCACTACACTGAGATGGGACAAGACTGCAGATGAGGTAGTTAAGGGAGGTTTCTGGAGGAGGTAATGCTTCAACCAAGTCTTGGAGAAAGAGTAGAAATTATCCAGACAAAAGAGGGGAAGGGAAATTCATTCCAGGAGCAGGAAATAGTAGATGCAAAGATCCTGAGTCGCATTCTATGAAGAGCAAATTGCCTGACAAGAATGAAGGAGGTGTATCTTCTTGTGGAGGCAAGTGAAGAGATGAGAAAAACAAGGTGGCCTCGAGTCACAAAGAGCCACCGACACCAGGTTAAGGACTCTCGAGACTATCCTGAAAGTAATGGAAAGCCATTGAAGGTGGCAAAGCAGAAGAATGAACTGGTGATGTTAGTGTCCTGTTCTGCTCACTCTGGAGGCTGGAGGACAGGAGACCCTGGGGTGGGGGTGGGGAAGAGCGGCCATTCTAGAAATGCAGGCAAGACATTGCCGTGAAGAAGCAGACTTCACCATCTAGCGCCACAGTCTAGAAATGAACAAATAGAGCCTATTCTGTAGTAGATCCTCATTTAAAAAATGGCATCTGCCTACTTCTAATATACCAAGCTGGGGGTGGGGGGGAACGGTCAGGGGTGCCCCAGCAAGGAGGGAAGGGCATGGAGATAAACTTCAGAATGTGGGGAAGTAGGTCCAAGAGGACATACCCTGGCCTTCGCTGGAGGGATGGGGAGCCAGTGCTCAGCGCACAGATGTGTCAGTAGGTGGCTGAAAGACATGGGGAAAGATTATGTAACTGGGGTGTGGAGAAGGAGAATAGTGGCCCATTGCTGGAGACCTGATAAATTGAGAGCCTTCTTCCTGGGGGCGTGGGCCTGAAAGAAGGTCCAAGATGGCTTAATTACCCATGGTGGTCTGCACCTGGGATGAGTCACAGGAGAACTGTATTAACCCCCTTGGGCTTTCCCTGCCCCGGGGCTTGGGACAAAGCAGCGTCCCAGGCTGACCAACCACGGTCCCCTCCCCCGCTTCCTCTCTGGGAGCTGGGGGATTTGCATCATCAGGCACCTGCTGGAGGTGAGTGTCCTCCCCCGCCCACAGCCGCCTTCTGCAGGCTGAGCAGGTGTAGGTGGACAGCTGGCAGGGGTGGGTGGTGGGGTGGGTGGGGTGGGGGCAGGGTTGCTGGGGGCAGCCGCCCTGTCCTTAGGAGGAGCCTGATTTTTACAGGAGTGGATTCATGAGGTTGGAAACTGGTGGCTAGCGTGGCGACCAGAGCCAGCTTCTGTCACATCCGAAATGGAAGTAAGAACCTACTGGAAGAAACCGAGGAGCCGAGAGGTCTTTCCTCAGGGCCTCTGGGTTTCCGTCAGACTCCCCTCAGCAGAGGGCGTGTGACATTGGGCATTTCATTCAACCCCTCAAAGTCTTAGTTTGACTGCAAAATGGTGGTGACATACCCGCTCTCTGGCACTCAGACTACTACAAGTGGACCCTTATGAAGAGCTCATTGTGGGTGCCAGGCTCTGTTCGAAAGGCTCTACATACTCTACATACCTAGAGAATATTGTGTTATATTCATTAATGGCTCTACATGAGGTATTACCATGACTGCTACCCCCCTTAAAGATGAGACAGCGGAAGCACGGGGAAGTGAAGGGGCTTGCCCAAAATGGCAGAGTCTGGATGGAGACCCCTGTGCAGCCAGACTCACACACTCCACACCTCCACATGTCAGACCCCCGCCGCCTTCACCTCCTCCCTCAGCTGCGAAATCCTTTACCAACAGATGCCGGTGCGTTTTTCTCAGTCATGACTGACCTCCCCAGAATGCTGAGTTCAAGACCTCAGGCCCCACTCCCAGCGTGCCGTGGTCACCGGGGTTTTGCCTCAGGAAGGGATGGGAGTGACAGGTGTGTCCGCTGAGTGTGGGTCCTTACAAACCCGTGGAAGGCACAGGAAGGGAGACTCAGAGAACCGGCAACCTCCCACAGTCATGGAGCTCTGAAGCTCAAGAGGCTCATCTCATGGCAAAGTTCCCAGTGCAGGGTTTCTCAGACCTCTTGGAAAAGAAGCCAATTTGGTGGCTCAGGGCAAGGCCTCTAGAACCTGAGGTCGAAGCCCATTTCTGTCACTTCCCAGTTGTGGGACCTTGGGCAAATGACTTTACCTCTCTTGGCTTTGGTTTGCTTATCTGTACAATGGAGGTCCAGGGCTACCTACCTCGGAAGGTTATGGTGAGGTGCTCATGGAGTACTCTCCGTGGCTATCAGAGTGACAGCTCCAGGCTGGGGGCAAGAGTATAGGATTTGACTCAAGGTTTGCTTTGCCTAGAGGAGGCAGGATAAGGGCTATACCCAGAAACCAGAAGATTGACAGGGTGGTGGGACGTCTGTCTGGGGAAGATTCTAGACGGAAGCAAACGGTAATTTCAGGCTGGTAGGAGGGTAGCATGAGGTCCTAGGAGGCTGAAAGGCAGGTAAGTGCAGAAGGGTCTAATTGGACTGGTGGTTATTTTGGGGGGACCCACAGCTAGGCAGCTGGGTAACCTCTTTCCAGGACCTGTGCTCAGTATTCAGGAGGCCCGACCAGGCAGTCAGCGTAAGATAAGGATGTGGCCGCACGGAGTGGAAGCAGCCACCTGGAAAGGACTTTCCTCTCCAGGTGGCTGGGGGTTAAGGAACAGATCATGAAGCCTATGGGAGGAAGCCACCAGAACCGGGGCTCAGCTGACATTGGGGAGGCCAAGTCCAGATGTTAAGTAGATACAGGGGGGCCAAGGGGGTCAAACCAAGGGGAGGAGGCAATTAGCACATGCAAAAGTTTAGGACAGCACCAGGTTCAAAGGCCATGCGATGCATGTGTTGGTGGTGATGCTGTTATTTTTGATGGTCAGGATCTGCAAGCAGAAGTAACCAGACGGGGTTTTGATATCTTATTACTTCCCTCCATGAATCTGGGACCGATACTGTCTACTTTCTCATTTAGCCAAATGAGACCTTTTAAACAACCAAAAAATGCATCAGCTACCATCACCACGATTTCATAAAAGAAGAGCCATCTTCTTGCCAAAAGGAAGATGGGAGTAATCTCAGAATAGACATTTAAATTAGAAATGAAAATTAACTGTGCCAAAGGCTCACTTGCATTGTCTTTTTGTCAGGTGCAGCTGATGGAGGGAAACTTTGTCTGGAGCACAGCTACTGGGCAGAGCAGACTGGGTGACGTACTCCTCCCTGCCAGGGCTCCCCTTCCTGGGCCCTGGGCTGCCTTATGGACTTTGGTTTCGAGGAACATGAGAAAGGCTCTGTAGCCATGTACAAGGTGTCTGTCCTGACCCTGAGCTTTCATGCTCACAGCTGGGTCTCTGCTGTCCTGTGCAGGCCCTCCAGGCCCCTGGCTTCTGGGCCAGCCTGACCCCACTCCATTCCATGGCCACCTGGGTCCTCTTCCTCTTACAGCCCTCCGCTTCCCCTTTGGACGTGACACCTGAACTTGTCTTCCATTGGACCGTTGGCACTTTTTAAGGGCTTTGACAGGAACCTTGCCTTCTGCCCCTCCTGCTCCTGCCCAGCCTGCCCAAGGGACACCCTGTCCCATTCATTCCCACCCCTGGACCTCAGCCTCAACCCTTGTCCTTGATGGCTGAGGATCCACACGGAATGTCAGAGTGAAGACCAGCCCTCAGAGCCACTGTAGTGTGGACCCAGCCCTTCTACCCTGGTGCTCCTGCTCTCCCTGTGCGGGTGAGGGACAGAGGGAGAAGGCTGAGTCTCAGGTTTGCTCACAACCTAGAGAAATCAATAGGCCCAGGGCAAGGAGCTAAATGCATAATTAACCCACCACTGTGTCCGTTTGTCTCTTGGATATCTGTAAGCTCTTTGCGGTGGGAACCTTCCCTGATCATCTTCTATTTACTCTTTTATTTCCTACTCATCCTCAATTCCCAATGTCTGCCCCTCCCCGAAAACCAGCTAGTGAAGGTCATCCGAAATATATGTGTTGCCTTGAATTTGATTCTTTCATTCCATACACATTTACTGACCACCTGCCAAGAATGATACCAAGACAAAGCAGATAATGACATTGCCTTCAAGGAGCCTTCAGCCTCCCGAGTAGGAGGACCCATGGCCATGGAACTGGAAATGAAATAGAAAATACAGAATATTTCCAAAACAAGCCTGAAGGCTGAGCTGAACTGGTTTCGCCTCCAAGTGCTTGGGTGGTTTGGCCCATACGGGTCAGCCCAGCCTGGAAAAGCAATCTCCCCACTGGGGCCCCAAACATGCCCCATTCAGCCTTGAACACAGCTCTGAGCCAAGGGCGAGTCAGCCTCGCAACCGTGCAACCACCTTGTTTTGTTTCCAGAGAGGTTTTGTCCCCACCTTGGTCTGCTGGTGTTTTTCTCCCTGACCCCCTCCCACACTTATCCTGAACACGACAAGCCTCTCCTGAAAAACAAATGTCTCCCATTGCAAGATAAGGGTGCCCTTTCCGTGTTTCCATTAATTTGCTGACGCTTGTTTTCATGCTGAGTTTGGGCTGGCCTTGTACTGACCGTGGAAGGCCGAAGTTTGTTTAAGCAAAAGGACGCAAGAAAGGGGAAAACAAATCAAAGAAACACTAAATTCTCAACCAAAAAAAAAAAAAAAAGAATTTTCAGGGTGCCTGGGTGGCTCAGTCATTTGAGCCTTCAGCTCAGGTCATGATCCTGGAGTCTTGGGATCGAGTCCCGCATGAGGCTCCCTGCTTAGTGAGAAGTCTGCTTCTCCCTCTCCCCCCGCTACTCCCCCTGCTTGTGCCGTCTCTCGTTCACTCTCTCTCTCTCAAATAAATAAATAAAATCTTAAAAATAAAGAAAAAAAGAATATTCAATCAACTGGTTTAGAACAGTGATGAGGTTTCCCAAGAGGAGAGTCTAAAAGTAAGTGGGATGGGGGGACCCATCAGGCCGATGGTACAGGGCAGGGATTCCCGATTTTCTTGCTCTTTACTGCTCACTGACAGTAATGGTGGCTCAGACTTCCTATGGGGGCCGGGGGCACATCCCCAAGGGGTTCTGGAAGCTACTCCCAGGAGGCTGCCTTCTGATCTCCTTCCAGTCTCCCAAGGTAAGGCTCTCCAAACTTCCAGGAGCTTTGAGGGGGTACAGTGATCACTTTCTTCCCAATTTGTACCTGTGTGGAGTGGGGGCAGCCCAAGGGTGTGGGGAAGCATCCTGAACCCAAAGTTAGGAGTCTTGGCTGGGCCCCTGAGCAGGGCAGATGCCCTGACTTATCTGACTCAGGGAGTCTGTGATGTTCAAGGATTCTAGAATATCCACTTCCTCAGTTTTATTTTATTATTTTATTATTATTTTTTAAAGATTTTATTTATTTATTTGACAGACAGAGATCACAAGTAAGGCAGAGAGAGAGGAGGAAGCAGGCTCCCTGCTGAGCAGAGAGCCCGCTGTGGGGCTCGATCCCAGGACCCTGGGATCATGACCTGGGCCGAAGGCAGAGGCTTTAACCCACTGAGCCACCCAGGTGCCCCCACTTCCTCAGTTTTAGTTATGTAATTCTCAATCGAATGCGTGTTCGCTGTAAGAAAGCAAAGGTAGCAGAGAAATATCTCAAGACAGGTCCCTCACCCCCACCCACCACCAGCTCCAGAAATAACCACTGTTTGTTAGGGGAGCACCCTTTCAGAAATGCTCCCTGCCCACACAAAGCTATCACTGGGTACGCTCAGGCCCTGTTTCGAGTCCAGGGTTCCCACGGCTTGCCTAGTGGCTGTGGAGTTCCCCCATTTTCCAAAACAAGAATCTGCCTTCTCAACACGTTTTATTCTTTTGGCACTAAGAAAGGTTTTGCTTCTTCCTCTTCGTCTTTTTGTTTTTTTCTTTTTTAATCTGTATTCGCTTTTTCTAGAAAATTCCAAAGATAAGGAAGAGGTGTGGAGCTGGCTTGTCCAGAGCCAAAAATCAATGACTCATAGCTATTCCCAACTCATTCAGCGATGTCACACTGGTAGCTTGCAATTGGCTGCATCTGGTAGATGCTACAAGTCAGGACCCCACCCCACCAGGATCAAGTTTCCTGGCACATCCCGGGGCAGGGGTTGGGGGAGGGGTGGTGGGTGAGGAACGGGCTTTGACAACTCAGGGTAGGGGGAAGGGTCAGCCAAATGCTGCTACATAGTTTGATGGGCTCTGTGGAGTCAAGCAAACTCCATCTGTAGGTATGTCTCTGCTGGCAAAGGATGACAGAACCCCGGGCAAGATCATGGAAATAGATGTTGGCAGAGAGTGGGGACTTACGCCTCCTCCGTCTAGCCTGCTGTCCTGAAGCAAACCCTCGATAACGTTACATCCTGTAGAGAGTGCTAGAATTGTGGCCCCTATGAGCCGCAGCTTCTTGTGTCTGCACCCCTTTGCTGTGGGGGTGTTGCTGCTCCCCTCACTGAGCAGTCCCGTCTACTTTGCCAGCTCCTTGAGTCTGGACTGGCCTCGTGACCTTTCTGGCCAGCAGAATGCGTCAGAAATAACATGCACAGGGGCGCCTGGGTGGCTCAGGGGATTAAGCCTCTGCCTTCGGCTCAGGTCATGATCTCAGGGTCCGATGTAGGGATGGAGCCCTACACTGGGCTCTCTGTTCAGTGGGGAGCCTGCTTCCCCCCACCTGCCCCCCCACCTGCCTCTCTGCCTACTTGTGATCTCTGTCAAATAAATAAATACAATCTTTAAAAAATAAAAAGAAAGAACATGCACACTCTGGAGCTTAGGTCTAAAGGGGTCTTGTGTCTTCTTCCATCTCCCTCTCATAACTTTGAGGCCGCCATGCCCTGATGAAATTCCCTGAGCCCACTGGGAGATGAGAGACCACTGGAAAAACTGGCAAGCTGCCTCAACCACCAGACACGCGAAAGAGGCCATGTTGGGACACCCCCACCCCGGTCAGATGACCTTCGCCACATGGGCTCTCGCGGGATTGACTAACAGAACTGCCCACGTGGCCAACCCACAGCGCTGTGAGAAGCAACAAATCACCATGGTTTGTTATGCAGCAATAGCTAACTGAAAACAACCTCAAAATCTAGAGACACCAGTGGGCCTGGAAGGATGATGTCCCCAAGACCCCTCCCCCCATCTATAAGTGAATCCCCACTAGAGCTGTTAAATGATCAGGATTTATTTAAGCTGTTATCCCTCCCCTCCCCGGAGCTCCTGCACCTTCAAAGGAACAACCTTTTTTTTTTTTTTTTTTTTTTTTTAAAGATTTTATTTATTTATTTGAGAGAGAGACAGTGAGAGAGAGCATGAGCGAGGAGAAGGTCAGAGGGAGAAGCAGACTCCCCGTGGAGCTGGGAGCCCGATGCGGGACTCCGGGATCATGACCTGAGCCGAAAGCAGTTGTCCAACCAACTGAGCCACCCAGGCGTCCCAAGGAACAACCTTTTAACAGTGGGACTGCAGGCCCTTATCAAGGACAGATTTCTGGCCTGGGAGCCTCCTGCCTGCTCTTCAGAAGGCACATCCTTTGACAGCTTTCAGCTCATTTTGCAAAGGTGATGGGGCAGATCTACTTCAGAGGAGACAGCTGGTTGGTAAAGTAGAGGAAGTTGTGAGGAGACACTGAAGCACGTCCAACCTTCTTTGTAGCCAAACAAAACCATTTCAAATCCCAAAAGAGTCCTAGGGGAAAAAATAAACAAGGATTGGAAAGATGACAGAACGTGGGGGCAAACACATAGGTCGTGCCCTATACATGTCAGTGACATAAACATAGTAAAATGTGGGGCATCTGGGTGGCTCAGTGGTTAAGCCCCTTTTTTTTAGCTCAGGTCATGATCCCAGGGTCCTGGGATCGAGCCCCACATCAGGCTAGCTGCTCAGCAGGGAACCCGTCTCCCCCTCCCCCTCTGCCTGTCTCTCTGCCTACTTGTGATCGCTGCCAAATAAATAAATAAAATCTTAAAAAAAAAAAATAGTAAAAAGCCAGGTAGATCAAGCTAGAGTTTGACATCGTTCTCAATGTGCTTTCCCTCCCTAGACTGTAAGCCTCTTGGAAGCAGGGATCATGAATTGCTCATCTTTTTGACGAAGAGCCTAGCATGGGGCTTTGCACAGGGCAGACACACAGTGAATTTATACAGTGAAGTATAAATTCGAGCCCAAAGAACAGGGTGCGGAACATAGAAGCCAGTATGTCCCACGGTTTTGAGATTTTGAAAGGTTTGAAATGTCTGCGGAGGAGTCCAGAGAGCAGAGGTCTGGGCCCTTGGAAATGGCTGCAGGCAGGGTCCTGCAAGCACTTGGCTCCCCAGCACTACCCTTGGCAGGAGTCCATGCCCCAGGAGGTCCCTGGGGACCCTGGGAACTTCCAGGTGAGACTGCAAATCCTCAGACCCTGGTGCCCCTTTGAGCCCCCTTACTCACCAACCTTGTCCAGAAAGAGGTGGCCTTGGGCAGAGTGGAGCCTACCTGTGCCAAGACCTGGAGCCTGGAGTCAACCCCTCCACAGTCCTGAGGCCAAGCCAAGAGAGTAGAAGAAACCCTGGAAGGCAGAGAGCCCCAGGCATCCTCCCCCAGACAGTGGGCAAGTTGTCATTCTCCCTGAGAGGTCTCCCCAGGCAGCGGGCAAGTTGTCATTCTCCCTGAGAGGTCTCACCTTGACCCATCTCCTCCCTCTTGCCTGCACCCTTGGGGCACAGGGCCCTGGGGGTCCTGGGGGCTCCCCAGAACCTCTCTGGGTGAATGTGGGGGCTCTGGGGAGCGTCTCTCCCTCTCTCTACTACTCTAGCTCTGGTTTGTATATCTGGGGACAGAGCCAGGTAAAGGGGCCCCTCGAACAATGTCCCTTCCAAATCCCCTGCCACTTCCTTGAAACCAAGAGCATGTTCTCTGGCCCTCAGAGACTTTGTTTCTGGTCTGCAGAAGGAAGGGAAGCAAGGAAGAAGGAACGGCAAAGGGAAGGCAGTGGGAAGGGAGTCCTTACAACCCACCCAGCTTCCTCCATTACCTACGGCATAAACTTCAAGTCCTTTTATGGTGTGCAGAGCTCTTGCCAGGTGGGCTGCCCCACAGCTCAGTCTAATCTCTGCCTCCTCCCTTGGACCTGACAACGCAGGGCTGAAAGGCCCTTCCCCCTCCCACCTTTCAAGGCCTCCTTCTGTTCTTCGTGTCTTCCTCCTCTGCCGCCTTGGCCCCTTCTCTCTAGTGACACAACAGGGTCCCCCCGCTCCTTTCCTCCTTCCTTCCTTCAACAAGTGCTCAGTGAGCACCCGCATGAGCCAGACTCTGTGCCTGGTCCTACAAGGATACCACAAAAGAGACACTGTTCCCTTACAGGGCCCCCTCACAGACAGGTGTGGAGTCATGGGGGTAAAGAGCTCGAAGTGGGCACGGGGACAGCCTCCCACGGAGAAGCAAAATTAACAGCTGAAAGCGGTATAGAGGTTAATGAGGGTAGGGGTGAGGGCGGTGAGAGGCCCCAAAGTGGAAGGGAACCTGATATATACTTCAGGAAGTAGAAGAAGTGGTGGGGGGGAAGGTTGGGTCGACTCTGGGCTGTGGGCCTGGTAGACCACAGTGAGGACTCTGGGCCTCCTCCTGGGAGAAATGGGAGACACTGAGAGGTTTAGCCTGGTGGGGCTGGAGGGATGGGAACATGTCTGATTTGCACGTGGAGTGGTCAGTGATGGGGGCGGGAGTGAAACAGGAGAGCCCGCAGGAGGCCGCTGGAAAAGTGGAGGAAAGAGGCGCTTGCGTCCTAGACACTGGCGGGTGGACCAGATCAACAGGTGGGAGGTCGGACTGATGGTCAGGTTGGCAAGAGGGACAAGGTGACAAAAGGGCGTGTCCAAGATGGCTCCCTGGTTTCTGCATCGGGAAGGGTCTGTGCTCTGGCTAGCCTGGGGCTTTTCTAAGTTTTCAAGCCTCTGCACCCAGCATAGCATCTTATGAAGAGGTTGTGGAAGGGAAATCCAGACACCAGAGAACAAACGGGCAAAATCTCTCTATTCAGGAGAATGTCAGGTGTTGACTTCAAGCCATTTTAGCCACACTTTTTACAGAATCCTGGTAACAAACAGGTACTTCCAAATGCACAAAAATCAGATTCCTTCCAAAGTGGTAAATTAATGCTTTTGGAATGTAGGCAGATAGGTGGGGCATAAGCATTCTGTTCTCATTTTTCAAGATAATAGTTTGAACTAAAGGAAGCTTCTGGAAAAAAAAAACACTACATTAACAAAGAAGGAAGCCTTAAATATTAAGATATTTGAAGATATAAACTAGATATACTATGTTATATGATAAGTATTAAATATATTTAATATGATATTATATTTTTTTCTTTGTTTAAATCCTTTTTTTTTTTTTAAAGAGACAGCGAGAGAGGAAGCACAAGCAGGGGGAGTGAGAGAGGGAGAAATAGGCTTCGGGCTCAGCAGGGAACACAATGCAGGGCTTGATCCCAGGACCCTTAACAACTGAGCTACCCAGGTGCCCCTCTTTGTTTAAATTCTTTTAAATACAATACTATTTTTAATTGCAGTAGTACCTGCTTGCTGTGAGAAATTCCAGCAATATATAAAGAATGTTGTCAAAGTGAAGGTCCATTTCTCCAACCCCCCAAACTCTCTCTCATCAAATGTCACCATTTTTTCCTATGAACCAAAACATGTTTCCACTTTTCATAAATATGAGATTGTTTAATACCTTTCTGTGACATGATTTTCTCCCCATATCATAGTCATGTGGAAGCATGACTTAGGGTCATGGTCAAGCCACAGACTTTGGAGCCAGATCACTGGGGTTCAAGTCCCAGCTCTGCCAACCACGTGTGTGATCTTGGATGAGTGAGTCACCCCACTGTGCCTTGGTTCCCTCATCTGTGAAATAGCACAAATTATAGTATCTTCCTCATTGGGCTTCTGGAAAGATTAAATAGACAAAAAGCTTGGAGAACAGTGCTTGGTACATATGTTATCTTCCCGCATCAGGACAGCTTCCAAGTATAAGATGAATCGAAATTATTCACCTCTCCTTTGGGGATGGATTCCGTCTCCTTTGTAATTCTAAACTGCAATTATATGTTATCTGTAAAGGATCTTTAAAGATGTGTCTTTCCTGAGGAATCACAGATCTGTACCTCTGAAACCAATAATACATTACGTGTTAATTAATTGAATTTAAATTCAAAAATGTTTTGAAAAATGGCAGTACGGAGGATTAAAAACTAATCCTTGGGATTAGACACTGAAATTCATAGTAAAATAATTTTCTCCGGTAAAATTTTTTTCTAAAAAATAATAAATTGAAAAGAAAAGATGTGTCTTTTTGCAAACATGTGGGAATTCGTGTTCTTACTACAAAATGGCATCAATGTTCACTCCTACCCTCGTACTGAGCCGATTCGAATTCCTGTTAGAGATCCCTTTCCCCACGCTTTTGTCAATGCTACCAATCAGCAAGTTTTGGTAAGTTTCATCAAACCAGTGGGGGGGGGGGGGATATCTCCTTGTTGTCATTTGTGTTGCCCATTTTATTCATGAGATAATCATTTTATATGTTTATTAATAAGTTGTGGGGCTTTTTTTTCTCCTTCAGTGAATTGATTCCATTTTAATGTTGGGCAATTTCCATTGAGTTTATATCTTTCAGTTGTTGATTTGTAGAAGTTCTTTCTATATTAGGCATTAATCTGCTCTTTGCTTAAGTCGCAAATAGTTTCTCTTGGGTGTTTGTCTTTTAGTATTGTTTATGGTTTCTTTAGGTATACCGGAGATTTGTTTATCTGTTAATCTGCTTATTAATGGATAAATCGGTTTATCTGTAGTCTATCTGTTAATCTTTATGGACTTCGGGATTGGAGCCTTCCCTGGAAAGGCCTACAGCAAGTTAAGATTTTAAAAACATGTTCTTACATTTCTCTTGTGTAAAGGCTTTAAAAATGTTTTGATTTCAGGGGAGTCTGGGTGGCTCAGTGGGTTAAAGCCTCTGCCTTCTGCTCAGGACCTGGTCTCAGGGTCCTGGGATCCAGCCCCACATCAGGATCTTTGCTCAGCAGGGAGCCTGCTTCCCCCTCTCTGCCTGCCTCTCTGCCTTACTTGAGATCTCTGTCTGTCAAATAAATTAATAAAAATTTTTAAAAAGTTTTGATTTTTAAACCACCTTGAATTTCCTCCTCAAATTGATAACCAGTTGTCCCAACAACATTTTGCCCATTAAATTGTGATTGCCATCATTTTTATAAACTAAGTCCCTATTTATACAGGACATACTTCCGGACTCTTTGTTCCTACAACAATACCTCATTTTTTATTATTATCATCTTTGGTATCTTCGTTGTATGTCTTGCTGTATATAACAGGAGGTGCTCTTCTCATTATTCTTCTATTTCAAAATGTTCTTGGCTATTCTTGTATGTTGACTCTTCCCAGTGAATTTCAGAATCAGCATATCCATAAAAAGTCCTGCTGGGATGTCAATAGGAACTAATTTGGAGGAGAATTAATATCTTTTTAATTCTGACTTTTTTCATCATTTTCAGAAGATAAGTTCTTTCTCTTTAGAGTCTATATCTGTAAATCCTTTCATAAAGTTCATAAGTTTTTTTTTCCATAACTCCTGTACATTTTTGACAATTTGTTCCTAAGTACCTTTTTGTTTTTATTATTAATGCGAGTTATATCTCTTTTCTTTCATATTTCCTAATTCATTATGCTGATATATACGAAAGCTGCTGGCTTTTGTGTGTGTGTGTATGTTTCCTTTCTAATTTGCCACCTTGTAAGATTCTTCTATAAGCCATAATTATTTTTCGAGGTGTTGATGTTGGAGGTTCTACAGGAATAATCATAACATCTAGAAATAATGCCATTAGTCTCTTTCCATGTTGATGTGTACCTCTTCTTTCTTTTTTTTTTTTTTTAAGATTTTATTTATTTATTTGACAGACAGAGATCACAAGTAGGCAGAGAGAGAGGAGGAAGCAGGCTCCCCGCTGAGCAGAGAGCTCGTTTTGGGGCTCAATCCCAGGACCCTGGGATCATGACCCAAGCCGAAGGCAGAGGCTTAATTCACTGAGCCACCCAGGCGCCCCTACCTCTTATTTTTTCATCTTACTGCAATGACTGGGTACTCCAGGCAAGTGTACTAATAATAATGGTATTGGTGCTTGTGGGTAGCTCAGTCGGTTCAGTGTCTGCCTTCGGCTCAGGTCATGATTTCAGGTTCCTGGGATCGAGCCCCATTTCGTTTTGGGCTCCCTTCTCAATGGGGAGCCTGCTTTTTCCTCTCCATCTTCTGCTCCCCCTGCTCATGCTCTCTCTCTCTCCCTCTCTCAAGTTAATAAATAAAATCTTTAAAAAAAATAACAACCATTTCAACTTGGTTTGTCTCAATCCTGCCTTTTAAGAAAATGCTTATACCTTGCCATTAAGTTTAGCATTTTCTGTAGCTGTAGGTTTCTGATGGAGACTTTATTAAGTTCAGGATGTTTTCTTTCTTTTTTCAGCTTATTTATTTGAGTAACCTCTACACCCAGTGTGGGGTTCAAGCTCATGACCCTGAAATCAAGAGCTGTGCATTCCACCCACTGAGACAGCCAGGCACCCCAAAGATGTTTTCTTTCCCACTTCACTTGTGAGAAGGTTTTCTGTGTTGTTTTGTTTTTCCAATCATGAAATGGTATTGTATTTTATTAAATGTGTGTAGAGGTTTTTTATTTTTGCTTTCTGGGCTTTTTGTTTTTGTTTTGTTTTGTTTTGTGTCAGTTGAAATGATCAGAAGTTTCCTCTCTTTGATATAATAAAGTAGTGAATTTCATTAACAAATATCTTAATGTTGAACCATCCTTGCATTGCTTGAATACACTGGTGCAATTTGCTAACATTTCATTTAGGATTTTAAAAATCTGTGTTTATAAGCAAATTTAGCTTTTGCTTTCCTTCTTGGTGGTTCTGTGCTTGTCCACTTTGGTATCAGAATTATGCCAGCCTCATGGAATGAGGTCATGAGATCTTACCATAAAAGCACACTGGCCTGGGGCGCCTGGGTGGCTCAGTGGGTTAAGCCGCTGCTTTTGGCTCAGGTCATGATCTCAGGGTCCTGGGATCGAGTCCCACATCGGGCTCTCTGCTCAGCAGGGAGCCTGCTTCCTTCTCTCTCTCTCTGCCTGCCTCTCAGTGTACTTGTAATTTCTCTCTGTCAAATAAATAAATAAAATCTTAAAAAAAAAAAAAAAAAAGCACACTGGCCTCATTTCTTTTCCATGGGTAGATTTGACTTTTTAAATTTTTTTAAAGTAGGCTGTATGCCCAACCTGGGGCTGGAAGTCAGGATGCTGAGATCCAGAATCACATGTTCCACCAACTAAGCCAGCCAGGTGCCCCACTGTGGGCAGATTGGAAACTGTTTTCTTCCATTCTGGGTGGTCTACTTGAACTTGACACTATTTATTGAGTCAGTTGGGATCATTTATAATTTCCCTGAGAATTGTAATATTCACCCCGATTTAATCCAGTTGCACATAGGATTCTCTAAATTCTTTAATAACCTCTGTTTCCATAATCATGTTCTCTTCTTGTTTCTTTAAAATCATCAGTTTGGGCTCTTTCCCCTTAATCAGACTTATACAAATCTTATCTATTGTATCAAACATCAGCTTTTGATTTGAGAAAACTGATATTTGTTATTTTGTCCATTTTGTCTTTATTAATTCTTATCTTCTACTTGAGTTAGGTTTATTTTCGCTTCTCTTTTTTCCAGCAACCTGAACTGCATGCTTAGATGACTTAGTTTCAGTTTTTCTTGTTTTCTAATGTTTAAGGTAATAAATTTCCCTCCAATTTCCACTCTCTCTGCATCATATAGAACTTGGCATGTAGTGTCCATGTTGTCATTACTCTAAAGTGATCCATGTTTCAGCTTTGATTTCCTGTTTCGCTACAGATCACAGAAGTCTTGGTTCTGATTTCCTCTTTAATGCAAAAACTACTGCAAAAAGTGCCTTAAAAATGCAAATGGATAGATTTTCTTTTCTTTTTTCTTTTTCTTTCTTTCTTTCTTTTTTTTTGCTACATTTTTCGTTGATTTCTCACATTAAGGCTCTGTGGACTGTTTGGGTCAGAAGGTTTCTACTCTGGCAATTTATAGAAATCTTCTTTGCGATCTACTACACAGGCAAATTTAAACTTCTCCACGGATGCTTAAAAAGAATGCCTGTCCTTGGCAAGTCCTACAAGAGTACAGGTATCTATCTCGTAGACGACCTGCTTCTGAATCGGGGTTTCGTACGTAGCAGAGCAGCTCCCTCCCTGCAATCTATTGAAAGTCAGCCCTCAAAACAAGGGTTTGTCAAACAAAATTAAAAAAAAAAAAAAGAATACAGGTATCTACTGAATCAAGCGTGTAACTCAAACCTTTACTTTTTATCTAATTAATAAATCAATTTCTGCTTATGATTTAATTATTTCCTTCTGATTGTTTTCTTCACTCTTAACTTCCGGAATTCCAATTTTGGTCATTATTTAATCTCCTAGAGCTCTGCATGTTGCTTAGTATTTTTTCATATTAACCATAGTGAGACTAGAAGAACAGTGATTTAACTTTAGAATCCAAATGCCACTGGGCATGTGAAGTCATGTGGTGATTCATTGTGTAAGTACTGCCCAAGCGACACATTTTTAACGAGTTAAAAAAACACAGCATACATTGGGAGAAACGTGCTGGTGTGCGAGTGGCCGAATAGCAGAAGGCTGAAATTTATGAAATGGAAAAAGTCAGTTCAGCCAAATATTTACGAAGCGTTCTATGAATGGCACAGGCACAGGGAAGTGGAAGGTTCTGCCCTGCCCTGGTGGCCACACAGACCTCTTGGACAGCCAGGACCTGCACTGATTTTATATAGTTAAGTAACCAAAAGACAGCACAAATTTCCCTGCCAAATGAATGGCCCAGGCATCGAGTGTTACCACAGTCCAGGGAAAGGGCAGATGGAAGCTGTGAACACAAGACTGCTTATGTAGAAACCTACCCCAGCTGCTTATAGCCAAAAACCCTTAGATGCCTCTTAGGCACCCTTAGGTTCTCTTGGCCTCACCTTCTTTCCTTCTAATGTCTCCTTCCAGGCGCCGCACAAGCTCTGGCTAACTTCTCGCCGCTCAATCGGACAGCTTCCCAGCTCACCCTGTGTCACTGGCCTGCTACCTCGAGACTTCCCAGTTGACATGGAGGTGCAGGACCCTGCTTGTTCTCCAAGCGATTTCACAGGCATGATCTGGTTCGATCTTGACACAGCTCAGCCAGAGTTACTGCTTCCATATGTCAACTGAGGGCCAAGGCTCTGTGCAGCCGCACCAGGCTCATCCTTGGCAGAACAGGACTTAAACACAGACGCTCTCATTTCCAGTTCCTCATGTTTCCACTGCACTTGGCTACCGCTGAGGTAGCCACAAGGTGGGTGCAATGCTGGATATATCCTATGTCCGCACGTGAGTGTGCAAAGGCGAGAGGGACTATTTCAAGTAGTCACCACTCAACAGGGTGATGGGGCAGAAACATCAAGGAGAAAGAAGATTGAGTAAAGTCACTAGAATTGTTGTTGTTGCTTTTTTAAAGCACTGATAACCTTCAAATCGAGCCAAATGCTAAAAAGTCAAACAATAGATAAGAAATCAAGGTTCTAGGGGTGCCTGGGTGGCTCAGTGGGTTGAGCCTCTGCCTTCAGCTCAGGTCATGATCTCAGGGTTCTGAGATCAAGCCCTACATCAGACTCTGCTCAGTAGGGAGCCTGCTTCCCCCCCCCCCCGCCTCTCTGCCTGCCTCTCTGCCTACTTGTGATCTCTCTGTCAAATAAATAAATAAAATCTTAAAACAAACAAACAAACAAAAAAAAAAGAAATCAAGGTTCTGCAAAGAGGTGGAAGACCTGTACTCTGAAAACTATAAAATATTGATGAAAATAATTGAGGGCCATTGAGTGGCTCAGTCGGTTAATCGTCTCCCTTCAGCTCAGGTCATGATCCTGGGGTCCTGGGATCGAGTCCTGCTTTGGGCTCCCTGCTGGGAGACTGCTTCTCCCTCTCTCTCTCTGCCTGCTGCTCCCTCTGCTTGTGCTCTGTGTGTGTGTGTGTCAAATCAATAAATAAAATAACTGAGGATGACCCAAAGAAATGGAAAGACATTCCAGGCTCATGATTTGCAAGAACAAATGTTGTTAAATGTCTATACTACCCAAGGTGATCTACACATGTAATGCAATCCCTACCAAAATACCAACAGTGTTTTTCACAAACTAGAACAAACAGTCCTAAAATTTGTATGGAGCCACAAAAGACCCCAACTAACTGAAGCAATCTTGAAAAAGAAAAGTACAGCTGGAGATATCACAATTCTGGACCTCAAGTTACATTACAAAGCTGTAGTCATCAAAACAGTATGGTACAGGCACACGGGTCAATGGAACAGAATAGAAAATCTGGAACTAAACCCACAATTATGTGGCCAGTCAATCTTTGACAAAACAGGGAAGAATATCAGATGGGGAAAAGATAGTCTTTTCAACATATGGTGTTAAGAAAACTGGACAGCAACATGCAGAAGAAGGAAACTGGACCATTTTCATATACCAAGTACAAAAATAGATTCAAAATGGATGAAAGACCTAAAGTGAGACCTGAAGCCATAAAAAATCCTGGAAGAAAACCCAGGCAATAGTTTCACTGACATCTGCTGTAGCAACTTTTTGCTAGATAGGTCTCTGGAGACAAGGAAAACACAAGCAAACATAAACTGTTGGAATGACGTCAAAATAAAAAGCTTCTGGGGTACCTGGGTGGCTCAGTGGGTTAAAGCCTCTGCCTTCGCCTCAGGTCATGATCTCAGGATCCTGCTCAACAGGGAGCCTGCTTCTTCCTTTCTCTGCCTGCCTCTCTGCCTACTTGTGATCACTGTCAAAAAAAAAAACCCCAAAAAACAAACAAAACAAAACAAAACAAAAAAACCACAAAAAAACCTTAAAAATAAATAAATAAATAAGGTGGATGAAAAGTACAAGGGGAATATAGTCAATGATGTAATAACATTGTATGGTGACAGACAGTGACTACACTTATCCTGATGAGCACTGAGTAATGTCGATAGAACCGTCAAATCACTATGTCTTACCCCTGAAACTAATACGACATTGTATGGCGAATCTACTTCGGTAATAGATTTAAAATATTTTTTTATGTTTGTTAAATATAATTGTTTTTATACAGAAGAATTGTTAAGAACCCACATGCTGAGCAACAATCAAAGTATTCTAAATCAGCTAATGCAATCCGAATCAATGATAATTATGACAATGTTGAGTGTCAGGGGGAAATAGAAATAACACAATGCTGAGTGCGCTGCAGGATACAGATCTACAAATGTGGTAGAAATTCATTCATAAAGAATCAGAGCAGGATGCTTACAGTGGTTATCATCACAGCATGGAGAGATGAAAGGTGATCACTATTTTCTTTATCCGTGTTTTCCAAATTTTCTACAATGACCATTTTTTTGTTTGTTTCTTTGTTCAAGTAGGCTCCATGCCCAGCATGGAGTCCAGTGCAGGGCTTGAACTCATGACCCTGAGATCAAGACCTGAGCTGAGATCAAGAGTTGGATGCTTAACCAATGGGGTGCTTGGGTGGCTCAGTGAGTTAAGCCTCTACCTTTGGCTCAGGTCATGATCTCAGGGTCCTGGGATCGAGGCCCACATCGGGCGCTCTGCTCAGCGGAGAGCCTGCTTCCCTCTCTCTCTCTCTACCTACTTGTGATCTCTCTGTCTGTGTCAAATAAATAAATAAATAAAATCTTAAAAAAAATTAAAAAAGAGGTGGATGCTTAACCAAATAAGCCACCCAGACACCCCTCCAGGTTTTATAAGGAGAAAGTCTAGATAATATTCAGACTAGATAAATTTTCATTTTTTTTTTTTAAGAATCCCAAGTTCAGGTTTCCTTAAAAGATGTTAAATCAGTGTTTTCTTTTTTTTTTTTTTTTTAATTTTTTTTTAAAGATTTTATTTATTTATTTGACAGAGGGAGATCACAAGTAGGCAGAGAGGCAGGCAGAGAGAGAGAGGAGGAAGCAGGCTCCCCGCTGAGCAGAGAGCCCGATGCGGGACTCGATCCCAGGACCCTGAGATCATGACCCGAGCCGAAGGCAGCGGCTCAACCCACTGAGCCACCCAGGCGCCCCAAATCAGTGTTTTCGATGAGAATATGTTCAGCTGTAAGTCATGGAGCATTTCATGTGGGTTAAAAAGTAGAGTAGAGCTAGGTAGTCACTAGCTTTGGTCAGAGCCTATATCTCTGTGATTATCTTGCATCCTCTTCATGGTGCTAAAAAGGCAGCTGTAGTTCCTGCTATCAGATTCATGTTAAGGCAGAAAAAAGGTGGAAATTTCCCAGTGGTGATTTTTTTTATAATGGTGCCAAATTCATTGACATTCCTCCCTTTAGAGGTGGGGAGGGCGTCTCTGTGATTTCCTCTTGACTCTAGACAGGCTTATCATTACTTCCACCAATGGATATGGCAGTAGTGGTGCTTTGTGACTTCCAAGGCTTGGTCAATAAAAGGCCATGGACCTTTCATGTCCTTTTCTTAGAATGTTCGCTCTTCAGAGATCCCCCCCCACACACACACCCTTGGGATGCCTCCTCTCAGAACCAACTGCCATGCTGTGAGAAGCCCAAGCCACAGGGAGAGTTCAGAGGCCATTTGCAGATGTTCCAGTGGACAGTGCCCTGAGCCCAGCCTTTGGTCATCGCAGCCCAGGTGCTAGACAGATTAAGCAAAAACGCCTCCAGATTCATGCTGTTCAACTCAGGAGCCACTGACCACCTGTGGTTATTTCAATTACATTTAATTAAAATTAAATGAGAACGTTAGTTCCTCAGTCACCCTGGCCACCTTTCCAGGTCTCAATATTCACATGTGACTGGTGGCTATCCTATTAGACAATATAGGTACAGCAAGTTTCTATCATTAGAGAAAGTTCTATTAGACACATCTGCTCCAGATGATTCTTGAGTGCTTGAGTCCCCCCCCCCCCCCACCGCCGGCTGAAGCTCCAGATGTTGTGGGGCACAGAAAAGCCATCTGTCCCCTGCACCCTGTCTGAATTCCTGACCTATAGGATCCCAGAACACAATCAAATGGGTGTTTGATGCTACTAAGTTTTGGATAGTGTGTTATGTAGTAGTAGCAACTGGAATAAGTTCCTTTGATAAGAAGAGCAAAGCTTTCTCAGAAACCATCCCGGCTAACCTCTGTTTATGTCACATTGGTACAGCAGTGTCACAATGTCACCCTGTTGCAGTGAAGGCTGGGAAAACATGGAGTTGGCTCTTACGGTTTTGTGCATGGGTCGGTGTGTGTTTGTGTGTGTGTGGGTGTGAGCGTGTATTTTCTTTCTCAAATACCATATATATATATTTCTGGACCTTGTATCTATTGTATAAACTAGAATTTGGTGTATGTAATTCACTGAGTAAGCATAGCTGCATAACAGATGCAATCTATGCTTTAAGTTTATGTATTATTACAATAGAGCACTTTCAGTTTTTCTTAACATAGTACACAATAGGTGAGATCTAGAATTCATATAGTTAAAGCATTCTGATATTATTAATCAATGTAAATCAATTAATGTTCTTGGCATGCAGACTGTTGTGAACACTGTTTCACTCCCAGAATCTGCAACTACGATCTCTTCCTCCTTGGCTAATGGAAAGAAATTCAAAGATTTGGCTTGGATTTTTGTTCACGGAGATAATAGGGAGTTAAAAAAAAAAAAATAAGGAGTAAGCAAGTTATAAGGACATGTTCTCCTATCCGACCAATTCCTTCAGTGGAAATGCTTGCTCCAAAGATTAGTGGGTTTATTCAGTGTTATCTAGTTATTTTTCAATTCCAAATATCTGTGTACCCATCTTTTAGAGAATGTGTGGCCCTCCTTCACTAACCCCTATGAGAAGCCGTAGGAAACCACACTGAGGTTCCATTAGTCATAAATGTGCAACTTTCTTTGAAAAGTGTTTAGGGAAAAGTGGGCTTACTTGGTTTTTAATAAGTCAGTGATTAGTTTATAATTGTTCCTTGCCAATAATTTAAAATTTTCTACAGTTCAGGTTACATGACTGTCCACAAGAAATCAATGACATTAATGACAGAAACATTATGCTTGTTATGTCATCTTTCAAGTAAAGATACAGGGCTGATTCTCTAGAAGTGAAACAACCCTTAGTAGGGACACATTAGGTGATGGTGACTCTCCTATAATCCTCAGTTTACAAAGAAACAGAATGAAAATTCGAAGGTTTAGGTTTAGGATACATTTGTCAGAAATCCAGGTGTGAGTATGTGTGTGTGTGTGTGTGTGTGTGAATGAGATAATAATTCAGAGCACTTTCAAGAATCGTGTTTCACAATAATATTGAAACACATTCGTTTACCAAACAATCATAAGCTTCAGTGTGAGGCACTGCTCTAGTAATTAATTGTGTGGAACACAGGCAGGGAAAGGTAAAGACTGTGATTTTCAGTGACTATTAGTTGCCCACAAAGAGGAATTCCTATTGTTGTGATACCACTCAGAGCCTCATATCAATGCTTTTTTTCCCCTCCATAAGTCAAAATAATCATTTGGCAATCCAGTCCCCTGTGCAGTTTCAAAGTAAATGTGAAATAGTAACAAGTCATCAAGGGGCCTTTAAAGATTAAAACTTGGATAAAGGGAGTTTTATCCCTTGTGACTTGGAAGGATATGAATCTGGTTTCCCTTTTACTTGCAATCTATATCTTTAAAACAACTACATTGTTTACCTTAGGGGCACTGAGTTTTAAACGTGGAATTTTTTAATTGAAAGAGATATTAGAGATTATATAATCCAACCCCTTTCTGTAGGTGAGAGAACTGAAGGTTGATAGAAATGGATAAAATTCAGATCTTCCAACACCTGCCCTTCAGATGACATGGGACCTCTGTGTGTTTGTGTGTTTGTATGTGTGTGTGTTCATATTTGTTTTGAAACATTCTCATACCCTTGGACTAAGCTGCAATAACTCATACATTTTTGACGTCTAAATTTTTTTTTTAAAATTCAATTTACCGCTATCGCTAATTAATCAGAACCTATCAGATGTCTGCTCTTGAATTTTAAGCCTGAGATTATAGATTGGGGACGTTCAGAAAAGAGAATTTGTGCCTTCCCTTTGAGAATTTGTGGAAAGTATAGATAAGGTTGACAAAATTACAATTCATCTATCTTTGGTTAGACATTTTAATCTCAGCTGAGCCTAATATACTCCTCTAATTATAGTGATATACTTTCCAAATTACAAATCAAGACACATGGCCAAACACAAGGTCCTGCAATGCTGGGTGTTTGGTACAGCAAATATTATTTGCCTAATGGTAAGAGAAATTATGCCTTGGGGCACAGGAAAGATGAAATGTTTCTCTTGATAGGCCATTCCCCAAATATCCTATCTTTCTTCTTGTAATTACTGCCCTCAACTAATTATAAAATTAAAAATAACTCATTTTTTAATAACAAATGGAGTGGATATTCATTTTAGAAAACAAACAAACAAAAAAAACCCGACTGAGCAAAAAGTAGTAAACACTGAAAGAATATATCTTTTTTTTTTTTTTTTTTTTTTAAGATTTTATTTATTTATTTGTCAGAGAGAGAGAGAGAGCAAGAGTGAGCACAGGCAGAGTGGCAGGCAGAGTCAGAGGGAGAAGCAGGCTCCCTGCGGAGCAAGGAACCCGATGTGGGACTCGATCCCAGGACGCTGGGATCATGACCTGAGCCGAAGGCAGCTGCTTAACCAACTGAGCCACCCAGGCGTCCCTGAAAGAATATATCTTGATGCAGAGAAACATTTAACTTAAAATGTTTCCAAAAATAAAATAAAATAAAACACATCCACACTTTCGCAATCAAATCCCACTTTTCCTTGTTACAAAAAAACCCAAAGACTAAAAAAATCGGAATTTAAGGAGTCTTTGAGTAAAACTTGAATGTTCTTAAAACACGCCACCTGAGCTTTAGGAATCCGTGCAATAAACATGAAATCGGCCACCTGACCACTCCCACCCTCAACCCATCGCACACACCCTTCCCTCCTCCTCCGGCACACATCGGGGACTTTAGATATATCCCCTATTGATTGGGTTCCTTCTAAAGGGGAACAGGGGGAGGGGGCGGAGGCAGAGGGCATGAAAGGGTGGAGAAAAAGGCTACGATCGGATCTCGCATCCCTAAAGCGCAAAGCCTCTAGGCCTAACACCTACAGCGGGTGCGTGTGCAAAAAGCACAGCTGGTCTACACAGCCGGCTCCGCGGACACCCTACTCCGCGGGGAGTTGCGCTTTAACTTCCTTAGAGCAGGTTGAGAGTGCAGGCCCCACAGTTTTAAGAGGAAGGCGGAGCCCCAACTGGTGTTTTTCCAGGAAGCACTTCTGGAGTGCAGAGCAAAGGGAGGAGAAGGCCAGCGCTGGGCGTTTCATTCATTGCTCCTCTCTTTCCCCTTCCACCCTTCCCTCGCCTTAGACTTTCTCTCCCCTTTCCCCTGGCGCGTTTGACGTCGGTCTCCTGGATACCAGACAGCCAATCGCCTAGCTGCTACGGGAGAAGCGCGGCCAATCAGGCGTCGTTGCTACCTGTGAGCAATATTTTTAGCAGAGAGGGACGCTCGGTTCCACGCCCAGGCAACTTCTTGTCTTTCTCCGCCGCAGGTTGTGAAAAGGGGCGCTTACCGGCTTCCCTTGAGTCCCTCTCGTTCCGCGCTCCCTATTTACCCGCTCGTAGTTCAACCGAAGAGCATCCTAAACGCACCTTCCAGGCGGGCACCGTGTGTATTGTGTGTATTGATGGTAAAGGACACTTGAAATACACGCATGTATATATACACTTAGATACGTACGCAATTTGGCACGGAGGCCTAGGC
Organism: Mustela lutreola; assembly: GCF_030435805.1. NCBI lineage: Eukaryota > Metazoa > Chordata > Mammalia > Carnivora > Mustelidae > Mustela > Mustela lutreola. Next base: position 25,988,944 of record NC_081304.1, on the reverse strand, counting down.
TAGGACATTGGGAACAAAACGTGGTTCTTCTTACAGTCTCAGGCCACCCGCACGTCCGAGTTGCTGCCGGGTCGCACGGGGAGGTTGTGATGTGGGATGCAGAGGCAGTTAAACTGTCACCCAGGCGGGAGGTGTGGCCAGGTGGAGTCCCTTCCCCACCCCCAGCCTAGCACGGCCGCTTTGGGTTCTGCTGTTGCCACTCTCTGGGTGGCAGTTGGCCTAGGCCCCGGAGGTGATTGATATTCAATTAACCGGGTGCGGGTGCACGAGTCCCTGTCACACAGTTCGCCCTTTCTCTCGGCTCTCCCGGGTGCACTGGAGACCGATTTGGTAGCTCGTCCACGAGTGGGATTTTCCTGGGCCACAGTCCCACTCGGGTAGGGCATTTTTTGTAAACTGTCCCCTCCCTCTCGAGGCCTCGGGCTCTTCTCCCCGTTGTTCCCCGCCGCTCCGCCACCTGCCTCGCTCCCCTCCCCCCTTCTCTCCCGGGCTCTCCTCCAAGACCAAGCGTCAGCTGCCCCACCCACCACCGTCGCCCTCACTGGCACTTCTCTCCTCCAGTCCCTTTCCTAGTTTTCTCTTAGTCCCGCCCACAGTGCCGCCAGGACGTCGGTTCATTGGCCGTTGTGGAGCCCGAGGGGTGTGGCCTTACGTACGGGGCCCTCCGCCGCCCGTGGGGACATGGGCAGGCGGGACCTGGCCAATGGCGTCGAGGGGCAGGGCAGGGGCGGAGCCGCCGCGGAGGGTCTGGGGTGAGGGGCGGGAGGGCGGGGAATGGTTACGCGGCCCCGAGCTGTGTGACGCGAGGCGGGCGCGCGCGCACCCCTACGGGAGGGGATGGGGGCGGGGAGGAGACTATAAAACGAGAGGCGGGGCGCGCGCCGCGGCAGAAGGAGCGAAGCTCTGGCCCGGCGCGCAGTGGTCGTACTACGGGGATGCTGGGCCGGGCACCGGGCTGTGTGGAGAAGTGAGCGCGCTCGCCTGACCTGTCCCCGTCACCCCGAGCCCCAGGGGGCGAGTTCCCGAGGCCCGCGCCGAGGCCCCCGTCCTCCGCCCGGCGACGCCGTCTTGCATTCAGCCTGCTGGCCGCTGCCGATCCTCCCGAGCCCCCGCCCTGCCGCCCCTTCTCCCCCGCCCCGCGGCCGGCTCTGTGGTGGAAGCAGCCCGTAAGTATCGAGGGGCGGCGGGCGGGGTCCGGGGACCGAGGGGCTCCGGCGGCGTCGAGCCCCGGGCCCTCGGGGACGGCGGATTCGCGGCCCGGGCGCAGAGAGGAGCGGCTCCGAGGGGAGCGGCTCCGAGGGCCCCCAGCGCGCCCGGGACCTGGAGGCGGGGCCGGCAGGCGCGTCGGGCTCGGCCGGGCCGGGAGGGTAAACGGGGAAGGGCTGCCCTGGCCGAGCTGACCGGGAACCGGGGGTCGGGGCGCCGGGGAGGAGCGGCGAGCTCGAGGGAGACCGCGGGGTCCGCGGGGCTGGTGGCCGCCGGGACCGAAAAGGGTGCGGGGGAGCCGGTGCTCCCCGGGCTCTGGCCGGGTCCCAGGAGCCTCGGGCGGGGGGCGGGAGCGGGAGCGGCGGGTCAGGTTACGGCGGGGGGAGGGGAGCGGCTGACCCGGAGCAGCGGGCGCCCCGACCTGCCCGGTGCCCGGCCCCGAGTAGTTGCTTTGCCATTTCTCGTGGCCTTCCTCCTCCTCCTTTTTGGAGGAGACTTGTACTCTCCTCTCCCCTCTCCGTCTCCTCCTCCTCCTCCTCCTCCTCCTCCTCTTGCTGCTGCTGCTCCAGCGCTTGGGCTCCGAGGGCTGTGAGCAGAAATCTAATGAGACCCAACTGGCTGTTTATGTAATTCTTCACACTCCTGTCTTAAGGCGTTGCTTTAAAACTACCTTCGGCGGAGCCTGAATTTCGCTCGGTGGCACCGTCAAGCGTTTTGGCTAAATCAGCTGCCTCTGCCGGCGTTCAGGCTTCGAGCTTGCAAAGTGTAGTTTGAGGGCAGCCAGGGATCCTTTTCCCTTTGTCACCACGAATATGGAAAATGGAACAGATGGATTAATACCAACTTGATTTTTAAAACGTCCTTGTAAATCAACCTCAGTGTACAAATAGATCCCTTTTGCAAATATCTTCTGTTTGCCCTTGATCTTTTCTTATCCCCACCCAGTGCTGATCCAGCAAACGTTTAAAGGTCGACCTTATCGTACAAGCCTCTCCGGCGGTCCTCTTATCGTGAAGGAGGGAGGTGGTTTTGAAAATCAGAATAGAACTCAGAAACCCTGGCCTTTAAAGAGAAGAATCAATAGAGTTTTGAAATTAATTGTTGCCTTTGTTACATTTGCTGCCAAAGAGGTATTTTCTGATTTTGAAAAATACACACTGAAAAGAAGAGAGAAGCTCGATTATTACATTGTATGCCCTTATATGTGTATTTAAGACGGCAGCTATGTAGGATAATTTGGTTCATAATTATCCTTCACTAGGATGGCAATTCATTTAGCATTTAGTATTTTTAATTTTAGCATCATGTACTTTGGAAATTAATTTTCCTAACTTCTCCAGTGTCTGAAGGTTTAATGATAGTGCAGATCTAAGGAGCATATATACAGGATGAACTGAAATACAGAATTCACTCCTAAATTAGTGAATAGGAATATGATCGCTTTCTAAAACTGGTATAAATGTGTGTGGAGGTAGGTGGATGGGTGTGCGGAGTAGAGTTTCCAATAAATATTCTTTTGAGAACTGAGGGAAGAAACACACTGCATATGCTGGAGATATATAGATACAGATATATATCTATATCTATTTTTAGAGTTGTATTCAGAAAAAAAGAAGTAAATAATAGGATTTTAAATACATTGTTTTAACTGTAAATCCCAAATTGTCCTGTGAGATTTTGAACTTTAATAAACAATTTTGTATTGTATGTTCCTTTATTTTGTGCTGATTTTATTTTTCTGACTTTCAGCCTGTTAGACTTTTTTCAAAAGTAAAATTACTCTGGGGGTAAGAAGAGGTTGTGGGACTTAGATTTCTCTTATTTGGACATGTTTGTTTTTGTTTTGTTTTGTTTTTCTTTAAGGAGCAAGACCACTGAAGGTGAAGGATAATCTACAAAGTACCAGCACTTTGAATGAAAATTTGTTTCTCTGCCACAAACTGAACACTTTTGTGTGCGTGTGTGGGGGGAAGTTGAAACACAAATCTCACTTTGTGGCATAGCAGCTATGCAGCTTGAAATCCAAGTAGCACTAAATTTTATTATTTCATATTTGTACAATAAGCTTCCCAGGAGACGTGTCAACATTTTTGGTGAAGAGCTTGAAAGACTTCTTAAGAAGAAATATGAAGGGCACTGGTATCCTGAAAAGCCATACAAAGGATCAGGGTTTAGATGTATACACATAGGGGAGAAAGTGGACCCAGTGATTGAACAAGCATCCAAAGAGAGTGGTTTGGACATTGATGATGTTCGTGGCAATCTGCCACAGGATCTTAGTGTTTGGATCGACCCATTTGAGGTTTCCTACCAAATTGGTGAAAAGGGACCAGTGAAGGTGCTTTATGTGGATGATAATAATGAAAATGGATGTGAGTTGGATAAGGAGATCAAAAACAGCTTTAACCCAGAGGCCCAGGTTTTTATGCCCATCAGTGACCCAGCCTCATCAGTGTCCAGCTCTCCGTCGCCTCCCTTTGGTCACTCTGCTGCTGTAAGCCCTACCTTCATGCCCCGGTCCACTCAGCCTTTAACCTTTACCACTGCCACTTTTGCTGCCACCAAGTTTGGCTCTACCAAAATGAAGAATAGTGGCCGCAGCAACAAGGTTGCACGTACTTCTCCTATCAACCTCGGCTTGAATGTGAATGACCTCTTGAAGCAGAAAGCCATCTCTTCCTCAATGCACTCTCTGTACGGGCTCGGCCTGGGCAGCCAGCAGCAGCCCCAGCAGCAGCAGCAGCCCTCCCAGCCACCACCGCCGCCGCCGCCACCGCAGCCGCAGCCGCAGCAGAAAGCCTCGGCTCTTTCTCCCAATGCCAAGGAATTTATTTTTCCTAACATGCAGGGTCAAGGTAGTAGTACCAATGGAATGTTCCCAGGTGACAGCCCCCTAAACCTCAGTCCTCTCCAGTACAGTAATGCCTTTGATGTGTTTGCGGCCTATGGAGGCCTCAACGAGAAGTCTTTTGTAGATGGCTTGAATTTTAGCTTAAATAACATGCAGTATTCTAACCAGCAATTCCAGCCTGTCATGGCTAACTAAAAAAGGAAAAAAAAAAAGAATCCTACAAGTTAAAATGCACGGGCCCAAGGGGGATTTTTTTTCACCTCCTTGAGATTTTTTTTTTTTTAAGCTTATAGTAAGGATACATTCAAGCTTGGTTACAAAAATAAAACCTGCATCATTTTTCATTTGCCAACCAAGCACAAAGTTATTTTATACTGACTGTATATTTTAAAGTATACGCTCAGATATGGCCTCTTACAGTATTTAAGATATAGCAAGGACATGGCTGATTTTTTTTTTATAAAAAATTGGCACTAATAAGTGGGTTTATTGGTCTTTTCTAATTGTATAATTTAATTTAGTACAAAGTTTGTAAAATATCAGAGGATATATATATTGTTTCTACGACACGGTATTGCATTTATATCTTTTTACTACAGTGACCTGTGACAGCAGCAGCTTCATGTATTTTTTTTACTGAAATTGTAAAATATCCATCTTAAAGACATCAACTATTCTCAAAATTGTGTACAGGATATTCCTTTAGTGGTGGAATTAAAATGTACGAATATTTGCTTTTTCAAAAAAATGTATTTTCTGTTAAAGGTTTAAAGATTTTTGCTATATATTATGGAAGAAAATGTAATCGTAAATATTAATTTTGTACCTATATTGTGCAATACTTGAAAAAAACGGTATAAAAGTATTTTGAGTCAGTGTCTTACATGTTAAGAGGGACTGAAATAGTTTATATTAAGTTTGTATTAAAATTCTTTAAAATTAAAAACGCTTATCGTGGTCTTTGTTTTGAAGCCTTGGCCAGGAGCTCCCTCTGGAATTACGATGTAAATGCTAGTGGTTGCCGAGAGGTCTGACTCCCAGAATCACGAAGTAGTGGTGGAAAAGCCATTGTACTGCACCAGATAGTAGCAGTTGGCCACGTACAACATCTTGTCAAAACAGCACAGCCTGACCAATGCTTGGGATGGCTTTATTTACATATTTTTAAGCGACTTGATTCAGCCCACATCTGTCTCCCTGTGAAAGGAATGGTTAGACTAAGTCTAGGCAACCGTGTTTTACAGCATGTGTTAAATTGTGTTGTGCTGACATCTAAAAGTCCGATGATGAAATTTACTCCTGTAACCAGAGAGGATTTATTTGAAATGTATATGGGGAGACCACTGGATCGGTTTTCTGTTTCTGCATGGGAGATGAATAGCTCAGAAACCTTGCTAGGACAAAGCCGCCGACCTAACTAATTTAAAAAGATTAGGTCTGTTTACTAATCCTTACACTTAAAGTTCAGTCATATTTAGCTGGAGAATTTATGATCAAAATCTGCTCAGGATACGGTGCTAAATGTTGGTATTTGTGTGTGTTTTCCCAGTAAGAAAGTTTTTCTTTTTTTTTTAAATACAATTGTTCTGCCAACCTGCTGCTTTGGGAGAAGAGGGGAAGGTTCAGAGGTTACTCACCTGTAATGTGTCAAATTGTAGTGGCCTGGTAGGGATGGAATTTTTAAAAAGTGATGAGTTGGAAGTAGGAGACAACTATTTTTAAAGTAAAATGAGTCACTGTTTAAATGTCCATTGGTAGTGTTGACATAGTATGGCTGAGAAAATTGCCTGGAATTGGAAGGAAACTACATTTATAGTAAGGAACCAGCACTGTCTAGGATACTGGTGAAATAAATTTGGTCTTAAATGAGTTTTTTGGACACCAGTGTACAAAAGCCTTTTGTCTGCTATCCATGCAGTTTAGAGCAGTAAAAAGTTTTAAGGAAACAAGCACTGGGAATAACCGAGCTGAGTTGTTCATCCACTCCATGGTGAGGCCTTTGTCCTTGAGTGGACAGAATGAGGCTATGAAGAAGTACTGGGATAGTGAGTGGAACAGGCAGAGAGCTGGTCTGCCAGCATTATCAATTATGTGCTTTTGTGATCCCCAAGTCTGAATGGCTGTAAGAACGATCATAATGGTTTTAAGCACTAGTTTCTGCTAGAGACTTCGGGGTGAAGTTATCATAGGCTTAACAGATAATTGCCTTTTTATTTTTATTTATTTATTTATTTATTTTTAAAAGATTTTATTTATTTATTTGACAGAGAGAAATCACAAGTAGATGGAGAGGCAGGCAGAGAGAGGGAAGCAGGCTCCCTGCTGAGCAGAGAGCCCCATGCGGGACTCGATCCCAGGACCCCGAGATCATGACCTGAGCCGAAGGCAGCGGCTTAACCCACTGAGCCACCCAGGCATCCCATAATTGCCTTTTTAGAAAGACAACATGCTCTTTCTGAAAATCAGAATTAAAGCAGCTAGCTAGTAGGTACACAACAGAATTTGTAACAGTCTGGAACACTAATACAATCAGATTTTAAACAATTGACCTTAATGTAAATATGAATATCCTCCACGTCTTAGGGATGTGCATAGTGCCAAAAGATTGGAGAAATGTCATATTGCTATGTTTGTTGGCTTGGTGCTTGAATCTTGTTCGGTTTCAAAAAAATCCATTTAATTAGAGCTTGGTATTCTTGAGGACTTTTTTTTTTTTTAAAGGATTTTATTTATTTATTTGACAGAGATCACAAGTAGGCAGAGAGGCAGGCAGAGCTAGAGAGGAGGAAGCAGGCTTCCTGCTAAGCAGAGAGCCCGATGTGGGACTCGATCCCAGAATCCTGGGATCATGACCAGAGCTGAAGGCAGAGAGGCCTTAACCCACTGAGACACCCAGGCACCCCTTGAGGACTTTTTTTTTAAAGAATGAACTGTTTTCATGTCCTTTTTGCTCATTAGGAAGGTGTTTTAAAAGTTTTATTTCCAGTTAACATACAGTGAATTAGTAGGTTCAGGTGTACAATACAGGGACTCAACATTTGCATACATTACTGGTACTTATCACCAGTAATTCCCATCGATTATTTCATCTATCCGATACCCTGCATCCCCCCTCTGATAATCATCAGTTTGCTCTCTACAGTTAAGTAGAGTCTGTCTGTTCCTTGATTTGTCTCTTTTTTCCCCCTTTGTTCTGCTTCTTAAATTCCACATATGAGTGAAATCACATCATCTTTGTCTTTCTCAGGACTGAGTTCTTTCACTTAACATTATACTCTAGCTCTATGTTTGTCGTTGCACATGGCAAGGTTTCTTTCTTTTTATGGAGGAATTACATTCCATATTTTGTGTGTGTGTGTGTGTGTGTGTGTGTGTGTATCCATTCCTCAATCGATGGACACTTGAGCTGTTTCCATAATTTGGCTACTATAGATAATGCTGCTATAAAAGTCAGGGTGCACGTATCCCTTTGACTTTGTATTCTTTGGATAGATAGCTAGTAATGCAATTGCTGAATCATAGGGTAGTTCTATTTTTAACTTGAGGAAACTCCATACTGTTTTACAGAGTTGCTGCACCAGTTTACATTCCCACCATGAGGCTTCCCCTTACTCCACATCTGTGCCAACACTTGTTTCATGTGTTTTTTGATTTTAGCCCAGGAATGGGAATTTTTCTTCTTAAGATTTTACTTTTCAGTAATTTCTACACCCAACGTGGGGCTCGAACTCACAACCCTGAGATCAAGAGTCATAAGCTCCACTACTGAGTGAGCTAGCTAAGCATCCTCAGGAATGGAAATTTTTTTAAAAGGTGCTGCTTTTTTTTTTTTTTTAATTTAAATTCAATTCGCCAACATAAAGTGCATCATTAGTTTCAGATTAGTTTCAGTAGCATTCAGGAATTCATCAGTTCCATATAACACCCAGTGCTCATCACATGACATGCTGTCCTTAATGCCTGTCACCCAGTTACCCCATAACCCACCTACCTCCCCTCCAGAAGCCCTCAGTTTCTTTCCTGTAGTTAAGAGTCAAAAGGTGTGGGGCACCTGGGTGGCCTAGTGGGTTAAGCCTCTGCCTTTCGCTTGGGTCATGACCTCAGGGTCCTGGGATTGAGCCCAGCATCCCAGGATCCAGCCCCTCGTAGGGCTGTCTGCTTGCAGGGAGCCTGCTTCCCTCCCTCTCTCTGCCTGCCTCTCTGCCTACTTGTGATCTCTCTTTCTCTCTGTCAAATACAATTTTTTAAAAAATCTTAAAAAAAAAAAAAAAGAGTCAAAAGGTGATTTGCTTAGCACTCCTTAATAGAGCCTTAGAAAAGCTTACTTATATCTTGGCCCCAAATCTTTTGCTTCTCACTCTGCTACCATGTTTTGGTTCCTTTGTGGAAAATGTTTTGGTTGATGATTTGATGAGTTATCTTTTTTTTTTTTTTTTTAAGATTTTATTTTTAAGTAATCTCTAAACCCAGCAGCCCTGAGATCAGGAGTAACATGTACTACTGTCTGAGCTAGCCAGGTGCCCCTGATGAGTTAATTATCTTCATAGGTCTTTCCCATTGTTTTCACTTCTGTAAATATGGACACGACGGCAGCCCGATCCTGGTGTCCCAAATACTGCCTTACAGATGGCATAGGTTGTTGATGAGTGAATAAGTTGGTACTAAAAAGTAGCTCTTATACATTGCTAGTTTGACTTAAAATGTTCTTCTAAAGAAACAAAGAGTAAAAAAGGCTTCTTCTTTCTTTAAATGGTCCTTTGAAAAAAAAATTTAAAAAAATAAAAAGTAGCTCTCTGGGTTTCAAATATTCCTTTACTGACCATCTTCTCTAAAGTCAGGTATATTGTCAAATCTCCTTTGAATAGCTTCAACCTATATTAGATAACAAATGTAGGCCTTCAGTCAAAATACCCCCTTAAAAATAATGATAATCTTTATTTACTGTGATTAACTTCTTTGTTTTTGAAGGTGAAATTAAAGGTGCCCTGAGTTTAAAATATTCTGTGTTGGTGTTAATTTCATTCTCATATACATGGCTTACATGCATTTTTTAAAAAAAGATTGTATTTATTTATTTAGTGTTGTTGAAAGTATTTAATTTAAAAAATTTTTTTATTTTTATTAACGTATAATGTATTCTTTGTCCCAGGAGAGGATTTTATTTATTTATATGACAGAGAGAAACACAGCGAGAGAGGGGACACAAGCAGGGGCAGTGGGAGAGGGAGAGAAGCAGGCTTCCGATTTAGCAGGGAACCCGATGTGGGGCTCGATGTGGGGCTCAATCCCAGGTCCCTGGGATCATGACCTGAGCTGAAGGTAGAGGCTTTAACCCACTGAGCCATCCAGGTGCCCCTCTTTTGTTTTGTTTTTGTTTTTGTTTTTTTGATAGGAGTTTAGGAAGATACTATCTTCATGTTTAATGAAACTTAGATTGATATCTGTGCATATAACTGGAAAATTAGTCCAACACTTCCATTAAAGCCGTTTTTAAAGAAATGCTTTTAATCATTTGGTTAACAAATACTCACACAGCACTTACTATGTACCATGCACAGTTCCAACACAGTTGAAGGGGAGCTCAGACAGTTAACTCACCCACGATTGTATGGCCAGTAAGTGGCAGACTTGGAATTCCAACTCAGTAAACTTCCAGAGTTTATGCTCTTCAAGTCAATGCTTTGTTCCCTGGGATTAGTTGTTCTTCTGGTTTGAAGTCCGGGGAATAAGACTATTTTTGATGTATTAGCCACATGACTGGTAAAATCTACAGGAGCGTTTGTGAGAAGAGCCTAATGGGAGAGGCTCTTGGCCATGCTTAGAAGTCATGATGATATATTGGGGGAGATCTTTTATATTTCTGGTGGCCACATGGAAATGTTTATAGAAATCATTCAGTCAGTGCTTTAATTCTGTTGATTTTCTTAATTCAATTGTGTAAATTACTTCTCTCCTTTTAGAACCACTGCATGATTCCCTCCGACAATCAGGACTGTAGACTTAGTGGCCCCATTCCTTCTAAGTAAAATTGTAATTGTTGGCCTCCTAGAGCTGTTTTCACATACATTTCTCACCTGTGCTATTGATAAACACCAAAAGGAAAGGTCAAGTCAGTCACCAAAATAGTCTTCCAACAATGTGTTCCCTAGTACCTATGATCTGTTTCTAAGTTACTTGAAAATACATGATTTCTGTATGTATAGATGTGATACATGGTCTTCTAACATTAAGGACGTCAAATGACCTCTTATTTCAAACTGGTTCTGAAAGCCTTCCTTGAAAAAAATAAAAATAAATTTTGGTTTAAAAAGTCACATTTTAAAAGCATAGCTATTGTGGGTGAACTCACATTCCCATTGGTGTTACTATGAGTCTGGGGACATGTATACACTGCACAGTGGGGGCACCTGGGTGGCTGGGTAGGTTAGGTGTCCAGCTCTTGGCTGGGCTTAAATTATGATCTCAGGGTCATGGGATAGAGCCTCAAGTCAGGCTCTGTGCTCAGTGTGGAATCTGTTTGTCCCTCTCCCGCTGCTTCTCCCTACACACACACACACACACACACACACACACACACACACACACACACACTTTCTCTCTCTCTCAGATAAATCTCAAAAAACAAAACAAAAACTGCACAGTAAACAGAAGAACCCATTTTTTAATGGCTCCGAATAATTTTGGTAGTTTCGATGTGGATTAAATCTTGTTATACTGGGTGCCAATCTTTTAGATTTGGAGGTAGTTAGAATTTGATTGGACCAAGTATTTGCTGAACCCTTGTCTGGGCCTTTTGAACTTTAGCTTGGGCTAAAAGTCATCTTTTTAATGGAATGTGAAGTAGTAAATGTCTACTAACCATTTCTTAATATTTGGGGTTTAAGATTTATATTTTAGAAGACTTGCTTTATATAGAACCCATAAGTGGAGCTTTGAGATCACCTCACAAATCCTAGAAGAAAACTGTGAGGGGACAGTTCTTGTGTGGAGGCTATTTGAAAGGGAGTCTAATTCCTTCCTTAAGCATAGTAAGTGATCTGGCTCTGATGACTCAGTTTCTTCATCTGCAGAATGGGTAGGGTGGGTTCCGTGTATTTCCCTAGGCAGTTCGGGAGGTGCTAAACCCCTAGCTATGAAGAGCTGTCAATGAGGTCATGGAACATATGTTCTCAGGGGTTTACAGTAGTTAGAAGCCATGAAGTCCAGACTTTGACCCTCAGTTTGTTGACCTTTGAAATCAGAAATGTAAATGCAGACCCCCAACCACCTTTATTATCGTGACATTTTGTTGTCCAGGCTGTTATTTGCATCCACGGAGAATTAAAAACTCTACAGCAATATCCTAAAAGCTACTCTATCCATGTTTCAGTGATAAATAGCACTGAGTGTGTGTATCTGGTTTTGAGGCACTGGTGGGGAAACCGTGTTTCAGCATTCTTTTTCATCCAATCAGCAAGTTGATTTAAACCCAGAACACAAGTTAACGTTCCTTTTGAGAGCAGCCAAAAACGTGGCCGAAGTGTCCATGCTGTTGTGAAAAGTATTGAAATGGTGGTTGCTATTTAAACAACACTGGCCCAGGCATAGGAGTTAAAGGTAGCTCTGGTGAGAGGTGTGTCCTACTACAGAGAATGGTGCTAGCTTTATTTTAGTGCAGGTAGAAAAGAAGAGGAGGTTTGCTTTACAGAAGGGAAAAACATTGAGAACTTGGAAGGAAAAACACATTCTGCCTGGCATTATGAGTACTTTACTTCACTGATAAAATATGACCACTGTGCAGAACAGAGAACAGGTGTAAAATATTTTTAGACAAACCTTGGCATATATTGTAGGTCCCTTCCCTTCTGTCTATACACCCAAGTCTTTCAAAGATAATTGTGGAAAAACCACATTTACCAAATAAGCTAAACCTTACTTTTATGGTTTTCAGGTACTAATGTTAAAACTAAATATAAGCTTCCTTCCCAGCCACCAGGTTGCAGCCGGTTTCAAACACTGGGGCTCCGTGTGCCCTTGTACAGATCTGGAGCTTCCTTTTCCTTCCTGAGCACTGTGGAGAGAGCTGGGGGAGCATGGCACCATGGCCCCTTCTGGAGCATGCGGGAAGAAATGTGACAAGCAAGCATGGACATGGCAGCACGCTAGGTTGGTTTATAACAAATGGGTATAAATTGATGCCTTCTGGATACTGATGGAAGGGAATGTTGGATTATCCCTTCTGTCGGTATGGGTTATGAAATGGAGTCACGTTGTCCGTTTTAGCCCGGATGCTCCATGACACCAGCTTGGTCATTCTGGACACGTCCCCTCCTCTACATGCAGGTGCCCCTTTCAGTTGGCTTGTCCATGCTACCCCCACCCCCACCCCAACCATCCATCAGTTAGTTCATTGCTAGAAAGGATGAAGGTTGGATTTTGATTTGTTCTGTAATGGGCACGCCTGGTCTTTTCCCACTCTGATTATCCAGATCTTGCCTACTGACCCCAGAGCTCTGTTCCCAAAAAGAACACTCTGTGTCTTTTAAACTACTTGTGAACTTGGGAAGTTCCAGTGGAGCTCCAGTGGCTTCCTTTCTGCTAACTCCTTTCCATTTCCAGGAAACGTGATGGGATCTCCAAACCACTTCAGTCCAAAGCTTAAGACAGCTGCAGTCCCTGGGCACTCTTTCTAGAAACTGAGGTGTCACCAGAGGAACTACCCAGTTTTCAGAGGGCTATAAAGAATCTTACATGGGGGACGCCTGGGTGGCTCAGTGGGTTAAAGCCTCTGCCTCCCGCTCAGGTCATGATCCCAGAGTCCTGGGATCAGCCCCACATAGAACCCCACATCGAGCCCCACATCCGGCTCTCTGCTCAGCAGGGAGCCTGCTTCCCCCTCTCTCTGCCTGCCTCTCTGCCTACTTGTGATCTCTCTCTCTCTGTCAAATAAATAAAATCTTAAAAAAAAAAAAAAAGAATCTTACCTGGGACATGCCATCTTTCTGAATTCTGTGATAGAGTGGGAGAAACTTCTTTTGTTTTTTGTTTATTTTCTTTTGTAGCTTAGGAAGAAATGTTTTTTGGGAGGAGACTTGTTTATTATCTGAGCCACAAAAGTTCAAAGAACTTTTTGGATTCTGTGTAAAGGGAATAGACAGATGGAGGTGAGACCTTACGTCCCCCAGGAGCCTCTGCCTGAGGAGAAGGATCTGGCAGCAGGTGGTCTGTGAGGACACACGAGGGTGTGTCTCCTCTATCTGTCCCTCCAACAGGATCTGGGAAAGGGGAGAGAAGAGGGCAGGGGGAGCCTCTGTATACCCTGCATTGGGACTTGTCCTGGAGATCAGTTCCCCTTAGTGGAGGCTTTGCAGAAGTCCGGAGACCCAGGACAATACCCCTAGTGTGGACACACCACTTTCCTGACAGCTGTGTGGGTTTTTTTCCAGACTTGGAAGGAGGGTGGCTGTACCGGTACCTTGCATGCTGCCTCTTTGAGTGATCATGACTTTGGCATTATCTGGACTCGGCAGGAGTCCAGAGGGAACAACCAAAGTCAGAAGCTCAGTAATAACAACCAACGCTTTGTAGTATTTACTACGTGCTAGATAGTGTTCTAAACACTTGTACGTTTCAACTCCTATAATTTCACAAGAGCCCTCTGAAGGCTGTGCTGTTTCCCGCATTTATACATAAAGAAATGGAAGCAGGGAGCTTGTGATGGATATGGCTAGGGGAGCCAGGACTTGAGCTGTGGGATTCTGTTTCCAAAGTCTTCAGTCCTTTCCCATTACCCTGCATGGCCCTCAATTACTCAGGGGACGTTATCCAAAATGCACTTTGCACGGAGCTCCCTGGGCACGCCCAGTGTGGTCCTAAAAGGGGTGGTTTGCTCAGCAGGCCCCACCTCATTTTAATATCGCCTGTGCTGCGAAAGTCCAGTGGAAGAGACTGTGAGAACTGGAGGGTCACGGGCTGGTAGTGTTTATCCACATCACTGCTGCCGTCTGGGCACTCAGATTCTGCAGAAAATCACCACCGGCACTACCCACACCCGAGGTCTACAGTCCTCGGTTTTCCTCCTACTTAGGGCGGCACAAGGGTGAGGCTGACTCAGTAGCTGCTCTGGGGTCAGATTCCACTCAGGTCCCTGGATTGCCTCAGACAGAGGGAGATAACATTTGAACCAATCCCCGTGTCAACCACTCAGTACATTTATTGAGTATCTACTGGATTAGGAACTCGTGGTGATGCATAGAAACCTTTAGGACCTTTCAAGCAGCTTACGTTCTAAGGAAAGATAACCCACACGCCCTAACGACCAGACACAGGAGAATGTGGAGGTATGAACAAAAAAAGGAGTGCATGTGCCCGTCTGAGGGATTCTAGATCGCAGGGGGAGTTACCACTTGAAGAAGGGGTCGTGCAGGGAAGCCCGTGGACCCTCCCAGTTCCAGCCTCAGTGGCAGAAAAACCTGGTCCTGGTTCTTTTTCTCCATCGGATGTGTCCACAGTGGGAAGAATGTGTGCTAACCCTTGAGGGAAAAAGCCGAGGAAACCAGAACGAGAGGCTCGGCTGCCAACCCATCACTCCCAGGAGAAACTGCCTTGGACTTTGGGTATTTTAATTTTTTTTTTAATTGTTCCGAGTTTTGAACAGAAAGACACTGTGAGAGAGAGCTGGTTTAGAACTCTGTTCATCAAGCCCAAGGGTGGGATGGGGACATTAGGTAAGAAGTCCAAGGGAGGGAGGGGTGGTGGTCAGCGGCAGCCCGGGAGGGGCGGTTCTTTTTATTATCTTCTCAAGATGCTTATCCTGGAAACCTCCTCAGGCTAGAAGCTCCCTCTAGGGGTCATTGCATTTGTGTTCCTATCTTTAGAGACAAAACTCTGTTAAGTATCAGGGTTCACAGCAGGTAACACCCTCCCAGAAGCTGGTGTTGGTGGAATGCACGTGTTCACTGCAGAAACTCAGATACCCCCGGGCACTCCCACCTGCCGTCTGCCATCACCACACTCTACTCCTAGCCAAGGGAACCAGTCTTTTCAGAGCTCAACGGTTCCGTTTTCCAGTTTGGCTTTTTGGACGCTTACAGTATCTTCCAGTTTGAGCATAAATCAAAGAATGGGGCTTTGAAGAAAAAGCTTAATATAAATCCAAGCCAGAAATGAACAGCCCCAAATAACTTTTCTCCTGGGTCACTTTCCCTGGGTAATGCCCTTCCCCAGGCTCCCCCAGGCTCCCCCGGGCTTCCTTTGTGGCTGAGCACTCTGTCATCCTCTGAAAATACTGCTGCAACCTGGCCAAACCCCTTCACGTGACCCGAGATGTTCAGAGAGCCTCACTTCTCTAAAAGGAGGATGTATCTTGCTTTGAAACAGAAAACACCAGTGTCTGATCCCTGTCTCACCCTACTTTCCCCAGCAGGGACGGAGGCCTGGGCCCCTCAATTTCCCCTACAGAATCCTTGGTAACTGCTAAGAACTAAGTAAGAATTTTCTAGAGTAGTGTAGAGGCCTCATTAAGCCTCCAAATAAAATTATTCCCAGTAACCCTGCGCAAGAAAGAAAATGGGCTTTGGAGGAACACTTTGAACTGAATCCCAACGCACCCTTGAATAGCCATGTCCTGCTAAACCTACTCATCCTCAGATCTCCTATCTGAAAAGTCCTGCTTGTTACGGGCAGTGTGTGGACTATGTAAGATACAGAGCGCATTAAACCTAATCCTCTTCCCTGTAGGGAATCACCGGAACTCTCTACTCTTCTGTGAGATGGGGCTTGAACCCCTTGTGCTCCCCCCACCTTCCTGTGGCTTAGCCTCAAGGGCATGGGCTCAGCCTTCTTAGCAGAGGACAGCTGGCCTTAAGACATGCACTCGCAGGAGAATCCTACGCAGTGACACTGCCCTGTGGATTAGCCTGGAGAAGAGAGGAAGCAGAAGTGAGAGAAAACCATAGGCACTGTTCTGTGTTGGAAGATGCTGTACATTTATTTTTTTTTTTTTAAGATTTTATTTATTTTGGGGCGCCTGGGTGCCTCAGTGGGTTAAGCGTCTGCCTCCGGCTCAGCTCAGGGTCCTGGAATGGAGCCCCGCATTGGGCTCTCTGCTCGGCGGGGAGCCTGCTTCCCCCTCTCTCTCTGCCTGCTTCTCTGCCTACTTGTGATTTCTCTGTCAAATAAATAAATAAATAAAATCTTCACAAAAAAAAGATTTTATTTGTTTTGAGAGAGAGAGAACACAAGCAGGGGGAGAGGCAAAGGGAGAAGCAAAGCCAGATGCGGGCCTCAATCCCAGGACCCTGAGATGATGACCTGAGCCAAAGGCAGACACTTAACCAACGGGCCACCCAGGTGCCCTGATGCTTAAATGCACGGGCTTTGGAGTCACATACACCGACCTAGGCTTGGTTCGCTGCTTGGCCAGGGGCCTTGGGCAAATGATTCAGTCTCTGTGAGCTTCAATTTCATCATCTCTGAAATGGAGAGAATACTAAATGGGCGCAAATAATACACACCTGCCAGGGGTGTGAAGCTTTAGTGAGATACTGTGAAGATTGTGAAGATTTAGTGAGATACTGTACGAGCACATATTAGGTGCTGTTAACGCTTAGTGACAGAGATGACTCATCCTGTCGCCAGGCATCTAATTGGTAACACCTTCTGGGGTGGGGAGGGCATGGGTCACCAGGTGTGTAAGTCTCCCTAAGGCTGCATTCTGTTCATCCAGGAAGACCAGTGTTTTCCTCTTCTTAGGGTCATGAGGTGAAATTGTTGGTTGTGATGATTGTAAGGATTGCTTCAAGTCTGAGTCATTTGGTCACATCAAGACTCCACGGCCTTTACTCTTCTATTCTGTTGCCCCTTGTGGTGCATTGGGATGGGGGGTGATGCTTGAGACAGGAGGTCGGTGAGAGCCCAGCTCCATGCCCTGAGGTTCTGAAGCCAGGAATGAAGGATTGGGAAACACTCCCAGGGCCTCCATGGACACCATTACTCAACACCATTACTAGACTTTGTTTCTGCTTTCTGGTCTCTGGCTGCACAACCTAGAGTCTCTCTCTCTCCTTCTTTCTTTTCTCCCCTCCTCTCCAGCCGTCTTCATCCTGGACTCTTCCTTTGTCCGCAGAAGAGAGTGCATCTGTTCTTACTTTGCTGTCCAAGGGCAGCTTTGGGGGAAAGGAGCCTGTTCTCACGTCCGGGTTCTTGCTCCAGCCATGGGCAGGAACAAGAAATAGCTGGTATCCACAGCCAACTGGAGCAGCCAGGCCCAGGACTGACTTTGCTATTATTATTCCATTTTGCAAATGAAGATGCTGAGGTCCAGGGACAGCCCGTGTGTGAGCCCAGGCAGTCTGACTCAAGCGCCCAGGCCCTTCCAGCACTCTGACCTTTCCTCATTGCTACCCACCCTAGACACTAAGGAGATTTGGAAACCCTGAGGCCTAAAATATATGGTGCCCTTTTATGCGATTAAATTAGAGCAGCAATGACCATAACAAAACAACTCTTAGACCTTCGGTCAGCTCTTCCGCACAGGAAACAAGATGGCGGCTGCTGCATGGGTCTCTGAAGAGCTGTGGAGTGACTGACTTACTGGTAAACCAATTCTTGGGAGGCGTGCGGCAGCAACTGCCATGGGCAACCGTGCCATGCCATGAGAGAATGTGGCCTCTCGTTCCCACCGTCTCCTCCTCATGGGCCGACCCTCTCCATCACATTTAGCTGGAAGCATAAACCTAGTGTCCCCTGGTGTCGTCACCCGATGGGGCTGTGTGTGCGGGTGTTAATCTGTGTGCCTCTTTTCTTTAGGGTGGGGAGCAGGACAACAGTTTATTTATTGAGAGAGAAGTGTCTTTTGCTCACATCCTGCTTTCTACCGTAGTGGCTCCCCTGGAAAACCCAGGTTGGCAAGAGCTGAGGGGAGGGAGTTGGGGGGAAAAGCAGAGGAGTGCTCATGGGAGCCAGAGACAAGGCAGTCTGAGGGGAGGTGGGGCTCATGGTGTCAAAGGTGAGGCAAGGTCAGAAGTGAGGGGAGGCCCGGCAGAAGGGGTCGATGGTAAACTGGGACTTATAGGTTTGGGGGCACATTGGGGTTCATGGGGGAGGTCAAAGGTGAAGGAGAAGTCAGAGTGAAGAAAGGCTCATGGGGTTAAACGTGTGGCTTGCTAGGTCACCGGTAAAGAGGGAGTGCTGTGTCCAAGCTAGAAGAGCTCGAGGGGGTTGGACATGGAATGGGGCACAAGGGTCAGCAGTCAGCTAGGGCTTGAGACAAAGTGGGGTTCGTGGGCTCAGACAGGAAGAGAAGCAGGGCTCCCCGTGGGGCTTGGGGTCAGGGGCCTAGCAGCTTGGCCTCCTCCTCGACCTTGACCTTGGCCGCCTCTTCGAGGCCACGAGGGGCGAGGGGATGTCGTCACGGCCATCTTCACAGATGTTGGGATCCACACACCGGAGAAGGCTGCTCCGCTGGGTCAGCTCACCCAGCACCTGCTGGTCCACCTTCTTCGTGGACATGCGGCCCGGGAAGCCCGGGAGCCACTGTCAGGCCACTGCCGCGTTCTTGGTGTGGTCGAAGGCAGGCAGGGGCAGCAAGGCCAGGCGAGGTCAGGCCACTGGGGCCATGGGCAGCTGGCCCACACTCGCAGTCCACACACCTCCTGAGGAGCTCAGGGAGATCAAGCACTTCATCAGCACGAGAGCCTGTGAGCCTTCCGCGAGATAAGCTGAGATTTCCAGGCGGAGTTCAGAGTCTGGAGACAGTGGGGTCATTGTTGTGGGACAGCAGGACCAAAACCAGCACCTGCCCTTGGAGTCCTTGTCGGGCCAGGAGCTTGGAGTCAGGGGCCACCTCAGAGAGATCCCTTGCTCCAGAGAAAACAAGAACGATGTGCTAATCCTTTATAAGAGAGCCACAGCCAAGAGCATTTTCTGTGGTGATGGAAAATTTCTGGGCGCGTCTTGTCTAATACGGGGGCCATCGACCACATGGAACACGACCCTAGAAATAGGGCTAGTGGGACTGATGAACCGAATTTAAAATTTTATTCCATGTGACTTCATTGACATGAATTCAGTACTCACTATATGGGCGAGTGAGGGCTTATAAGCTTTCTGTGAAGCCTTGAGACTCACGGAGGTCAGGGACCAGTTAGAAGTGGGGGTTACAAAAGTTTAAGAGAAGTGCTGTTTGGGGTCCTTAGCCTTTAGCCACTATGATTAAAATATATGTCACCCTGGGAAGGATATAGGCACTAAAGTCAGATAGGCCTGGGTTGGATTCTTGTCTCTTCCACCTGTGAACACGGCAACCGGGGGCAAGATTCCTGTAAAGGTTTAGAGTCTCAGATTCAGTGTCTGTAAAAGACGGAGGAAAATTATCTCTTTGAGGTGTTTCTTCCTTCGTAAGGTCTACAGGGCTTGCTTTGTTCATTCATTCAGGAGGGTCCAGTCTAGGAGGTGTCAGACCGGAGTCCTATTTCCCCGTCACCTGAGTGGGGCTGAGTGTGGCCAGGGTGTCATGGGGGACCCGGATAACGCAGGTCCCTGTCCTTGGGTAACTGGGGATGTGGACATATTGATTCTTACTCACCCCTGGAATAGTGCTGAAGAGCTTGGGAGCCAGAGAGGCGGGAAGGAGAGGGACGGTATAGGCCTACCCACCTGCCAGCCCTTCCCTCTCCCTCAGGAGACCGCCAGCTGGAGGGCTGTCTTTCCTTCCTCCTGACACAGCCTGTGACATGAGTGTCACTTGACCTCAGGGCACATTCCAGAATGAGGCCACAGCCAAGAATAGGACCCAGGAACCCTGCCACCCATCCCGCCTATATTAATCACACATCCCCAGAGCGGGAGAGAGACTTCTTCAGACTCCTTGAGGAAGTGGGAGGAGGAGGGCGAGACGGCATCAGGAAGTAGAGTTGGGGAAAAGCAGGGAACACCCCGGAGAAACCCCTCCACAGCCTGCGCCCTCCCAGGGCACCTTGTGGCCCTTGGTCCCAGGACCATCAGTTCATCCAGAGAGTCCCTTGTCATCCGTGGGGAATGGGCTCCCGCAGACCTCTGCCCCCCCCCACCCCGCAGTACTTCCGGCCTGGATGGCGCCTGCGCAGAGGCAGACAGACAATGGAAGGGTCTTGCTGCGGCCAGGGGACAGCAGAGGCTCCCCCCGGGGATCTGGGTCCAGGAGGATGAGTAGGCATAAGGCTGATGTCTCCCTCAGGAATGTAGGCCATGACTGCTTCTGTGTGTGATCAAGATATCATGTCACAGGACAAGGTCAGAAGCCAGCCCCAGCGAGGCTGATGGGAGGCAGGCTCTTGGGAGAGGTTTGGGGCCCTGATGGGACTCCACACTGCCCAGCCCGGAGCGGGGAGTATGGGTGGGCTGTCTGGGCACACGTGCATGTGTGCACACGTGTGTGTTACACACTGAGAGAAGCCAACCGCCTGTATTCAAGTCTTGGCTCTGCCATGTGATGGGTGATCTCGGGTAAGTTTCACGTCCCCTCCAGCCTCAGTTTCCCCAAACACAGAACAGCATTCTGTCCTGTAGAGTCCTGACGGGAGACAAGAGGTGATGACTGGTGCCTGTCCCATGGTGAGAAGCTGCTCAGTGTTGATGTTCCAACAGTAGAGCTGGACACTGGGCGCTCCGCCCCCGCCAGTCCCCCGCCTGAGGAAATCGCCCTGCGGCTGTGTGTTTGTTCTCCTCCTTTCTTCCTCAGTTTCCGCCCCTGGTCCCGGCTCTCTGGTCCCGCTGTCCAGGGGGTGACATCAGACTATGGAGCAGCTGGGCAGACAATGGAGCAGAGTGTCCTAGGAGGCTGGAGGTGCTGGGGGAGGCGGAGGGTGGAAAAAGCCAAGCTGTCCTGCCCCAGAGGCCTCGGGCCGGCCCGGAGACAGCCGGCGCCAGAGCAGGCCTCTGAAGTGGCCAACAGAGATGGACTGGAGCGGGAGGAGGACGGGGGGCAGGGGCGGGGGCAGACAACAGATGCAAGGAGGGAAGGAGTGAGTGTCCAGTGTAGATAGGAAGGCAGGTGAGTCTGGCCTCAGACCTATAGGGGGGGCTCCATCCCCCTGTGTCCTGGGGCCCAGACTGGGGCCACACTTCCCAAACTTAGTGGGCAGCCTCCCAAGTTCCCAGGCAACCAGGCCCTGCGAATTCGGTCCAACCTCTACAGAACACCTGCCAGAGGTCGGTTACTGTGAAACACCGGAGTAACACAGACCAGAGACTCACACGTGGTTTCAAGGACCAAGAAATACATACCATGTAGAAGGTCCAACATTATGATAAGTGCCCATTCCCTAAGTGCCTGTATTTTCTGACACCCACCCCCCCAGACACGTGGGGTGATCTGTCTCAATGTGCTTTGAGCAACAGAATAAAATACCTGTAGCCGTATATGTTCATGGAGTCTGTGAGATCCTGGACCCAGCAGAAGAGGCGAGGGGTTTGAGTCCTGGGGCCCCGCTGTCGCCCAGCTGGTTGCTGAGGGCCCGGAGGGGCCGCTGGGGCAGCCCTCTGTGCCAGGCTCTGTCTCCTAGGCTTTTCAGTTTGGCAAGGTTAATAGGGCCACGTTCCCCAAGTCTCCAGGAAGTGCATTTCCTACCCTCTGTTTTACAGGTGAGGACACAGAGGTGCAGACAGACACCGGGGAAGTGTCGGAGACCAGATGCAGACCAAGGTGGGTCTGATGGCACCGGCTGGGCTTTTTCACTCTGCCAGACTGGGGCTGGAGTGGGAGGGATGGGGTCTGGGGCTGTGAGTGTGCTGCAAGCTGACGAGAGGGAGTCCTGCCATTGGTGTCCCCTGGATGTCACACTTCAACCAGGCAGCCACAGGGCTTAGGCCCCATGGCCGTGCAAGAAGGGAGGTGGCAGGAGCTAGCATGTGGACGGACACTTGGCCCATCCGGGGCAACAGGATGTCCCCACGCCTCTAAGTTGGGTAAGGCGCTGAGTCTTAGCTCCCTGGTTCCCTGACCCAAGCAGGGAGGGCCGGTGGCCAGAACTCATTCCTTCCTGGTGGCCAAGTGCTCTGCTCAGCATTTCCCCAAAGGTGACTTGAGAAACTCCCACTCCTCTGGCCCCAGGAGGAGCTTGTCTTCCCGATCCAGCCCCCTCCTTCTTGCAGGAACTATCTCTAAGGACAGATTGGCTAGATGGGCTGGGCTGGGCGGGGCTGGCTATGCATTCCCCCCCTTGGGGTGTGGCCCTGGAAGACCCAGGGAAGTGGACAGGGGACAGGTGTCTCTGGAGCTTGGCTGGCTTGCACCCTGAGGGACAGGTAAGCTGTGTGGCATGCCACCCTGGTCACAGGCTCCCAAACACATCTCCGGAATCATCTCCAACTCCTGAGACCAAAGGTGCTGCTGTCCCATCTTGGGAACCGAACCATGTGCTCAGAGTACACATAGGGCTTTGGGACCAGGCCCCACCCAGAGGTCCCCCTAGGGAACTATAGCTGGGTGGCCCACCTCTTTCCCATTGTGCCATCAGTGACAGGGACTGGAGTCTGCCCCTGGTCAGCCATGCTATCCTGATGGGTAGGGGGCCTGAGACATAAGTTAGAACATGTGGGCCTAAGTCCCCCATCATCCTGCCTCTGTATTCTTGGGGATGTTACCTTATCTCTCTGGCCTCAGCTTTCCTAGCTGTGGGAGGTACCACAGTTAAGGAGCCTCAGAGCTGCAAAGTGGGATGAAGGTTTGTGTCCCTCCATCACCCAGACGTGGTCCTGTTGGCCAGACTTCCCTCCTGGGCACCACAGCAAATGACAGTAAACCCCTCACCCCCGCACACCTACATTAACCCAAACAAATCACACAAGAAGGGCTGTTGATACTATGAACTTTTAATTGGTATCTTCCTCCCTACATTTGAGGAAGAAACGAGGATGCTCCACAATGACCTTCTTCGACTTTGGAGGGGCCTGGACAGAAGGAAAGGCTGAGGAGGGAATTGGGGGGGCGCAGATGTAGAGCTGACAGTGACTTTCCCAAGTCCTTTATCTAGTGTGTGTGTGTGTGTGTGTGTGTGTGTGTGTGTGTGTGTGTGTGTTGGGGGGTGGCTGCACCTGCACAGGAAGTCCATAATCAAGAAGTCACCAGCAAGGTGCCACATCCCCAAACCTGCCCTCCCACGTCTCTCCCAGAGCCTCCCTCAGGTCCCTGCAGCTCCCAAGGCCACCACCAGATGGAAGCATCGAGCAACATTCCTTTTCCTTCCCAAGCCTGACTCCCCTCCTCCCTCCCTCCCTCCTTTCACCCCGCTCCCCACCCCAACCCCGACTTTCCTTTTATCTCCCTTTCCACCAAAACAGATCCTGGGGCTTCTATCTGCTTTCTGTCCAAAGAGGCCGGTGGCAGATGAAAGCTCACTGTCCATCAGACGGGACCATTGGACAGCTGGGAAGACCAGCCATGGGTCTGTTTCTGGGGGCCAGGGTTGGGGAATGGGGGTCCAGGGGGTGGGACCCTGGGATCTGGACACTCACATTCAGTCACTAGGAGATGGGCAGTGCCTAACTCTGTGTCCTAGCGCCTGGCACCCAGTAACTGTTCAGAAAATGCCCACTGAGTCGGACTGAACAGAGCTAAATTAATACATCAACAATCAAAACCATCAATAAACCAACCAATAAAGCCAAGGAGAAACACGAAGAATGTGGTACCACGGTGGCCTCAGAGACCACGGGGCACCCTTACCGAAGCACAAGCTGACCACCACCTCAGGGCGAGGTGTGTGCTGGGTCAGACCATGCCCCACCCCCACTTCCTACAAGCCCTAACATGAAGGTGGTTCTGTTCCTAATGATCTAGGGGGCTCTGGGAAATTTGCCCAAAGAGTCCCTGGGCCCTCCTTTCTCTCCCCACCTACCCCTTTTGCAAACCGATTCATTCTGTGATTCCCATGACCGTGCAGATGCCATCTCTGGCTGCCTGGCTGGGAGCCAGCTGGGGGCTTGAAGAGCCACCGGAAGGGACTGGCTGGCAAAGAGAAAGGGTTGCAATGCCCGAGCCAGCTAGTCATCAGGAATGGTTTGCAGGTGTCTCTTGGCTTCTCCTTTTGTCCCCTGCAGCTACAGGAGATACAGACCCCTTCTTGAGCCTAAGACTAGAAATTGTTCTAAGAATCTCCAGTGGATTGTTCCCTGCTGGCCTCCAACTGTCTAGCCTGACCTTGCCCAGTCTGCAGACTGAGGAGCGTGGGGGGTGGGGAGGTGGACGAGGGCCAGGAAGGGGACCGGGGAGGGGCAGAGGGGAAGCGGGGCTTCAGTGCAAGCCCAGAAACTCCTTGAGGACATCGCAGGTCTTCTTGTGCAGGACCTCGCGCAGCTTCCTGACCCGCCGGCTGCTGGACGCGCCCACGAAACTCTCTGGCCGCAGCACAGCCATGCCGCCGTCCACCTCGCCCATGATGATGAGCGGCGTCTCGCCCACCGTCACGTTGGGGCAGGGGCAGCTCCAGTCCACGTGGAGCAGGGTGACCTCCAGCGGCTCCCGGCCCAGGAACTTGAGGCCCATCTTCTCATCCTTGAGCACCTCATCCACGGTCACCAGGGCGCGCCCCGCGTCGGGTTCCTCGGTCAGCTCGGACACGCGGCCCAGGATGACGAAGTCGCTCCGACAGAAGCTGGTGACAAGTTTCTGCCGCGGCTTGCAGGCCCGGCAGCGCTGGTGGCCCCGAGGGAAGGGGCAGGACTCCTCGCAGGCCTCCCGGCTCTCGAAGTTGTTGCCGTTGCCCTCGCAGCCGCCGTAAACGAAGGACTGGCACTGGCCGGTCTGGCCGTTGTAGGCCCAGCGGGGCGCGTAGGCCTTGCAAGGACCCTGCAGGGCGGGCAGGCTGCACACGGCCAGCGGCCCGCTCATGCAGGCCAGCATGCAGGCCTCGTAGGTCTCAAAGTGGTTCCGGTTGCGGTGGCAGTGGCCGAAGGTGAAGGTGAGGCAGTTGTTGGCCTGCGCATCGAAGTGCCAGCGGGTCTGCTCCTCCCCGCAGTCCTCGCTGTCGGGGGGCTCGAGGCACTCGGTGGCGGGGAAAGCCGTGCCATTGGGGCTGCTCTCCGACGCGGCCACCGCCTGACCCGCGCGGACCACGGACAGCGGGAAGTCGGCGCGCAGGACCCCGGCGGCGTTGCGGGCCGTGCAGGTGTAGATGCCGGCGTCCTGGGGCTGGGCATTGTAGATGACCAGCTGGGCGATGTTGGTGACCACCACGTTGCCGCGCACGTGGTTTGGCCGCATGACCACGTTCTCCCGGTCTTCCAGCTGCTTTTCCCAGGTGATCTCCGGCCGGGGCCGGCCCACCACGTCGCAGAGGAAGCTCACGGTCTCGCCTACGGTGACCGACTGATGCACAGGGTGGTTGAGCAGAGCCGGGGCCACCGTATCCAGCCCCGGGGTCTCCGGGGAGGCCGTGGTGGGGCGCACGGTGGTCTCGGGCGGCGGGGGACTGGTGTGGGGCCAGGTGAAGTGATAGCGGCAGGTGACGACAGCCAGCGTGATGCCCTTGGAACAGGCCTCGGCGTCCATGTAACAACGATTATAGTACGTGAGGCCGTCGGACGCGCACGTGAAGCTGGGCTCCTTCTCACAACGGTCTTTGCATTTACACACGGGCTGGCCGTCCCAGATGTCGCACTCGGAGCCCTGCTGCAGACACATGAAGTGGTCGCAGGTGGCCTCCTTGGGCATGCCTACCGGGCCTTTCTTGCCCTTCACGTCCATGTACCGGGCGGCCACACAGCTCTTGGTCCCACACACATTGGGGCAGCACTTCTCATAGGTCTCGCACTCCTGCGGGGAGCCAGATGGAGAGGCCTGAGCAAGGGGGAGCAGGACATGGGCCCAGATTTCCCCTCCAGCCCTCACCCCCCACCCCCGGTGTCTGTGGAAGGAACGGTCACAGGCTCACCGCCTGTGGCCAGCCACACATTCGGATGATGACAGGAGCTGGCAGATATGCAGCCCTGCTATTTGCCGGGCCTTCTTCTGAGAACGTTTGCACCTGTCAGCATCTCTCCTGCTCATGGCAGGCCCCAGGAGGTGGGCACAGCCATCAGCCTCACTTCACAGGTAGTGATCACAGAGGCACAGAGACATGCAGGAACTTGCCCAAAGTCACACAGCTGGTAGTGTGAGAGGAGGCAGGCCATGCACCTCCCAGAGGGGACATTTCTCTGACTACCATTTTACAGAAGAAAATGCAGTGACTCAAGAGAAGAGACCCCCAGGAGCTGTCCCAGGAGCTGGCAAGGGACAGAAAAGGGCTCTGAGCTCCAGGAGGATGGGATTCTGAAAGGAGATGGCTTCTTCCACGTCTTCATAGGGTTGCCACAAAGGAGGTCTAGGTGAGAACAAAGGAGTCTGCCTTTCTCTCTTTTCTCCTCTGGGGTTGAGATGCCCTGGCCGAATTGAAGAGCTCACACCAAACCCTAAGAAGGGAACACGGGACAGCGCTGGGACAGAAGTTTGAGGCCGGCCACACACGCGTCACAGAGCGGGCCCATGCTTGTTCCGAGCCAAGGGGAAGGGCAGGCGGGACAGGCCCGGGACGCCAGGTCCTACCACGGAGGGCTGTGCCAGGCCCAGGGGCTCCACTCTGACGTGTGCAGCATTTCACGGGGGAGCAACAACAAGGAAAACAGCCCCTTGGGTGGCAAAGGTCGGCCAAGCCGTCAGCAAGGACTTGCTAGGGCTGTAATTCCCCTTGATTCTCTGTGGGGCCACGTAAAGCATTAGTTTAATTCCTCGAAATTAGCAGCGTGCTCTGGGACAGGCACAAACAAGGACTTCACGTGGTGTTTTCGACAATAACACCTCGTCCCCACTGGGCAGGCGGGCAACGGTCCTAATCCTGCGTCCTGGTAGTAGCTCTGAGAATTGCTCCGCATTCGCGCTGGCCTCTTGTGGCTCTGACTTTTATATCCCAGCCTCTTGGACATTCCTCATCAGCTAAGAGCAGGGAAATATGCCCCACCGGAGCCGTGTGAAGCCTGCCTGCCCGGCTTGTTTACTGTGTTCCCCCTCTCGGCTCAGAATGGGGACTTTGTTTTGCCGTCTTTGCTTGGCATAAGCTTCTAGGCCACCCAGGGCAGGCTTTGGGACAGGGATGGGCAGATCTCAGAGCTGGGGTCTGAGGCCGAGAGACACAGAACGGGGTGGAGGGCAGGAGGAACGGGGAGCAGACAAGGAGAACCTGCTCTTCAGCCTGAGGGTCATAAAATTCCTTGAAAGACGGGCCCAGGAAGCTTCTTTAGGATCCCGAGGTCCATGAAAGGTTGGGTCGCCAGAGTCGATGGATGGAAGGATTCTCTGGGCACAGGAAACCTAGAAGGAATCCTTATAAGTTTTTGCTTGAGGGCCCAGAATGTACCTATAGGCGAATGAGTCCTTAGCCTTTTCCGCAAGACACACAGCATCTGCCAGGCTCACCATCCCTTACCCTACCTGGTTAATCCCGCCAGCTCGTGCGAGGGGAACAGACTTCCCTGCAAATGTAGCCAAAGAACCTTATGACCTCAGTAAAATGGGAGCTCTCTGCCCCCATCTTCCCTTTCCTGAGCACCACCACTGCTCACGGGCAGCATCTGGCCGGAGAGATCTGACAGTTGTCCCCTGGACACCGTGGGGCCAGACACTACTCACTGCGGGGCAGTCCTGGGCTTTTCTGTAGAGTGCATGTGTTTGCCAAAGGGAGCAGCTCTCGTATTCCTTGGTGCTGCCTGGCCCGGATACCTAGGAACTGGCCGAGCCGGCAGCACGTGCCTGTGTCCAGGCAGGAGCTGGGTACCAGCAGGCTTGTCTTCATCAGCCATGGGGAGCGGCTGGAATGACCCTGGGATTCGGGAGCTGGGAGAGAACTGCTCCAGCGCCAGGCCTGCCTGGCTTGCCCCAGGCTGCTCTGATGAGAGCAGAAGGGAGGACGGAGGAATCTGGCAGGTTGAAACTTAGCCCACTTCCTTCCCAGGGACAACCGGAGAGTCTGTTCCCACCCACTCTCCCCATCAGCCTGGCCTGATCTCAGGGTCAGGGTGCGAACCCCTGGGTGGGGCGGGGGGGGTGGCCTGGAGGCCTCAGCTTTGCCAGAGAGACGCCGGTGCCAAGCCCACCCTCCCATCCCTGGCAATGGGACCACGTGCTGCTTGCCGACATGCCCTGAATGTCTGCTCTCACCTGTCGCGGCGGGGCTGTCCCCAGGGTGTGCCTGGCTTAGTGCTGGCTGGCAGCAGCTCTCCACAAACATGAGACCAGGAATCCCAGGATTCCATGTCCCTGATGAACTTGGATGTCACACCCACCTCTTCGTCCGGACCTTGGACTTGGACAGACATCATGCCCTATTCCTGTGGCCTGGGGCCCAACTTCCTTCTCATTTCCCAGATCCTGCCGGGGGGGCTCCTGAGTCTCCCCACCCCAAGGCTCCCACGTGCCCTCACTGACACACTCACGTGGTCCATGTCAGGCTTCTGGACTCCCACTCACCTGGTCCGTCTCACACTCCCGCTTGCAGGTGCTCTGGGCATCCACCCAGAGGTTGGGGTTCATGTCGTTGGGGCAGATGCCAGCATGGGAATAGCGGATGGGCGGTAGTGCCAGGCCCCTCGGGGGCGCTCCAAACAGCAGCAGGAGCACCGCCGCCTGCGCGCAGCAGGACCAGAGCCGGCTGCACCCTGGGGCCCACATGATGTGTGGTCTGCGGTGCCTCGAGACCTCCCTTGCGACGAGGCCAGGGTCTGGGGCCCACCAGGGCCTTCTCCTTCTCTGGGCTGCAGACACCTGCCCTCCCCACCCCAGCGGGCTTCCTCTCGGCCGCCGCGGCCCCCTCCACCAAGTCAGCGCAGCCCCGCCGGGCTGTGCGGCTTCAGATAAAGCGAAGGTCTTTGCAAGCAAACTCCCTCTCCTGAGTGTGCAGGAAGAAGAGCGGCAGCAGGGCCCGAGCCTGGATTTATATCCTGGGCGCGCCACCCGAGTGGGAGCGAGCTAACCTGATGCCTGTCACAGGCAGGCTGCTGGCTCCTCTGTCCCGTGGCTGATCACAGACTTGTTACAGAAGGGGAAAAAAAAAAAGCTGGAAGCGGTTTAGCTGCGTATCTGGCACGGTGGGACACCTGCTTGTTTTTGACTCCAGGAGGCCTTTAACCCCTTCAAGGGCCAGAAATGGCATGTGCTCTGGGGGGGGAGCTGGCTGCAGGACACGCAAGCTCCCTGTAAAGGGGCGTTTGTTTCCCTCTCCCCCACCTCCTCGGCCCGGGCCCCCTCCTCCCTGTGACTACCTCTCTAGAACACACGATCGCTTGTTGCAAGGAGGGACCTGCCGCCGCAGGGTTAGCATCGCCTGGCCCGATAGTACATTTGAGAGCAAATGACGTGGAAAAACAACAAGTTCACGGCCATTCCAGGGCAGGCCGAGCAGCAGCGCTGCGCCGCGGCCTCCCACCCCCGCACCCGGGCCCTCTGCGGGGGTGTGTGCGCGCGCGGACAGCTCCCTATCTCTCGGTCCCCCGCCCGTTTGTGTCTCAAGTTCCCACTTCGGTGAATTTCCCCCAAATCATTCCAGAGACACATACCAGATATGCTCCGGCTCCCCCAGCTGCCGGGACGTATCACATTCCTCGCTCCTCGATCGACACACTCGTCGGCTCCCAGAAAACCCATGGGGTAAGTGTCCCAGGACGGTGCTGGGCGGCGGCTGCTCTCCCGAACGACCCCCTTGGTGGTGTCTGAGCTCTGTTGTGCGCCGAGCACCTCAGCCATCCCCTGGGTTCCCCCCAACTTCACAAAGGAGAAGGTTCAGGGCCGGAGAGGACCAGTGACTTGCCCGAGGTCAGCCACCGCGGACAGGGATAGTCGTCCCTCATATTTACTGGGCTCTTCGTGTGTGCCGGGCTCTCTCCAGGCATCACGACACTGCATCCTCATGATAAGTGACTTTTATTGCGGACTGGGGGAAAAGGAGCCCAGAGAGGCTAAGCAACTCACCACCCCCCACCCCGTCACACAGCAATGGGATGCCACCAGTAACACAGGAAATGCCAGCTTGCAGGGTGCAGGCACGGGCCTTTGGGAGGCCCCTCCTGCCCACCTGGGTGTCAGCACTGCGGTCAAGGTACAGCTTCAACTCCGGTTTTTACAGGTGGGATAAGAAGTTTGTGGAAACATCAGATGCCGTGTGGTGGGGTGGGGGAATGGTCAGGGAAAGAGGCGGAAGCTCCCGTTGGAGGGGGTGGGAGCTATTTCTCCCCACTATGGCAGAAAATGTCAGGTACCTCAAACAGCACCGAAAAGTGAGCTGGCTGAACGTATTTGCGTGGCCGCACGACCCCCGGAGTGAGCAAGTGGGGACGCCGATCCCTGCCAGAGACAGGTACCTCGCAAAGGCCAAACCACAGAGGGTTTGAGGAGCAGTAACCGAGCTGCTGTGTCCCAGGGATAGTAGATGGGGTAGCCCCAGCCCACATCAGAGCCAGAAGAGACCTGGAAAGTCCCCAGCAGTGCTCTCATTTCACAGCGGGGGAAACTGAGTCCTGAACACAGGCCCCTCCTCTTCCAGGTCCACTCTCACCTTGAGGGCTAGGGTCCGCCATCGCATTTGACTGTAAAAAGGCAGCCCAAGGCTTCTCGCAGCCCTGCAGACTACCCCCCTCCCCAGGGGTGGTGTGCCGCCTTCTCCCCGCCTCTGCCAATTCTTCCCCATAGTGTGGGTCATTCTGCGAGATCTGTCTTTTCTGCTTATGTCAAAGAGCTAATGAAGGGTGTCAGATCCTAATCCCCTAAATTATTGGAATAAACTTCCCTCCGAGGCCGGGGCCCGGTAATGAAGCCAGACAGCGGGCGACGCCGGCTGCTTTGAATTCCCTGTAATTTCATAAACCCGTGTTCCAGCTGCTCAGAGCAGGGCCTCAGCCCCACGCTTGACGGATGCAGCTTGTGCCGCCTTCTTTGAAATCACAAAGGGGAATGGATGGTGACACATTTCTAAGCAGGACTTAGAAAAATTGTCACAGCCCTGTTACGTGAGGACAAGTGTCCAGGGAGAGTCACCTGAGACCACTGGAGGTGATGGGAGGGCTGGGGGCAGGCAGAGCAGAGGCAGCCGGCAGGGGTGGGCTTAGAGGCAGGGGAAGCTCGTCCACCCCACGCGCTCCTCGCTCGCTCGCACGCTCTCTCTCTCTCTCTGTCGTCGGGGTTGACTGAGAAAGGCCTCCATCCACCCCGCTCAGCCCTGTCAAGAGCCACCGGCCTCTTTCCCACCCAGGGCCCCATTTCTGGCCATTCCACTCAGAGCTTTCACAACAGCATCGGGGGAAGAAGGGGCCTAGAACATCCCGGCTCTCACTCTCGGTGCTTCCAAGACTCCCACCAAAACACAGCTCAGAATAATAAATAACATCTGATCAGGGCTCGGAGCCCACGCAGCGTTTTCCCCTACATCATTCCGCTGACCCTCCCGCCAGCCCTGGGAGGGAGCCGGGGAGATGTGGCTGGGACCTCCCCTGCACGAGAGAGGAAACCGAGTCACGGAGACGCTAGCTGGGCCTGCTCAGAGCCCTGCGGCTCACACCCGCCCACCCCCACCATCCCAGATGCCAGTCCTGTGCTCGTCACACAAGCCACTGTTGCTTCCAGGACCTCCAGAAAGGCCCCCGCCCGCCACCCGGCCAGCCCAGCGTGTTTCTAAGCTGTTCTCAGAGCACTTTGAAGTCTCCTGGGCCCCTCCCCCAGTTCCTGGGCCCCTTCCCAGTTCCACACCCCTGGTGCTGAAGGGGGGGGCTCTGCGCGCCCCCCACCCCCGCCTCCCTCCCGCCAGCATGAGCATCAGGGACGTAGACCTAGGGCTGAGTCACCGGAGCAGGTGACCTAACCTTGGGGCTGTCACCCGCCATTCCCCCTCTCCAGGGACATCGGGCACAGCGTGGTCACAAGAGGACCCGGCTCAGCCTTCTCCTCCAAAGAGCTCCCTCCAGCTCCCGCCACCATGCAGGGAGCATGGCCCCTTCACACCCTCCAGGGTGGGTTCAAGGCCAGCTCTAGATGTAGCTGCAGGAGGTGACCCTAGACAGTGGACTCTGCGTGACCCTTGACCTCAGGTTCACCCTTCACATAACAGCTTCCCAGACACTGGGGCCTGGACAGGACAACACAGCTGACATCGTTTTCCCAGTTGGCCAGGCCTCTACCCTCTGGAGACCAGCCGCATGTGTGGAGGGGACAGCAGTGGTGCCACGCCAGCCTCACGCATGGACCAGACCTCTTACCTTCCTTACTGGATGGTTTTTAAGGCACCTACTATGTGCTTGGTACTCTGAGTACACAGAGGAGATGACGGTCCTTGTCCCAGAGAAAGCACAGCATGCAAACAAATGATCAGGTTAGTGAAGGCCGTCTTGGAGGGGGAGGGCTGGGAGGGCAGGCAGGGGGAGGGAGGCCCAGGGCTGCAGGCGTGAGGTGGAGTGGGTCTTGAAGCCTGAGCAGGAGTCTGCGAGACGGAGCCCAGCAGGCGCTTTCGTCCACTCCCCCTCGGAAAGGCCTGGCCCACGGTGCAGCCTCCTTGGCCAAGGCCTTCCCTCTGCAGGGCCCAGGCCTCCAGAAAGGGGAGGTGAGGGGAAAGTCAGTAGGATTGGGAGACGGGGTGGGGGTGGGAGCTGCGGGTCCTGCTTCTGCCTGGGGCAGCCCCAGCAAAGTCAGACCAGCAGCCTGTGCTGGTCCACCTTGCGTGGGCCCCCAGACCCGAGGCAGCCAGCCACACGTTCTCCCAAACAGCTGGGGGAGGCCAACCCTCTAAGAGCCCCCTTGCCCTGATCCTCGATTTCAATGGATTGGGGAGGAGGAAGAATGTAAGGAGAAAGAATCGGGAGGCTAGGGAAGAGGAAGGCCCCAGCCAGGGTGCTCAGATAGGTTCTCAGAAGGCCCAGGCTGCCTCGGCTAAAGGCAGAGATCAGTCCGACCCCAACCAGGGAATTCAATAAAGCGGGCAGCTCATTACCCAGCTGGGGACCCCCTGCCTGAGCGGCCGCAGGCCTGGGTTACATTACAGGGCTGTGTGAACTCTCCCCTCCGAGTGAGACTGCACCGGGTTTTGGAATAATTACGGGGCCTCAGCAGATGGTGGAGGCGGACAGGGGCGGCCTTCAGCTGTGGGACACGTGACTTGCCGGCATCTGTGCAGAGAGGAACACGGGAGGGTCCCCATAGGGCCTCAGGGGAGGCAACACTGAATCGAGATCTGAGAATTATGGGGTTGGCCATGGTGAGGCCTGGCCCCACCCCCTGGGCCAGCCAGGCCTCCTTAGACTGGGCCTTTGGGGCGGTGGTGGGGGGGGGGGGCTGCTGGTGGCGCTAAGTCCCTGGAAGCTGGTTGGTGTCTGTCTGAACGGATCTGTGTGTCATGAAAGCAAGAAGAGGAGACACAACTGTGGGCAGCTGTGAACCCCCACATGCCTTCCTGAAGAAGGCGGACAGCATGTGGTCTGTGGATATGTTCGCACTGTGTCAGAGCCCTTGCCCATGTGGGCAGCTCCGTGGCACTCAGGTAGAGCACTGTGTGAGGAGTTCTAGGTTCTCAGCCTGGTCTGCCACCAACCCACTGTGCGACCACCTCTTCGTCCCCATCTGAGGCCCCTTCCAGCTCCTTCCTCTGTGATCCCGTGTCCTAATTCCTTCAGCGTCACCTTCACGGACGGACTCAGCTTCAGAAAGCCCCGAGCTGCTCTCAGCCAAGACAAACACGGGAGTGAAGAAGCCAGAAGGCCACGGGGCGGCAGGGCTGCTGCGGGTCCACTGCTCTGCTCTGCTGGCAGAGAGCAACAGCCCGTTTCCACGCTTCCCAGGCCTGGGGGTTCCGTGGGACCGCCCCGCATTGGGGCATAGCCTCCCTCTTGCTCCGGTGCCTGTCCTGGAAGCTTCCTCTGGCGACTCCTTCCACAAGCCCCCTCCCTTTCTGCCTTACTGTTTTTTCCCTCCAGAGGAGAGAGAAATGGGAGGATCTCAGACCTGTGGGTCTCTCTGCTCACCTGTGCATGGGTGCTCCAAAACCAGGCGCATTCCATCCCCGCTGCAGGGGTACCTCACGGTGGGGGTGGGGTCACGAGAAACAGGCCTTTTCCTGACAGACCATTACGTCAAGACTTCCGGCTTAAAGATGGCTTCCTTAACGCTTCTCCACGCTTTCAAGATGAAGGCCACCATGAACATCTGCCTCAGTTTCCCTCCCCAGCCTTACCATCTGCCCCACGTTCTCTCAAACCCTGGAAGCTGCCACGTTGCTCTTTCAGATCATATATATATATATATATGTATATATATATATATATATGATTTTATTTATTTATTTGACAGAAAGAGAGAGAGATCACAAGTAGGCAGAGAAGCAGGCAGCAAGAGGGGGGATGCAGGCTCCCCGATAAGCAGAGAGCCCGATGCGGGGCTCAATCCCAGGACCCTGAGATCAAGGCAGCTGAAGGCAGAGGCTTTAACCCCCTGAGCCACCCAGGCACCCCACTCTTTCAGATCTTTAAAAGCTCCACACTCTCTCTCCTCCTCAGCCCCTCCAATGTTGTCCTCTGCCATGGACACTCCCCCTTCTCCGAGCCAACTCCTTCTCAGCCTATCCTGGAAGCCCCGAGCTTTTCGGGAGGCCTCTCTGATCTCAGAGGCTGCAGAAGGCCCTCACCACTTCTCAGATGCGGTGAGGGTGTTTCCTGGTATTGTCTTTACAATGAAAAAGCAAAACAAAACAAAAATCCGAAACTGGGTTATAAGACCAGTGGTGAGGTTTAACCATTGCTGGCTGTTGGGACAGAATCGCCATTCGCGTGGGTGTCAGTAGGTTCTGGGACAATGTCAAAATGTCAAAAACTCACATTTGAGGCAGTCTGTGAATGCAGCCTGAGCCCATGACCTTCCTGGGGTTGCCTATGAAATTTCAGGGTGCAGTTTATACGGCATCGAAATTACTCACGCCTCCTCTCTCACCCGGACCGGGCTGGGAACCCAGGGCAGGCAGAGAGCATGCACTCAACCAGCATACGCTGAATGAATGGATGAGCCCGCTGAGCAGATGGCGTCCTTGCAGAGCAGGGGTGAGTATCCCTGCTGACAGTCCTCCCCGAGAGAGACCAGTTGTCCCAGGGCAGGAAACCAGAACTCCAAAGACCAGCGGGAGACAGGCAAGGGAAGGCATGGCCATGCCTGGGCCCCACCAACTAGTCTGGGTGAGAAGGAGCCTAGAGTCTTCAAGGGGCAGCCCTGGGCTGTTTGGTTGGAGAAGGCTCGGGCGTCATGTGGACAGCCCTGGAGGCAGAAGGAAGGCACCCCAGTGGGGTCCACCACACCCCCCATGCCGCTCTTCCTGGCTCCTCCCCCGGCTGCCTCGAGACCCTCTTCCACCATGCTCTTCCCTGCTTCCAGAGCAATCTTTCCCAAACTCGAACATGTCACCTCCAAAAAAGATACGTTCCGTGTCCTAACCCCCAGAACCGGTGACTGCGATCTGACTTGGGAAAGGGTCTTTGCGGAGGGAATTAAGGATCTTGAAATGCAATCATCCTGGATTATCCAAGAGGGCCCTAAATCCAGGGACAGCTGCCCTCCTAAGAGAAAGGCTGAGGGAGTGCTGAGATGCCCACGATGGGAGGGCCAAGTGTAGATGGAGGCCGATGGGAGTGAGGCGGCCATAAGCCCGGGCGCGCCCCAGCCACTGGAGGCTGGAAGAGGCAAGAAAAGGATCCTCCCCTACAGCCTCCAGGGAGCCCGTAGCCTGCTCATACCTTCACTTGGACCTTCTGGCCTCCAGAGCTTCGAGAGAGCACGTTTTGTTGGTCTAAGCCATTGTGCTTGGGGCGATTTGTCACAGCAGGGACAAATTCATTTCCACCCCAGGAAAGGAATACACCTGCCTAGACCTTTTGGAGGCCTTTCCCAATCAGAAATGAACAATCTCCAGAGCCCCCTGCGACGTGATCCTGCCCCCTCCCCGACCTCACTGGGGATGGTCCCACTAGACAGAATAGCTCGTGTTCTCCCAATGTCCCACTAAGGTGACCAGTCCTCCTGGACGGTCTGCACCCGGCTTAGTTTTAGCACGAGAGTCTGGTCTCCCAGGAAACGCCTTCATCCTGGGCAAAGAACAGCAGCTCACTGGTGTGTGCCCTGCTGTCCCTACTGTCGTTCAGGCCACTCCCTTGGCCTAACATATCCAAGAGTTTCCACTGCAGGACATCACCTGGAGAAGTGAGCCTTTAGGAGGCCACACCTGGACACACGGAGAACTTTGAAGACTCTGCTTATCTTGCCAGGGACCTGGAGTCGGCTGGCGGCAGAGACTCGGGCCCCCGCTGCAGGGAAGGGAAAGAGAGACCCGGGGCAGGCTGGTCGCCAGAGTGCAGCTCCAGCCCCGTGGGGACCGTGGCAGCTGGCCTTGGTGCAGGTGAATGGAGACAGAGGAGTGATGGTGGGTAGAGTCACGGCCATGGCCACTGGGTAGCAGGGAGGTATGAGCACACACATCCAGGCAGCAAGAGTCCCGGAGCAATGATCTGGAGGGTTAGAGACCCACAGTCAGAAGGACTGTTGATCAGGAATGTACCCAGTGGCATCTAACAGAGACTCTGAGCCCTGTGGCTTCAGTGCCCAGCTCTCTGTTCTCAGGCTGAAGCTGCTTGGGTTACTCCTAAGGGCCCTGGCTCCTATACTTTGTCACCTTTAGCACATGGCCATTGTCCCTCACATCCAATGATGGCTGCGCCCCTAGACACCGCCTCGTTCCGGACCCACATTAGGGGGCAGAGCCAAAGCTCGTGAAAATACGTGCATCTCTTTGGGGAGGGGACACATCCTGAGAGCCCACCCCCCCCTGCCAAACATTGGCTGACTCTGCCCCCACATGCCTCTAGTGGCGCGGGACTCCAGAAGGTGACGGTTCTGGCTTTCAGCAAGGGAGAAAGGAGTTCTCTGTGGCTGGGTGGGGGGGCCATCCCTAGCATCTGCCGCAGCAGCCTTTCCTGGGACCCGCTAGCTGGTGGGGTTTCTCATTCTTGCAGCTCCTGGTTCTGGCTACACTGTGAACCACCCTCTGTGTTTAGATTGGTCCGTTGCTATGAAGGGCAGTGTGCTGGTAGGTAAGGATGGGTGTGGATTTTCAGAGAGGCCCACAGTTCTGTAGGATACTGGTGAGCCCCCATAAAGCTGGGTGGAGCCAGCCCCAAAGGCCCTGGAAGCGGAAGTGCGTAGGGTGCTCTGCACACAGAGGATAGGACCCACTTTTTGTTAAGCAGAGCTCATGACTGCAAGCCCAGGAGAAGCTGAGCCAAGGAGGTCCCTGGAAAGGGACCTAGCCCACCCTGACAGCGACCATCTCACAACTGAATCTTGCCCTAAGGAAGGAAGGGAGGCCAGTGGCAGATGAGAGCAGAGTTTTGGGAGGGTGTTCAAGTCCACGGTTCCAAGTCCGTGGTGCCAAGTCCAGAAAGCCCCAGACATCAAGGCAAGTGGTGGGAAGGTGGTTTCGGGGGGAACGGAATTGCTGGGCGGGTCACAATCCACCACACACTGGGACGATTGGAGGGGGTCTGGGGCCAGCCCCAGGGAAAGGGGTTGTCATTCAGTAATCATGCACTTGGAAACATGGATTTGATACTTGCTGGTGCCAGGTGTTTTATGAGACACTGGGGATATGAACCAGGTATAACCTTTGCACTCAGGAAGTGGACAGTCCAGGTGGAGGGAAAGGTGTGGAGCAGCCCATTATGGACTCAGGAATCCAACTACGGGTGGTGCATTCTAGGAAGGAGGCCAGGAGGCTGGGAGCATCCGGGGAAGGGAAGCGGTGGGTCAAGCACAGGGTTGAAGTGAGGTAAGGAGAGGCTTAACCAGGTCCTAGGCAAGGCTGGTGCGGCTGGAACCCAGAAAGAGAGAGGAGTAGCCAGTGGCCGAGGCTGCCAAGGCAGGCAGGGGCTAGACCCTGCTGGGCTCAGAGATTGTGGTGAGGAGTTTGGACTCAACAGTAAGGCTGGACTATGCCACCGGGACTCTGAAAGGTGGTGAAGGTCCGATGTGGCCAAGAGACAATGGGGAGAGAGTGGGGGGAGCTTCGGGCCTGGAGCGGACTGCTCTCAGGGACGCCTGGGGTTCATACCACACAGGAGGGGGGGAGGCGGGCTCTCTGCTCCGGATGAGGCTGGAGGGACAGTGGAGAAGGAGGAGGAGGGGCGCTGGGGCATGGCCCGTGTGCTGTCCATGACCGCAGGGAAGTGGCTCAATGGAGGGGCTTGGCTGACAGGCCCAGGATCGCTTTCCTTCAGTTCATGAAAATGCTGGGGGGTAGGAGGCGAGGAAGGGAATGAGGAGAATGACGTAACTGTCCCCCAAAAGCGAAGAAGAGACATGCTCTACGGAGGATGGCACTCTACTGGGACGGTCAAGACTGACGGGCCAGTCTCCTCACAACTCCCTCCAGACAGCCAAGGCTCAGGAAGGACCATGGGGTCCGAGTGACTCGGATGCCAGGCCATCGCCGGACCTCACCGAAGACCTTCCTGCCCAGCAGACAATGGGTCTTGTTTAAATCAACTCTATACAAACCCGTGGACCCAGGCTACCCACTCCAGAAGGCCAGGGGTCCACGCTCCCTTCGCATAACCCCCCGGGACTGGCCCCTTTCAGCTCCTCCTAGACGACTCAGCTCATGGCTTTCCCTGGGGTGTGTTCTCATCATAGGTTTCCTCTTTCACAGAAACCCATGGTCAAGACAGTCTCAAAGTAAAGACCCCCAGCAGGACATGGGTGGCCAGAGCAGTTTTGCTTGAGCTCGACAGTGGGAAGCCTTGACCTACTCCACAGGGCAAGAGGGCTGCTGGCCTCCGACAGCCTTTCCGGAGACCCGTGCTGAGGAAGAGGCTGCTCCAGACCCAGCCTCCCCGCCATCTGTGACCCCTGGGGAAGAAAGCTGCTCCTCGACAGCCGGGACCCCCAGTTGTCCTGACTAAAGCACATAGCAAGAAACGTGTTCTTTGTTGTGATTCGGGACACACGTGCATATACACAAGGGAAACCAGAGTTTTACAACTTTTGTTTTTCCTTTTAACTTTCAACAGCCCCTGAGCCAACAGACCCAAGTCACCCCTCAGATGACGATTATTCACTATTTACTCAGCAAGCATCTCTGCGAGGTCATGCTGTGTCCTGTGCTGTCCTCAGTCCCGGGCAGACGGGTGGAGTTGAAGAAATGGCCTCGTTGGTTGTGGATTCGGAATTTTGGAGTAGGAGCCAGATCCTAGACAAATGCTGACACAATGTGAATGGTACATTTCGGGGGTGCATGAAGGTGCCTGATCTACCAGGCAGTTGGGGCAGGGCGACCTCCTCGCCCTGGTCCATTTCTACATGTGCGCAGGGCGGGGGGTCAGCTAGAGCCACCGCCAAGCACCTGGCTGGCTCAGATTCCAGGGAGGAGCGTCAGGGGTTAGGATCCCTGTTTCCAGTTTGGAGCTGGGGTCAGCGAAGGGCTTCCAGAGGAAGTGGCATGGACATCGGGCTCCCTTAACGATGAGCCGTGGGGAGCCAGGCAAGGAGAGAACAGTACACATGCAGGCTGTGAGGTGGCAGGTGACCCACATGGAACATTCAGGAACAGGACGACGGCCAGGGAGACTGGAGAGGAGGGAGTCCACACGGGTCCCCGTAGGCTCGATTCAGAAGAGAGAATCTCTAACCCATGTCTTCAACCACCACCAGGAAGGAGGCCCTGATTTCATGTTCCATTTAAAAACATGTTCCCTTTGCACTTTGGATTTTGTTTGGGCAGGTGTTGGGGTGGGGATTTGAGAAAACAAACGAACACACGAAGCAAACCCAGTGTGCAGCTGAGTGAAGGGTAGACCCCAGGAGACCTCTTGCGTGGGTTTTACTCTAGCTTGCAGCCGATCGAACATGTAAGGACCGCTCACTGTGTCAGTATTTGGGAATCTCCTGGGAGCATGAAGTAGGCTGGGGTCAGCTGGACACAGGGTGGGGGCGGAAAGGGGACCAGGCCTATTTGTCAGGAGCCACCAGGAGAACTCCCTGCCCGCGAGGGGCCTGGAGAAAGGTGCCTCTCAAACACCGAGCCCCGCGGGGGTCTCTGCATCTGGGAGAAGATGGGGGTGGGGGGTGCTTCCCCGAAGATTTGGGAGGCCCTGTTCCTAACTCTGAGTCAGCAGCAAGGACATGGGGGTGAGCTAGAAGGTGAAGAGGGAGCACTGAATGCCTGTTTAAGGGAGTCAGTCCCTCCATAACTTCAGGTTGCAACCCAGGGACAGCGGCCTTGAAGCCCAGGGACAGTGACTTTGAATTTGCATGTCTGCCCAGTGTGGCCTCAGGTATCCCAGGAGCAGAGGAGGCAAAGACCGCTCCAACTGAGGGCAGAGGGCATGATGTTGGGATGAGGGTTCCATGGCTGAACCCTCCTCCCCTTGGGGTTTCCCGACCAGGGACTGCACGCACAAAAGACAAGGACCTAGTGCAGTACCGCATCCATCAATGTTAGTGTCTTAGGGGCCGTGCCCGAGTCCTTTCTCGTCTGCAGAGACTCCCTAGTAAAGTAGAGCCTGACTGAGGAGGGAGCTCTGGCCAGGAGCCTCAGGGCACGCTTCAACCTCCCAGCTTCCTCCCCAGGGTGCGCACCGCGGGGGTCGATAGGGGCTGACTCACTGGACCCCCAGATGCAGGTGGGCAAGATGGGCCAGAAAGAGAGATCGGCAGGGGCCTCCACCAGCCAACCCATTCTGGGACAGTGGCTCCTGGTCTGGCTGCCAATGGGGACAGGAAAGGAAAGGGAAACGACCAGAGACTGTTTCCATGGAAGAACAGAAGTGGAGAGAAGGCGTGTGTCAAGGCCAAGGGCCTTAGTAAATAACCCCATCCCTGAGTAAGCTGGGTGTGAATGAGTGTTCTCGGGGCGCCCCCGTGAGATGAGCCACCTTCCTCTCTTGTCCCGTCCTCTCCATCGTCTGTCCTGCCACAAGAGATGAGGTGTCCCTTGATTTAAGGTTGATACTGCCCCCAGGGCGTGGATGCCTCCCCTTCCCTCCCCTCCCCTCCTTCCCCTTTCCTCCCCCTGCACCTTCTTAGCCACTTGGAACCATCAGTTTGGCCTCCTCTCGACTGGATCATTTCCATTAGTATTCGGACACCCCCAAGTCTCACCCATCGTAAACAAGGAAACCATTCCCTCCACCCCACATTCCCCCTCCATCCACAACCCTGCCTCTCACCCCTGTAAAGCCAGTCTGCATTTTCTATGTGCATTTTCTTGCCCCCTCCCGAGTTCACAATCTCCCATCCAGCTCCCCACATACACTTTGCCAATGAACCTGCGCCAGGGGCTGCCGTGACCCCAAATGATACAGCCAACCTGGTTTTCTCCATCTCTCTGGAGCATGTGACCTTCTGGTGCTTTGCTCTAGGGTTATGACCCCCCCTTCTCTTTCCCACCCATGTCCCTCCCCCTCTCCTTACTACCTACACTGTTGTGCAGAGGGGTATGTCAAGGCCATGGGCATCCTCGGCACCCCTCCTCTTACACAGTGCTACCCCTTCCCCCACAGCTGGGGGTTTTCAGTGCTGGCTGCCCTGGAGAATCATCTGGGAGCTTCTGAAAAGTACCAGCACCTGAGTGCCACCCTAATTAACTCAAAGTCACAAGAGTAGGGCCCAGGTGTGACTGCTTTCAAACTCCCAGATGATTCTGAAGGCAAGTCAGGGTTTCTAGCCACTTGTCTAGGTGACCTTTCATGCCACAACTTCATGACCATGTCCATACCAGGAGGCTTCAGAGTCATCTCTGCCGACCTTGAGACATCCAGAAACATTCTTGGTTCCCCAAAGGCATCTAGCCAGGTGTCTTCTCATATAGGAAGTCAATTCAGCTTACCACCCATTCCAGAGTCCAAAAGCTTCTTCTAACACTAAGGTCAGACTGTTCTCCTTTTCATCTATGGGGAATCTTCCATAATGGACTAATAGGGAAGATATTTCCTCTCTGGCCTAAGACCTTAACAGCATGTCCAGAACCCAGTTTATTATTTTTTTCCAGAAAGATCTATGCCCAACTTGGGGCTTGAACTCATGACCCCAAGATCTAAAGTCACATGCTCTACCCCTTGAGCTAGACAGGCAGCCCCAAAGGGATCATTTTTATGTCTTGATCTCAATGAAACAAATCTAGAATGCTAAAATGCCTTTGACTACATTGGTGTAGTTTGCTGCTTCTCAATTTCTCTCTCTCTCAAGGAAAAAAAAAAAAAGCGTCACTGGTTTCTGCTTCACGCTTCCCTGACCCAGGAAACCATCTTGCTCATCCTGCCAGTCCCAGTCATCACCCTGGAATGGGACTACGTGTCTCCCCCACCAGACTTCAAGATCTTTGAAGGCAGGGACCGTGCCTTAGTCACTACTGTGTCTCCCACCCCTAGCATGGTGCCTGGCTTAAAGTTTTGTTGAATAATGAATAGAGGAATAAAATTCTACAGGTGTAGCCCACAGAATAAGGCACTTAATCTGGTTGGTTTCACTGGCTGGATTCATAAAGAGAAGACATGAGATCTCAGCCTAGAAGCTATAATTTGGCCTATATGATCTGCAGAAAGTATAAGGTCCTCCTCTGGGATGAACTTGAAGGAGGGTCTTGCCAAGAATCCCAAGCCTGGTACACAGAAGAATCACCGGGAAGCCTTGCAGAACTTGTCCAGATCCTACCGGGATAGAGGAGTGGTCTTTTCACACGCTCCCACCAGCTGAAGACCAGAATTGAGGAGCAGCCTGGAACTTCCCAAAGGCAACCTTTCCATCACTCAGATATTTGAGAAGTAAATTGGGGGAGGGGGGGCGGGGAACACTGCAGGGTGGAGTTTCTTCAGTAGCCCAGGTAGGAACCAACATTCTAGAACCAAGATTGCTGGGGTGGGGAAACCCCACGTGGGCACAGAAGGGAGGCCCCAGATGGCATACAGGGCTCGAAGATCTAGCAGCCTCCCCTGGTGGGGAAAGAGCCCTCCTATCCCTTCTAGGAGGCTCAAATAAGTCATGGAGACAAGGTGGGGTTCAAAGGTGCTTCCAGGATCATGTGCTCCTGTCTGTCTTCACCAGCCCCCAGCGCACACCTGCCCTGCCAAGGACACTCTTCTCCCTTCCAGTGACTTCCAGAACAGACAGGGAAATGCGGTGTCTACCCATGCAATGGAAGATCACTCAACCATGAGAACAGGAAGCGTGCTCTAACATGGGTGTTAAAAGCATTTAAAAGCTTAAAAGCATTATGCTAAGTGAAAGAAGCTGCCCTCGAAGGTCATGTGTTACATGATTCCATTTAAATAAAACGTCCAGAACAAACGCCGAGAAACAGAAAGCAGATTAGTGGTTGCCAGGATCTGGGAGGAACAGAGAACGACTGCTAATGGGCATGGAATTTCCTTCAGGGGTGATGGAAATGTTCTGGAACCAGATAGTGGTGACCGTTGCCCAATATTGTGAATGTACTAAATGCCACTGAATTGAACACTTTACAAATGGATAAAATGGTAACTTAAAAAAAAAAAAAAGATTCTATTTGTTTATTCATGAGAGACAAAGAGAGAGAAGCAGAGGCAGAGAGACAAACAGGCTCCCCACGGAGCAGGGAGCCTGATGCAGGACTTGATCCCAGGACCCTGGAATCATGACCTGAGCCGAAGGCAGACACTTAACCTACTGAGGCACCCAGGTGCCCCCAAATGGTAACTTTTATGTTATGCGTGTTTTAACACCATTTTTGGACCCCCCGTGGTTCTGTGAGAACCCCCAGGGCTGGGCACCAACGGGCAGCTCAGAAGCTTAGGAGTTCAGCCCAGGCATTGGTCTGGTTCCCTAAACCAGGGCGGCAGCCATGGCTCTCAGAAGCCAAAAACACCAGCGTGCTTCCCAGTCACCCATGACCATGGTCTCTTTCTACCCACAGAACACTTCTGACACCAGATGTGTGTGGGGAGGTCCCCAGACTAACCAGTTCTCCAACACCACTGTAGCTGAGTATCCTGACATTTAATTTGATTCTGACACGAATGTCTGTAGTCACATCAGACCCCACAGGCTAAGGGCTCCGTCCCCCAAAACTGCCTCTAATCTGGATGCCCGTTGCAAACTTAGACCATCAGGACTCCAGACAGAATGGTTGTAAATTCAGGGGGTCCCCACAACCCCCTCCCCAGGCTGGAGAATTTGCTGGACCAGCTCATGGAACCCAGGGAAACAGTTCACTTACTATTCCCGGGTTATTATCAAGAATACAACTCAGGAGACGCCTGAGTGGCTCCGTTGGTTAAGCAGTTGCCTTCGGCTCAGGTCATGATCCCGGCGTCCTGGGATCGAGTCCCACATTGAGCTCCTTGCTCAGCAGGAAGCCTGCTTCTCCCTCTGCCTCTGCCTGCCACTCTGTCAAAAAAAAAAAAAAAAAAAAAAAAAAAAAAAAAAAAAGAATACAACTTAGGAGCCATCCCACGGAAGAGATGTGGGGCACAAGATACCGAGGAATTTCTGTGCCCTCGTCTACAGTACCAGCCTCCCAGCCCGTGATGTGCTCAGCACCAGAAGCTCTCGGAACCCCCTACCCATCCCATAATCTGCGGTGGGGGGTGATGGAGATTTCATTACTTGGGCAGGCTTGAGTGAGTCATTGGCCATTAGTGATGAACTCAATCTGCAGCCCCCTCCCCTCCCCTCCTGGGAGGCTGGGGGAGAGCTTTCAGGAG
Organism: Mustela lutreola; assembly: GCF_030435805.1. Taxonomy (NCBI): domain Eukaryota; kingdom Metazoa; phylum Chordata; class Mammalia; order Carnivora; family Mustelidae; genus Mustela; species Mustela lutreola. The sequence continues at coordinate 25,944,153 of NC_081304.1, read as the reverse complement.
TGGACCTTGGCACTGGGGCACTTGCAGAGCTCCGAGGGGGCAGCAGACTGGACAGAGCAGACTCCGGTTTGTCACAGAGGAGGAGGCACTGGAGAAGCCTGGGATGGCAGGAGAGCCAGACTAGGGTGGTCCAGGGCCCTGCAGAGGAAGCAGGTTGAAAGGTGAGTCGGAGTCTGGCAGGTGAGGGGTGAGTGGAGTGTTCCAGGCTGAGGACAGAGAGCACAGGAACCTGTGAGAAACCAAAAGATGTCCACAACTCAACTGGATTCTAGAGACCAAGGAGATGAGGGGGGAAAGATGTATCTGGAAAGATGGGCTGGAGCCGTGAAGGACAGGGCTGTGTGGTGGATCCACAGTGAGGAGGCTTTGCTCTTTGCGGTAAGGAAACCGGACTCCTCTCTGCTTCATCCTCTCTAGTCCAGTGACTACCAAGTTGCTTCCAAGATACCTGTTGCGTACCCAGGTCTCTCTGTCTTCCGCGTTATGCATCTGGTTTACGACACCATCGTTCTATCCAAGAGTGGCTCCTCTACTCGCTTTATCTCCTTTCTGGCTCCTTGGAGGGCACTCAGCCTCCCTGCCGTAGCCTTTGTAGCCTTTCCCTTGACTAGCCCCAAGGCCTCTTGGCCTCTTCCCACCCCTCATCCCCCAGGGATGGCTCCAAGACCAAGGCTGTGATGGGATGTCACCTGCACTTGCCCTGTTGCCTTGACTCCTCATGATGGGATGTCACCTGCACTTGCCCTGTTGCCTTGACTCCTCATGATGGGATGTCACCTGCACTTGCCCTGTTGCCTTGACTCCTCATGATGGGATGTCACCTGCACTTGCCCTGTTGCCTTGACTCCTCATGATGGGATGTCACCTGCACTTGCCCTGTTGCCTTGACTCCTCATGATGGGATGTCACCTGCACTTGCCCTGTTGCCTTGACTCCTCATGATGGGATGTCACCTGCACTTGCCCTGTTGCCTTGACTCCTCATGATGGGATGTCACCTGCACTTGCCCTGTTGCCTTGACTCCTCATGATGGGATGTCACCTGCACTTGCCCTGTTGCCTTGACTCCTCATGATGGGATGTCACCTGCACTTGCCCTGTTGCCTTGACTCCTCATGATGGGATGTCACCTGCACTTGCCCTGTTGCCTTGACTCCTCATGATGGGATGTCACCTGCACTTGCCCTGTTGCCTTGACTCCTCATGATGGGATGTCACCTGCACTTGCCATGTTGCCTTGACCTTGGTTGAGGTCACCAAGTAACCTCAACCATTCCAGCCCCCCACAGAGACTAAAACACCCAGAAAGTGTTGGGGGTATTTCCCTCAACAGCTATTTCTAGAAGAGGAGGAAGTCCTTCCCAAAGGCATGTCCACAGGCTTCTCTTCGGGTCCCGAGCCTGAATTAATCACTGCCCCAAGGAGTGAGATATTATGATTCCCCTGCTGGGAAGGAGCCCACGAAGCCCAGGACTGCTGACATGAGAAAGAACCCAAGCTTTATCGGTAAGAAGGCGGGGACAGCTATCTGCAGGAAGCAGCAGGTCACATGACTTCTGGGGGAAATTCTGCATTTTACTCACAAAGCTCTCTCCCCTCTCCAGGGCAAATCCATCCTAAAAAAATCTTTGTTGGGTGCCACCGACAGGTAGCCCCAGCCCACAGGCTTCCTGCTGCGGTGTCTCTCACCGAAGGTCCATGGAGACCCCCGCCCCATCCTCCGGCCCTGGCCACACTTCAGCATCCATCCTGAATGTCACGGCGGCCCCGTGCCCAGACCACACATTCCTCATCCGGAGAGTCATCCCAGACTCCCACAACTCCTGCTCTGTCGATTTTCTCTTTTCAACAGCATCCTGCCAAACAGTTTCGCAGAGATGGAGCCCTGATGCGTTTCTTGGCTTGGTTCCCCTAGTACTGGGATTGGAGTTGGACACTGCCACGCTTCCATCCCCAACAAACCCCAAATCTGACTCTGCCCTTCGTGGTGGAAGGAGGATTTGCAACCCCCCCTTACTCAAGAAGCAACTCTGGCATCAGCTGGGAAGGGACACACAGGGAGCCCAGAATCATGTACCAAAGGCTCTTTATATCAGTTTTGAGCCGTGTCTTCTACCCGTACAGACAGGGACATGCTGGCAAATGGCTAATAACCAGTCCTCATGTCTCCCCGCCCAATACCTCTCACTTGTTCATCTATCTATAATGAATTTGACTCACATAAAGGTAATAAATACTCAAGACGGATCATTTGCTGATTATTCTACTACATGGTTGGGGATGGGGGAGAAATACATTCCTGAAAGGAAAACTCAAGGAGCTGTTGGCAGAAGGAAAGGTATGCAAACAAATGATAGCATAATTCTGAGGTCTCTCGGCCGACTCCCACCTATGCCTCAAGCCTCCTGTCACAGTCCTTCCCCCCTCCCTCAGCAATAGTTCCAAGTCTTCCTGGATATTTCTCCACTCCTGGAACCTGCCTTACACACACTCACCCCTGGACATTTGCACACCGTACAGCCCAGCCAAGCGAACTCCTATTCATCTGTCAGGTCTTGGTTTAGGTGCCATTTCCTCCAGGAAGCCTCCCGTGATCCTCAAACTGGGTTACATGGATCTCCTATGAGCTCCCATATCCACTTATATTTTATTTAATAAATATTCATTGGTCACCTCCTTTGTGCCAAGTTCTGCCTCACTGTATTACTCTTGTCTGTATGTTCCACTAGATCTTACACTCTGTGGGGCTCAGCATCTTATGTATCTTCCTCTCACTATGTCTCCATGACACGTAACAGTACCTGGAACAGTCAACATGTGACAAATTTTTGTTGGAAAAGAAAAGGATAATTTTTGAAATTGACGTGAAAGTCACACATAGCATAAAAATAGCCATTTTGAAGTGAACAGTTCAATGGCATTTAGTACAAATGTGCAACTGCCGTCTCTGTTGAGTTCCATTTTCATCTCTCCCCATGGAAACCTTATACCCACAAAGCTGTCACTCTCCGGCCCCGTCTCTGCAACCCCAATCGGCCATGAAAGAATTTTTAAATAAATGAAAACTGTCTGCCTTTGGGTTGGACAAATTTGCCTCTTTCTAAAAACCAGTGGAAGCATTGCTTTAAGCCAGGCAGGCCCTTGTGGGATGGGTACAGCAGAGACTTTGTCGGCTGCTGGCTGGCCCCACTGGGCACCCCGAGCCACCCCATGGCACCCCGAAGCACACGGGCCCTTTCTTTTTGGGAGGGGGACCCATCTCTTCCAAAATCGAGTGTCTCTTCTCAACACCTTCCTCTGAATTGGAAATGGTCCAGGGCAGTCGGCAAGTTTGGTCCCAGAAGCAGCTTTTTTGGGGGAGCTGAGCCTTGAGTCCCTTCATGAGAAATCTGTGACTTGGGAGCTTTCCCCAGGGAGGGGGATCAGGTTGGTGCGTGCAGGTGGGAGAAGGTTATCCAGGGCGGCAAAGAGCACTCTGCTCATCAGGTCTGCCACTGTGGGGAGCGGCAGAACCCGGGCCTTGGGGCCTGCCCTCCCCACTCAGGAGGGAGCAGGCCTGGCTCCCCACAGCCCCCTGGGGGGAGTGGGTTCAGCAAGGTCAAGATGGGGGATGCAGGCTGGGAAACAGCAGGTAGGGAGAAGGTCTGCCCCTGGGACCTATTTCCCTGGTGCTGAGAAGCAGGGCACCCTTCAGAGTGGGCCTCCTAAACGTGCTCCTCGATGGCTCACTCTGTCCCTGCTCATCTTCCTTGTTGCCCGTTGCCTTCCCCCACTGGCCTGGGGACCTGTGGGGGAATTGAGGAGGGCAGAGAAGAGAGGAACAGAACCTGGGGAGAGGGAGGGCATCCATGCATATCTTCTGAAAGAGGTGGGAAGATGAAGGAGGACCAGAGGGGTGGGGGTGACAAGCCAGCAGCCCGTCAGGGTCTCCACCTCCACTCCACCTCCCAGCCAGAGCAGCCCACCCACAGTCTGTCAGATCAACGGGGTCCTGCTCTAACACCGTGCGGTGTCCGGCCTTAATGTCACCCAACAGCACGTCTTTTTACATCCCACGTATTTCCTGTGGCTGCTGTTAAAACAAACTACTGCAAATCTCCTGGCTTTAAACAACACAGACCCAGGGTGTCTGGGTGGCTCAGTCGGTTAAGTGTTGACTCTTGTTCTCGGCTCAGGTCATGATCTCGCCGTCTGAGTTCAAGCCCTGCATGGAGCCGACTTAAAAAATTAAAATAAGGGCGCCTGGGTGGCTCAGTGGGTTAAGCCGCTGCCTTTGGCTCAGGTCATGATCTCAGGGTCCTGGGATCGAGTCCCGCATGGGGCTCTCTGCTCAGCAGGGAGCCTGCTTCCTCCTCTCTCTCTCTCTGCCTACTTGTAATCTCTCTCTGTCAAATAAATAAATAAAATCTTTTTAAAAAATTAAAATAAAATAAAATATACAGTATAATACAATACACAACACAGACTCACTCTCCTTCCATTCCGGAGATCAGAAATTCAAAATAATCTTATAGGAGTCAAATCAGGCTATCAGTAAGAGATTCCTCCCAGAATCTCTTAGTGAGTGCAGTGGGCTGGATGGTAGTCCCTAAAAGACTTGTCCATGTCCTAACCCCCAGAACCTTCACTGAGACTCATACATGGCAAAAGAGGGAATAGCAAGAACTTTTTCTGAAAATGCATGGGATTAAGTTAAGGACCTTGAAAGATGCTTCTCTTGGCTTTTCTGCGTGGGCTTGGGCGCCATTCCATGCACCCTTACAAAACAGACCCACAGACGGGAGGACACAGAGAAGAGAGAAGGCACAGTGAGCACAGAGGCAGAGACAGGAGCCATGTGGCCATGAACAGTGTCCACAGTCACGGGAAGCAAGAAGTGGCAGAGACCAGAAGCTCCCCTAGAGCCTCCAGGAGGGGCTTGATCTCAACACCGCCATTTTGGACTTCTGGCCTTCCAAGCTGTAAGAGAAGACATTTCTGTTGTTCTAAGCCACCGAATTTGGGGTGATTTGTTACAACAGCCCCAGGAAACGAGTACCGTAAGAATCTGTTCTTTGCCTTTCGTAGCTTCCAGAGGCCACCTACATTCCTTGCTTTCTGGTTCCCTCCTCCCTCCTCACACACCAGCGCATGTCATCTCTCTGACCTACCTCCCTCGTAAGGATCTCTGTGATCACACTGAGCCCACGGGGGTCATCCAGGAGAATCTCCCTATCTCAAGATCCTTAGCTTAATCTGTAAAGTTCTTTGTACCAGGTAAGATACACAAGGGTTGTATACACAAGTGTTCTGGGGATTAGGATGGGGATATCCCAGGGGTCCATGGAGGCAGTACCCTGCCAGCCTCACTCAGGTACCCGGCTTCAAGGTGTCTTTCAAGCATGGTCTCCAGGGGTCACCGTTAGGATCTGGGGGTCCCCGGAAGCTGCAGAAAGATTCAGCAGATTGTGCCTGCCTTTTTCTCTCTCCCCCATAAGACTTGATCTTCTCCCTACAGCTTCTGCTCTGGGAAGGTGCCTGGGGCCCCTTTGGGTTGGATGGCAAAGATGCTCATGGGTCTTCAAATCCTCCAGCTGCTCCCCACAAATCCTTGGAACCCATAGACCTAAGAGGCCATTCCCCTTGGCTCCTTTCCTTCCTTCTTTCCCTAGCACCACCATGCTTGAATTTCCCCCAAACTCTACTAGCCCTGCCTTACCATGGTGGTGGCCATGTTTCCACAAAACTCGCTCAGAACCACTTTCAGGGCACTGAGCGAGGGCGTAAGTGGCCCGCTGTCCTTGGAATAATCCGGGACAGGATGATCACCACAGCCCTCATCGCCTTAGCCACAGTCAGCTGGGATCAAAGTGATGCCCAGTGAATGGGATTCTGGCTCAGCCGCAAGCACCACCCTTCTGCAGAGCTCCTGTGTTGTTTCCTTTCCTTTCTTTTTTTTTTTTTTTTTTAAAGATTTTATTTATTTATTTGTTAGAGAGAGACAGGAGCGAGAGTGAGCACAAGCAGACAGAGTGGTAGGCAGAGGCAGAGGGAGAAGCAGGCTCCCGGCTGAGCAAGGAGCCCGATGCGGGACTCGATCCCAGGACGCTGGGATCATGACCTGAGCCGAAGGCAGCCACTTAACCAGCTGAGCCACCCAGGCGTCCCTCCTGTGTTGTTTCTAAACGCTCAGGCCACCCGCTTGTTCTCCATGTCGTACATAGTTGCCTGACCAGTGCCTCCAGGGTCTGTGTCCTCCTGCTGGCTGGACCCCAGTTTGGTTCAAATAGCCATGATGTGCAGGGGAAGCTGGGATCTGCCAAGCCCCACCCAAACCCCCATGAATTTTAATTGGTCCAAAGCGGTCCAGGCGAGTTCTCTTGCCAAATGATTGGTCAGGCAGGGGCAGGTGAAGCCGTTCCAGCCAATGAACCTGCAGAGTCTGTCTCGGGAGCCCAGGGGAGGAGTCCAAGATGGCAGGTAAGGGAGTGGGGCAAAGGAGACAAGCAACCAGCCTGAGTTCTGGGGAGACGGGGGAGGTTAGGCCTTGGAGTTAGCAGCCTTTGACCCATGGGCTTCCTCGTGATCGGCCCCTTTGGAGCTGGGCTTGTATTTCCCATGGCAAACGTCTCATGGGTTCTTTGGCCTGCAGATGAATTCCGCTCTCTTTTGCTCTGTCAGTCCCCACCTGTGGCCTTCGGGGCCCTGTTGGCTGTCATTCTAGTAGCAGCTGCTTCTGCTCATCCTTGTTTACAGCCCGCACCAGACACACACACACATGTGCGCATGCACACATACGTGTGCACACAAACACCCAAACCCCCCACACTGGCCAATTTTTTTCCCCCTAAGATTAACTTATTTTATTTTAGAGAAAGAGAGCAAGCCCCAGCAGGAGGGGCAGAAGGAGAGGAAGAGAGAGACTCTCAAGCAGACTCCATGCTGGGCACGGAGCCTAAGGCCGGGCTGGATCTCCCAACCCTGAGATCATGCCCTGAGCTGAAACCAAGGGTCGGATGCTTAACTGACTGAGCCACCCAGGCATTCCCCACTGCCCCATGCTGACTGGCTTTGACATCACAGTTGCCCCTCTCCCTTTGACTCCAAAAGGGGGAAACCACAGTGAAGTTCCAGGTATATACACCGGGTATGAGATAGTTAGGCTTGGGCTGATGCCAGGTGTGGGGTGAACTTGGAGTTGATGGCACCCTGTACAATGGGAAGAATTTCTAGTTGTCACTCACGTGGAAAGTCAAGGTGGGCCTCACAGCCCCTGCTGTGGCTTGGAGTGGGATGGAAACAAAGAAAGAACCCCCTTACCCCTCACCTCTCCACCCCGTCCCTGGGAGTACAGCAGGGCCTGGGGGAGAGAAAACATCCCCTGCACTCATCCGGATGGGCCAGGAAGAGGGGTCCAGGGCATCAGAAGTGCTGTGATGAGGCTGTGCAGATAGAGAAGTGTGGATTATTAAAAAGTCAGTGCCCTGAGGTTAAGGGTCAGCCCTGCACTTAGTGTGACCAGCTGGGACTAGAGTGGAGGCTCTGTGAAATAACCCAGGACCGGGATAACTGCATGGAGCCTCTGTCTGGCCAGGCATTTCACAGTCTCCATTCCGAACCACCAGGCTTGACTCACCTTCCTGGTCTCTCAATTCCCATTTGTTCTATCCTCAACAAACTTGTCCTGCCTGAACCCTGGGTCGGGGTGAGGGACACTTGTCTTGACCAGGCAGGGCTCTAAGAGGCCCAGATAAGCCAAGGCCACCTCCCTTCTCTGAGGTTCCAGTCTTTTACTTTAAAAATCAAGGAATAGGGACGCCTGGGTGGCTCAGTTGGTTAAGCAGCTGCCTTCGGCTCAGGTCATGATCCCGGCGTCCTGGGATCGAGTCCCACATGGGGCTCCTTGCTCCACAGGGAGCCTGCTTCTCCCTCTGCCTCTGCCTTCCACTCTGTCTGCCTGTGCTTGCTCTCACTCTCTCTCTCTCTCTGACAAATAAATAAATAAAATCTTAAAAAAAAAAAAATTAAGGAATATCCAAACAAAGCTTCTAAAACGGCTTTTTAAATGTTCTCTTTCTTTTTTTTTTTTTTTAAAGATTTTATTTATTTATTTGACAGAGAGAGAGATCACAAATAGACAGAGAGACAGACAGAGAGAGAGATGAGGAGAAGCAGGCTCCCTGCTGAGCAGAGAGCCCTATGCGGGACTCGATCCCAGGCCCCTGGGATCATGACCTGAGCCGAAGGTAGAGGCTTAACCCACTGAGCCACCTAGGCGTCCCAAATGTTCTCTTTCTTAAATCATTACTTCCAATGCGCGCGCACACACACACGAGCAATGAACTACTTTCTTTCTCTGTCCCAGAAGTGTAAAAATTGATGCTGTTTTGAAAGATGCAAAATGTCAGAACTTTTGCAGCAAAATTACATCAATTTTTCATTTCCGGTAAGACAGCATATTTTACTAATTGGGACTGAATGATAACTCTGTATTAGTTTCCTGTGGCTGCTGTAACAAATGACCCCCTCACCCAGTGGTTTCACTCAACAGAACTTATTGTCTCTCACTTCAGAGGCCAGAAGTCTGAAACCAGTTTTTACTGGTCAAGGATCTAGGGGGAATCCATTTCTGTGTCTTCTGACTTCTGCTGGCTTCTAGCTCCCCAGCCGTGTTACTCCAACCTGCCTCTGTGGCACTATGGTCTCCTCCTCTTGTGTAACATCTCCTGCTGCCTCCCTCTTATGGGAATACTTGGGCTGGTATTTAGGGCCTACCTTGATAATCCAGGATAATCTCCCCATCTCAAAATCCTGAGCTTAATCACATTCTGTGCCAGAGAAAGTAGTATTGACACATTCCAAGGATTAGGACATGATTTCCTGGGGACCCTTCATTCAGCCTACCACACACCAGTGAACAACAGACTTCAACCTCTTAAAACTAGCCTATACCAGAACAGTGCTGTGCACAGATGACTACAGGACTAGGAAAGCGTATTCATTCTTGGGGGTGCTGTGGTTCAAGGTTGTTCAAGAATCTTCCAGTCCTGCCCGTGTCTCTCTGCTTCTGCATGGACAACCTTGCTTCGAGAGAACATCCTGAATCTACATGGAAATATGAGGCCTTCTGGAAATATGAGGGACCATCCAATGGCAGTCCGCCAATCCCACCCCACGTTCGCCTTGTGATAGGCCCTGTGGCCGGTGTATGTTTCCTCAACTTCCCCAGGCAAGGAGTCCATTTGGAGCCCCACTCCAAATCCCCACTCCTATCCTCATCCAAGACTTGATGCTTTAAGCCCCCACATGTTTGTCTGAAGAAGGCTTATCTTCTTCTTCTTACTGAGCCAGAAGACATCTAACATAAATGTTACCATGTTAGCCATGTGACAATGTATACACATCAGCAACGTCAAGGACATTCTCAGTGTTGCACAACTATCAGCATTAGCCAGACCCAGTCACTCCCTGTCCCCCCTCCCCGGCTTCTGGCAACCCTAATCTGCTTTCTGTCTCCATGGATTTGCCTATTCTAGATATTTCCTACAAAGGGAACTGTACCATGGTGGTCTTTCGTGTCTGGCTTCTTTCACTTAGCGTCACGTTTTCAAGGTTCATCCAGATAGTGGTACATTTCCGTATTTCCTCCTTCTGATGGCTGAATAATATTCTCTTGTTTGTACAGACAACATGTTGTTTATCCCTTCATCAGTCGACGGACATCTGGGTGGTTTTCTACATTTGGTCCTTCCTGATTGGAACTCCAGAGCCCCACAAGACCCTACATGAGTGTGGCCATGATAACAGGGGATCCTTATTGAGACACACACCCACCTTTCCGGTCTCCCCATTCCCTCCTTCAGCGAACAACCACCCTTCTTCCAACCCCGTGGTCCTAGTGGGGCTGCTGTGCCCTCCCAGAGTCCTACTGTGTGGAACTCCGAAGCTCTTCCACCCCCAGTCCTCGTGTTATCTAAAGGGTAACAGATGGGACCCTGCGATTGGTCACCACGCACCCAGAGAAACTCCCTGGATAGTGTCCCATGTGACCTGAAGGAGTCTGAGGCCAGGGCAGGGGGGGTTTCTGAGCCAGCCGGTCCTCAGGCCTGTGGGTCCCAAATGTTGACCCCCTGGGTCCTGCTGGGTCTCGCCAGGGCCTCTCCAGGAGAAGCTGGGGCCTGAAGCTGGGTATTGAGGTGGATTCCCTGCCCACACGATTGCCTTTGATCAGCAACCCTCCCTATCTCCCCCTGTAATAAGTTGTGAAATCAGAAAGTATAAGTCTTCCCTTTAAAGATGAGACGTGCAGAATGACAATTATAGAAATTTCTTTCATTTAGTCTTCTTTAAAAGGGAACAATGGACCAAGCAATTTCCTTGGCATCCCCCCAAAAAAGAAGTATTGTGGTTATTAAAATAGTGTGCTTACTTTGTGCTAATGAGAAAAGCTGGAGAATATTAATGAGCTAATAGACTCCAGAGAGCCCTGATTATCTGACTCAGCAGGCAAAGGGCCCAAGGACAATGAAAGGAGATCTTCTCTACCCTCTGTCATTAAGAGACTGACTGTTGTCCCACCACTCTATTTAAAAAGATGAGAATTTTCTTGTTGTCATTTTTTTCTAGAGTCTGCTTTTCCTCCCTCCCCGATTTCCTTCCTTCCTTTTCTTTCAGTAGGGTGCACATGGAGCCCAATGCGGGCCTTGAACCCACAACCCTGAGATCAACCCTGAGCTGAGAACAAGAGTGGGGTGTTTAACCAACTGAGACACCCAGGTGCCCCTGTTTTTCCTTATAAATATAAATCTTAATATCTTTACACATCAGTTTCCTTATCTATAAAATGGGAGAAGTAGGGGTTCCTACATACTCCTTAGGAATATTTTGAGGATTTAAGAACCAGACATCACTTAAGAACCATACCTTGGTGGGGGTAATTCAGTCATTGAGCATCTGCCTTCGGCTCAGGTCATGATCTCAGGGTCCTGGAATCAAGCCCCGCATGGGGCTCTCTGCTCAGCAGGGAGCCTGCTTCCTCCTCTCTCTCTGCCTGCTTCTCTGCCTACTTGTGATCTCCGTCTGTCAAATAAATAAATAGTCTTTTAAAAAAAGATTATAAAACACAGTTTTGATAATTGTACAAAATCATAAAGCATGGATAGGACAGGATGCAAAGATTGTTCATGAACTACAGCTTTTGCCAATCGCTTCAGAAGCTCAGGAAACTCACTAGATGCTTTTCCTTTTTTTTTTTTCCATCTAAACTAGGTTCCTTTGTTTCACATACTAAGAAAGATCGAGCAGAAAAGCAATTGAGTCTGCTATTGTCTGCAGATACTGGTTTCAGAATAAAGGTGCCTCTCACTATTTTTGAACGTTAGTGAAAGCAAAGCTTTTATTTCCCTCACCCAGACCCTGCCCAGGCTGCGGGGTGATGCCGTGCCACAGGCTGAACCCCGTTCTGGCTACAGTGATTGCCAAGCTGGCCCCATCAGGACCCGTCTCTATCCCCCACGTCTCAGCGGCAGGGGCTGGAAGCCGTGGCGGGCGTGGGGCTGCTGAAGGCACAGGGGACCCCCTGGAATGGCATCCCTAATACCCGTGCCATGCTCTTCAGAGACGCCCTAGCTGCTGCCACTCTGGGGCTCTCCTCGTTGTCCTACCAACAGGGACCCCTTGCTCTGTTTTGACCAGTTTGAGTAGATCCTGTCAAAGACACCCCAACGTTTCTGGGGCTCCACAGAGACAAGAGAAACTCTGCCACCATTCCTACAGCCCTACGGCCCGATCGCCAGCCTCCCCGACAAGGAGAGAGGCCCAGCCTTGAGCGACAGCCACAGGCCCCCCAGAGGTGGGAGCGGGAGCTGGGAAATCTGTTCACATCTGTGCCCCCCTGGTCTTCTCTGAGCTAGCCCCACCGAGGGTGGTGCCTTTTGTGCATTGCTGGTGACAAAAGATCTCAACAGCATCCAAGCACAGGTGTACTGTCTCTTTGGGGACGGCCCGTCCTCGCCGAGGTCAGAGTTCCAGGTACAAGGAACTCAGGCCACATTCAGAGGGCGGATGGACAATTTCGTAGGGCTCTGATCCCCCCAAGATGGTACATCAGACCACCACAGCCCAGCCACCCTAGGCAAGGGACTTGGCCTGTGTCCAATGAAATCGGCACCTTTCCTCGAGCATTTCCCCATCTGCTAGAAGCTGGGAAGCAGATGTCAGAAGAGCTGGGGACAGAAGCTAAGAGATCTTGTGGCTTTTGAGCTTCATGGCCACCAGTATAATTGGACTACATTAATGCTGCAGGAAACCACCCAAGAATGCTAATGGCATAAACACCATGCAGTTAGGTTCTCATTCTAGATGCCCTGCCCTTCATGTAGGACCCAGTTGAGTGCTTGTGAGCCTTGACCTTGACCCCAAATGGAGAGCTGCTCTAGGGTACTATGGTTAAGGGCTTTTTGATGAGCCTCTCATCCACATTCCACCAGCTTCATGGCTATGTCACCGCCCTGACAGCACCCCCATCCTCCCCCTGACCCCCGCCAACCTCCCGCCAATGCCACTTGCCCTGTGGAAGCATTTTTCTCTCCACGAATGTTCCAGCCACCTGAAGTCACGGTTCCTACCCCAGGTGGGAGAAGCCTATTCCCTCATCCACTACTCACCATCCAATACCCAATGACCAAAAGAACTCCTCAACCACAACCTTCAGGAGTCGGGGCAAGAGTGGGATAAAGTCAAAGAGCTTTGGCTACGAGTAATCCTGACTTCGAACGCCCTCTCTGGCGCTCCCTAGCCGGCTCTCTCGGCTCAAGCTGCTGACCTCGCCAAACCTCAGCAAAATAGGTGGGTGATACCTCTGTATGGAATTCTAAGAGTAGGAGGAGATGGCGTGAATGGAGCCTGGTGCGCACCAGGCCTGCGGGCTTGGGGCTGCTGTTCTAACTGGGGGCTCCTGGCTGCGTCCAGAGGGCACACTTCAAGGCTTGGTGATGACCGTGCACTCGGACCTCTGGCCAGAGAGGAAGTCCCCAGGCAGCTGTGGCTCCTGCTTGGCCCCACTCTCTGGGTCTTCTTCCCCTTCCTCCACGGGGGCGTTCCCCTACCTTCTAACGGTCTCGTGCAAGGAAGGACAAAGTTCATGACAAGCCAGGCAGCTCTGAGACACGCCCACCACCACCACCCACCCCCCCGCCCCCCCCCCCGCCACCACTCTGCCAATTGCCAAACCCAGAGACACTTTTCTTCTTAACCTTCACTGATGAGCCGCTGACAAGCACGTCTGCCCAAACTGCTCCCTCCCGCCTTCTGAATGCCTGCTTGCTTGCCTTCCTTCCTTCCTCTCTCACTCATTTTCTTTCCTTTCATTCCAGAGTGGAACCCAATGCGGGGCTCGAACTCACAACCCTGAGACCAAGACCTGAGCTGAAATCAAGAGTCAGACGCTTAACCAACTGAGCCACCAGGCGCCCCCTGAATGCCACTTCCTATGGCTTCCAGACACTCCCGCAGCCTCCGTGGCTGGCCCCTCCTCCTCTCCCCTCCCTTTCCATGCTGACATTCCTAGACCCATCCTTGGGCCTCTCTCTCCTCTGTGCATCTCCCCAGATGATCCCACCCCTCCACGGGGTTGACCACCACACATGCTGATGACTCCCAGGTCATTCCCAGCGCCCAGCAGCTTGCCACAGTTGCTGGGATAAGCTCATTCACAAACTGGATCTAGTCTTTCAGGCCCCTTCAAACCCCTGCAGGCCACCCCATCGCCCAAGAGGATTCACTCCAGGGTCCAGGGTCCAGAAGTCCTCAGCATCTGGCCTCTCCTGTCTCTTCTTCCCCACCTCACCCCGCCCTCACCTGCATTGCTGGCCCTGCCCTCATTCTGGTTCTTCCAGGCTTCAGAGTGATTTGTGCCCTTGAAGGCACCTGGGTCTCCACTCTCTTGATTTCCAGGAGAGCCCCATCCACCCCTCAGTAGTCATCCCAAAGGACAGCTCCCCACCTCCCCAGGCCTAGGTGAGGCCCCCCCCCACCCTTCCTCCTAGGGGAGGGGGAGGGTCTGTGCTTGCCCAGCTCCTGCAGTTGGGGTGGGGGCAGGAGGAGGGGAAGGGAGATGCCAACGTCCAGAGGGTGTTCAGAGTGGGGGCTTGTTAGGGAAGGCCAAAGGAGCTCATGGGCTGAACTGTGTCCCCAGAAAGAGATGACATCTTGATTTCCAGTCCTCGGAATGTGACCTCATTGGGAAATAAGGTTGTTTCCGGTGTAATAGGTAAGGTGAGGTCATACTGGAGTAGGGTTGCCCCGCGTGCAGGATGACTGGTGTCCTTGTAAGAACAGAAGAGAGACAGATACACGAAGGCAGAGACTGAGTTTTGCTGCCACGAGCCCAGGAGCACAAGGAAGGCTAGCAAGTCCAGAAGCGAGGAAGGGGGAGGGAAGGAAGCTCCCCGGCAGGGTACAGAGGGAGCTGGGCACCCCCAGCACCTTGACCTAGGAGTCTGGCCCCCAGAGGCGTGAGACATTTCTATTTGTTGATGTCACCTACTTTGTGGGGCTTTGTTGCATCAGCCCTGGGACCAAAGACAGAGGACAAAGGGCAGGTCTTGGATTTGGGGGAGATGTCTCTGATTACCTGCAGTGATTTTTTTCTGGAACATCTAGGGACATTGTTGTCCCCAGTTGTTTTTCTCGTGAAGCCAACAGGAGCAAAGGCCAAGTAATGGAATTGCCAGGCAGAGCGTCTGGGGATCCCAGGCCCCTGGACCACTCCTTGTTTACGGAGAGGAGAAAGCCAGCAGCGGGCACACCAGGGCTGGCATCTTCTCATGCCTGTAGCCCGCCACCCTGGCCCCAGTGCGGCCTCTGCCCCAGCCTCTCACACAGACCCCCTGCTGTCCCCCCAGGGCTGCCCCATCTCATGGGCTCCGGATTTAGGCCAGAGCTAGCCGAGTCTGCCATGACCTGAGCCCTGGCTTCTCTCTTATGTCTGCTCCACCAGCAGAGCCCAGATATCTCCTTCTCCCCAAACCTAGCCGGGCCCCCTCTCCTGGCGTCTTTGCGGTGGCAGTGCCTTGGGACAGCAGAAGAGGCCCCGTCATGTGCTGTGAAGAGAGCAGGAGGAGGATCACAAGCACTTGCCTTCAAACCCGGGCTCTGTGACCAGCTGTGTGACTCTGAGCTCATTCCACCCGCACGCCTGTTCCCTCCTGGCGTCCACGAGAGCACTGGGGCTGGAGGGAGAATAGTGTGTGTCTGCTGCAAGCATTGCTCTGAGGGGACGGTCTTTAGCCTTTTTCTGGTTTGCAGAGGGGTCCAGAAGTCAAGCTGCCCGCATAAGTCCCTGCACCCTGGGTCTTAGCACACTGCCTTCTTGGCACTGAGCATCTCTCCCAGGCTCCCCCCTCCAGCCCTGCAAGGTGCAGCCAAACCCAGGACTCGTTTGCAAAACAGTCTCGATAGTGTCCCTTCCCTGACCCCACGCTGCCCTCCTTCTCCTCCTGCCTCCTTCTCAGTCTCCTTTGCCTCTGCCTCCCTTCGCCGCCCTCCCCCCGGCCCTTGGAGCCCCAGTGTTCCCCAGAGTCCTGCCTCATTCCCTGCCCGCCTCCTGCCACCCCTCTCCCCAGACGGGCTCCTCTGCTCTCATTGCTTCAGCCTGATCTCGGTGGAGGGATTCCAGCCGCCCTGACATCCAACCGCAAAGTCTCACAATAGAACTGCCTTTTTTCCCATTAACCCAACTGGCGCTGTGTTCCGCAGAGCCATCCAGGAGCAGCCCCTGCCATCTTTACCACGTGGCTTCCAAGTGGCCTTGGGCATTCGCGTCCAGCAGCTCGGAGAGCACACGGAGGGCGAGGAGGGTTTATGGATTTTGAGGAGCCGTACCTCACTCCCGCCCACCTTCCATCAGCCAGATCTCCGCCTGCCTTAGTCTGTTTGAGCTGCTGCAACAAAATACCATAGGCTGAGCAGCTTATAAACAACAGACCTTTATTCTCACAGATCTGAACCTAGCAAGGCCAAGATCAAGTGCTTTGTCCTCAAGAGGCAGGAGGCCCCGGGAGCCCCTCTGGGGTCTCTCTCTAAGGGCACTAACTCCATTCACCAGGGCTCCCCCCACATGGTCCACTCACCCCCCCAAATGCCCTAGCTCCTGATCCCATCACATCAGGGGTTAGGCGCCTGGGTGGCTCAGTGGGTTGAGCTGCTGCCATCGGCTCGGGTAGTGATCTCAGGGTCCTGGGATGGAGTCCCGCATTGGGCTCTCTGCTCAGCAGGGAGCCTGCTTCCCTCTCTCTCTGCCTGCCTCTCTGCCTACTTGTGATCTCTCTCTGTCAAATAAATAAATAAATAAATAAATAAATAAATAATCTAAAGAATCTGGCAGGGGGGACACAGCATTCAGCCTACAGCCGATGGCCACATCTAACTACAATGAAGCTGGGGGGCGCATTCGCAGCAGAGGGCTTAGGTTGGGCAGGAGGCTAGTGAGATCCCGCCACAGGCTCCCCATCTGGTCCCTGATGAGCCACTGTGCTCTCCTTCTCCTACATGGAACACGCTCATGGCTCCCCAGAGAGACAGCCGAGTCCCCTGCCCTCACTGTCTCCCGGGACCTGACTGCAGCCCGGGACCTCCAGAAGGGGCGTGGTTCTCCCTCTGGGTCCCCCTGCATGTCCTTGGGATCAGGAACCGAAGGGGAAGAACGGAGGATGGGCGCCGGGGCTGGCGGGTGCGGGGGAACCCCAAGCAGGAGTTCCCGCTGCCTGGGACCCCACACTCCACCCTCCAGAGCTTCTTGCCATTTTGCTCCAAGGGCCGGTGCGCAGGGGGTGTGGTGGGCATGGGCCCTCCTTGGGAGCCGCTCATCATTTGAAGCCTCCCGCCCCAGTGGGTGGGTCAAAGTTGGGAGGCCCCAAGTTCGTTTTAAGGCCCAAAGGGTTAAAGGCTTGTCTTTGGTTCAGGTTTCTGGCTCATGGGACAATACAGTTCCCTCAGAACCTGAGAAGCCTTCTCGTCTCGTTGCTTCCTGTCAGCACCAGGTGCCAGGCACCACATGCAAAATTCATTTTGAGACACAGTTCTCCAGGCTTTTTTTTTATCCCCACCCCCCACCCCCCCACCCCCCACCCCGGCCTCGGCCTCGGGCTCTTCTCTCTCAATGCACTAATGGCGATCCTGAGGCGGGCCAGGGAGGGAGGAGGGCGCTCCCTCGCCCTGACCTTGCACAGGACCGAGGCTTAATGGGCTCTCGCCGCTCATATGATTTCCTTCTGTTTGGCACCTAGAAGCGGTCCACTTTCCCAACCAAGGCCCCACATTTCTGGAATTGTACTATTTCAGTTTAGTCGTGCTTGCAAACTGGCCAGTTCCGGCCTGGGTTCATCTTAGTCTCCAAATAACCTTGCTAGATGCTGCCTGTGACCGTCTGTGTCACACAGCCTCTTCCCTGGGAATGACAGGCGCAGAGGACAGCGGTCCTGCTTACCTCAAGTCACCGCCCAGGCTGGGTCTCCTCCCTTCCAGACCCTGACTCCAAACCAATACCCGACCTACATTTTAGATCTCCATCGTGGTAACACCGAGCTCCTAGTACCAATTACCCTCTTTGTTAAAGTAACACTTTCTGGGGTGCCTGGGTGGCTCAGTGGGTTAAAGCCTTTGCCTTAGGCTCAGGTCACGATCTCAGGGTCCTGGGATCGAGCCCCACATCGGGCTCTCTGCTCAGCGGGAAGCCTGCTTCCCCCCTCTCTCTCTGCCTGCCTCTCTGCCTACTTATGATCTGTCTGTCAAATAAATAAAATCTTAAAAAAAAAAAAAAAAGTAAGAGAAACCCCCAAATTTTATTTGCTGAACATGCTCTTTATTTATTTATTTATTTATTTATTTTTTCACTCACATAAAAGGCAGAATGGGGGCAGGGGGTAGGGATTAGAGCCCTTGGTTCCTTACAGTCCTTGGATGACTCAGACAAACTGAGCCGGGGCCATTCTCAGTACATGGCTTCTAAGGGAGACCTGAACCTCAGGATCCAGTCACAGAGACAGGAGCAGAGCCGGGGCGAGCCTGATTCTGGAGCAGGACCAGACCCATCGGTTCACAAATGGTTTAGGGCTGCTTTCACACTCCAGGGACAGATCTGATCAGGGGCGGGCGAGGCTGTAGGGCTCACGGAGCTTAAAGCAGTCACTTATCCAGCCTTTCGCAGGAAAAACGTCTGCCAACCCCTGCAGGGGGGGATCTGGCGCTCTGAGGGCCCAGGCCTGGAAGTGCCATTATGATTTCACTCTTGTTCCATTGGGCAGAACTCAGCCACGTGCACCTGCCCCCACCAGCCCCCTCCAGCCCCGGTCAGAGAGGTTGACAAGTGTGTTCTCAGCGTGCCTCCAGAAGGCCAAGGAATGAACGAGGCAGAGTCATCGCCCCGGCAGTCCCTGCCAGAGACACCCTCCAGGGCCTGGGGCTCCTGACTACAGATCTGTATTTCTAGCCAGGATCTCAACGCTTCACACTCCCCGTGCTCCAACAGGACCTGATCCTTCTCCCTCAGCTCTTGTTTCTCCTGCTGTGGTTCGGAAATCACTCACCGAAGGGCCCAAACCAGAAAACTCAGGATTGCCCGTGACCTTCCCGTTCCCTCTGCCCCACAGCCACGCTCTCCATGTGCATTTCAACTTACATGTCCCCCACCGGCCCCACTCTGGTCTGTACCCTGCCGTGGTGCCTGGGTCAGCCTCTCCACTCACAGCAAGGACCCTAACTACCCCTAAAGCTGGCACTCGGTGCTCTGAGTTGGCATCTTCAAAACCTGGTGGGCCTATACGACTCCCCTGCATGAACTCCGTGCTGTCCCGAAGGACACGGGCACGTCACCTGGGACCACCCATCTAGGCAATGGCCAAACTGAGGCGGGAACTTCGGCTTAGGAACCCTCAAAGCCCCATGGCTCCACTCCCCCATTCTTTGCAGGATAAACCTCCAGGAAGCACAAAGAAAATTCTTTGCATAGCAGAAACTCTCAAACCAGTACCAGGGGAGCGGCCCCCTTTGCACACTCAGGGAAGAATTTTACCATGGTCCGAGCTGTTTCGCTCTGCAGGGACGCAGTCATGTACCTCTCCCGGGTTCGGTCCACTTGCCTCTCATCGCACCTGTTCTGTCTGTCGGAGATGCCTAGTTCCCACAGCCTGATACCCAGGACGCTCTCACAGAGGGAAGCTGTCCCAAGAGAGGCTTCCTCAAGGGCAAACCCTTCCCAAAGACCCTTGAGGGTCATTGCAGGTCACTCCTTCCTCTGCCCCTGCTCATGACCCTTTGAAGGACAAATAGAAACCGAACTGGGCCAGGGTCCTCCTAAAGAACCTGGGTTTGGTCCTCAGTGCTGCCTGGATGACCATTCTGTCCAATTGTGACTTCCCTGGTCACGCTCTGCTATTCTCCAGGGGTTCCCTGTGACACCCATCCTTCTCTGAAACAATCTTATCTTAAACATACGTGTGCTTACTCATCACCTGTCTTCCCACTAGAAAGCAAGATGCCAAACCAGAACGAGAATATTGTCCCTTTTTTCCCCTGCTTCTCCAGCATCCAGTAAAGTATCTGGTTTCCCCTTAGCACCCCATAAATTGTTGCTGATGGGGCACTCAGGGGGCTCAGTCAGTTAAGCGTCTGCCTTCAGCTCAGATCATGATCCCAGGGTCCTGGGATGGAGCTCTGCATCAAGCTCCCTGCTCAGCGCAGACCCCGCTTCTCCCTCTCCTTCTGCTACTCTCCTGTACTTGTGCTCGTTCGCTCTCTCTCAAATAAAAAATAAAATCTTTAAAATAGGGGCACCTGGGTGGCTTAGCGGGTTAGGGCCTCTGCCTTCAGGTTAGGGCCTCTGCCTTAGGCTCAGGTCATGATCCCAGGGTCCTGGGATCGAGTCCCACGTCGGGCTCTCTGCTCAGCGGGGAGCCTGCTTCCCTTCCTCTCTCTCTGTCCGCCTCTCTGCCTACTTGTGATCTCTGTCTGTCAAATAAATAAATAAAATCTTTAAAAAAAAAATCTTTAAAATAAATAAATATATATATATATATATATATTTGCTGATGAGTGAGCAGATGGATGGATGAATACAGAGGCTAGTGACATGCTGATGGCCTCTTGTTTCCCCCGTGGAAGGTAAGGTTTCCCAAGCCTACACACACACACACACACCCATCACTCTTCATTTCCAAACACCCTTTGCTCCCACGGAATTTTCATACCCAAGACTCAGCCCCTCTCCCAGCTCCCACCCAAAAAACAGTGACCCCCTTGACCCATCTGTTTAGCAAAACATACACTCTGCTCCAACTGCCGGGCTTCTCGCTGCCCCGCGAGCATGCCAAGTGCACCATGCACATGCTGCCTCCGTGCCTTTGCACGGGCTATTGTCCCGGCTTGGAACCTTCTGCCCCACACGTCCCTGCAGCTCACCCTCTCACTTCATGAAGTTCCAGCCCACACTTCTCATGAGCAAGGGTTTCTCTATGGCAGGGCCCATCCCTGTTTCCCACTTCTCCAGAGCACCTCCTGGACTTTGTTTCTCCATTTACTGGGTGTCACAACCTCTAAAACATAAGCTCCCTGAATGCAGGAATTTTGTGTGCTGCTGTGTCCCCGGCTGCAAATGCACCACAGACAGCTGTTGGGTGAGAACAGGAGACATCCTTGAAGTCCCTATGCACCAGAGGGAGGGGTGGGGTTCGGATTTCAGGTCAAGAGCACAAGAGCCCGCACCCCCACCTGTCATTTCCTCCTTGCCTCCTCACCGTGGGCCATCCGTGCTCCCAGTGCCCACCCCCACCCCCACCCTGGATACTGCCTCAGCCATGTGACATTTTGGCCAGTAGGATGCCAGCAGACAAGACAGGAGCAGGGAGCCTCGCATTTCCTTCTACTCGTGGCTCCGGAGAGCGGGGCAAGCCTGAGGGATATGAGAGACCTGTGAGCATGTGGGATAGAACATCCTGGGCCAAGGGAACAGCCAATGCAAAGGTCCCCCAAGGCAGGAGCTCGCTCCATGTGTCCAAGAGAGCAAAGGCCAACGTGGTTGCAGCCCCATGAGGAAGGACACAGCTGCACGAGGTCACGGGGGCCGGACCATAGAGGGCTTTGTAGGCTCCCTGAGTGAGCAGAGAAGCCGAGGCAGTGTGATCTGATCTAGGGATCTGAATGAATTGCTTTAGTGCTGCTAGGAGGCAGGCTCAAGGTGATGCAGAGCGGGGAAACCAGGGGACCGGGGATGTCGCACAGAGACCAAGGTGGCTACCGTGGAGGTGAGGGGGAAGAGACTAGATTCCAGGTGTGCTAGAAGCTCTGGGCTTAGAGGATTTGCAGAGGGACTGAAGGTGGAGGTGAATCCGTGAGCGCAGGAGGAGTTCTGAGCTGAAGACAGCCCGGACCCCCTGTCTGAACAGCCTTGCGGTCCCACCCAGAGCTTCTCCACTGGCCTTTTTACCTTCTGCAAACACATTCAACTCTCCCCTGCCTCAGGACCTTGGCACTTACTGTTGCATCTTTCCCTTTGGTCTTTGCTTGGCTAAATCCCATTATAGGGTCAAAGCTTAAAAGCACTTCACAGAGACCTTCCTGGGAGCCCCATTCACGCCTTTTGATAGATCGTCTATCCTGTTACTCTTCCTTCCACCCTGCTCTTTCCCTTTCCTGTGCTCATTGTAATAATATACATTAGCCCGTGCTTACTGGTTTGATGTCTGTCTCCACTGGACCGCAGGGAGCATGGCCCCTTCCTAGCCCATCTCCAGAAACAGGCTGCCTGGATTCAAGGGTCTGTTCCTCCCATTTAAACCTGTGTGAATTTGCAAACGCTACTGAACCAACCAGCCTCAGTTTCCTCCTTGAAAACATGGCAACAACTTTAAGGGCAAGACCCAATGAGATCATTGACATAAAGCACTGAGCTCGATGCCCAGGCCTTCGTTCCACAGACGTTAGTTATTCCGCTAGCCATGGAAAGGAGCCTAGTGTAAGAATTATCTAGAAGCACGTAGTCTTGTTTACATGATTTAACTATATTTGGCAAGCTCTCTGAGCGGCATAAACAAGCAGCACTCCAGGTACAGACTGCCTAGATGAGGCAGGTTTGAAACTGCCTCTTGGCAAATTCCCATTTGGGGGAAATGAGAGAGATGTATGTCATTTGTTGTTTTCGGTTGCTTAGCATCCAAATACCCATGTGGGGGTGGGGCTCGAATCCCTAGAGGGGCGGGAGGCAGGGTTCCCCTACGGAAGCCCAGTGAGGCCGGACTCCCTCTCCCAGATCGCTGCAGAGAGAGCGTGGGGCACTCAACCTGGGCTCATCCCATCCAGGATGTTGCCACTGACTGAGGGTCATGGAGAAGCTCGGACCATTGAGATGTCAATCCTCTGGTGTCCAGGCACCAAGGGGCAGGGGGTGGCTGTCATTCTCATTAGTCCTTCCCCGTGCTTCTGCCTCCCAGCCTCCTACATTCCTGCCCAGATGATGAGCCTGGCTCTCTGGCCTGCCCTATGATTCGATGGGCCACCCATCATCCTTCCAGAGAATTCCTTTCAGGCCGTCATTCACTTGAGTTGTTTTCTATTGTTGCAAGCAGGAACTCTGACTCGTTCGCCCTCCCCAAAGGGGCTGAGCACCAACCCTCAGAAAACCTCCACCGTCCCCCTGGACTCCACCCCACGCATTACCAGGAACATAAGACTCCCCGGGAGGGCTCCAGGCCGTGAGTCAGTCTGTACAGTACTCAGAGTCCCCAGAACACAGGGGAAGGGGTGTGGCAGGCTGATAATTGGAAATATCCATCAGACTTCTTTCCTGGTACATGAACCCACCCTGGCCGGCTGCAGACGGTAGCAAGGATGTCTCCAGGGCAGGGCTGTTCCCAGGAGATGTAGAGAGAAGCGCAAGTAGCTAGGTCTTAAACCTTGAGCTTCAAAACCAAGGTCCTGACCTCAGGAACAGTAGCAACCCTGCAAAAGCATTCTCTCCCCACCCCACTGCACCCGGTCCTCTAGGCCAGAGTGGGGGGCACACAGAACTCAGGCAGGAGAGGGGCCTGATGCCTGGGTGAGAGCGTAGAGGTGTCACCCTCTTCGAATGCCCAACATGTATTTACAAGTAAAGCAGACGTGGTAGCGTGGCTTGCCTGGGCAGAGAGGGCCCGAGGCGGCCCCCTCCCCTGTTTCCCACAGAAGTGGCTGAGAGTTCGTTCTGGGGCCAGAAGAGGCCGGGAGTCTGCAGGATACGATGACAAAGGAGGCTGGAGGGAACACGGGCCTTCTTGGTGAATGCTGGCAGCTGTGAGCACCAACAGGGGTGGACACCAGCATGGACAGACGCCAGCTCGTACAGGCCAGTGGGGCCAAAGCCTGACCGGTTAAACCACCCACTCTTGGTTTTGGCTCAGGTCATGGTATCAGGGTCCTGGGATAGAGCCTGGCATGGGGTTCTGCCCTCATTATGGGGGGAGAATCTTCTGCTGGAGATTCTCTCTCTTCCTCTGCCCCTCGCCCTCCTCGTGCATGCTCTCTTTCTCTCAAGTAAAGAACTAAAATCTTAAAAAATCATAATAATAATAAGGTCAGTTATGGTAAACAAAAGTGTCCACACATCTGACTGCAAAGAGACCCCGCCACGGAACCTCACCACAGTCACTGCCCACAAGAACAAAGAGAGAACAGATCATCCTGTGAGCTACTTAAGGAGAGCTGTGGAGACATTCGACAGACTTTGAAGCCTTGATATAAAGACCTTGCGTTTATTAAGCCCTTACTGTGTGCCAGGCACCATGCTAAGACTGTCCATGTTATTTCTGAACAAGGTGGGAAATCATTCCCATTCCACAGGTGAGAAAACCATTGGCACACAGGTATTGCATGAGAGAGACAGGATGCAGTGGGCTGATCTCCCACAGGACGGTTTTCATTGTGGCAGTTGCAAAAGTGGGCTCCGGGGGTAACCGGGAAAACTGCTCTGGGGCTTTAAACCCGAAGGTGTTGCTGGGAGTTGGGAGGCCTGGGAGGGACGAGGTAAATTACAGCGCAGGTTCTTGGAAGGAACTCTGGCAGGAGCGGGGCGGCCCCTGGTGGACGTGACGAGAACAGCAGCCCGGTGGCTCTGACCGCGCCCAGGACCCTGAGCGGGGAGTAGAGGGGCAGCTTGGAAGAGGCGCGGAGACAGGCCACATGTTGGGTGCTTGTGGGGTCTGGACATAGTGGCTACTCCAGGGGGGCCCGGTCTGGGAAGGGGCATTCTCTGAGGGCAGACAGGAGGAAGGAAAACCACCTTCACTGAGCACTGACCGAAGGCTTCCATATACAGGCGCAAGCCAACCAGAAGAAAATCAAGGTCGCGACCTGAAGATCGAAGTTGAATTCAACTCAGAAAAAATTACATGAGACAAAGCAGATCTCTTTATAATGCTGAGGGGGGGACAAGACCCCAGAGGTTGCACTGTGCACCAAATAACATAACAAAAACGTACGTCTATCAAGATAGTGAAAGCCAACCCACAGGATGGGAGAAAATATTTGCAAATCATATACCTGGATAAGGGACTTGTGTTCATGATGCATCCAAAAATCTCTCAAGACTCAACCATGGAAGGACAACTCAGTTTAAAAAGGAGCGAAGGATTTGGATGGCCATTTCTCCCAAGAAGATATACGATGGTCAAGAATGCGAAGCGATGCTCAAAGTCATTCGTCATTAGGGAAAAGCAAAACCACAAAGAGGACAACCACTTCACACCCACCAGGATGGCTCAGACAGGTATGCACAAGTACGAGCGAGGACGTGGATAAATTGGAACCCTTTTACATTGTTAGTAGCCGTGCAAGATGGAATGGACACTGGGAGAACAGGCTGGAAGGTCCTCAAAATGTTAAACATACAGTGATCTCATGACCGGGCACTTCCATTGCTGTATATACACTCAAGAGAGTTGTGGGGTTTTTTTTAAAGATTTTGTTTATTTATTTGACAGAGATCAGAAGTAGGCAGAGAGGCAGGCTGTTGGTGGGGGGGGGTGGTTTGCGGGAAACAGGCTACCCGCTGAGCAGAGAGCTCAATCCCAGGAACCTAGGATCATGACCTGAGCGGAAGGCAGAGGCTTAACCCCCTAAGAGAGATTTTTTTTTCTTCTTCTGAGAGAGAGCGCATGCCCATGAATGCACAGATGGAAGAGAGGGACAGCGAGAGAGAGAATCTCAAGCAGGCTCTATGGCCAGTGCAGGGCCCTGAGATCATGACCTGAGCCCAAATCAAGAGTCGGTGTTCAACCAACTGAGTCAGGTAGACGCCCATGTTTTGTTTTGTTTTGTTTTTAAATTAAAAAAAAAAAAAAGTGTTCTGGGGGGGTCGCCTCAATGGCTCAGTCAGGCCTGCTTAGGATTCTCTCCCTGACCCTCTGCCCACCCCCCGCCCCATTTGCACATGCACAAAGGCAGTAAACAAACAAATAAAACCATTTTTTTCTTAATTAAAATAACACAAAATAAACATGTCCACACAAAAACTTGCGAAGGAACGTTCACAGCAGCATGAATTCATGATAGCCGAAACCTCACAGACATCCGTGGTGCACCAGTGAGCGCGACTGCCTTCTGCAATAGCCGAAAAGTGAAAACAACCCAAACGCCCGTCTACTGATGAATAAAATGTGTCATCTCCACCCAATGCAAAATTAGTCAGCAATAAAAAGGAATGAAGGGTTCATACGTTCTTTATTATGGATGAATTCTGAGAATATTGTGCTAAGTGCAAGAGGCCAGATGCTAAACACCACATATCTCGTGGCTCCACTTAAAAGAAATGTCCAGAACAGGTACAACCATAGAGATAGAAAGTAGCTCAGTGGTTGCCAGGGGCTGGGAGAGCGAGGGGCGACTGCTAATGGGTCCCTGGTCTCTTTTTGCAGGATGGAAATGCTCTGAAATAAGACTGTGGTGATGGCTGCACAGCGCTGGGAATTTAAAAAAAAAAAAAAAAACACCCTGAATTATACACTTTGAAGTAAGTAAATATCATGGTGTGTGAATTATCTTTTAATAAAGCTGTTACTAAAAAACATATGTGGGGTGCCTGGGTGGCTCAGTGGGTTAAGCCTCTGCCTTTGGCTCAGGTCATGGTCTCAGGGTCCTGGGATCGAGCTCCACATCGGGCTCTGCTCGGCAGGGAGCCTGCTTCTCTCTCTCCTTCTGTCTACTTGTGATCTCTCTCTCTCTCTGTCAAATAAATAAATAAAATCTTTTTAAGAAAATAGAAAGCTGTAGAAAAAGCATGGAAAAATTAATAAATGGAGACAACTCTCAGCCCTTAACAGATTGGGTATTTGAAAAAAAAAGAAAAGAACCACGCTTCTCAAAAGTTATATGTTGCAAAACCCATCCACTCTTTTTTTTAGTTTATTTATTTCTTAGTAATACAACCAACCAATTATTTAGTAATACAACCAATTACTAAGAAATACAACTAAGCTGTATTACAATTACTTAGTAATACAACCCAACGTGGGTCTCGAACTCACAACCCAGAGATCAAAGGTTGCCCATTCTTCCAACTGAGCTGGCCAGGAGCCCCTCATCCAATCCTTT
Source organism: Mustela lutreola (assembly GCF_030435805.1). Lineage (NCBI taxonomy): Eukaryota > Metazoa > Chordata > Mammalia > Carnivora > Mustelidae > Mustela > Mustela lutreola. The sequence continues at coordinate 25,917,562 of NC_081304.1, read as the reverse complement.
ATTCGAAAAAATTATATTGAGCATCGATCAGGTACCATTCAAAGCCCTGGGGATACAGCTGTGGGGGGAGCAGTGTAGGGGCGGGGAGGGGGCCACTGTTCTGGTGTCATTTACATTCCAGAGGTAACATAATATTTATAAACATATACAAAAATTGACTTGGGCTGCAAAGGAAATCTCAATTGATTCCAGAAGAAATAGTAGGGACATGCCCCATTGTTTATCGCTGCAACTGAGTACATGAGGAATAAATAATCACAGTAGAAATAAAATCCTTCAACTGCTTAGAAACGTTAATGCTCTCTTGTAAACAACCTTATGTTCAAAGAGAACATTAAGACCCCATTACAGAGCACTTGAAAGATGAGTTTATATAAAAAACATGCACATGCATATCTGTGGGGTAACAGTTTTTCTAAGGACACGGCCAGCGTCAGAGCCAAAAGGGGGCTCCTGGTGATTCCTGCTGTTAACATTTTCCTGGAAGGAATGAGCCATACGATTTTTTTTTTAAGATTTTATTTATTTATTTGACAGACAGAGATCACAAGTAGGCAGAGAGGCAGGCAGAGAGAGAGGAGGAAGCAGGTTCCCTGCTGAGCAGAGAGCCCGATGTGGGGCTCGATTCCAGGACCCTGAGATCATGACCCGAGCTGAAGGCAGAGGCTTTAACCCACTGAGCCACCCAGGTGCCCCGAGCCATACGATTTTAGAAGAGAATGAAGTCAGAAGGGCTGTGGCTCTCAAACAGCATCAGACTGGTGAAGATTGGAAAGCTGAATCCCACTGCTGCTGAGCACAGAGTGAAGTGAGCTCCAGCTCTGGAAAGGACACAGTTCCCTGCAAGTGTGCCCTGGCTTCAGCTCAGCCATCCCACCTCTGAGAAGCTTCCTGCAGAAACACACAAGTTCAGGTGAGCCTCTTGCAAGGCACTGAAAACAACTCAGCATTGCTGACAAATCAGCCAAAAAATTCCACAGCTCCGCTCTAGAAGACTCTGAAACCCAGCCAAGAAAAGAAGTGATGTCTATAAATCTGTTGTTCTCTGGTGGAGGCAATTTTGCCCACCAGGGGACAACTGATAACACCTGGAAGCCTTTATTATCATCAGATAGTGGAAGGTATGGTTCTCCCGTCCTGTGGGTGGAAACCAGGGACGCTGCTCTCCCTGAGGAGCACAGGACCGCCCCCCACAAAGGTCTTATTCCGGAATATCCATAGGGCCCAAACTGAGAAAGCCTGGTATAAAGTCACAGGGAGAAATACCCACAAGGAATTGTTTCAGTTTTTTATAAAGTTCAGAACCGCACTTCTACTGTGATCCCACGTTTTTTCTAAGTATATTTATGCAGGTACGCACATGGAAAGAATATTGGAAAATTCATCCCTAACGTCTCATTCATTCATAATTCTGTCATTCATTCAATAAACATTGGGCACCGAGGGGGAGTCCCAGGCACCGGTCTGTCCTATGGCCTGGGCACGCATCAGGGAATAAGGCAGAGGAAATATCTTCATGCAAACCCCGGGGTTCCTGGGAGGTGCCCAGGAAGACTGAATTCTCTACTTTCCAGGCGTTTGAGGTTTTCACTTTTTTTTCTTTTCTTAAAAAACAAGAGCATTATATTACTTTGTCAGTGAAAAAGAACAAATACTATAGCTACCAGCACACACAGAGATGCGTAGGGGAAGACAGGAGTCAGGCAGGACAGAGTCCTAAATTCAGAACAGCAGGTGGGCTGGGCAGGTGCCCGGACGCTCACCCCCAGCTCTTCAGGCTGCCTCTCTGAACCTGAACACCCATGAGCCGAGAAAAATGCAGTTGGAGCCACACCATGGGGAGAAGCCCGCAGAGGGTCTGGAGTTCTCTTACGACCTGCCTAAAAGCTGTCTTGTGCTGGCGCTGATGGAAAATCCCGCCACCCCAATGAGCTAAGCTCTTGGACTGGCCCTTGTTCCCTTCACCCTAAATTCAAATCCCCATGCCCTACGGCGACCCCCGCCCCCGAGGACCCCGCTCTTCCACCCACCCCTGGGCTTCAAGCACTGCAAGGTAGTTCAACAGCCCGCATGTCTGTCCCATATGAAGTCAGCTTCTTTCTCCACGAGGCTTCTTGATGATTCTAAGACCAAAGAAAAAACCTATACGGCCTCAACAGTGCCCCTTTCCCCCCAAGAAGACAAAACCAAAGAGCTGAGGGGAGGTGGGGCCTGCAGGTCAAGGGTTGTTGGAAACAAACGGGTCCCTGGACAAACGAAGAACCCTGTGGCCTCCTGTCCGCTGGTGGATACCCAAGGCCTTCACGGGAATTGGCTTAGGGCCATCAGGACTCCAGCCAGCGGTGACAATAGACAACAACAGGTATGGAAAGTATGTTTGCATATTCTATCCTTGAGTTGTCCCTTCAAGCACAACAGATGGAACCATGATTGATGCCCGTGGTATAAATGAAGAAACTGAGGCTCTGGGAGTAGTTAATCATCTATGGCCCCCCCAGTTCCCAAGTAACAATGACTCCTCCTCCCACCGCCCCCTCGGCCCTCCCTTCCCAGTGCCCACGCCCTTTTTAGAGAGCCGAAATGAATTTTTAGCTGGGTCTCCAATCCTACTAGCCAGCACGGATTTTTCCTCGTTGATTTGACAGATGCTTATGAGGGCCTACTAAGGGCCAAGTGCTACTTAGTGGGGCCACAGTTTTATCTGCCAGGAGCAGGCATGTCCCAGAGCGAGCAGCCGAGGGGCACGGGCCTGGGCCCTGGATCGGTGAGCCCAGAACGTGGGCGTACTTCCAGCCTCCCGCTGCCTTGCAGCCTCTGATCTGTGCAGGTCCGGGGGTGACACAACAGCCCTGGGTCTTCTGGGGGTCCTGGGAGCCCTCCACTGTCTTCTCCATGGCACACAGGTGTGTGGGGGGCGGGGAGAAGCCGCATGAGGCTGCCTTCTGCAATGCCTACCTCCATACTTTCCTCAGCCCTTAAACGTCTTTCTTCTTGTTTTTCAAAGTAGTATACACAAATATTAATAATAATAGAAACAGTTTGGGGCGCCTGGGTGGCTCAGTGGGTTAAGCCGCTGCCTTCGGCTCAGGTCATGATCTCAGGGTCCTGGGATCGAGTCCCGCATCGGGCTCTCTGCTCGGCAGGGATCCTGCTTCCCCCCCCCCCTCTCTCTCTCTACCTGCCTCTCCATCTACTTGTGATTTCTCTCTGTCAAATAAAAAAAAAAAAAAAAGAAACAGTTTGCAAAGGAGGATCTCCAACCTCAGGAAACCAGAATTTATTACAGCCAGCAGTGGGCCCCGCCTGACCTCTGCCACCAAGGCGTCATTACCTTTATTATACTGGGCTGTAAAGAAACCCGCCCTTTGCTCTGGAGAGGCACTGTGCCTGCCTTCCAAGATCCTTCCCTACACAAACAGCCTTGAAAAAGTCCAAAGGCAGCCCACACCTGTGCTCTACTCACAGCATGCAAGAGGGCTGTGAAGTCTCTCCCAACAGTGAGAAAGCCCTAGAAAATGATAAAGCCCAGACAATAGAAGAATGCAGGCCTGGCAGGGTAGCAAGCTCCCACACTCGGGGCCACTTTCCTCCTGCCCTAATCAACCCCGGGCTGGGGAGCAGATAATCAGGCCACCCCACCCTCCACCCCGGAGCCCAGGAAAATACTAGCCCGTCCTAAACCTGTTAGCCTTTACTTCCCTTGCAGTCAAGGCTCTTGTCTACATTTCCCGCTCACCGCCTCTGCCCCCGGACCCTGGTGCTCCTCTGTGAGGCTCCTTCGGCACATCCTGCCCCTCCCCTTCCTCTTGGGAACTCTCAGTAACCCTGTCTTTCTGGTGTTAGTGGTCTCCTGATCTCTTGGCCACCCCTCAATAATCATAAAACCTACGTCCCAAGAGTCCATCTCTCACTGTCCGATTGGCAGAAAGAGCAAAGCTGGACAGCACCCTGCAGGGAGGCCCTGGGGAAGCAAGTGCTCGTACAGGTGGCTGGGGGGAATGCGAACGGGTTAAGTATTAGTGGGGGAATATGTGGTCGTGTCTAACAAGAGTACGTGTGCATTTACTTTTTGACCCACCAACCCTGCTTCTGGGAATCTAGCCAGAATATATACCTTCACCAATAAAACATACATAGGCAGATTACTAATTATGGCATTGGTGGTAATTACAAAATATTGGACGTAAGCTAAATACCTGTATCTAGAGAATTTGCATGACAGACTACAGAATATCCACCCAGAGAGGCGGATCTCTATGAGCTGATATTAAATGCTTTCCGGGGGCGCCAGGCCAGCTCAGTCAGAAGAGCCCGTGACCCTTGGTCTTGGGGTTGTGAGTTCGAGCCCCATGTTGGGTGGGTGTAGAGATTACTTGAGAATGAAATATTTAAAAATAAACAGATGGGGGCACCTGGGTGGCTCAGTTGGTTAATCATCTGCCTTCAGCTCGGGGTCCTGGGATTGAGCCCCACATCAGGCTCCTTGTTCAGCAGGGAACCTGCTTCTCCCTCTCCTTCCCCTTGTGCTCTCTCTCTCGCTCACTCTCTCTCTCTCTTTTATTTATTTAAATAAATAAAATCTTAAAGAATAAAAATAAACAAATAAATAATTTCCGGATGGATCGTTTCGTGAATGAAAAGCAAAGTAAAAATAAATAAAAACACAATAAAATAACTTTTTTAAAGATTTTATTTATTTATTTATTTGACAGAGAGATCACAAGTAGGCAGAGAGGCAGGCAGAGAGAGAGGGGGAAGCAGGCTCCCTCCTGATGCAGGGCTTGATCCCAGGACCCCAAGATCATGACCTGAGCCAAAGGCAGAGGCTTTAACCCACTGAGCCACCCAGGCGCCCCAATAAAATAATTTATTTAAAAAAGCAAAGTAGAAATGAATATATGTGCTACCTTCTCTGCAAGAAAAAGAAATAGTAGGGACGCCTGGGTGGCTCAGTTGGTTAAGCAGCTGCCTTCGGCTCAGGTCATGATCCTAGCATCCTGGGATCGAGTCCCACATCGGGCTCCTTGCTCGTCAGGGAGCCTGTTTCTCCCTCTGCCTCTGCCTGCCATTCTGTCTGCCTGTGCTCGCTCTCTCCCCTCCCCTCTGATAAATAAATAAAATCTTTAAAAAAAAAAAAAAAAAAAAAAGAAAAAGAAATAGTAATAAAATAGACATCCATCTGGTTAATTCTGCAAAAAGAAACCTGGAAAGGATAGCTCAGAAACTAAGGAGATTAGTTTCCTACAGGAAATAGATGAGAGCAAAATGGAAGGAGTGGGAATGTTGGATGACACTTCTATGAATATAAATTTCTGCATAATTTTAACTCTTAGAACCATGTCCGTGGTGTTTTTTTTTAAAGCTTTTATTTATTTTATTTTAAAGAGAGGGAGGAAGAGCCGGAGTAATGGCAGAGAGAGAGGGAGAATCCCAAGCAGATGCCCCACTAAATGCAGAACGCAACATGGGGCTCGATCTCACGACCCTGAGATCACGACCTGAGCCAAAACCAAGAGTCGGAGGCTACACCGCTGAGCCACCCAGGCGCCCTGAACCATGTTCAAATTCTACGTACTCAAAAAGTATAAATGAGGATTGGGAAGAACTCTTAAGACGCACACACAAACAATGAACCTGTGTTTCAAATGAGTGGTGCTGGGACCATTTCCTGCGTACCATAGGATTACCAGAGGAGTAAGTATTTGTGAGGGGTCAGGAGCCAGATCTCCCACTGTTGAAGAGAGTTGTCATATGGAACTGAAGAAAGCCGGGAAAGCCCTCTGGTTGGGGGAAGAGAGCTGGAAGCCTCAGTCATGAACTTGTGGTCTGCGATATACAGATGTCTGTGCATCTGCGTGTATGTGTGGTTCCAGTTCTGACCACTCAAAGGGCTCTGAACCATTCTTCTTGGCCTCCCCGTAGGAATGAGAACACCTCTTCCCCCAACTAGAAGGAACCCGGCTCCTCAGAGAAGTGGCGGATCCCAGGGCTGGGATGGGGAAAGTGACGAGTTGAGCCCAGAACTTCTGAATGTGCCAAAAGTTAAGAAAATGCCCATAAAAGAATGGAGATACGTCACAGGATATGGGAAACAGCAGGAAGCACATACTGTATGAAGTTGGATCATTTGAACATCAAAATAAATGAGAGGGTGCCTGGCCAGCTCAGTCAGTGGAGTGTGCAACGCTTGATCTCATGTTAGGAGTTCAAATCCCACATTGGGTGTAGAAATTATTTAATAAAATCTCCACTCACTTATATGACTCAGTTGGTTAAGCATCTGATTCTTTTCTTTTTAAAGATTTTATTTATTTGTTTGACAGAGACACAGCAAGAGAGGGAATACAAATATGGGGAGTGGGAGAGGGAGAAGCAGGCTTCCCACTGAGCAGGGAGCCCGATGTGGGGCTCCATCCCAGGGTCCTAGGATCATGACCTGAGCCAAAGGCAGCCGTTTAACGAATGAGCCACCCAGGCATCCCTAAGCGTCCGATTCTTGATTTCAACTCAGGTCATGATCTCAGGATTATGAGACCAATCACTGAGTCGGGTTCTACAACCAGCGCTTAAGAGTCTCTCTCTCTGGGGGGCACCTGGGTGGCTCACTGGGTTAAAGCTTCTGCCTTTAGCTCAGGTCATGATCCCAGAGTCCTGGGATCGAGCCCCACATCAGGCTCTCCACTTCTTAGGGAGACTGCTTCCTCCTCTCTCTCTGCCTGCCTCTCTGCCTACTTGTGATCTCTGTCTGTCAAATAAAATAAATAAAATCTTTAAAATATATATATAAAAAAATAAAATAAAATAAAAGGGGTTGGGGCTTGCCCCACTGGTGGGCACAGTCAGTATCAGTCTCGCGGTTACAGATTTGAGCTCCACATTGGATGCAGAGACAACGTAAACAGTTAAAATCTTTTAAAATAAATTAATTAAAGTAAATTAAAAGGGAAAAAAAGAAGATCGAGAGAGAGAGAGAGACCCCAAAATGAGAAGAAAACCTGAGTGTTGTTGAGGGGCTCCGTGAATGGGGGATGCGTGAGTGAATGGGCAGAGAGGTGAGTGAGTGGAAATAGGCGGAGCCGCCACCCCCCCCCCCACCCGTCCATCCCCGGCCCTGCCCATGCAGGTGAGGAGGGGCTGGTTGGCTCTTTCCATGGCTGACCACACCCGGGCCAAAGTGCATTTTCCTCCCCATTCACAGGAGCTGAGGCCAGGCAGATCCTTTCAGCTTCCTCCTCCGCGGCAGCACCACCTTCCTCCATTCCTGGCAGAAGGGGCAGCAGGGAGAAAGCGTCAGGCTGGAGACCTGGGCAGCCCAGGTCTGCGGCAGCCCAGGAACCCATTGGTGAGCATTTCCCTTCCTTGGCTCGTTTCTGTTTCCTCATCTGCCCTTAAGCAGTTTGGCCCAAATTGGTGGTTCTCAACTTGGGCCACACCTTCGAATCAGCTGGGGACCTTTTAAAAATTCCAGGGCCCAGGGGCACCTGGGTGGCTCAGTGGGTTAAGCCGCTGCCTTCGGCTCAGGTCATGATCTCAGGGTCTTAGGATCGAGTCCCGCATCGGGCTCTCTGCTCAGCAGGGAGCCTGTTCCCTCTCTCTCTCTGCCTGCCTCTCCATCTACTTGTGATTTCTCTCTGTCAAGTAGATGAATAAAATCTTTAAAAAAAAAAAAAAAAAAAAAAACTTCCAGGGCCCAGACAGCACCCCAAGTCAACAATGTGGGACCCAGGCACCCATGGCTTTTAGCGTTTCCCAAGTGGTTCCAGTGCACTAAAGTTTGAGAACCTGTGAGCTGTGACCTCTTGGGCCCCCTCCACCTTTCTGATGCTCTGTCCATTTGTCCTGTCTTCTGTCACTGGAGGATTAAATGAAATGTGAGAAACCCTGGGCACCCCCTGGAGGCAGCAGCAGCCCTTTCCCGGGCTTTCCCCAGCCCCATGCACTCTTCACCAAACCTCCTGTTCCAGTGCTCCCAATCCCCGTCTCCATTTTTATGTTTGAAATCAAGGGATATGAGATCCTGGGCAAGGCAGAGTCTCCCAGGTATGGGCTGGGGTCTTCCTGTTTTCTTGGCTCTCGCAGCTGTGAGGAAGGGCCTGGGAGAAAAGGGAGAGAGAACTGGGTAGGACAGAGAGCCTGCTCAATCCAAGAACCTAAGTGTTTGGCTTTTCCTATCCTTGATGTAGAAGCTGCTAACCTTTTCCAAGGAAACATCTAGCAGGACGCCAGTGGCTGAGCCTCCTGGGGGCGTGTTCCCTTGGGTAAGCACTCTTAGCCACCAGGGTCACCTGCTGGACAGAGCCTGGGAAGGGAGGAGGGAGCCTTGAACTTCCCTTGCATCATTCCCAGCACATGCCGGGCAGCCCCGAGAGTCTTAATTAATTTGCCCATTTATCAAATAGGCACCTCCCTGCCCTGTCTCACCAGGCCAGTGACCACATCGTTGTTTCACTGCACACAGATGCACGGAGCTTTCAGAGGTGTTTCCTACGTGGTTGGAACTTTGTGTCCATTCGAGAGGGAGTACTGATCTGACGAACAACAGAGCTGACCCATGGCTGAACCCCAACAGGACAGGAAGGAGGAGCCTGCAGGTGAGTCAGGAAGATCTGTTTTCCACATGGTCCTCAAGGATTTGGGTAGTACCGGAGGAAGATACGGGGGGGGGGGGGGGGAGATGCTGCTGCGGGTAGGGGCAGTGGCCCTTCCCAGCTCTGCTGCCCGTGAAGTCAGGACAGAGGGAGTAGACCGAGTGTCCTTGAGGGGGAAGCAAGTATCAGCACCTGTGCTAACAGTAGTGGCCAGTCAGTACCAGTGCTCACTCCTTTGCTTCTTAATACCTTTCGAGGTAGAGATTATTAATCCCATTTTCCAGATCGGAAAACTGAAGCTCAGAGAGCTTAAGTAGTTTGTCTAACGAGTCATGGCTACTGTGGCAAAGGAAAACTTCAGACCCAAATAGGCCTGACTTCAAAGGGCGTGCTTTCTGACCTCTCCAAGACTGGGTCCACACACACGGGATCTTAATCCAAAAGGTTCATCTAAGAAAATGCTGTTTTCTGTGCCAGGCCAGGCTGGCGGCGGGGCCGGGGGGTGGGGTCCCGTGCTCTGTGTGGGGAGAGTGGGGGAGGGGTGGGGAAAGCATCATTTCAGGTTGGGTACCAGAGACCAAGACCTCCAGGGAGAAGGGGTTGCTCCGTGGCCCAGGGCACAGGGCGCAGAGGGGACTGCAGATCCTGCCACCTTGGGAGGGGCTGGGGAGGGACTGGGGAGGGACTGGGCAGTGGGCAGAGAGCACTTGAGCCAGAAGCAGGGCTGGCTTCTTGGGCCTGTCATCCCAGCAGCTGTGCAGAACCCCACAGTCAGAAAATGTCCCACACTTCGGATTAAATGCTCTGTGGTCACTGGCTTGACTTTTAAATAATTTAAGATTTTATTTATTTGAAGTCAGTCAGAGAAAGACAATTATCACATGCTCTCCCTGGGGGGTTGGGGGGTAGGAAAAGAATAAATGAAACAAGATGGGATCGGGAGGGAGACAAACCATAAGAGACTCTTAATCTCACAATACAAACTGAGGGTTGCAGGGGGTGGGGAGGTGGGGAGGGAGAGGGTGGTTGGGTTATGGACATTAGGGAGGGTATGTGCTATGGTGAGTGCAGTGAAGTGTAAACCTGGCGAGATTCACAGACCCGTACCCCTGGGGTTAATAATATACTATATGTTAATAAAAAATCTTAAAAATGTATTTTATTTATTTGAGAGAGAGAGCACACATAAGCAGGAGGGAGGGGGCAGGAGAGGGAGAAGCAGATTCCCCTGCTGAGCAGGGAGCCCAATGAGGGGCTCGATCCCAGGACCCCAGGATCATGTCCTGAACCAAAGGCAGATTTAACTGACTGAGCCACCCAGGTGTCCCCATTTTAAATAATTTTATCTTGGGAGTCTATTTTGTAAGTGAAGTCAGCCAGGACGATGGAGCATGTGCTGGGGAGAACCTTCACCCCCTTATGTGCATGGCCCCACTCCCAGCCCACCGCCGCTTCCCCACCAGAGTTCCACTGTCCCCTTCTGCCCCTGGCATCCCAGTCCTGCCATTTACGCATGCAGCAAGCTCAAGCAAGTTACTTCACCTTTCAGCCTCAATTTTCTTGTCTGAAAATGCAAATGTCAACATCCCATGGATTTTTTTGAGAACAGTGAGGCTTTTTTTTTTTTTTTGCCCCCAAATGCAAATCTGATTGTGACAAGCCTTGGGCTAAGGCTAAGATCTGTCTAAAGGCTTAGTGTTGTTCTAGAATAAAAACCCAAACCTTTCACCTGGGCCAGTGCTTTCCAATAAAAATACTGGATTTTTAAAACCACATATTTAAAAAATTTCCTCAGGATGCCTAGGTGGCTCAGTCGGTTGGGCATCTCCCTTTGGCTCAAGTCATGATACCAGAGTCCTGGGATGGAGTCCCAGGGCTCAAACTGTGTTCGGTGGGGAAACTGCTTCTCCCTCTGCCTTCTCTCCCTGCTAGTGTGTGTTCTCTGAAAAATAAAATATTTTTAAAATTTAAAAAATAAAAATGTCCCAGCCACATTTTAAAAAGTAGACAGGTGAAAATAATTTTAATCTATTTACTTCGCTCAATATATCAAAATTATTTCCACATACAACCAATATTAAAAAAATGAATTCTTCACATTTTTTCCTGCCTTTGAAATGGTATTTTATGTATTTTTATGAAATGAGTGTATCTCACTTCACATGACTAGTGGCTACCGAATTGGACGGCGGAGGCTGTGCGGCCCTAATCCCACCATCTGACGGCTGCCTGACACACCTCACACCATCCCTTCATGCTCTCTGCCCAGCAGCCGCATTGGATGGTTGCCTTTCCTTCCTCAGAAGCTCTGCTCTATCCACACACAGGTTCCTTATGCTGTTTCTAGCCCTGGGAACCTCATCTTCTTTTCCCCCTGGATCGGGTTAAGCCTACTCAGCCTTGCCTTCAGAATTTGACCTCCATTGTGTGTCCAGCCCTCACCAGCCCCACGATTTAACGTCACATTTTCCTGAGGTCCGTTGATCAGGATCTCTGTCCCCTCTAGCTTGCCAGCTCTAGGACAGCGACCACTCTGGGTTTTTGTGGTGGTGGCTTGAACCGCATCCCCAGGGCTTAGCAAGGCGCCTGGTGCAGAGCAGGGTCTCAGGGAGCAGGGCCTGTGAGCCTGGGAAGGGCCTGGCCCCCAAAAAGGATGCTAATACTCACTCTCATCTCCCTTCCTTCTGGTGGAGAAAATTCCTTATAAAGGACTCTCCTGGAGAATTGGGGACACGAAGCCCTCAGCGCCCAAAATATTTAAGTCGAAACTTGAGTTAAGCACGCAGATTATAAATATTTCTTCCCCAGATTACATACCGCTTAAAAATAGCGTCCTGGCTCCTTTTCATGATTTGGGCCGTGATGAGGGAAAATGACACTTCAAGTCTGAACATAAGTACTGCCCTTTTCGTGACTTGGCTTTTCCCTTGAGGAGGCGGAACTGGGGAGCAGGAAGTGGAGAGGGGGCATCACTGTCCCTGTTCAACTGGCAGATCTGGAAGAGAGACAAACGCTGAGGTGCTGCCATTTCTCGCTTTTTAAGATTTGAGAAAGAGAGAGAGTGCGCGCTGAGAGAGCATGAGTGGGGAGGGGCAGAGGGAGAGAGAAACCGGGATCCATCCCAGGACCCTGGGATCATGACCTGAGCCAAAGGCAGACGCTTAACCCACTGAGCCACCCAGGCGCCCCAACGCTTTCTTTTTCTAATTCTTTCCCAGGCGAATGTAAACAAGGCTCCAACCCACAGATGCCAGCTGACCCACGGGATGCCAAACCTGAGGACACCCGTGTAGGTGAGGACTCAGCCCCGAGGCCCAGTGGCAAAGCTAAACACACCGCTTGGGTTCTTCTCCCTTCAGTCAAAAATCCCTCCTTCTCGGGACAGTGTGAAGACTCACTCCACACCACTGCCCAACCCCCCACACCCCACACCAAAGATGGTACAATTATCCTGATTATCCTGATTATCAGGGCCTGTCACCTTGCAGTCCTGGGGAGGGATGCAGTAGGAAATCACAGAATCATCTGCACGCCTACACAAGTTTCCCGAGGACACAGAGCCCCAGGGCTCAACAGTTCCCTGAAGCTTTTCAAATAAGTTCCAACACCTACCAGGTACTGCTTGAGGGTGGTATATTTAAATATTTATTTTTTCAATCCTAGCTCGGCTTCAAACTGCAAGCTTTCAGGTGAGTATAATGGGGTTTACATCGCAGACCGTTACAAGCACCCCAAGAAAAGACTCAGATTAATTTGATGCTCCTATACCCGTAAAAACTGCTGTGTGTCTGTTACAAAGTTCTGTGCTGGGAGAATGGATGACGCCGACTGAAAGGCTTTAAATCGGGTACTCTCTCTTTTACAAATGAACTTGCAGGTGATCTAGAGCTGGTGCTTAAAGTCAGAATTAAGAGTCCCAGAGAAAATGACTTCATTGAGGTTGAACTGAACAGAGGAGAGCTGAGTTATCAGAATCTCCTGAAAGTCAGTTGCTGCGAACTGGGGATTGAGCCGGAGCAAGTGAGGGCGATCAGAAAGCTGCCAAACACACTGCTCAGAAAGGTAGGGTTTGCAAAGGGTCTAAATGCAGACGGGGTTCTAAGTGGGCAAAATTAATGTTCTGTGAAGCTAATCACTTATCTCTTGTGTTTCTAACATGAAAACAAATTTAAGCCACTGGGAAACTCGGACTGTAGGACAGCCATGGTAGCTAGGTAATTTTCAATCTGGTGCTTTTACTGATTTGCACACCTAAATTCATGAACCCTTCAATACGGTCTGAAATACAACTAAGGCCCGGAGAGAAGACTCAGGTCAATGCATGTGGCCCATTCCACCTCTGCGGACCTGGCTGGTTCACAGGTGGCATGGTGCCCGGGGAAAGGAAAGACTCACCCACCTTCCTTTGCCTGCCACAGCTCAGCCTTTGTTATCTCATGAAACAAAGCTGTTTTGCATTTGTATAGAGATTCCAGATGCAAAATACAGTTCTCTAATTTCAGAAGAAAAACCTCATTTCTTTGGGTATTACTATTTTAAAAGCTTTCAAAATGCCTTTACCAATTCTCACTGGTGTCATGGCTAATATATTCATTGTAAAGGAATGGCAGGATGATTGTTATTTTCTGGACTTTTTAAAATGCCCTTTTCTGGATGTGAAATAATGTATATACAATCACTGATGCATGATAATTTCTTAATGAGAGTTATAATTATTACTTTTTTAAAAAAAGCCCTTTTCTTCACCAATATTGGTGTGGGACTACAGTCAGTCCCCTTAGGAACCTACAACAGAGACCAAAAAAAGAAAAAGTCTCAACTGCTACTTCAGCTTACCACGACAGAGAAACCATTACAGAAATACCCTGAATTTAGGCAAGAACCAAAGATGCTGGCCATTAAGATTTTTTCATCTTAATAATCTCTCATGCTATCTACAAACCACCCTATAATTTCTTTTACATATTAAGGACAAAGACATTCAAAGACTACACGACTTTCAGGAAGTAGAACTCATCTTGGTGAAAAATGGAAGCTCTGAATTCGTTGAACACGCAACATCCCTGACAGAGAAGGCCTGCTACAACAGCAATGCTGCCAAACTGACCTATTAGAAAACCCCAGAAATGAAACCGCCGGTATCAATGTTTTGTAAATAACCAACTTGGAATGCATGTACCGGTTTGCCACCTTCATGTGCGTACTTTGCAAAATTGTTCCCTCATCTCAAACTTCTCTGGGCAGGGAGAAATTGTCACATCATTTCCTATTCACACTTTGAAACTTGCCTATAAAATGGCATGACTTGCGTTACTGATGAGGCCATTTTCTTTTTTTTTATATTTTTTTAAAAATTTATTTGCCAGAGACAGTGAGAGAGAGCACAAGAGGGGAGAAGGTCAGTAGAAGCAGACTCCCCATGGAGCTGGGAGCCCGATGCAGGACCTGAGCTGAAGGCAGTTGTTTAACCAACTGAGCCACCCAGGCACCCTTGTTGAGGCCATTTTTAACAAACTACTTGCCAAATAGCCAAGGCACAGCCCACAGCACTCAACTCTGCTAATCAGATGGAAACAACAACAAAGTTGGCACTCTTACCAAAAACTAGCTCGAAGCTAGACTCCTCCTATTCCACCACCTAGAGCTCTTCCAGGTCAACTCACCCAAACTCTTACGTAAGATCTGCTGGTACTTTGGAAGCACTCTGGGAGCTGGACCCCACTTACCCACTTAACCCTGTCCACGGTCATTTCTCTTCAGTCATTACTCCTGGACTTGAATTCGTGGAACTGAGCTCTGAAATACCGGAGCTCCTTCTGGCCAAGCAGGATCTCATCTCCCCCAGCACATAACAGGGCCACCAGGTTGCCTCTGCAAATGCTCAGCACCTCAGCTTTGATGAAGGGTGGGGGGGACACGCAAACACTACACTAGCACTTACCTAGCCCAACTGTCCAAAGACCAAGGTTTTAAATAGTGTGGGTACCGACGTATGGATCATCCCACTCAAAAATGTGAAGCGTGTGTGGGTGGCTCAGTCGACTGAACATCTGACTCTTGGTTTCAGCTCAGGTCATCTCAGGGTCAAGGTGGAGGCCTGCATCTGGCTTGTCCTTCTCCCTCTGCTCCCTGCCACCCCCACCACCGGCCTCTGGCACCTGCTCTCAAATATATAAATAAAATCTTTAAATTAAAAAAAAAAAAATGTGATGAGTTCATGAGACTTGAACCTGCAGTTTGCTTAGTAGCCCTGGGCCTCTCCAGATGGAAGCACTTCTGCTGGAAATGTAAGCTCCGCATCCACGTCACAGGTCTTTGAGAGACAGGACAGCCCGCTGACAAGCCAATTCAGTGCAGTGCCGTTCCAGCGCCACAAGGGCCAATTCCCTAAGGTATTCTCAATTTTGTTTGGAATAAGGAAAACTTGGGGCAAGAGCTGAGGACTGGCTTTTAATGGCCCCAAATCACCCTTGCGAGGAAGTGGAGTTTTAGGTGGTATTTTTAGGTGAATATGGTAGAATAAATTTGAAAAAAATGTTGGGGGGAAACCTTACACTATGACAGTAACAGAACCTATAGAGTTGCCTAATGATCAATTACAGTAATTGAATGAGGGCAGCAATTTATCATCAGGCTGTTGAGCAAATTCTGTATCCGTTCAAATAAACATAGTATGCACTTTGAAGAAATTATAAAAACATATTTCCTGTAACATGAATAGTCTTAAGGCTGAAGATTAAGAGTAAAAATTGAAGCTTCAATGGGGCGCCTGGGTGGCTCAGTAGGTTAAGCCTCTGCCTTCGGCTCAGGTCATGATCCCGGGGTCCTGGGATCGAGCCCCGCATCTGGCTCTCTGCCTACCTTTCTGCCTACTTGTGATCTCTGTCAAATAAATAAATAAAAATCTTTATAAAAAAATAAAAATAAAAATAATTGAAGTTTCAAGAGTAATTTTCAGTGTAATTTATACTTCATGCAGACACTGTGGAAATTAATTTCTGAGGAAGGCGCAAGTCCACTGACTTTTATGCTAACTTAATGTCATTTTAAGATTTTTAGGTGGTTGAACTGAATCAGGTACTAGGACGCTTGTCCTGAAAGGTTCCAGAACACATGTAAGTTAAAACAAAAAGGTGGAATGATCTAGAATTCTTAGTCGTTCACAATCTAACACTCATTTACAATGAGGGGACTGGTAACAGCAGCAGGGCCCCTTCTACCCTCAGAGTGTTAAGTACCACTCACAGGCCTGACAGACTCCACCAGGAGGTGGCGGTGTTCCTATTTTGCTCACTGACCTATCCCATGTTATCGGAACAGCAGCTGGCATACCAGCACTCAGGGCTGCAAGGAAAGCAGGCGGGGGAAGCCCCAAGCTCCCACTGGGAGCCACACTTGGAGATCAAAAGGTCCACTGTGGAAAGAGGTGACTTTTATGCACTTGCAGGTACATTTCTACTTCTAATCACTTCCCCTTTTTTATTCTTTAAGATTTTATTTATTTGACAGCAATCACAAGTAGGCAGAGAGGCAGGCAGACAGAGGGGAGGCAGGCTCCCTGCCGAGGCACCATCCCAGGACCTTGAGATCATGACCTGAGCTGAAGGCAGAGGCTTTAACCCACTGAGCCACCCAGGCGTTCCCCAATCACTTCCATTAGAGTAAATATCTAATGCTTCATGGTGTCCCTCATTAAGAGCAGAACAAGGCCAAAATGGAACAGCCCCTCTGATCTGACAATCTAAATTGAACAGGGGTAGGATGTGCTGACCACCTGCCAGGAGTACTGCTCTCACCCAGCAGTTCCCTTCCTGGAAGGGCGTGAATCTTCAAGAAACAGAGAACAAAAGCAGCCGCTCCCTGGCTGACACCCAAATCCCAAATAGAAAATATGTAAAGATAAAAATAAGTGATATCACAGGGCACCTAGGTGGCTCAGTGGGCTAAACCTCTGCCTTCGGCTTGGATCATGATTCCAGGGTCCTGCATCAGGCTCTGTGTTCAGCAGGGAGCCTGCTTCCCCCGCACCCCACCCCCTGCCCATCTGCCTACTTGTGATCTCTGTCAAATAAATAAAACCTTAAAATAAAAAAGTGATCACAAAGAAGACATACACTTAGGCCCTGCTTCTAGCTTTTAAAAAACAATTAAGGCCCCAGATTTTGCGCTCAAGAAACCATACCTTTTACACCTGCCAGTCACTGTAAGAGGGTAAATTTTTTAAATATGGGTATGCTTATATTTCTATTTTACTACCTACACCAAGACCTTTTCCCATTTTTTAAGTTTAAATTTTATTAAGAAATATCATACATACAAAAGTACATGAACATACAGTTTAAAAAAGAAACCGCCCATCCAGCTTTAGCAACAAAGCATTGTCAGCAGTTCCTCTGAAGGCTGTTCCATGCCCTCCACGGTCTCCTCTCCCTCCGATGCAAGAGTAACACTGAATTTCATGTTATCATTCCCTTGCTTTTCTTTCATTTACCACAGATTTAACAGCTGGACTCTGACCTTCACAGAAATGGAACCACAGCGGATGTATTCTTCTGCAACTTGCTTTTCCGACCACCAAGATCCATCCATGTTCACACATGTAGCTGCAGCTCAGTCTGACTTCCGTGCAATTCCACTGTAGGAATGGGCCACGGAATCTATCCAGTGGACTGCTCAAGGACAGGCAGGGTCATTCCAGTTTGTTTTTGTTTCCCTTTTCTTCCTATTACAAATAGTGCTGTTACGACATTTTCACATCCACGTCCTGACACACACGTGTAAGAGTTTCACTAGGGTATGTATCTAGGAGCGGAATAGCCACAGAGAGGTTAGGGCACAGCCACTTAAGCCAAACTACTTCCCAAAGCCGTTGTTCCTAAAAGTTCTTCCATCTGTTGCTGTTGACAACTGAGCTACTTGGGAGGGCTGAGAAGAAACAGATCAACTATGACTCTCAAACTGCATTTTCAAAGTAGGAAATTTAAAAATCTGATACAACAATGAATAACACATTGACTTCTCTGCTTTGGTTTACTTGAAATGTATTTTTAAAAACTACATGTTAAAACTTAAAAGGGCGGTCTCCTAAATCTCAAATGTTTCTAAATATACGGAGTGAAAACAGCAAGATTCAGAACATATGGTGTACTTCATATATAAAAAAAGGTCTATACATATATGCTTATATCCCCTACCACCCACCTCCCTCCAGAAAGAATAACTGTTAACAGTAGCTCCTGGAGAGAAAGAACAGAGGGACAGGAAAAAGAGAGAGATCACTTAACACTTCTACTGCTGTTTTTTGAACCATGTACAGGCATTACAATTATAACATAAAATTCTTTAAAAGTAGTCACCTGGGGTTCTTTCATAAACAACTAAAAATCAGTCTGAACTCACACTTGAAAATCAGCCCTGAACGAAGTCCCATCCCACAGAAAATATACACAATAAATTCTCAAGTGTTTCCCTTGTTTCATGCACTTTAGAGTAACGTTTAAAATTATCCACACAGCCCATCTAAGATGCATTTTTAAAAGCTCGGCATGAAGGCAAGCTCAAAAAACTCCGACCCTAAATTGTTCCATCGTAACATCTCTAGAGGCGGCTAACAACCTCTATGTAGTCCAAGTTTTCTCAGACCTTGGAAACAGGGTGGTTTGTCCTCTGTGGCACTAACTATATATATATAAAACCAGACCGACTGCCCGCAAGTGTAATGTGTAAGGAGAGGAGATAAATACCTAAGCTGAAATACTAGCTTATAACTTCAAGAAGGCAAGAGGTGGATTTTAATCCAAACTGAAAAATACAGCTGACCCTTGAACATGAATTTGAACTGCGTAAGTCCACTTATATATGGATTTTCTATAGCCAAGTACTATAAATGTATTCTCTCTTCCTTATGATTTGAACACTTTTTCTCTAGTTTGCTTTACTGTAAGCATGCATTATGTAACTCACATACAAAATACATATTAATCAACTTTGTTATATAGGTAAGGCATCTGGTCAACAGTATGCTATTTGTTTTTGGGAAAGTTAAGTACATGTGGATTTGACTGAATGGGGTGGGGGAGGTGGCACTCCTAACCTCCCTCGTTCCAGGGTCAACTGAAATATAGTGATCTGTTTGAAGGAAAAATGTCTTAAAATGGGAGGCGATGCTACAGTCTTCCTATACTGCAGAGGGGAGGACGCCAGAGCAGCAGACACATTACTTGGTCCCCTTGAGACACACAATGGCAAGTAAGCTACCAGACCAGTACTACAGTTGAGAACTCTGGCCAATTAGAAGTCTATCCCATTTATTTTTGTTAATGAGCTTGTTTAATTTCTTAACTTTTAAAAATACATGCTGAAATATTTACAGACTAAACAGTATGTCTGAGACTTGCTTGAAAATGATAGGAGGCAGGGGATACATACACACATGCACATACACATATAAAATAAGACTGGCCATTGAGTCTTACTAGTGGTGAGTTTTAATAGAGGCTAATTATACTGTTCTACTTTTATGTAAGTCTTAAGTTTTCCAAAATAAAAATAAAAAACCTGATTGCTCTGATCCCATTCCACTCTTATTAAGTGATCTTCTGAGTAACAGAATCTGGCGCCCCTGAAAGGCTTATCACAGAGAAAATACACACAGACCATCTGACAACTGTTTGGCCCTCAAGGCAGAAATGTGTATTTCTCATAGTAAATTCAATTAGCACATAGCCTCTGTATTAGGTTCTTATGAATTAGGTAAGAATCATTTCCTCTTGAGCCTGAATGAATTCTGGGTGTTGAGGGCAATCCAACTTGATCTCCAACTAAAACCAGACCTTAGTCATGGCCACACTAAGAGCCAGGCCTCTCCCTCAAACTCTACAGAACTTCAATCATGAAATACATCTAAGTGACCACAGAATCACGAAGATGATGACTTTTCATGAACTCATTTACTTTACCTCACTGAAATAAGTTAGCTACTAATTCTAGATGAGGCAGAACAGATCTGGTATTTTAATTCCTTAATAATTTATTGCCGTAATAGTTTAGCAAACTGTTTTCTGTTCTTGATACTGAGTAACAGAATATGGTAAACTAGCACTTTAAATCCTTTACTCTTAAAACCACAAACTTGTCAAACTACACAAAGCCATGCTTGATCATTTCACATTTTATCTTAACCCTGACAGAGCCAGAATAACCCATTCAACTCCTGCTGCAATCTCCAGGATCAGCTAGTAAGCAAGGAGGGGGCTCTGTGCTCCTATAAAGATCACACAAAGAGCACCTCTGAGGTGGTGGTTTCATCACTTTCCAAAGCTTGGTGGAGGGCACTGTAGTAAATTCTGTAACAGTTCACCATGCCCATTAGGATGAGTACAGTGGCATAGTTGTGAGGCACTGGACCAAGAGGCAGAGACCCAGGTTCCGCCGGCTATCTTTAGCAACATGAAGCCATGTGACCTTGCATAAGTCATTTAACCCAATCAACTTGGTTTCGCTACCTACAAATGGACAGCAATATTTGAAAACTATAAACCACAAAGAATTGCTATGATACATGTAGCTGAAGATAATACTTTTACACAGGTGCCAAAGCTGGCCATACAGAGAAACATGCTGCCAAATTACCTGGGGAAGGGGGGGGA